>NC_141685.1:1152150092-1152750092 GCF_964263255.1 Lissotriton vulgaris | reverse complement strand
GCCTAACTGGTTTGAGGTCTGCATCATCATCATCATCATCATCATCACGTAAAATGGTCCAGCCCACCATTACCAGCATGTTTTGGTCGGAACCGCCATTTGAACACAACCACCCAACAGTGCGTCTGTATAACGCCAAGCTGGCTAAAATGCTAGCGCTGGACCTTCTCCCTTTCTCTTTCGTGGAAGGGGTGGGTTTTCGTGAATTGGAAGCAACAGTCTGCCCTAAATGGAAGGTTCCTAGCCGGTCCTATTTTGCAAGGGTTGCGGTTCCAGCACTACATCAAGATGTGCTGGAGGTGATTGGCGCAGCTATTCTGAAGAGTGCTGTTCACACTATCCACATGACAACATACATGTGGACCAGTTGCCAAGCCCTTGATTGCATGTGCATCTCTGCACACTGGGTCTCTTTTGCAGGAGTCGAAAAACAGTTAAAACACAAAGATGTTGACACGGAGGAAGTTTTTCAAGCTACTCGCAAACATGCAACAGTAGGCATGTTTGGCATGGAGAAATCTCACACTGCACCTAACCTTTTGGAGGAGTTTAACAGGAAGGTCAATGAATGGCTGCATCCAAGAAATCGCACAGTTGGTTATGTTTCCACGGATAATGGCAGTAATATAGTTAAGGCCATGGAGCACGGCGGCTATTTCAGAGTGCCGTGTTTGGCGCACAGTATTAACATCGTGGTGCAAGCCTTCTTGAAAACAGAAGCACCAGTCGTCAAATTACTGACCATCTGCCGAAGAATCTGCACACATTTCAGCCATTCTTTTAAGGCCCGGAAGCAACTGAGGAGCCTTCAATATGAACGTAAACTGCCAGTCAAAGGACTAATCCAGGAGGTGGCAACACGTTGGAACTCAACCTTTTACATGCTTGAGCGTCTGTCTGAGCAGTGGGAGGTAATACATGAGTTTGTCTTTAAACTGGGTTCTACTCATAAAGACATGAGGCTAGAGTTGGAGGAATGGAAGCTAATTGCAAGCCTGACAGACATGCTTCGTCCTTTTGAGCTCTTCACGCGTGAAGTCAGCAGGGAGGACTGTTCTTTGAGCAAATCTATCCCATTGTTGCGCATGCTAGAGCACCAACTGAAGGAGGTGTGTTCAACGTTCCGAGATGATGGTGAAAAGCGAGAAGCATATGATTTGGCGGAGAAGTTATTAAGGCGCCTACTTGACAATGAAAGGCTTAAAAAGATACATACAGAACAACATTACATTTGTGCCACTATTCTTGATCCACGGTATAAAAAGGCAGTGGCTAGCAAAGCATTCATTCCTTTTGATGAAGCAGATGTTTCAAAGTACAAAAATTGGCTAGCTGTGTCAGCCACTCGGTTTGAAAGAGAGCGGCAGAACCTTCAAGGAGGAAGCACAAGTACAACTGAATCAGCAGGCTATCCGGCATAAAGTTCCACTTCTCAATCCGTGGCCGAAGGGAGTCACTTTCCCTCACAGCCGTTAACGACACCAGCAACCATATCATCATCCTCACTTGCACCAGGCAGCAAACAAATATTGTCGGAAGGGGATTGGCTAACTCAGCAAGGGTTAGCTCGGTCCACTGATGAAAAGGTCGCAGATGGTACGCAAAGTGGATCAACCCTGGAGAACCTTGAGTCGGTGGTGCAGGCCTATCTGGATGACCCAACAGAGGTCTGTCATAATTAGAACCCATTGGGATATTGGTATACGGAAAGCTCTGTATGGCGACTGATCATCAACCTGGCTCTAAATTATTTGTCTTGCCCACTCGCAAGCGTGTCTTCTGAACGTGTTTTGAGTGCTGCTGGTGCCATTGTTACTTCAAAAAGGACCCACCTTTTACCCAAAAATGTGGGGAGGTTAACAATAATCAAGATGAATCAGCACTTCATACCACCCGATTACAAAATACGTGAATGCACGCAGGAAGAAGAGGACACCGACTTAGGTGATGCCGACGGAAGTTGTTCTCGGTCACCAGACCTACTCCCGTCTCAATTCGTAGACTTGGAGTACGAGCTCTGCTTCCCTGACACCGAGGCCTGAAAATGACTTCCTTTTTTTCCGTACTTATTCACTTTTATTCCTGTGTGTCTTTCTTTGTTTTGCTACTTTTACCACAACAAAACTCTAATCACCTAATCACAATAAGTACATCATCAGCACTGTCTTCATCTTATTTTCCTTATTGATTTGAAGGTGCCGCAGTCTGCATTCAGATGTTCACAAGTTCACAACTCAATCGTGCTCTTCTATCCTCCTCCTCCAGACTCCCCCTATCCATTTCCCTCAAGGCAGATGGATGGATTATGGAGAAAAAAAAACTTTGTCTTCATAGACGAGTCCCCTCAAGTGGGACTGAAATAACTGACTGACTACATGCTTGCTGATTGTTGACAGACCTACTTCTGAAATTTAAAAGAGAGGCTGCCCTGTGCTCCCTCACTTTCCGAAGAAGATGCGGACAAAAAGTAGAACAGGTAATGAATAATGAGAAGATGGCATGCAGTAGACAGCAATGGCTGTCTGTCTCTATTGAAACCAATTGCTGTTTGTTTTTTGTGAACAGCGCAATTTGCCATGTTTTGAATATACCAGTGTTGCAGGTTTTTGGTGGTTTCTTTGGGGGTGTTCTAGATTTGCGGTGCTGGGTCGGGGGGTCTGGGAGCACTGCTGGCACAGTCTAATGTTGATTGCATTTGTTTTTCAGGAAATCCATGATGGAAAAGGGGAGTTAGAGCCTAGCTGTACAGCGTATTTGGACTGAATTGAAGGTAGTAGGCCCATTTTTGCTTTTTGCCTGTTTGGGGGTGTTCTGCTTCTTTGCGGGTGGCTGCAGGGGTCTTGAGGCATAGCTCGGAAGGTCTAATATCGGAATCAAGTGTTTTGGACCAAATCCATGGTGAATTTTTTTTTGCGTTTTTGCTCACTTGCCTGTGTTTGGAGTGCTGTTTGGGGGGCTTCCAGGTTTTTTTGGGTGGGTTTGGGGGTCTGGGAGCACTGCTGGCACAGTCTAATGTTGATTGCATTTGTTTTTCAGGAAATCCATGATGGAAAACAGGAGTTAGAGCCTAGCTGCACAGTGTATTTGGACTGAGTGGAAGGTAGTAGGCCCATTTTTGCTTTTTGCCTGCTTGGGGGTGTTCTACTTTTTTGAGGGTGGCTGCAGGGGTCTGGGGGCATGGCTCGGAAGGTCTAATATCGGAATCAAGTGTTTTGGACCAAATCCATGGTGAAATGGTTTTTGTGTTTTTGCTCACTTGCCTGTGTTTGGGGTGCTGTTTGGGGGGCTTCCAGGTTTTTGTGGGTGGGTTTTGGGGTCTGGGAGCACTGCTGGCACAGTCTAATGTTGATTGCATTTGTTTTTCAGGAAATCCATGGTGGAAAAGGGGAGTTAGGGCCTAGCTGCACAGCGTATTTGGACTGAATGGAAGGTAGTAGGCCCATTTTTGCTTTTTACCTGCTTGGGGGTGTTCTGCTTTTTTGCGGGTGTCTGCAGGGGTCTGGGGGCATAGCTCAGAAGGTCTAATACCAGAATCAAGTGTTTTGGACCAAATCCATGGTGACATTTTTTTTCAGTTTTTGCTCACTTGCCTGTGTTTGGGGTGCTGTTTGGGGGGCTTCCATGTTTTTGTGGATGGGTTTTGGGGTCTGGGAGCACTGCTGCCACAGTCTAATGTTGATTGCATTTGTTTTTCAGGAAATCCATGGTGGAAAAGGGGAGTTAGGGCCTAGCTGCACAGCGTATTTGGACTGAGTGGAAGGTAGTAGGTCCATTTCTGCTTTTTGCCTGCTTGGGGGTGTTCTGCTTTTTTGCGGGTGGCTACAGGGGTCTGGGGGCATAGCTCAGAAGGTCTAATACCGGAATCAAGTGTTTTGGACCAAATCCATGGTGACATTTTTTTTCAGTTTTGGCTCACTTGCCTGTGTTTGGGATGCTGTTTGGGGGGCTTCCAGGTTTTTGTGGGTGGGTTTTGGGGTCTGGGAGCACTGCTGGCACAGTCTAATGTTGATTGCATTTGTTTTTCAGGAAATCCATGGTGGAAAAGGGGAGTTAGGGCCTAGCTGCACAGCGTATTTGGACTGAATGGAAGGTAGTAGGCCCATTTTTGCTTTTTACCTGCTTGGGGGTGTTCTGCTTTTTTGCGGGTGTCTGCAGGGGTCTGGGGGCATAGCTCAGAAGGTCTAATACCAGAATCAAGTGTTTTGGACCAAATCCATGGTGACATTTTTTTTCAGTTTTTGCTCACTTGCCTGTGTTTGGGGTGCTGTTTGGGGGGCTTCCATGTTTTTGTGGATGGGTTTTGGGGTCTGGGAGCACTGCTGCCACAGTCTAATGTTGATTGCATTTGTTTTTCAGGAAACCCATGGTGGAAAAGGGGAGTTAGGGCCTAGCTGCACAGCGTATTTGGACTGAGTGGAAGGTAGTAGGTCCATTTCTGCTTTTTGCCTGCTTGGGGGTGTTCTGCTTTTTTGCGGGTGGCTACAGGGGTCTGGGGGCATAGCTCAGAAGGTCTAATACCGGAATCAAGTGTTTTGGACCAAATCCATGGTGACATTTTTTTTCAGTTTTGGCTCACTTGCCTGTGTTTGGGATGCTGTTTGGGGGGCTTCCAGGTTTTTGTGGGTGGGTTTTGGGGTCTGGGAGCACTGCTGGCATAGTCTAATGTTGATTGCATTTGTTTTTCAGGAAATACATGGTGTAAAAGGGGAGTTAGGGCCTAGCTGCACAGCGTATTTGGAGTGAATGGAAGGTACTAGGCCCATTTTTTATTTCTGCCTGTTTAGGGGTGTTCTGCTTTTGTGCGGATGGCTGCAGGGGTCTGGGGGCATAGCTCGGAAGGTCTAATACCGGAATCAAATGTTTTGGACCAAATCTATGGTGACTTTTTTGGCGTTTTGGCTCACTTGCCTGTGTTTGGGGTGCTGTTTGGGGGGCTTCCAGGTTTTTGTGGGTGGGTTTTGGGGTCTGGGAGTACTTCTGGCACAGTCTAATGTTGATTGCATTTGTTTTTCAGGAAATCCATGGTGGGAATGGGGAGTTAGGGCATAGCTGCACAGCGTATTTGGACTGAATGGAAGGTAGTAGGTAGCGCGCTTGGAGTGATTTTGGAATGAGGCCTAAATATTTCATAGTGTGAGTTTTTCCGGTTTTGCTTTTTGCCTGTTTGGGGGTCTTCTACTTCTTTCCGCCTGGGTTGACGGGTCTGGGGCCATTGCTGGGAATGTCTAAGACCGGATAAATGTGTTTTGGATAAAATACATGGTGAAATTTTTTTTCACTTTTTAGAGTTTTTGCTCACTTTCGTGTTTTTAGGGGCCTGTTTGGGGGGGTTCCTGGTGTTTGCAGGTGGGTTTTGGGGTCTTGGAGCAATGCTGGGTATGGATACTTTTGATTGCAAGAGGTTTGAACCAAATCCATGGTGGCAAAGGGGAGTAAGGGCCTAGCTGCAGAGAGAGCGCGCGCGGAGTGATTTTGGAAATTTGCCTCAAAATTTCGAAGTCCCCATTTTTGTATTTTTGCTTTTTGGCTGTTTGGGGGTCTTCTACTTGTTTCCGCCTGGGTTGACGGGTCTGGGGCTATTGCTGGGAATGTCTAATACCGGATAAAAGTGTTTTGGATAAAATACATGGTGAAAAAGTTTTTCACTTTTTAGAGTTTTCGCTCACTTTTGTGTTTCTGGGGGCCTGTTTGGGGGTTTCCTGGTGTTTGGGGGTGAGTTTTGGGGTCTTGGAGCAATGCTGGGTATGGATACTTTTGATTGCAAGAGGTTTGAAGCAAATCCATGGTGGCAAAGGGGAGTTAGGGCCTAGCTGCAGAGCGCACGCGGAGTAATTTGGAAATTTGCCTCAAAATTTCTAAGTCCCCATTTTTGTATTTTTGCTTTTTGGCTGTTTGGGCGTCTTCTACTTGTTTCCGCCTGGGTTGACGGGTCTGGGGCCATTGCTGGGAATGTCTAATACCGGATAAAAGTGTTTTGGAGAAAATACATGGTGAAAAAGTTTTTGCGTTTTTGCTCATTTGCTTGTCTTTGGGGTGCTGTTTGGGGGAGTTCCTGGTGTTTGGGGGTGGGTTTTGGGGTCTTGGAGCAACGCTGGGTATGGATACGTTTGATTGCAAGAGGTTTGAAGCAAATCCATGGTGGCAAAGGGGAGTTAGGGCCTTGTTGAAGAAAGCGTTTGCCACTATTTTTAACTTAGGGCTAGTTAGAGTTAGCAGTATTGCATGTGTTTGGGGGTGTTTGAGATTTTAAACTTTGACGGAGATGCACTCGTTTCTTCCTATTTTTCTGAATATGTTTAACTTATTCTTTTGAAAATATCTGATTCTAATCAGCGTGCTGCAGGGGTAGCACGGTTGTCTTGCCCGTGCCTTACTGTGAACCTCCCTATCTCGAGACCCAAGATCTCGACCCCCACGCACTGTGGCCTTAGGTTATACCTTTCTATAATAACACAAATTTTGCAATTTACTCTCTATAAGTTGTACATTCTTAATGTTTTATTTCGACACCAGAATGTAATTTTTAGATTTTTATCATCACAAAAAACGAAACATATTCATAAAATTATAATTACATTTCATTTCACACGTTTTATACATAAAGAAATTAATTCCCACAAATTCTTCTGTGATTCCTTTTGGATGCTCAATGCATTTCGGGTCATGCTTGACCCTTCATCGGGAGCCTGTTTCATCTAAAAAACAACAATGCAACACAATCATCAGCAACCTCCCCATGCTGAAGAATTCAAAGCAAAATTTACAATGGTTGTAAATCTAAATGCTGTTCACTGTGTCAATAGTTCCACATTGTGGGTATTATGAAAAAAGCCCGTTTCCACACCATGGTGCTCAAATCAAAAAATAATGAAAAATCATGCTAATGCTTACTGGGTCCTCATATCGGGAACTTTCTGTTTGTTCTGAAAAAAGACCACAACGTTTCAACTCCTGCTTTACTATGTTATAACATTAACCTCTCAGATACTCCACAACTAACCAACTCTTATCTTACCGGTTCAGTAACAATGCCCTCTTTCATTCAATGTGTTTACAAGTGCCGTTCTCTCCCGGACGTCTAATGTCCTGCATGAAACACAAACGAGGCAAAACCTCAGTCTCCAACAAATCGCCGCACCACAAATAAACTTTTCACTCCCCACGGCCGTGTACTTACTAATGAGTCTCCTCGCTCCTAAGATCAAATCCTCTCCACCTTGCTTGCTTCACGGTGTTCACCGACAGTTAAAAATTTGCTAACATTCGTGCCAAGAATTTTCAATTCTATTAAGGACAGGAGGCGAGGATTATGCTTTCTCAATTTCTTTACTGAAAAACACAGCAGCCAATCAGTACGCAGTAAAGAAATAACAAACTACATTACCCATAAACCCTGGGTAACCATAGAGTACGTGAGAGTATATATAGGGTCATAGAGGTGAACACTTCCTCTTTCTTTGCTGCTTTGCAGCCAGTTAAGTGTCTTTATCTTATTACATTACTGTTTATGCATTGTGATACTTGATATTTCCAACACTTACTTGTCTCTGACTCGTGCTTGTTTTCACGCTGTGTGCGCTCTTCTCTCGCCGCTCAACGTGTTTGTTCGAGGTCGCTGACCTCGTTTGCCTATTGGGCCGCTTACTGGAGCGTGGGTCACCTCCTGTGTTTGTTTCAAAGCGTGTTCCGCGTTGTCTTTGTGCCGGTGTGGAGCGGGAGTTGGAGCTGGCTGAGACACGCTTCCTCGCGCGTCTCTCCCTATTCGGCAGCGGCTTTTGCGCATGCGCGAAAGCTTTGTTTACACGCCCGACGAAGGCGTGTATTTTCCTCAGCCGTCAGCTTTGCCTCAGACGGAGGGAACATCTGGTGCTCTCTAACGAAGCCTGCCCTGTTAGTGCTGCCGCTTGAGCTCCCTGACGCCCTCTTTCAATTTTAATTGAGGGTTGTATAAATTATAGCATAGGCTCTGCCTAGAGTGGCTGAATCTTGCTGGTGTTCAGTGCGAGTCCTCCCTCCACTATATATTGAATTTTATTTGGTCAGGTTTTCCTGAGTTTTTTGACTTGCACTAGGGGTACCACTCCCCCAATTTGGCTTTTTGAAATTGAGAAAGCATAATCGGAGCCTCCGTCCCGCCATAGAATTCCGATTCACGCCTCATATGCGCCATAAAAACAAACGGCAGACTAAGAGCGGCCGCCATGTTGGAAAGGTAAACTTCGAACTTGGGCAAGAAAAAAGCTTTAAACGCTCACTGGTGATCAACTGAAACTACTATTTACACGCAAAACTTTACAAGACCTACATCATCCTTACTGAAACTCGAGTTGACTAACAATGAGAGTGACAACTTCCTGCACACTACTAATCCGACCTTAATATGAGCGCCATTTTGGAAGTACTCAAACAAGATGAATAATATCACGAGAACCTTACTCTCTTAGGAAAAATAAAAGTGAAAATGAGGAAATAGTGTTGTGTGTGGAAAAGGACATACAGTCAAGTAAAATGGTGGACACAATATTGGGAACTTGCTGTCAATAAACAGATGGTCAACATTCAGTGATCAAATGCATAGGGTCTCAAGCATGTGCACGTATCACACAGTTTCCACATTGCCTCAATTTACAGAAAACATGCAAAATCTATTCTCTCATTTAACCCTTTCGGATCCTGGGTGCCCAATTTTTTTATCCAGAATATTTCTCTCTGGAGGAGGGATCGAGTTCGATCCGTGCCCTCAGAATGAGAAACTTGTTCAAGAACAGAAAATTGTATCTGAGATATGGTGTGTCTTTCTTGAATCCAATGAGATGCTAGACTACTCTTCATGTTTTTGTTCCTGATAGTGCTTTTATGTTCAGAAATTCGCACTTTGAGTTTTCTTTCTGTTTTGCCTACGTATAATTTCCCGCAGGGACATTTAATGTAATAAATCAAGTTACTGGAATTACAATCAGTGTTGTGATACAGTTTTTTTTTTTTTTTTTTGGTGCAAGACTTTTATTTCACATCGTCACAGAGTTAATATACACTTTCTACGCCTACAACCTGGCGAGGCCGGCATTGCATTGGTTGGTGTCATCAAACATTGCTCTTTACATACACAGCCCATCGGCCGACAACCGAGGGTCCGGCGGCGTGTCGATATATGCACTATCAAGTGTGTAATTAGACAATGTACGACGCTGGTACTATGACATTAATGGTCTTACATTTTGTTCATTTTTTTTTTAACCTTTACAGTTGCAACCCCCGTAACCTGGAGGAACATTTCAACTCAACCCCCCAAAAGAAAAATATAAAAAAATAATAATAATAAGAACATATATATCACTGCATCACAGCATTCTCCTCCCTCCATCACTTCATCGATTAAAGTCCCCTACCAACGGTCGGTCTATGTCAATTCAGCTCTGCCTGCGGTTCTTGGTCTGCCAAGGTTGACGCCAGGTATTGTCTAAAGGGCTTCCAATAGTCTCTGGGGCGCGAGCCCGCCGGCAACTCCTCTTCGTATGTGGCTAGTGTGTCACAGCAATACGCCAAGTCCTCCAACCAGTTTTTAACTTTAGGTCGTAGTTTGCTGCTCCCGTGTAATGACACTCTCCTTTTTGCCATGAGTAATGCGATCACGCACAGCCTTCGCCTTTGCGCTTTCAGCTGCGGCACCAACCCCAGCAGACATACCTTGGCTGTGCATGGCAGCTCCGCACCCAGCATGACATTGAGGGCTTGGATCACCTGTACCCAATATCGTGCAATCAAGTTACAGTGCCACGCTAAGTGCATAAAATCAGCATTGTCCTGTCCACATCGTACACAGTTGGAGTCTTCCCTCAAACCATACCGGTGCAGCCTGTTGGGTGTGTGGTACACTTGATGCAGGTATTTATAGTGCATAAGTCTCAGATTGCCATTCGGTGTCAGCATTCCTGTCATTACACAGGATGTCTCCCATTCCTCATCCGTCAGTGTATCCTCTAGTGAAGTGCACCACCTCTCCCGGGCCCGTGTAGCTGTACTCCCTATGTGTGCCTGCGCGCTGCTGTAAAGTCTAGAGTGTCAAGTGTGATGCGGAGGGAGAGGTAAGAACCATTTGCAGTGGGGCAGTGTCTGTGGTTCAGCCGGGAACGTCGGATAATACTCCTTCACCGCTCGTTGTAGTCGATAGTAGTTGAAGCTAAAGAGCAGTGTCGGGTTTTTAATGTAAGTCAGCTCGTGTAGTGTCACAAACCTCCCGTCCTTATACAGGTCGCCCCATCTGTCTATGCCAGCTTGCTTTAGTAGGTCCATACCAACTTGCTCCTGAGTCACAGAAATGGCTGGATGATGTGCTAGTGGGAGTGCGGGTGCATAAAGGGGCGCGTTGTGTGCTGTCTTGCCAAGCAGTTTCCACGCTTCAATTGTGGCATTTACCGGATTGATATCCTGTGCATACAATCGTGGTCTGCTGTGGGATAGAATGCTTGTCAGCGGGATCGGGTCTGCATCTCCCTTTTCCACCGCTACGTGCGTTAGGAAGGGTATCTCATGGAACCAGTAGTGCGCGAATTGCGCCTGGACGCACAGATAGTAGAGGTACATATCTGGGACCTTAAACCCACCCTGGGCGTATGGCAATGTCATTGTTTGTAGATCTATCCTGGCCTGTTTCCCGGCCCATATTAAGGATAGCATGAGCAATTTTATGTTACGGAACACCTCTGCGGGGGGTTTAATGGGTATGTTGTTGAACAGGTACAAAAATGTTGGCAAGAGTACCATTTTCACTATAGCAAGCCTGTCGACCAGGGACAGTGGCAGTCCAACCCATCTTTTAATTTTATCTTCCAGCGAGGATATGACTCTCCCGTAATTGGTGCGGATAACCAGTTCCAGGTCCCTGTGGAACCACACTCCTAGATATTTAGTCGGCTCGTCTTGCCACTCCAGAGGATAGTCCAGTGTGGTAGGCTTAGTTCCGTCAGTTAGTGCAAGCACTAGGGATTTGGACCAGTTAATTTGCAGTCCTGAATGCTGACCATATTTAATATATTCCCGCAGCAGCGGGTTGAGATGCTGGTCAGGGTTCTTAACATACAGGACCATGTCGTCAGCATACAGAGATATGTGTATAGGTCGTGCTGGAAGTTGAATGGCCGAGTGATGGTAATGCTGTCTTATCTTGCATGCCAGTGGCTCGAGCACTAGGGCAAATAACATTGGCGAGAGCGGGCACCCCTGTCTGGTGCCGCGTTCGATAGTAATTGGGCCAGAGAGGTGTTTATTAACCCTAATACGCGCAGTGAGATTCGTATATAACATCGTAATCCAACCAGTAAACAGTGGCGGGAACCCCATTCGAATCAGTACCGCGTGGAGGAAGGGCCAGTCAATGGTGTCAAAGGCTTTGGCCGCGTCTAGGAGGACCGCCACCGCTTTTATTTCCGGGGCCAAGTAGTGTGCCAGTGCAAACAGGGTGCGGGTATTGTGCGTGGTTGACCTGTCCGGGATGAAACCCGACTGGTCAGGCCTAATCAGCAGCGGCATGAGTGGTTTTAGTCTGTCCGCCAGTAGGCTTGCCAGTATTTTGGTGTCCACGTTGATGAGCGAGAGAGGACGATATGAGTCGCATTGATCTTCGTCCTTTCCGGGCTTCAACATGGCAATCAGGAGTGCCTCTCTCATTGACGCTGGTAGCGTCTGTGCCTCATGTGAGGCTTCATAGAGTTGCACCAGGTGGGGCGCTAGGATGTCTGCGTACGCTTTGTAGAACTCGACCACAAAGCCGTCCGGTCCCGGGGCCTTGCTATTTGGGAGACGTCTAATGGTGTCTACAACCTCCTGTGTCGTGATAGGGCGTGCTAGGTAGTCCATGTGTCCGTCTGCCAACCATGCTATTTCCACGTCTGCCAGGTAAGTCAGCAGGTCCTCTTGCGGTGTGACCGGTCGTGCTCTATACAGTGCCCCGTATGTGCCCATGAATTCCCCCATGATAGTCTGTATGTTGTGCGTGCGTTCGCCTGTCGTGGTTTGAATCACCTCAATGTGCTGCGGTGCCCTGCCCTTACAGATTTTCTCAGCTAGCGCCCTGCCAGGTCTGCCCCCCTCGCTGTATCTCCTGGCCGTCGTTCGTTTGAATATGTATTTTAATTCATCTGCCGCAAATGATTGGTGTTCTGACAAAAGGGCCCTGATGTCCCCCAGTAGTGCAGCATCCCGCGTGAGTGTGTACCGCCGTTCCAGTTCTTGTATTTCCTCCTCCCGCCTCTGTAATTGATGTCGTATGTCCCTCAGTATGCCAGAGGTAGTGCTTATGCATACGCCCCGGATAGTTACCTTGAAGGCTTCCCACAGGAGGCACGGGTCTTCCGTTGTGGGTGTGTTTAGCTCAAAGTAATCTGTGATTGCCTTCAGAATGGTGTCCGTGTATAATGGATACAGTGCTTGTGCGTTGAATCGCCATATATACGGCGGCGGCACATAGTGAGGGATATTTAGCTTTATTAGCACAGGGCTATGGTCTGATATTGTCCTGGGGAGGTGCATGACGTCTTTCACCCATGTCAGTGTGTCCTGAGTGCCTAGCCAGAAGTCTATCCTGGACCAGCTGTTATTAGCCGCGTTTATGTGTGTCGCCTGACAGTCCCCGGGATGCTTTACCCTCCATACGTCAACCAGGTGTAAGTCAATCATCGCTTCTTGCATCATTGCCCTCGCCTTGACATGTGGTTCCAGGGTATGTTGTGTTCTGTCCAGCCCATCTTTAAGTGTGACATTAAAATCACCCCCCCATAGTATGTTGTCTGCCTCAACATCTGCCAGCGTGTGCCACAAGGTTTCGTAGAAGTTGGAGTCGTCTATATTCGGGCCATATACATTTACTAGTGCGAGCTGCTGTTGTCTCACCTTGCCTACCACCACTACGTATCTGCCCTCCGTGTCTTTGCGTGTGTCCGTGATTTTAAAGTGGGTTCCCTTTTTTATCAGTATACTAACGCCCCTCGAGAAGGTTGAATAGTTAGAGCTAGTGATCGATTCCGCCCACCTACTCCCCAGTTTCGATGTGTTAGTGGGTGCCATGTGTGTTTCTTGTAGAAAGGCCACATCCACACTAAGTCTATCTAGATACGCAAACATGTGTCGTGTCTTCTTCGGATTCCCCAGGCCTCGTATGTTCCACGTGATTAAGTTTAGCGTGTTAGGGTGCGTCATCACTGAGTATCTGGCTGTCGATCCTGTGTGTTAGTGTTCGGTATATTGACCATCTTGCCATGTAGCAACTCTGTGCTGTGTGTGTGCCGTATGAGTCCTAATGGGAGCATAGTAAAAATCATTTCAATCCAAGCAACGGATGAAGTCGCAATGCTTCTCAGATACAGTGCATATATTTGAACCTTCCCCATCCCCCTTTTCCAATCCCCCTCCCACTTCAGCACCCAAACTTTGCCAAAGCCATCCCCATAAGAACTTCAAAACAATGTCGAAACTTGAGTTGGGGTACACCCGCGTGGGGGTGTCGCCAAGAGCACACGTCTCCAACCACATAGTGGATGTGGACGGGTGAAAATTTCAGTCGCAGATATGACTGAGTTTGTCCCTCATCTCCCCCCCTTGTGACGCTTTAGGGTGAGGCAGCAACTATCTCCATAGACAGTCTAATCGTGCTCTGTAGAGCGTGAGATAGTGCGCTCCAGTGCGCCTACGGCGTGCCTTCAGTAGAGGGTTCCACTCTGGACATGATTGCCGCTATAGCAGTTCAAAGGTTATGCTTCCCTACCAGTGCTAGTCATCAGTTGCATACATGTACCTTGCGTCTTGTGGCGCAACATTTACTCACTGTTCAAACAGTCTTGTAGGTGTACGTCGCAGCCAAAGGGAAAAAAGAAAAAGTCTCTCTCGTACTGCAGCTCAAGGCAACCCGGCGTCCGCCCAGGTCGGCCAGTCCAAGCTCAATCGGCCCATGTACTCGCAGTAGCCCTGCAGTTCGGCCATCAATCGTTGTCGCTCATCCTGTCTCCCTTTTCCCGCTCTTTGCGGCGTTTGCCGAGCGTCTTGACATATTCGTGCGCGGCCTGCACCGTCTGGAGTATCACTGGTTTGCCCTCAGTAAAAATTCTGAGTTTCGCTGGGTAGAGCATTGCATATCCGACTCCCATGTCACGGAGTTTCTGTTTGACGGAGGCGAATTCCTTTCGCGCCATTTGCACCGCCATGGTGTGGTCGGGATAGAACTCCAGGGTGCTTCCCTGATATGTAACTTTGCCTTTTTCTCGTGCAAGCCGTAGTATAGTGTCTCTGTCCCGGTAATTGAGGACTCGGGCGATGATCATCCTAGGAGCGGCCTCCGGCTTAGGGGTGGGTGCCAGGGAGCGATGTGCACGCTCGATCAGGAAGACCTCTGAGAAGCTCTCTGTGCCAAATATGTCCTTCAACATGGCCTCCACGTACGTCTCCATCTTGCCGGTGTTGGTCGTCTCCGGCAGGCCTGAAATGCGTATATTATTGCGGCGTGACCTAGCTTCTTGATCCTCCACCTTCGCTTTTAGGGTTTCCAGCGTTTTTGCCATGGCGCCACATGACTTTGACGTGTCCCTTGAGAGATCTTCGCCCGTCGATATTCGTTGCTCTGCTTCCACCAGTCGTTCCTCATGGTTCTCCATTTTCGCCGTCATGGCGTCCACCCTCAGGACGACCGCGTCCATCTTGTTGTTCATTTCCTGCAAGCTCTGCTGGATGGCGCGCAGGACCCCTTCCATGTTGGTGTCTTCTTCCAGGTCGTGATCCCTCTCCGCGTCTGTGGCAGGTGCTGTTTTTGGCGTTTGCTTCTTCGATTCGAAGGGTAATTTTGATTGACTCTTATCTGGCTTCCCCATGCCGCTGGAGGACACAATCGGACTGCTAGTGCGCTGCACCGGGCCGGTTGCAGCTGGGGATATTATCGTTGTTCTCTTCCGCCTCGGTGGATTGCCCTGTGCCCCTATCGACGCTGATCTACTCATTTGGCCCCTCTCTGTTCATGCTGACTTCATGGCATGCGAACCTCTGCACGCTGCTGCAGGGGCTGTATCACCTTTAATGCGCCGTCTTTGATATCCCCGCTGAAGTGAAAGGCGCCGGGAAGCCCAACAGGGTGCGATTATCTTGGCTCAACAGTGCCACTTCCCTGCATGGTAAGCTTGCTGGCCAACTAGCATTTAGTGTTGTTGAAAACCTTCGTGCTGTGCCTGCACCTCAATGCTTATTTCCTGATGGCGAATGTCCTTGCCCCAGGATTTGAGAGTTTTTTGCCATCAATCTGCCAGTCATCCCCTCCAGTCAACCGCTGCACACCTGAGCCGCTGCCCGCCACTCCAGTACTCACTCAGGGTCATTACAGGCTTGGCGCGCCGTTTGCAGTCCCTTTTGCTGTGCGTTTCACTGCGGCCGCCATTTTGAAGTCCGTGGAACGCACCTCCGTCGCCGGTCCGGCACCGTTTGCAGGGGGATCCAGGGCTCTGTCCCGGGCAGCGCTGTATTACTGCTGTTGCAGCGCGAGGTTGGGGCCGCTTACTTGCCGCGTTCTGGGGCTGTCAGCACTTGTCCGACTCGGTGTCCCGGGTCGCGATCGCCGCCATCTTGGATCGCTGACCGGCACTACCGCAATGTTCCTCGCCTTCTCCTTATGGCTGCTCGCCACGTCGCTGCAATGTCAGCGTCTCGCCACTCGCATCTTCCGATCACCATTTCTCTGTCCGTGGCGGGCAGATAAGCAGTTTTGGGGGATATAGGGCCGTTTTTCCTTCACCCGTCCGGCGTAGCTGACTTACACGCCAGCCATTCCGCAGTGCGCCCTCTAGCGCCCCCCAGTGTTGTGATACAGTTTAATCTCTTTCCCTGATAAGGGATGATGTAGGCTTCCTCCTACAATGACATTATTGCAATGTACACAATTGGTACATTTCCTCATTCCTCTATGTAATGTAGAGTCTATTTTTCTGGAAGGAGATTTTAAAATTTCTTTTAAGTTTTTTGACCTTGTGAAGGCAAATAGTGGTCTTGTGCTGAACAATCCTTGGAAATCAGGTTCAGATTCCAAAAGCACCCAATGTCTGTTTATGATGTTTTTAATCTTCTGTGTGCTTGTGCTAAATTTGGATACAAACACATACCTCTCCTTTCCCTCCTGAGGTTTTTGTTTGAGCAAATTCTTACGATCCATAGCCTGAATTCTTGTACTTGCATGCTCAATTATTTCTGGAGGGTACCCTCGTTCTTCATATTTCCTTATTTGGATCTTCATCTGTGCTTCTAAATCCTTGGATTCTGAACAGATCCTTTTGAGTCTCATAAATTGTGAGAAAGGGAGGTTCTTTTTCAAGTTAGGTGGGTGGAAACTCTGGAATTGTAATGCACTGTTCACATCTGTTTCTTTTCTGTGGACCGATGTAACTATTTGCTGGTTCACTAAATTTATCTGAACGTCGAGAAACGCAATTTGTGTCTCCTGATGGTGTGGGTAAATTGAATGTTCTCATCATGTCTATTGAGATTTTGCCAACTGGGTTCTGGGGTCTACTCTTGGTGGAGCACTTGTCGAGAAATGTCTAATGGTTTGAAGAACATCCATGGTGGGAAAGGGGGGATTTCCGATTTGGGCCTACTTTACTTTGAAAGTACGTTTTGTCACCATTTTCCACTAGGCCTCAGACAGGTAGCAGTATCGCACGTTTTTGGGGTCTGATTGGGGGTATTCTACATTTTAGCGTCCGTGTTTAAGGGTCTGGGAGCACTGCTTGGAAAGTCTAATTTTGTTCTAAAATCTTAGTTTACACTACACCTAGCTTGAGGGGAAAGATCCGCAAAATTCGCCCATACTTATTTATCCTTCAAAAGGAGACTCAGAGTATGCCCTTTCGAAACTATTGTACTGTCGATTTTGAAACTGAAAGTGTGACTTTTTGCACTACACAGCGTACGTACCTTATATTATTTTCTCGGTGGTGTTTTTTATATCACTTCCTGTTTTTCCATCAACATTTACAGTGCGGCTTTCACCCTGTGCAATGGAACAGAGGATGAAGTCAGGCTTCACATTAGTGACCCGCAATTCAGCATCCGCCAGGCAGGCAGTGGACAGGGTGTCTTCTGGTCACCAACATTGATCGACGGAGCGTCAGATGGAACGGAGGAGTACCGAAAATAAGAGGAATGGCCTGATGCATGCAACTTCCCAAATTCAACAGGACAAGTACAACAACATACAGTAACAGTATCCATTCATTTCTACTTATCTTTTAAGTAATGTTATTGCTGTGAACTTCTTTGAGTGTGACTCTGCATTTCTTTGCTCTCTGCTTCTAAATTCATCCCTCCAGCCATTGTATACTTTTACTTTGCTATTTTTCAAACTAATTTAATGAACAAAGTGTTTTTCCGAGTGCAGAGATAGGCAAGTGAAAACACATAATTACTGCGGCCCTGTACTGTCGCATTCTTTCATTCATTAGAAAGTTCTACTTAGTTAAAGTAACCTAACCATCCATGTAGCAATCAACTTCATGCCTGCAGAAGTGCAAGCACTTCCTTTATGCCCCTGTAAGGATATCTTCGTATCCAAAGATTTGTTTATCTTCATTTGTTGTTTGTCCATGCTGTGTTTTTTTTTCCTCTCTCACAACAAAACTTTCCCAAAAAAACCCATTCCCATCCAATTTCCAAACCCTAACCCTCTTCCCCCGGGCTGTGTGGTTTTCATTGATGTGTGAGTAAATGACAGCAATAATTCCACACACTTGCTGGGGAGGATAAGGTCATAGCAACTGAAAATGAATTGCATTTCAAGGCTGGTGAAGGAATCGAAGGAAATAATCTTAGTCAGCTTGACACAGACCCATGACTATTGGGAAATCAAAGCAGATTTTCATGGGCGCCATGAAATGGATTGATCATGAAGAACATCCTCCTCCTACACGTGGCATATGATTACGCTGCTGTGTCCTTCACCTTCAGTACTATTTCTTGTAGTAGTAGCCAATGTCAAATTCCACGCAAGTTGTAGTTATACTTTCAATACTTTGGCATTTGTAAGGCTACATTTTGGCACTGTTCTAGTGTACTGTCACGTGCTATAGTATCTATCGTACCGTTCTAATGCTCCGCTAAGGCCAATCAAGGTTTCAATTACTTTTTGTTTTCATATGCTGCAACTGCCATTGTGTACCACCACTAGTAACACCGCAATGATGCCATTTCAACCGCCAAGGATTGCCAATCTTAATCGCCCTTTGCCATGCAGCCAGCCCTGTGCCTAGCCCTAATTTCAAACACGAATTACAGGTAAGATAAGCGTTTGGGGGGAGCAAGAATAATGGAGTAGTGTGAGAGATGAGAGACTGGCAGTAGTACTAGTAAAGTCCTAGGACAATTGAATTCACTAACTCTGTGAGAGGCACTTACTTTTATAAACATTTGGGCAATTACTTACACAATTTGAATCAAGAAGCCAGTTAAGTTTCCGGAAAACAAACTTACAGTTAACTCCCCCCTCCAGCCTCAACTGCAGTAAAAACATGTATGCTATGTTTAAGTTGAAAGTAATAATTATTTATATCCCTAACAAAAATAAACAATCCCGCAAGACCCGACCCACCCGCACTCCCTAACCCCAAAGAATGTCCGTGAAATAAAAAGTCCCCAAAGTCCAAAAAACCCAACTCCCAATTCCCACCGCCCAAAAGTCTTTTAAAAAGGGGCAAGCAACAGTTGGTTGTGAAAAAAAAAGGGGCAAGCAACAGTCTCTCCTTCTCTAATGCCGCCTGCGGTGTACTTTCTGGGCCAGGTGGTCATGCTCCTTGCGGAGGTTCATGAGCAGGATTCTCAGCTTCTTCTGCTCCTGCTCAAGGTAGGACACCCTGAGTGTTAGGCGGTGCATGCGTGCCTTGCACCTGCTGTGGGGGGCAGCTGATTTTTTGGCTGCTTGGCGGTGGCGGGTGGCTGCGGTACCACGGCTCCGTACCGCTGGAGGCCTGTGCTGACTGGCTGACCCAGGGAGCACGGAGGAGGATGCAGCTGCCCCTGTAGATGTTGGGTGGTCTGCGACTGCATTTCCTACTCCTCCTGGGCCACCAGCCGCCGATATTCGGCGAGAGTCGCCTTCTGTTTCCTTTGCCGGGCCCGTCTAGCCAGCTCCTTCCGTGGCAGTTTGGAAAGAGCATCTACATGAAGAAAGAAAAACATAGTCTGTAACCAATGCTCTTTAAGATTAACACAAAATAATTCAGCAGAAAGTTGTGTCACGGTAGAACAAGCAACTTGCAAGCACAGTACATAACATTTGTGGCCTGTATCTATCTAACTTCCCACTTCTTCAGCCTTGCTCTAACATTAGTGGGAGTTTCAGGAATCAATTCTATGAGCACTATGGACTTACTACATTAGAGTCGACTATGACAGTACACCAGTCTAATTCTTCTTCTTCTCTCTTGTTTAGCGAAATTGGTACGTAAACTTCTGGAAGCCGGCATAATGCCAGTGCAGTCAACTTGCACCCGAGAAAAACAGACGCACGCCATGATGACACGGGCTTGCGTTACTGTACCAGTCCAGTACATGCAGGTGGTGAAGCTCTTACTTTTCTATTATGGGTGGCACTGAGAATAATCTGTTACAAGGGCTAGTGCTTAATTAATTTAACTTACACCCTACAGTGCCAATGACTACTAGAAAAGGAAAATGAAGAAGATAAATAATATGATTATCTATCCCTTCACAGGATATGTATTTGATTACATATGGGATGACTTTAGGTGATTTCTTTTTTATTGAGTGAACACTGATTGGCCACACATGATTGACAGAGTTGTACTAAAATTATTAACAGAGGTAGTGAGTGGCCCCCGTAATCGCCGGATATATGCTGTGCTAGAATATACAAAGTACTGCTACTATAAATGGTAGTATTCGGAAAAATTACAACTTCTTTTTCTTGCCTTTCCTACACTGGAACGGACGTGCGGGTGCGGTGTTACATGCTCTTCAAAGTAACACTTAGTTCATCCAGTGACCGTCTACTATCTCTACATACACATATGCTATCTATGAGTCAGATAGTACCATGATCCAGGCATCCATCCATTCAAAATAAATGTCAATCTTCTTAATGTCTCAAGTGGACAAACCTTACTTTTTCTCACGGGAAAACAACTTATCATTTTATTTTGGAAACCGCAAGCCATGCATCCGTGCTTGACTTGCATTTGAATTTCAACCAAAGGATATATTGCGCACACATACAGTTTCTGTTTCACCCACCCAGGCAGTCCTCTTTCCTTTCTCCTTCCACCCATCCTTGCTTCATCCCTTAACCGGCCATGCATCATATTCCCAGCCACCTCGGGCAGCATTCAAAAACACGTATCATTCTTTGCCACTCATCATTACTTTTTAACTCGCTCGTCCTTCCACACTTACTTACACCCTTCTTTCCCTTTCCGTTCATCCCATCCATTAAGTTCATCTCTGATTTGACTTGGATTCTCGAAAAAACTTTCACAGCTGAGTTGAAGTCAATTTAGAGGAGGCTACTACCTGGTTAATAAAAACTTAGTTCTAAATTTGTAAGTCTTCTTAACAGTATAGTATACTTGTACTGTACAATATACAGCCGTTCAGAGAGCACACTCTGCAGTCTGCTTTCTCAATAAGTAAGGAATATAATAGCTTACCACTGTCTGCCACTACCGTGGCATCCTCCACAGCAGCTTCCGCTGGCTGTTGCACCTCCTCCGCCCCAGGAGTGCCCATCTCGGCACTGGCCCCGGCACCGGTGGATGGTTTTGCCGATGTTCCGCCTAGAAAATACATTTCAGATTCTTAGATGCCATATACACCACTTCCTAGTATTTTGTCTAGGAATGAAAAAATGTCACTACGACTACACAAAGAAATGTAATAATTTGTAACTGTCTAGTCAAAACTAAAAGTTGCACTTTTTTCAGGGAAGGGTGTTGCTTGTCTTGCTACAGTTTTTGGCACAACTGATGAATGCTTGCTTTTTAACATGCACAGTTTTTCTCATAACAAACAGAAGCTTCCCTTCTAAGAACAAGAGCAACATCAGATCATCATCACTAGGACGGAGTCAGCAACGATTCAGCACCACAAAGAAGATTTGAAGTTCCAACCAGGTGAGGGCTCGCCCACAATTAATGTCTGAAATCACTAAGCACTTTTTCCGTTTTCAATCCACCATTTATGTTGTATGATTAACTTGATTTTAATAAATGTTTTTACTTTTAATAAAGCTTTAAAACTTACATAGACTCTGTGGTTTTTAGTCATGAGTGAGTGAGCGAAAGGGTTTGCAATTTGCAAGCATGAGTCTGTGGCTCTGACAGTTCTGGACTCTGACTCCGTAGTCTTATGTCCTGGGTTGGATAATCATCATTGGGGATCAATCATCGATGAATTAGGGAGCTAAATGTCTCTGTCACACTAGCTAGTCAGTGAGGAGATGAGGGGTTCAAATTCTGTTATGACTGAGGTATGTGGAAAGTCTAACTGCGCCTATTATAAATTGATAAACAATGCACTATTTAGTGTCCATAGTTCTGTTTGTGCAGAATTGTCCCCGCAACAATAGTAGTATGGATTGTCCTCCTATCCAATCAAAAAGTAAACTAGTATCTTATTCTTTCTTGGTGGTCATTGACAGTTTCTTGTTGGGAATTGTCAAAGCATAAACATTTAGAAGACTTCAAAAGACATTATGGACAACCCAGAGGACTGCACTCAGTGCATAGAGCTATTGATGAATAGAATGGGAGTTTCGTTTAACACCTTTTGCCAACTGTGCAAGCTTAGTTAGCTACACAGACAGACTAATAATAATAATCTAGTAGTACCACAGGGAGTCATAGTAGAGGCAGGATTAGAATTTAGAAACAGTCTACAAGAAGATCAAAGACGATGTAGGAAAAATCGAATGAGGAACGTTAGTAAAAAATAGGTAGTCTAAAAGGTAGGGAAGTATAATTATTAATATTAACATGAAAACTTACTGGGGCCAGCAGAGGAGCCCTCGCCGGACCGATCCTGGCCTTCTTGGTCCTCGTCCGCCGGCGCCGCTACCTCCTCCTCCTCTGTCCTCTTGCCCCTGGGGGGAGCTGATATACAACATGAAAGAAAGACCCAAACATGGATGATTGTTGTCAACCAAATCAAACATTTCAAAAGAACAATAACAAATTATTTCGGGGAAATAGCAAATAGACAACAATTGCACTACATTTATTGACCTATCTGGTGTGGTCTACTAGGATATTAGTATTGCTGGATTCGCAGACCGTCGACTTGGAAAGTTATGTAACTAACTAAACCAACTACAAAAAGGTTCGACTAGGACTGGCAGGCAGCACTCCGCAGCATGCGAAGTGACAGACAAAGTCCATCGTGATTGCAGACCAGTGAGAACACTAAAAAGTAAGTTTCCTACTACATAACCAGTCATTAAAATACTCAAACTATCAATCCACCACCACTCTTATTAGTGGCAGGTGTACAAAGGAAGGACTGGACTTGAGTCTCTAGGGGCAGATTTACAAGTCCCTTGCGGCTCTTTTGCTCCATCGTTGCGTGACTTTTGTGACGCAGCGGCAGCGCAAAAGAGGCGCCATGGTGCGAGGTATATTCACAACGTGACGCATCTGGGAGATGCATCACATTGTAAAGCCCTGCGCCATCAGGGGGTGTTCCGGCGCAAGGGAGGGCGTTCCTGCGAAGGAACACATCCTAAAAGTGGCTGAGTGAAATCTACAAGATTTAACTCAGTCACTTTTAGGCCAATGCTGCGTCACTCTAAACCCTGCGGCTGCTTGAAGCAGACGTACGGCTGGATGCAGCATTGGGGAGATAGGGCACCCAAGAGCATTGCTGGAGCTGCGTCGTGGTTGTGATGCAACTCCAGCAATGCGCTGACTTTAGGGCACAGATGCGTGACGCTTCTGTGTCGTTTTTGCCCCATGGTGCGCCGCATTGTAAATGCAGCGCACCATGGGTGGTGGAGGCGTGGCACACAATGACCGGCGCATCCCTGCTAATTTGCAGGGATGCACCAGTAATTGTAAATCTGCCCCTTGGTGTCTAGCATTACGCAGTTCTGTAAAGTACACTCCTACATAATTACTCAGGCCAATGAAATGAACACAAAAAATCGAAAACAAACAAGCATAGTAGCACCGCCACTGAGCAGGAGAGCAGTGCACCTGAAATGCAATCACAGAACATTTTGAAACATAATTTACCTACAATGTAATCAGCAGCATTATTGCTCTTCGGAAACAAAAAAAATTTGCAATATGATAACACATAGAGCAGGAGAAAACAGAGTAGTGATTAAATAGCTACTACTACTCACCAAGCCCGGGGATCTCGACGCCTAGCTGGTCGAACAGGTCGCGTTCACGGTCCAGGATGTCGGACCACCGGTGAGTGGCCTACTTGTAGGTGCGCCAGACCCGAGAGTGTTGATACATGGCCCGGCACACCTTCTCCCACCGCTTCCGACGCTCCCGGAGCCCGTACCCCTTAGCGATCCTGCCGCCTGCTGCAATGGTCTTGGGGAGGCGGCGCTGGACATAAAAAACCAGTGCGGCCACCTCCTCCGTGCTAAAGATCTACCGGACTGTGACGTTCTCCCCCGCAATCGCCTGCATGGGAGCCGGGTACGGGGTGCAGGACCCTTCCCCTTATCCTTCCCGGCTCCCTTTGCCATGGTCCTGTACAGCAGGAAGACAAAAAAAAGGACAGAATAGGGAAAAAGTAAAGTAACATTTTTTTTTTAAAAGTAGCTTTAAAAGTAACGAAAAGTTGAAAAAAACACAAAATATAGATCTAGAAAAAAAAGGGATAGATATATAGTAGAAAAGATAAAAAAAAAGTCCAAAGAAACAAAGGATTGCACAGATGAAAGGAGGATTAGAAAGCATGCACAGAACCATAGCAATGAATGAAAAACAAGATGGCCGCGCCCATTGAGGACTGCGTGGGTAAGTTTGCGCGATATTTCCCTTGCGAGCACGCGAAAACGCCCGCGAATACGTAATCGCGCTCCGCATACGAAGCGAGCATGCAACTAGCGGCCGGAAACAGAAACACGTCACGCAAACAAGATGGCCGCACCCATACACAACCGCATGGGCAACCTCGGGGTCAGTGCGCTGCAAGCGGTCCGCTAATAAGCAAAAAAACGCGGGAACGCGCAAAAAAAAGAAATCCGCAAATTCGCACGAATTCTCGGATTGCAAGTTCAATTTCGCACGAATTCGCGCCCCGCGAATCCCGCGAAATGGAGGAAAAACAAATTTTGGAAAACTGAAAGCACTTAGCAGGTGCAAAAGTTCAAGCTAATTTGTAACCATTCCCTGCAGTGCTTCCTGAGGAGCCCCTCCAGAGTTCAGTTGCCTACTTGCAACTATTCTCTGACCCTGCTCTGACCCTCAAATCAGGGTTAGAGAATAATTACAAGTATGGCACAATGCTCCTGTAAAAAAAATTAAACTGCAACAGGAAGCACTTACAGCTAAGGAAGCAGGTGCCAGACTTGAAGCTCAAAATCAGTGACACATTACCAGCCCCAAATTAATTCATCTCAGTGAACCAGAGGGTGCTGTGATGAACCAGAGGGTGGCAGTGCTGAACCAGAGGGTGGCAGTGGCAAACCAGAGGGTGGCAGGAATGAACCAGAGGGTGGCAGTGGTGAGTGCTGAACCAGAGGGTGGCAGCAGGGGTGAACCAGAGGGTGCTGTGATGAACCAGAGGGTGGCAGTGATGAACCAGAGGGTAGCAGTGATGAACCAGAGGGTAGCAGTGATGAACCAGAGGGTGACACTGGTGAAGCAGAGGGTGGCAGTGATGATCCAGAGGGTGGCAGTGATGAACCAGAGGGTGGCAGTGATGAACCAGAGGGTGGCAGTGGTGAACCACAAGGTGATTAACCAGAGGATAGCAGTGATGAACCAGAGGGTGGCAGTGGTGAACCAGAGGGTGGCAGTGATGATCCAGAGGGTGGCAGTGGCAAACCAGAGGGTGGCAGTGATGAAACAGAGGGGGACAGTGATGATCCAGAGGGTGGCAGTGGCAAACCAGAGGGTGGCAGTGATGAACCAGAGGGTGGCAGTGGTGAGTGCTGAACCTGAGGGTGACAGGGGTGAACCAGAGGGTGTCAGTGGTGAACCAGAGGGTGGCAGTGATGATCCAGAGAGTGGCAGTGGCAAACCAGAGGGTGGCAGTGATGAAACAGAGGGGGACAGTGATGATACAGAGGGTGGCAGTGGCAAACCAGAGGGTGGCAGTGATGAACCAGAGGGTGGCAGTGGCAATCCAGAGGGTGGCAGTGATGAAACAGAGGGTGGCAGTGATGATGCAGAGGGTGGCAGTGGCGAACCAGAGGGTGCTGTGTGTGAGAAGTTGGCCTGGTATATGATGATCACTATTCTAGTGAGCACCTTGCACCAGTCCAAACGACCCTTATGGTGATTGGTTGTAAGTCAACCTTATACACCAGCTATCCTAGTGGTAGCATGGACAAAAGCAGTCTTAGGCTAAACTCAAGAGGGCATGTGAAGCCAGCTGTTTTACCATATGCAATCCTTTAAATACCAAATGAAAGGACACCACACAAGTTATATATTATAAAATATTTGCATTTATTTCTAGAATAATCCCCTTGACTCTTTATGAGCGCAGGAGCACAAGCATTAAACAAAGAACACAGTATAACATACAATAAGATGCACAATTATGGATAGGCCGGGTGGCCACTCAAACCATATATTAAGAAAGTGGTATAAGTACCACGTCACAAACAATGAACAGACCTAGGGCCTAGGGAATCGCTGGGCCTACACTGGACTAATGAAGGTTAGGACATAGGAGGCCCACAGGATGCGGGTGCAATGTCTATAGGCAACAGCGTTTACCATACAAGTCAATGGTGCGTAAAAATCAGAAAGTTATAGGTTTAGGAGTCTTCCGACTGGACTAGAACTTAGACACTAAAAACTAGGACACTAGAGGTGTAAACCACTATAGGAGCACCAGTGTAATCTCGTTACCTCACCCACAGGAAGTGGGTGCATAGGTGCCAAAGTGCGTCGGGTTTCTTCGTGGAGTTCTATGGAGCCTGGAGGTAAAGATGCTGCAGGCGGCCAGGAGAGAAGAGTCCGGTTGGATCCAAGGGTGGATCGAAGATCTAGAGTACCTGAAAGCAGAGGGAACAGAGTCTAGGTCACTAGCCAGTGACCAGGATGGAACCAGGATGGAACCAGGCAGTGTCGGATTGCAATCACGTGCTGTCGAGTAGTTTGTCTCCGCTGCCACGTGGACCAGGAAGGATCGAAGATGACCAGCTGGTGGACACGAGCTGTCCCACAAAGGCTCTTGCTTTCGGCAGTGTTGGTTCTTGAATTGGAGTCACCAATCCTTGGCAAATGCAACCCAAGCAGGACTCAAAGATGTCTTCTGGATCGGACCGGGAAGGTCAGATCAATGGCTCCTTTTCAGGGGAGCTAGGGCCAGTCTGGAGCAACGAGACCAGCAGTGTAGTTTTGAAGGATCGTTGTCACAGAGGCCATTAGCCAACGGCCAAGCGACTGGACAACGGGGCAAGCAGGAAAAGTGCAAAAGGGCCCCATACAGCACTCTGTGAGTGTGGAGGGGTGATCTTTGGAGCACAGGCTGCTCCGGGCTGGGGCTTCTCAAACCCCAAAGCACAGTGTTGAGGGTGCCTCGGGAGCTGCACAGGAAGCACTTCGTCCATTCTTCAAGATGGCCGGTCCCACGTCTCTCGTCGCCTCCACGGGTCTCAGCTTTGCCAGGATTGTGGATCAGGCTGTTGGATGTCTGGGAGTCTGGGTCTTGTTGATCTCTGTCATTCGAGCTCCAGCGGGAGCAACGGCAAAGAAAGTCTTGATGCGCTGATGATGCCTGCTTGCACAGGGCGGCCACTCCTGGACCACAAATGAGATTCTTCAGTCTTCCACGTCGAGTGGGATGTCGAAGGGTCCAGAGTTTCATTTCAAAGTTTCAGTCAGGAGGATCTGGTTTGCATTAATTGCAGGTTTCTAACGCACTAGAATCGACTCCCGAAGGAGTATCTCTGCGCCATAGACCGCTGGGGAACCCATCCTGGCTTTCCCTGTGAGATGGTCCCTACTGGGTATCTCAAAGGTGAAACCAGGCATCCCTGGCGTATGTGTGGGGCCGTTGTGGAGATGAGGCAAGCTAATGCCCAGAGTTGCCGAGTGTGATCCATCGTTAGAGTAGGCACCGAGGTGAGAATTATCGAGTCCGCTGACCCTGGTCCACGACCCTGCCGCGTCGGGAATTGAACCCTGGTCCTGGGCCGTCCTCTGCTCCCGGGTCTGCCGCCTCTAAACAGTGAGCCACACCACTCCACTACACAGCTCATACCTTTATTCCAAATCTAGGGGCTGGATCTCCAGCTAGGTCCCTCCAATGGGTGGGACCCAGGAAGGGGGTGGTTACACCCCTTTCCCTTTGTCCAGTTTCGCGCCAGAGCTGGGCCTGGAGAGCCCCAGCACCGGTTTGAACTGGACTTTGCATGGGACACCTTGTGTGCCCCAGGCAGTGTCTAGTTTCATTCAGCCCTCCCTGCCCCAATCCACAGCCTTGAACCAGAGGGTGACAGTGATGAACCAGAGGGTGGCAGTGATGAACCAGAGGGTGGCACTGGTGAAGCAGAGGGTGGCAGGGATGAATCAGAGGATGGCAGTGATCAACCAGATGGTGGCAGTGATGAACCAGAGGGTGCTGTGATAAACCAGAAGGGGACATTGATGATCCAGAGGGTGGCAGCGGCAACCCAGAGGGTGGCAGTGATGAACCAGAGGGTGGCAGGGATGAAACAGAGGATGGCAGTGATGAACCAGAGGGTGGCAGTGATGAACCAGAGGGTGGCAGTGATGAACCAGAGGGTGGCAGGGATGAACCAGAGGGTGGCAGTGATGATCCAGAGGGTGGCAGTGGCAAACCAGAGGGTGGCATGATGAACCAGAGGGTGGCAGTGATGATCCAGAGGGTGGCAGTGGCGAACCAGAGGGTGGCAGTAATGAACCAGAGGGTGGCAGTGATGAACCAGAGGGTGGCAGTGGTGAACCACAAGGTGATGAACCAGAGGATAGCAGTGATGAACCAGAGGGTGGCAGTGATGAACCGGAGGGTGGCCGCGATGAACCACATGGTCGCAAACAGGCTGGGCACGTAGAAATAACATGGTCGTGACCGTTGCGACCACATAAGTAAGTCCGCGTTCCCGAACTTGTACAAAACCCTCGCGAACTGGCAAAAACAGCAAATTCGCAAATTCGCACGAATTCGTGAATTTTGCGAATTGCGAGTTCGCTTTCGCGCAAATTCTCGGATCGCGAATTCGCAAATTTTGCCCATGCTTAGCCTATAGTTTGTTGGTTTGCGGTGGTCATCATGTTTAAAAATTGGGTGAATAACACTGCCCTTCCAGGATGATGGGACCTGGTCTTCTTTATAAATATGATTGAAAAGTGGCGTTAGAGTTTCTGCCCAGAAGGCCGGGTCATGTTTAAAGATGGCGTTTGGCAGCCCGTTCGGGCCAGCTGCACCTTCTGCCTTTAGTCTTGATATTATTTTACACAGTTCCCCTCTGTTGGTTAATTCCGGGATTTTGAACGCCTCTTTTAAAACCTCCTCTGTCTCTAAGCCTTTGGTATCTATGTTATTCTCTCTGATTGCTTCTTCCTCATTTGTATTTGTTGCCCTAGAATCATTCGTGAAGCCTGCCGCTAATGTGCAATATAGGGTTTGTACGTGCAGGGTCCAAGACTCAGCTCCCACTCCTGCTTCTTGATGGAGTTTTGATCCTTTATTTAGATCATTTATTATGCCCCAAAAGTCCCGACTGTTAGGTTGTTTTCCTACACTTAGGAGTTTATACCACAGCGTTTCCTTGTGGGAGGACTTTGCTGCACTCAGTGACTTTCTATAAGAGCTTCTGGCTTCAATTAGCTTTTCCTTGTTTGTTTGTAACCCCAGTTTTTTTTGACGGGCTAGTGCTCGGACCTCTTTGGCTACCCTTCTTTTTTTGTTCTTAATTCCTTGTTAAACCATGGCTCCTTCTTGAAAATAAACTTACTCTGTTTCCCTGATGTTGCTGGAAACTTGTGAAGCAAGTCCGAAATCAATTGCTCCCAATTTTTCACAAGATCTTCATCTTTTTTGGACCCCAAGTTGAGTATTTGAGCTTTTGCGACGGACTGAATTTTTTCCAACCCTTCTCCTCGCCATTTTAATTTCTTTAAGTTGAATTTTGAAGCCTGGAGTAATAGACTGGGCATATTCGGTGCCAGGGTGGGGACGGTGTTCAAACTAGTTATTTGGGGGAAATGGTCACTTTCTGGCCGTTGAGCGATTTGAAATACCTCAATGCCTGAGATTAGCTCTTCACTTACTATGGTGTAATCAATTGTAGAGGTGACTCTTCCACTCAGGTATGTAATACCCGCCGACCTGTCTCCCCTTGTGTTTCCATTCAAAATCGTCAGTCCTAGTTCTTTGAGGTTAGTTGCTAGCCTTAGACCGCCACTGGACAATAGTGTGTTTCCTTTTGTCCCCTTTTTTTTGCAAATTAGGTCGCAGTTGAAATCCCCAGAGATGAACAGTGGACATCCTGAGTATGTTCTTTGCATCAATTTTATCAGTGAAGTTAAACTTGCATGTTTTTCTTGATGTAGCTTTCTGTCTGGATGGATATAAACGTTGATAATTAAAATTCGCCACTGTTCGGGCCCGACTGTCAGAGTTTCAGAGATTTTAATCACTTGTACCCAATTGAATCCTAGGTCCAGTAAATCCGCTTCCCAGTTGTATTTTTGGGCTATGTAGGTTGATAAACCCCCCCGAGGGTGCCCGAAGTTTGAGAGTCTTTCTGCCAGGATATGGTGGTCCTTAAATCATGATATTACTGTGGGTGACAGTTTCCATGACTCGTGAATCAAAATTTCATCATGTTGATGGAAGAAGGCTTGGGTGTCGTGGTCCAGCTCCATTTCTTGGAAGCCATGTACGTTCCAGTAATTTATATAATAAATAAAGATTTTTTTTTTTTAAAGCGAAAAAAATCAGGAGTCAGAGAACTCCTGGGAGGCAGGGAAAAAAAAGCTGAGAGCATCCGCCACACCATTGTCCACTCCCCGAATGTGAACAGCCGAGAGAGACAGCAGATGCCCCGCCGCTCAACAAAACAACGGAATCACCACTGCATTCAGAGATTTGGACCTGGAACTTCCCCTGATGGTTCAGGTATGCCAAGGAAACCATGTTGTCCCAACGGACCACTACATTGCGACCCAACAACAGAAACCCGAAACCCTTCACTGCTCATGATACCACAGTCAATTCCCTCCAGTTCGAGGATCGTTGCCTCTCCTGAAAGGACCACTGACCCTGAAGAGACCTGGAATCCAGAGGTGCACCCCACCTGAAGGGACTGGCATCTGTTGTCAGAACTGCCGGAACGGAGGACTGCAACGGCAGCCCCCAAGAAAGAGTGGCAGACAAAGTCCACCAGCACAGAGCAGAATGAGTGAAGGGGCTACTAGAACACGAAGAACAATATTGCGGGACAAGGGGTTCCAATAGGCCAACAGATACCGCAGTCGTAACCACAGGCAGACTTGAAACAAGCCCCCCTCAAAAAAAACTCTGACCAAGTGAACACAACGTCACTGCTCAAGAAACTGAGAAGGAACATCCTGTTGAGGTCGGTGCAAAATGCGCCTGATAAAAATCAAGTCCTGTGAGGGTTCCAACTAACATTTGGGCAAATTCTCAAGAAACCCATGAGTTTGCAACACTGAACACACCACATTCCGATCCACCAGCAGCCGCTCTCGAGAGCAAGCCTGAATCAACCAATCATCTAGATAAGGGTACAGGAGGACTCCCTGAAGATGAAGATAAGCCACCAGAGGAGCCACCACCTTGGTGAACACTTGTGGGGCAGACTGGAGGCCAAAGAGTAGGACCTGAAACTGGAAATGACTGCCCTGAAGGCAAAACCGTAAATACTGATGAAAGCAAGAGTGAATCAGGACATGATAATATGTGTCCTGGAGATCGAGGGTGCACAAGAAATGACCCAGGAGTACCAATAGAATCATCCTCTGCAGAGTCTCCATGCAGAAGGATAGATGGACCACAAATTTGTTGAGAGCCTTCAAATCGAGGACCAGATGGAACCCTCCGTACCCTTGGGAACTAGACAAATCAGTAAGTAAAATCCCCACCCCACCTCCAGAGAAGGAACCTCCTGAATAGCCCACTTCAGCAAGAGATACTCCATCCCCAGAGACAACTCCGACCTCTTGACCGAACAAGATGGCCAAGGAGTTGGATGAATCCCAGACTCCGGAGGAGTCTCTGCAAATTTGCTTTTGCACCCCGACGAACAATGTCCAGAACCCACAAATTGGGGCAGGAATACAGCCACGCTGGAAGGAAGAACTGCAGCTGCCCGCCTACCAATAATTCAGGAGCTCTAGCCATATAGTCAGGAGTGAGGCTTAGGGGGCGGGGATTTAGCTTTTCTGTCCCGACCCCTCCCTGAAGAAAACCTCCCATGACCTATAGAAAAACTCCTCTGAGAAGCACGGTGAAAGAAACACTTAGATTTGGAGGAAGGAGGCGCAGCGGAGGGCTGCTTGAAGGAAGAAGAGTGGTTTTGCTCTTTAAACAGTTTATGCAACTTGCCCACCAATTCCTCCCCAAACATCATAGTCCCCTGGAATGGCAGATGTAAGGCACAAGCCTTTTGAGCTGAATCTGTCTTCCAGTCCTTCAATACTAGGTTGCGACAAGCAGCCACACCAGCCACGCCAGAAAGGGCCAAAGTCCTCACCACATCAAAGAAAATATCAGACAGGAACACGACCTGACGTTCGATGTGCTCCAACAACCCGGAACAGTTGGAAGAGTCATCATGGATTGATACAATGCCGTGATATCAGAGATCAAGAATTGTGAGATGTAAGTACCATAAATAACGGCCCAGAAGGCCAGGTGAGACCCAGAGTACACCTTCTGCAGGGAGGCATCCACCTTTTTATCCCCAGGACCTTTAATCATTGCATCCTCAGCCAAGGATGTCCGACCTCCCAGGCTTGCAAACAAATGAATCAATCAGGATAGAATCCCGCACATCCTTGAACATGTCCTGAAGAAGATAAAGTTTTGCCATGAACCTAGGCAGTAAAAAATTATCTGGATCCTTCCACTTCCTATTCAGAACCTCATAAATGAAAGGGTGAACCGGCACATCCACTGCCGCAGAGCACTGAAACTGTCTCAACAAAGGAACGCCCGAGGTGCTGGGTGCTCATCATCCAGAAATCCCATGTTGGATTTAACATGATGAAGTAAGTCAGGCAACATGTCCATGTCCACATATTTACCTTTTCGTTCCGCACCCCCCAACCAAACCTCTTTTGAATCTGATGACTGAGAGGACTGAGGAGGAAGGGGACCCTTTGGGCGAGGTCCTCCCCCATTTCCCGCAGGGTCTCCTTAATTAGTCTCTTTAATCGATCATCCTCTCCCTCCCTGCAGCTCTGAGATTGATCCGTAGAAGGGGAGGAAGAAGAACTGGAACAAGGGGAGGAGGAGCCCTCTACATGCCTGTGCTTCCTAAAGTACTTCCTGTGAGAAGTTGGAATGATATGTGATGTCCACTATTCTAGTGGGCACCCTGTATCAGTCCAAACAACCCTTGTAAAGTCAACCTTATAGACCAGCTATCCTAGTGGTAGCATGGACAAAGCAGTCTTAGGCTAAAACTTCGGAGAGCATTTGAAGTCAGCTGTTTTAACATATGTAACCCCTTGAATACCAAATGAAAGGACACCACACAGGTTATATATAAAATATATATGTATTTATTACTAACACAACCCCTCTGAACTCTTTATGAGGTCAGAGGTACAAGCACATAACAAGATACTTAATTATCATACAATAAGTTGCACAAGATACAGTTGAGCCCTAGGGGCGTTGCAAACCATATACTAAAATAGTGGTATAAGAACCACGTCACGAATGGGGAGTAGGCCTAGGGCCTAGGGAATTGCTGGGGCTACACTGAACTATCAAAGGTTAGGAAGCAGGAGGCCCACAGGAAGCGTGTGCAGTGTCTTAACACACACACGAGTTACCATAGGGATACAATAGGAACGTAAGAGTTAGAAACTAGTTGATTTAGGACACTTCCGGATGAACTAGGAGAAAGCTACTGAAAACTAGGACACTTGGATAGTACCCACAGGAGCCCCAGAGTACTCACGTTATCTCACCCACAGGAGCCAGGTGCATAGGTGTCAAGTTGTGTTGGGTTTCGTCGCTGAATCCTATGGAGAACTGTAAAAAGATGCTGCAGGCGACCATGACAGCAGTGTCCGGTTGGATCCAAGGGTGGAACGAGGATGAAGAGTACCTGAAAGCAGAAGGGACAGAGTCAGGGTCATTAGCCAGTGACCAGGAAGGAACCGAACCAGGAAGGAACCAGGCGATGTCGTGAAGCAATCAGATGATGTCATGAAGCTTGTCTCTGCAGCCACGAGGTCCAGGAGGTGTCGACGACAACCAGGCACTGGAATCAAGTTGTCCCACGATGGATCTAGATGTCTGTGGTGCCAGGTCCCGGATTTGATCCAACGAGCCTTGGCAAATGCAACCTACGCAGGAATCGAATGTTCGCTTTGAGTCAGACCAGCAAGGTCTGGGGGGCTTCTCTTTTTCAGGGAAGCAGGAGCAAGCCTGGAGCAACCAGGCCCATGGTGAAGATTCAAAGGTTCGCCTTCACAGAGGCCACTAGCCAGTGGGCAAGTGACTGGAAAGGTGCATCGAGCTCAAAAGCAACAGCAGGCCCCACGCGGCACTCGTGGAGTGTGGAGGGCTGTGCGTCAGAGCAAATGTGAAACAGTTCCTGTCTGGCTCTGAGCTCGGGCTCCAGCTGGAGCGTCGACAAAGCATACAGGCAAGTCGCTGTTGGTGCCTGTTTGCACTGGGTGGTCACTCCTTGACCACAAGGGAGATTCTTCAGTCTTCTAGTTGCAGTAGAATGTCGAAGGTCCAGAGTTTCGTTTCAAGTTTCAGTTCAGGATAAGTCTAAAGAGTCTCCGAGAGACACGTAGTATTGCTGCTAATAGTTACCTCGATCATGCAAGTTACATGCACATACATGACGCGGTCAAAGGCTAGACAGTTGAATACACCGGTGACTGGCAGTACAAAAGAGAACACAAAGACTGCATGTTCTATCTGAGTACTCAGAAAAACTACATGTGACATCCATCAGAGAGCTGTGTGAACAATTACCCCTCAGCACAATGCAAACATGCACATACACGACACTGTTCAGGGATCCATCATCTACAGCTGACATTAAATGACCACACATCATAGTCCCCCCATTAAAGCAGTGGGGACCTGCACATCTTCAGTCACCATCATACCATAATCCTCACTCGCATAATACTACTTCACAGCAAAAGTCTACCACCAACCACCACCACTCTCCTACCCCCCAACAACACACCGCCTTAAAATATCTCTGCATCACTTTACCACTATATCATCTCAATACTCTCCCGCACCACCACGCTGGCAACCCCAACTCAGCCCTAGACACTCCCCAATCAACACACAACCACCTCAGCACTACCACGTTAGCACCTTCCAGCACCACAACACTATTCACTACCACCCAATGCAAATCACAAGTAAGCCAAGCACTACATTTCTCCAACAATATAATCCAACCACATTACAGCATGGCACAGTCGCAAAATAAATGCCCTGCTAACCCCGACTGCAGTAAAACTCCTCTAACAATACCACCTTCCTCTATTCCACCACAGCACTATCACCATATCACCTGACATGAGAGACCCACATTACCATCTGTCACTACCAAACTACGATTCCCCATCACTCCACTACATAATCCCTTCTATAACCTTGTCATATCACAAGCAGCAGCACCCCCTCACATTACAAGCACTTCACCTCTGACAACCACACTGTCCCTGTTACACTGCCACCTGACTCCCAGCTCAGAGTACCACACACCTACCCCACCACTCCACTAACTTCCAGGAAAGTCCACCACTGAGCCCCAGCATCACACTACCACCCGGTGAAGTGACAGTCCAACACTGCACAACTAAGCTAGCACAACATTAATGCATCCCTCACCCTTACAACGCCACCACTACAACCAGCAAACCAGGTCTTGCTGCTGCCACCAGTCTCCCACCTCAACAGGACTTGGCAAAACCAAGCAGTGGCTGGTACTCAAGGAAACATGGCTTGCACACGCATGGCTTGTCACTATCATTTTAATGTCGTTTTTCCTTCCAGGTTGTAAGGGGAATTCTAATCTTCAGTAGAAGTGCATAGATCCAAAATCTAACGGCAGAGTGCAAAACGAGTCTGGGTGTTTGTTGGAGGAACACGTAAGTAAGTGTAACTTGGTGCCGCCCGTCGTGCTCGCACGGTGCAATGATTGTAATTGGTCGGACGGACGGTTCTTTATTAATTTCTTTCTCTCTCTTAGACACCAGATCACCAAGCCGAGAATCTATTATAGTAGCACAGTTGTCAAGCTCTATTGTAATTTCATATATACGGTGTTTATCATTGCCCAAGGGTGATGTAGGTGACCTTTTATGGAAAGTTTAGAAACTATATTTCATACTTCAAACACAATAGGCTTGGTATTGCATATAAAACAGCAGCACATCGAATATTAAGTACAATTAATTACACATTAGGTTCAGGCTCACAACCACTACTTCATCAAGTCTTTTTTCTGAATTGGCTCCAATTCTGATAATGGTTGGAATATCACTTATTGTAGGGCTACTGCTGAAGAAATAAATCAACTCAGTAGACTGAAGAGGGTACTTAAAGACAAGTGCGACACAGGAAGCATTTCTGTCCAGAGAGCTTTTCCTTATAAAATGTGCACCAGGAATGCAGCCCGGCACTCTCTGCTGATTCACTTGAATAATAGCACCATGAAGAAATAATGGTCAGAAGCACAGAGTAGTGCGCTGTATATACACAGGGTGCATTTTTGCCTAAGAGCCAAACCCGAAGGTTTTTCAGGGTTACATAGGAAGGTAATAGTGTTGAGGCCGGGCCAGCTCTGAAACAGAACCCTGAAACACTCAAAAGGGTTTTTTCGAGTCTTTTGAAAAAAAAAAAGCATTTGATAATTTTCTGTGTACAACCTCTAACACATAACGTAATTATTGAATCTTTAATGGGTCTGTATAAGTTGTGTGAATTAAGTTATCGTCTTTTCTGCCTGTCTTTTCCACCATCAATCTTTGTCAAACTAAGCACCTTACCTTTAATTATTTTATAGTTGCGTGTGTGCCACGGCGCTCACCACAAAACAAAGCAGCAGGCTGGGCAAAAAGAACAGCGGTCTCTCCACGCACTCCGACACGACGAGGGGCGAGCGCAGGGGGCTGTGACAGTGAGCGCATAATGCGTCACACTGCTACGGTGCGGCGAGGGCTGCCCGAAAATGTCCTTACAGGGCCATCAATGGTTGCGCACGCTACCACTGGATTGACGGTCCTGGAGGACTAGTGTGAGCGAGGCTCGGAGGGAGGGGCCAACAACGGTCGTCACAGACAGATTGGTGATGAGTTAACAGATTTGCGAATGCGAACGAACTGATTTCAGTTGCACAGTATTTATTTTAACTTTATTTATGCCATGAAATTCAAAATAATGCAATCCCTAGAAATACGAAACTGTCTGTGCCTGTGCTAATAACTTCAGAAGTTCAGATCAGATGGCCGGGTAACTGCTCTGCTGCTGATATGTAAGCGCCCGCCCCTACAGTCACAGAGTTCGCCGCCGCCGCAACAGGCCTCGGCCACTGGTCCAGAGCAGAGTGACAGTCAGTGCCGGCCTGCGTGGCTGCCTTAAAAAAGGTGCTCCCTCTAAAAAGGTGCCACCTGGGGTGGACCGCCTCTCCCCCCGCTAGCTACGCCGGTGGGTGCAGGGTGCTTTTGAGCCGTCGGGTGTTCAATGTTATTCAAGGAGGAACTTGAAAAGGGAACAAAGGCTGCAGGCTCGGGGACGAAGGATCTTCTGGAGCGACCAACACTTCGAGGAGTAAGTTGGGATCTTTGAGGATAGGTAGGCACCCAGGAGTTGGGCTCAGGGGGCAGTGGGGCGCTGGGTGTAGGGGTGTCTTTTGAAGTCGGGAAATCTTACCCCCTGCTAGTCGCGGTCGGAGGGGTCCTCTGTCCTGAGGCTGCAGGTGTTGTCGGGGTCGTCGAGGAGGGTCTTTGAGCACTGTACTTCGGGTCCCAGTCACCGGGGGGACATCCTCGTGGTCCTGGATCACTCAGGCACGAGCCAGGCTCGGCAGGTGCAGAGTGGGTTGGTCCGAAGCTTCCTGGCTGGCACCAGGGTGTTGTTGCAGCAGAGCCTCTGCTGATGGGAGTCCCAGGCTTTAAGAGGGTCAAGGTAGGCAGGTCCTCTGGGTGTCCCAAGGTTGCTGTCCGCAGGAGTTGCCGGGATTAGGCAGGAGCAGGTTTCAGGATCGACAGGCCGGTAGGGCTTGGGCCAAGTCAGTTGTTGTCGTCCTGTTGTTAGCAGCTGCACGGTGGGTCTTCTTCTTCTGAATCTTTTTTCTTCTTTTCTTATCGGGATCTGAGGAAGGAAGATTCAGGGAGCCCCTAAATACTGAATTTAGGAGCGTTACTGGTAGGGCAAGGACAGGGACCAATAGGTCCCTGTCCTTGGGTGGGTACACCCCCTAGCCTGCTCCTCTCCTGTGGGAGGGGGGCAGGAGCCTAGCTGTGATTGGGCAGGGCTGCACATCTTCAAGATGGCCGGAGCCTGGGTTCCTGCTTCACCTCGTCTCCCCCACAGGAGGGCTGGGGTTGGCACAGGCTGGCATACCTTCCTTCCTGACGTAGTTTTTCCCATCAGTCTTCCCACCAGAGTCGGGGTCAGGACTGGTGGGGGCCAGTTGCTGGGTACAGCAAATGGTCTGGAGAAGCTCACAGAGGTGCATGCCTTTGAAGTTTCCCCCTGCCTATCCTGGGGGAGGAGACCTAGCACCTCGCCCAGGATGTGCATTGTTGCAGGCCCAGGAGAGGGGGGCTCTCCACCCAGGGATCCAGCAATATGTCTGCTGTGTGGCAGCCTCTGCAGCCACTCAGCCCAGACGAGGATTGTAGGCTAGGTTTCCAGGAGGCATCTCTAAGATCCCTCTGGTGAATTTTACATTAAATCCCATACTGGCATCAGTGCGGGTTTAATGTGCTGAGAAGTTTGGTACCAAACTTGTCAGTCTTCAGTGTAGCCATTATGGTGCTGTGGAGTTTGTAATGACAACCTCCCTGCACCATATACTCTTAATGGCATCACTGCACTTACAGTGCCCAGGAATGGCCCTGGGTACTGTAGGGGCACAGGGCTCATGCACCTGTGCCCACACCTCTGGCATAGGGCACCCAGCTAGAGGGCTGACTGAAGTATGCCAGGGCAGAGGGTTCTGTGGGCATGGCACACAGGGATGTGTGCCATGTCAACTCTTTGTTTGGTTCTGTACTCAGACACTCAGCCTGCAAAGGCAGTGTGTGGGTGTCAGGGTACAGGGCCCCTGAGGGTGGCACAATAAGTGCTGCAGCCCTCAGGGGTCTTCTCTGGTCACCATGCCCTGGGTACCGAGGGTACCATTTACTAGGGGCTGACAGGTGGCCAAAGATGTCAATTGGGTTTTAGTTGTAACACAGTTTTAGGGAAGGAACACTGTCCCTGGGTACCTGGTTGGCAGGAGCCCAGGGCACACTCAGTCAAAGCGCATCAGCAGTCAGAAAACAGTGGGGGCATACCAATGCAAGAAAGATGGCACTTTCTCACACTACCACCCCCCCCAAATGAAAGGTGATGAGACTAACATTGCCCTAGGGAGTCTTCATTGTCTAAGTGAAAGAACCTGGAAAGTCCATCTGCATTGGCAAGGGCAGTCCCTGGTCGGTGTTTCACTTCAAAGTCCATTCCCTGTAGGGAGATGGACCATCTCAGTAGTTTTGGATTTTCCCCTTTCATCTGCATTAGCCATCTGAGAGGTCTGTGGTCAGTTTGAACCAGGAAGTGAGTTCCAAACAAGTAGGGCCTCAACCTCTTCAGGGACCAAACCACAGCTAGGGCCTCCCTCTCAATGGCACACCAACGCTGCTCTCTGGGGAGTAGCCTCCTGCGTATAAAAGCAACAGGTTGGTCTTGGCCTTCCTCATTGATCTGGGAGAGGACCGCTCCTATCCCCAGCTCTGAGGCATCAGTCTGCACTATGAACTGCTTGGAGTAGTCTGGTGCTTTTAGAATGGGTGCTGAGCACATTGCTTCTTTCAGGGTGTCAAAAGCCTTTTGGCAGCTAACAGTCTTGGGCATTTTATTGGATGTGAGTTCTGTGAGGGGAGTCACAATTGACCCATATCCCTTCACAAACTTCCTGTAGTATCCAGTCAAGCCAAGGAATTGGATACTCTGGATCTTGGGTTGTAAGGGTTGGACCTGGACTCCACCAACAAGGTGGCCCAAGTACACCACAGTGCCCTTCCCTATCTGGCATTTGGATGCCTTGATAGTCAGTCCTGCAGATTGCAGGGCTTATAGAACCTTCCCAAGGTGGATCAGGTGATCCTGCCAGGTGGAGCTAAAGACAGCAATATCATCAAGATAAGCTGCACTAAAGGACTCCAATCCAGTCAGGACTTGGTTCATCAACCTCTGGAAGGTGTCAGGGGCATTCTTTAACCCAAAAGGCATTACAGTAAACTGATAGTGCCCATCAGGGGTGGAGAATGCTGTCTTCTCCTTGGCTCCTGGCGCCATGCCAATCTGCCAGTACCCTGCAGTTAAGTCAAAGGTACTGAGGAATTTGGCTGCCCCCAGCTTGTCTATCAACTCATCTACTCTTGGAATGGGGTGAGCATCTGTCTTGGTGACTGACAGAGTTGAGTCCTCTATAGTCCACACAGAACCTCATCTCTCTCCTTCCACCCTGTTGACGAGGTTTGGGGACCAGAACCACTGCGCCAGCCCAGGGGCTGTCAGAGGGTTCAATCACCCCTAGCTCCAGCATCTTGCTGACTTCGGCGTTGATGCTTTCCTTTACTTGGTCTGATTGTTGATAGATTTTGTTTTTGACAGGGTTACTTTCACCAGTGTCCACATCATGGGTAAACCAGCTGGTCAGACCAGGGGTCAAGAAAAAGATGCTAGCAAACTGTTGTACGACTTGCTTGCAGTCAGTCTGTGTTGGGGAGAGAGGGTGTCTGAAAAGATTACTCCATCCACTGACCCATCTTTTGGGCTAGAAGAGAGGAGATCAGGGAGAGGTTCACTCTCTGCTTCCTGTTCCTCATCAGTCACCATCAGCATGGTGAGGTCAGCCCTGTCATTTTAGAGTTTAAGGCAGTTCACATGGATAACCCTTTTGGGTGTCCTGCTGGTGCCTAGGTCCACTAAGTAAGTGACTTCACTCTTTTTCTTCAGGATAGGGTAAGGGCCATTCCATCTGTCTCGAAGAGCCCTTGGCGCCACTGGCTCCAAAACCCATACCTGTTGTCCAGGTTGAAATTCAACCATGGCAGCTTTCTGGTCATATCAGTGCTTCTGCAGCTCCTGGCTGGCCTCAAGATTCTTGGATGCCTTATCCATGAACTCAGCCATTCTGGGCCTTAGGCCAAGCACATAGTCCACAAAGTCTTGTTTGGGTTCTTGGAGAGGCCTCTCCCAACCCTCTTTCACCAGACAAAGTGGTCCCCTTACAGGATGACCAAACAGAAGTTCAAAGGGTGAAAACCCCACTCCTTTCTGTGGCACTTCCCTATAAGCGAAAAGTAGCCATGGCAACAGGACATCCCATCTCTTTTTGAGTTTTTCATTATTGGGATTACCTTTTCTTGCCGTTGTTGAGGGCACAGGCATCTTGCTGCTTGTGCTTCGGCCCCGCTGTTCCTGCTGGTCGCGTCCCTCCCGCCGCCGCAGTTCCCAGCATATCGCGGCTGCAGTGTGGAGGGGACGCCGGAACTACAACACCCAGCATCCCCAGCGGCGGAAGTGGTCATCAGGAGCATCGCGCCTGGAGGCGCATAAAACTAAGACTAGCCCCGGCGGAGTGTGTGACAATATTGGGATTACCTTTTCTTGCCGTTGTTGAGGGCACAGGCTTCTTGCTGCTTGTGCTTCGGCCCCGCTGTTCCCGCTGGTCGCGTCCCTCCCGCCGCCGCAGTTCCCAGCATATCGCGGCCACAGTGTGGAGGGGACGCCGGAACTACAACACCCAGCATCCCCGGCGGCGGAAGTGGTCATCGGGAGCATCGCGCCTGGAGGCGCATAAAACTAAGACTAGCCCCGGCGGAGCGTGTGACACTATTGGGATTACATTTTCTTGCCGTTGTTGAGGGCCCAGGCTTCTTGCTGCTTGAGCCCCGCTGTTCCCGCTGGTCGCGTCCTTCCCACTGGTCGCGTCCTTCCCGCTGGTCGCGTCCCTCCCGCCGCCGCAGTTCCCAGCATATCGCGACCGCAGTGTGGAGGGGACGCCGGAACTACAACACCCAGCATCCCCAGCGGCGGAAGTGGTCATCGGGAGCATCGTGCCAGGAGGCGCATAATACTAAGACTAGCCCCAGCTATGCGGGACGCACGCGGGTGGGCGCCGGGCAAAGCCCGGGCAAAGGGCGGGCCGTCTATGGCCGTCAGGGGCTGCAGGAGGCTGGGCTGGGCCACCCCCCCTTAGTGCTGGGTTCTGTACAACAACGTAACTATTATATTAATCGTTCTCATTGATTTGTACCCTATTGTTTGTTAACATCCGTGAATTTGTGGTAATATGGCTCAACGTTCAAGGAAGGGCCGTCATGTTGCTATAACCACAGAGGGAGGGCTGGTTACAGGTACTATCGACCAATTCATTACACGGGCTGCAGTGGTCATTGAAAAAGAGATAGCCCTTGTCGAGAAACGCTTTTCGATAGACCTCCTAACAGGGAAACGCTCCTCATTGGGTAAAATCGGATCAGTTGTTACTCCAGACCGTCCCAAACAAAAAGTTCCATCAGTCACCTTGAGCCCAAAACTTAGTTTTACGCAGGGGGAGATAGATAATACTGAGGCATGTTCTTTATTAAATTCAACACCAATTAGTTTGGATTCTAGTCCCTCGCGGGTAGTGCCCTACCACCTCTCTCACCACTTATATCCCCACTACTACCGCCATCTGGCAACCCTATATCTGCTAACCATGTGCCACCTATAAGTTTGAATACCAAAATCGTTGGTCCATCGGGTAAAAGAAAAAGAGGGGGTAGTTCACGAAAGGACACCGTAACGAAGAACCACAAAAAACCTAAGTTACATCAGGTATCCAGTCATTCTGTGCAGCCCACCTGTCCACCTACGGCCACCATAGATAAGTCTCAATCAGCAACCCAATATAGCAATAATGAGGGGCTCTTCGAGAAAATGGAAACGTTAGTCAAATCACTGATGTTGCCTTTACTCGAAAGAACGAAAATGATTAACTCTAAATTGGACCATTTGGAAATGGCGTATTTTTAGATATGGATACAGTAGATGATGTTCCTAATGTTTTGGATAGGATATGGGATGGACAGGAAGATGGCAAGGAGGACGGGCAGGAGGTGTACATGACCCGTATGGTCCCCGTGGAAGAGATAATAATAATAAAGGAAATGAATATCACAAAAGATCCAGTCTGGAATGCAGACCCTTCTAATAACTTGGGTAGTAAGCAATGTGGGACAGCCACAAATTATATTTTTGAGGCCGAAACTCTGAAACAATATAATAATATGCTGGGAACTGATATCATCCAACAGATTATTCCAGTGCCATCATCTACGTATCAATTAATGCATGATACTGGAGATGGATTGAATATTACAACTTGGAATATAGCAGGCATAACTGGTAAACTTAACACCCCTCATTGGAATGATTTTATTGCACAAGGGTATGACATTATATGTCTCCAAGAGACATGGCATAGGGATCAAATTGATGTTGAAGGCTATACGTCCTTTTGTGTAGGTGCTGTAAATTCCGTCGCTGGTAGGGCTAAGGGCGGTCTGTTGACCCTGATATCCACTGGGCTGACAGAATTTAAATTAGGAAAACGTCTTGAGGTTGGGCCCTATGCATTAATAATATGTCTTGAGCATCAAAAAGCCAATGATTTAGACATCGTTAACTTTTATAATGATATTTTTGATGCTAGCAGAGGATCACTTGTAAATGATATAGGAAGAGCAATAGACAAAATTCTTGTAGAATATAAAGATTCTCCTGTCATCCTCTGGGCAGGAGACTTTAATTTACAAGTTTGTAAAGATGCCAAGAAGGGGATCTGAGGCCCTACTTATGACCATGATAATAGAGGCAATATTATATATAATCATTTTCCCCACAATACATATGGACTGGCGTTGAACAAATTAGCCGTTAAACTGGATCTAGAATTACTGGACTGCTAAAAAAAAGGGGGTAATATTAGGTGCCCAACCTTTAAAGGTAGGGATTATAATTCCAATATTGATCACATATTAGTTTCCTGTGGTACGGCTTATTGTGATTTATGGATAATCGAGCAAGCAGTGAGTGATCACAATAGCATTACTTTGACATTATTAGGCTGGGGATGTAAAACCCAAACGTATAGCAAACCAACCCAGGACATTACAGCCATAAAACCGAATGGACCAAGAATTAAGTGGGCGAAAATTAATCCCAACAAGCTCCTAGCGGATGTAAATGACAAATGTGGAGCTGCAATAAGTTACTGCCTAAGTGATGAGATCACCCCAGAAAATGTGTTATTGATGATTAGTAATATAAATACAACAATAGAGGGATTATTAACAGGAAAGAGTCGTAAACAGAGGGACAAAGTAATTGCCTGGTTTAACAAAGATTGTACACAAGCTTTGTCCTCACTAAAACTTGCTCTGTCAACAAAACCAAGAGACTTAGAACACGTTAGGGAAAAGCGGCATATTTATAAAGCCACGCTAGAGGCCCGGAAAAAACAGCTGCAAGACGAGGCATGGCATAATTTAGATATGGCTGTAACTACAAAAAATAGCAAACTTCTGTGGGAGACCATTAATTGTCCTTTTTTAAAGAATGACAATATACCCGTGATATCTTCAAACGTTAACTGCAATGCATGGATAGAGCACTTTTCTAAGGTTTTTAATTCTGATGGGATGATTTTAGCTTGTGAAACAGATATTCATGGTAAATGGCCGACTATTCCGTTATCTATTAATCTGGATGAGGTGCGGCCAGGACTTGAAAAGAGCAATGCCGTCAAAGCCCCGGGGCCGGATGGTGTGCTGGTAGATCTTTACAAATATGAGATGGACTTATGGGCACCCATTCTAACACGCTTTTTTAATGCCGCACTTGAATTTGACCTTCCACAGACCAGACCTGGGGCCAATCAATTATTGTACCCCTTTTTAAGAAGGGTTCAAGGTCGGAGGTTTGCAACTACCGTGCCGTCTCCCTCCTGGACTCATTGATTAAAGTACTAAGTAGAGTCCTCCTAGATAGATTAGAAACATGGGTGGAAGAGGAATCTATTTTATCACCAGTACAGTATGGATTCAGGAGGGGGATTGGCACAATGGAGCAATGCGTTAACCTTGACCTTATTATTAATACATTTACAACAGTCAAGGAAGGAAATCTTTTTTTATGTTTTGCCGATTTAAGTTCTGCATTTGATTTGGTTGAACATTCACTTTTATGGCCTGTTTTAATAGAAATGGGAGCACCAAAAGAGGTTATATATTTTCTAGCCAGACTGTATGAAACGCTGACATGTAAGGTACGCTTTGGGATTGCTGGAGAGTGCACACCGTATTTTAAAGTCAACAGAGGCATAAGGCAAGGCTGCGTTTTGACTCCACTTTTGTTTTCCTTATTTATTAATCAGATAGATACAATACTTAGAACTACCGCCGTGGATGCACCTTTAATTGATGGTAAGCCTATCCCAATTCTGCTATATGCAGATGATGCGGTCCTTTTATCTTGCACCCAAAATGGCCTGCAATGTCTCATTGACAACTTTCAAACTTTTATAGCCAAAAGGAAATTGTTAATCAACAAAGATAAAACTTTTACAAAGACATGTGGGAAGAAGTCTAAACAAAATAGGACCTCATTTTTAGATAATGTTAGGTTAGAATCTGTAAATAAATTTTGCTACCTTGGCATTACTTTTTCTGGTGACGGGGGATGGACCAGTGAACAAGAGAGTGTCCAGTTAAAAATGGTCAGGAACACTAATAGTGTTTTTAGATTTGCCGCTAAGTTGGGGAACCGCAGAATAAAAGAAATGATCCACATTTATAATATGAGGTGCTTGGCATCTGCACTGTATGGGGCAGGTGTGTGGGGACATCACACCAATAGCTGCAGGTTGATTCAACAACAGGAAAATCTTTTCCTAAACCGCTTGCTGTGTACCCCTTTCTCTACTTCTATTGAGATCACTCATAGGGAAGTAGGCTTACCTTACATTAGGGATCTAGCTGCCCTGCGCCCACTGTCCTTATGGCGGTCCATATGGTCCAAACCTGAAACCAAATTTACCCAAGGCGTAATTAAGGATTGTTTAAAACGAGAACATTGTATGCGTATACCTTGGCTTAGGCACATCCGGTTCTGGTATAAGTTAGTTTTAGATTTGGACCCCTTTTTAGATATGGATTTGGGTGTCCCCATTTCAAAGAAAGAATTGAAGGGATCCTTTTTAAAACATGTTGAGAAGGCCAGGGCTGTAGAATATGCAAACCAACGCACTTATGTCTTTTATCAGGAACACAATGTTAAAGAAGGCTTTCAACAATATTTGTCAGCCGTTACAAGAAGCTCTCACCTTTTTGCCTTGACAAGGTTGAGATTAGGTACTGTGACCACCTAGTGTCCTTCCCTTACACTGGACGGAATAGTATTTTACCCTGCCCATATGATGGGATATCTAAACAGAGCTGTTGCCATTTTATGCTTTTTTTTGTAAATGTTATACTTTTTTAAGGAAACTGTATTTAAAGCCCATCTTTTTAAAATATAATAAAAGAACAACTAAAGATGCACTGCAGATAATGTTCGAATTGAATAGTACGGATATTTGTTTTTATGTAGCCACATATATTTTAAAATGTGTATCAGCAAGGAAATCAATTATTGTAAGACCGTGAGTTATTTGATTCCACTGCAAAAAAAATTTTAGTAAATGAAATAAGTGTATATTGTTACTAGCACAGGTCACTTTAATTGCTTTTTTATTCTTGGAATATTGTAGGAACTATATTTTCCATGAGTTTTAAATTGTACCATTAGGAATTATTACAAATAACTATCCCTAGGTTGGCAGGAATTATCATAATGCGATTTTTGTACAGCCGATTAAAATGATTTTAAATTTATTTGTCTGTGGAGAATAACCTCAAGCCCTTGTACAGTTTTGAAAGGCCAAAATCAAAATAGTACACTGTATTTTCTTCCTACATGTATTACAATGTATAATTTTATTTTGTCTGCTATATGGTTATATTTTTATATACCGAATAAAGCATTTTGAAATTGAAATTGAAATTCAGTTTTTCAGGGAGTCCCATGATCATACCTTTCAATGTCTTGTTGAATCTCTCAACAAGGCCATTGGTTTGTGGGTGGTATGGGGTAGTAAACTTGTTCTGTACCCCACACTCTTCCCATATGTGTTTCAGGTAAGCAGACATGAAGTTGGAACCTCTGTCTGAAACCACCACCTTAGGGAACCCTACCCTGGTGAAGACACCCAGGAGGGGCTTGGCTACTGCAGGAGCTGTAGTAACCCTAAGGGGAATTGCTTCAGGGTACCTAGTAGCATGATCCACTACTACTAGAATGAATTTGTTCCCTGAGGCTTTGGGAGGTTCAAGTGGACCCACAATGTCCACACCTACCCTTTCAAAAAGTACCCCCACCACTGGGAGTGGTATCAGGGGGACCTTTGGTTTGCCACCTGTCTTGCCATTGGCCTGACAGGTAACACAGGAGCTCACAAACTCCTTCACCTTTCGGTTCATCTGGGGCCAGTAGAAGTGGCTAACTAGCCTTTACCAAGTTTTGGTTTGTCCAAAATGTCCAGCTAAGGGGATGTCATGAGCTAAAGTCAGGAGGAACTCCCTATATTTCTGTGGCACCACCACCCTCCTGGTAGTTCCAGGATTGAGGTGTCTTGCCTCAGCATACAGTAATCCCTCTTCCCAATAAGCTCTGTGGGTACCACTGGCATCTCACTGCGCTTCTGAAACACCTTGCTGCCTCAGGCTTTCAAGAGTGGGGCAGTCTCGCTGACCCTGGCACAGTTCTTTACTAGTGGGTCCCCCTGGGCCCAGGAGTCCAACCTGGTAAGGCTCAAGCTCCATGGGCTCAGTTCCCTCTAGGGTTTCCAAGTCCTCTCCCTGAGGATAGGGGTCCTGAGAGGCTTGCTGTGTAGAAGCTGGTCCCCCAGTATTTTGGATTTTTCTCTTGGTTGGTTGGGCCATACTTTCAGGCTTCAACCCTACTTGTTCACCCTCCTTTTTGCTCTGTGCTCCGGTTTACACACACACCAGGGATACCCAGCATGGCTGCATGGGTTACTTGCTTAACCTCAGCACAGGCTGAGGTTTCCAGGTAATTTCCAAGCAGACCGTCAGCTGGCAATTGTGGAGAGACCACTACCAGTTTCAGGCCAGTAACCTCCCCCCAACCTAATGTCACCATAGCCATAGGGCGTTGGGTGGTAATGCTGTCAGCATTGGTGATTGGGTAAGTTTCCCAATCAAGTATTGCTCTAGGGAAACCAGCATTTACTTCACCATAGTGATACTGGCACCTGCATCCCTCCGGGCTTCAACTCTAGTTCCATTAATGGAGGGGTATTTCAAATACTTTTTACAGTTGGGTGGCCACCCAGCTACAGTGGCAAACTCCATTTTACCCCAAGGAGACCAGACTAGCTTGAGTGTACTCCCAGATTTGCTCTGGGGGCTCCTCTGATCCCATCTGTAGATTCACTGTCCCTGGAGTAGCTGTATTGGGTGCCTTATGGGCTTTATTGTAGGGGCAGTTCTTGTCTACAGTTAAATGTCCCAACTTATTACAGTTCTTACAGAAGGCCTTGTTAGGATCAAAGTTCTTCCCCCTATAGGGCTGAGGCACATAGGGAGTAGTTTGGGACCCACCCACCTGTACAGGTCTTTGGGGCCCTTTGGAAGACTCAGACTTTTTATCTTGGGGATTCTCACCACCTTTCCCCTGGGGAGGTTTTGTAACCACCTTCTTTTGGTCACCCCCAGTGGCTGTCCTTGTCACCCTAGTCTTGACCCAATGGTCTGCCTTCTTTCCCAATTCTTGGGGAGAAATTAGACCTAGGTCTACCAAATGCTGGTGCAACATTTCATTTGTGCAATTACTCAAAATATGTTCCTTCATAAACAATTATAAGGTCCAGTAAAATCATGCACATTGTAACCAGTTAATCAACCATCCAGCGTCTTTACTGAGTAGTCTACAAAATCTCTCCAGGATTGGGTCTGGGTTTTGTGAGCCCCCCTGAACCTAATTCTATACTCCTCAGTAGTGAGTCCGAATCACTCAATCAGAGTTTTCTTCGTGAGGTCATAGGACCCTGCATCTGGCCCAGAGAGGGTCAGAAGCCTGTCTCTGCAATTACCAGAGAACAGTTCCCACAGGAGTGCCCCCCCATAAAGGTTTTTTCACTCTTCTCTTATCACAAACCCTTTCAAAGGATGTGAACCACTTGGTGATATCATTACCTTCCTCAAATTTAGGGATAATCCCTTTGGGGATTTTAGGATCATAAGATTCCTCTCTATCCTTGTTATTGGTATTGCTGCCACCAGAAATAGGGGCTAAGCCCATCTCTTTCCTTTATTTTTCCAGAGCCAGGAGTCTGGACTCTAGATCTAATCTCTTGGCCAACTTGGCTAACAAGCTGTCCTCTTCACTGGGGCTAGTCCCAATGCTTTCTCTGGGCCCTGGCCCACTTGTGTAGGTCCTAGGGTCCGAGAGTGTGATTCTTGGTGTTAAGAGTACAGGGCCCCTCCTCTCCCTAGAGATGATGGGGGGGGGGGGGGGAGTCTCCTCCTCCTCTAGCACCTCTTCTTCCTCTGACCGGTAATTACCCTGTTCAGAGGGGTGGCCTTTAGCATACTCAGCCAAGAGCTCCTGGAGCCCTACTTTGGTTGGACCTTACTTCTCGGAAATGTAAGTGTAAGTAAGGTGTGAGGTCTAGCTCCTCCACCAGGTCCTGGGCAATATTATCCTCACTAATAGTTGGGGGTGGTTGAGACATTCTAACCTGATAGTTCTAACCCTCTACCCTTTAGTGACTTTTATTTTTCTAAAATCCTAATGGGACTTAAACAAGGCCCTACCAGACTTTTAGTATTTTGGAAAAAACAATTTCAGAATTCTAAAGGCAATTTATGAGTTCTGTCGTGTGATCAGATGGTAACCAAGTAGTCCAACAAATCGAAGTTTGTATCCCACCGCTGATCCACCAATGTGAGAAAGTGGCTCTATATATACTGGACCAGAATACGGTACAGTGTGTATAGAGTCCACAAACCCCAGAGGTATAACAGAGGTTAAAGTCAGGACTGACCTTACTCTCAAAAGTGGTAGCTTTGTCGAGCAGTAAGGCAGTAACAGAGGACAGCGTAAGGCATTTGTTGTACACACCTCAGTCAGCAAACGTTTTCACACACTCAAGGACTGGACTCCAGGCCAATTGTTTTTATATCAACAGATATAGTTGTTTTATTTTTAGAACCAACAGGTATAAAACATACTTTTCTCGATATGAGTACTCTCATGTAATTACTTTGCAAAGAGGCAATAAACTTTGTGAACACAATAGATACAGGGGTTGCAGTACGCAACACAATTCTAAACACACTATAGCATTGAGCTCAATGGGTTTTCATCATATATGTAAAATTAATTACTTTGTAGATTACTATAGTTCCAGGACTGGATCCTAGGTTCAGTCCTGGGGTCTAAGCTGAAACCAATTTAGTAAAATCGTTTTAGTTACAGTAATGATGTTTCAGTAATATAAAGCTGTTTTAAAAGTTCACACTTAGAAACTTTTCAATGAAAATCAGGCAATGTTATCCAATGGGAGAAAATTCAGGTTGCAGGTAAAGTATGATCTTGTTACTTTTGTAATCCAGTACTAGGCTCCTAGGTCCAGCACTGGGGTCTCAACTTAAAACAGGTAAATAATTGCGTTTCAGTATTTCGTATGATTTTTAAAGAATATTTCAAGTTTTCAAAAGTAGACAGAAGAAATTTCATAGAAAAGCAGACAATGGATTCCTATGGAGAAAATCCAGATTACTAGTGAACCCTGTAAGGATTACTTTTGCGGTTCAGTACTGGGCTATAAGGTACAGTACTGGCTTCTCCCCTGATCACAGGTGAGTACTTCGGAATTCGGAATTCGGGTGATTTTATATGAATATTTTTAGTTTTGAAAACTTCACACTTAGAAGATTTTTTGAGTCAAACCAGTCAATGTTATCCAATGGCAGGTAAGTGGTATATCGAGGTATAAGTTTATTTGCATAGTTAATTAAAACCGTTGCAAAAATGCCAACATTATCAAAAGATAAAAAACACAATTTATATACATTTACAACCCATTCCTTCATAATTATTAATTTTCAAAGCATCAAACAGAATGAAATTTCCAATATGAAGCAGCTAAGTGAGCTATCGGTTTCCAGGTGAGTACTTGGCTGGTGAAGTTAGGGTTCTGGGCATAGACTCAGGGGTCCCCTAGGGTCAGGTAAGTACAGTTGGTTCACCCCCAGCGGCACAGGGGCGGCCGGGTGCAGAGGTAGTTAGGCCCAATGTTATCCAATGAGGGTAAGGGGCCTCTGGTTGGTGGCTGCAGGCTAGCAGGCCACGCGGCTGTGGGAACTGGGCTCCTGGTCAGTTGCTCAGGGCAATTGGGAAAGTAGGATAGGGTACAGGTAGGGTACAGGTTGCACTGCAGGGTGCTTTTGAGCTGTCGGGCTCTCAATGTTATTCAATGAGGAACTTGAAAAGGGAACAAAGGCTGCAGGCTTGGGGATGAAGGATCTTCTCGATCGACCAACACTTCGAAGGGTAAGTCGGGATCTTGGAGGATAGGTAGGCACCCAGGAGTTGGGCACAGGGGGCCCTGGGGCGCCGGGTGCAGGGGTGTCTTTTGAGGTCGGGAAATCGTACCCCCTGCTGGTCGCGGTCGGAGGGGTCCTCTGTCATGAGGCTGCATGCGTCGTCGGGGTCGTCGAGGAGGGTCTTTGGGCACTGGACTTCGGGTCCCAGTCCCCGGGGGAATGTCCTAGTGGTCCTGGATCACTTGGGCACGGGCCGGGCTCGGCGGGCGCAGAGTGGGTTGGTCTAGATCTTCCTGGCTGGCACCAGGGGTGTTGTTGCAGCAGTGCCTCTGCTGATGGGAGTCCCAGGCTTTCAGAGGGTCAAGGCAGGCAGGTCCTCTGGGTGTCCCAAGGTTGCTGTCCGCAGGAGTCACCGGGATTAGGCAGGAGCAGGTTCCAGGATCGATAGCCCGGTAGGGCTCGGGACAAGTCAGTGGTTGTCATCATGTTGTTATCAGCTGCACGGCGGGTCTTCTTCTTGATCTTCTTTCTTCTTTTCTTATCGGGATCTGAGGAAGGAAGGTTCAGGAAGCCCCTAAATACTGAATTCAGGGACATTACAGGTAGGGCAAGGACAGGGACCAATAGGTTCCTGTCCTGGGGTGGATACACCCCCTAGCCTGCTCCTCTCCTGTGGGAGGGGGCAGGAGCCTAGCTGTGATTGGGCAGGGCTCCCCATCTTCAAGATGGCCGGAGCCCGGGGTCGTGCTTCACCTCATCTCCCCCACCTGAGGGGTAGGGTTGGCACAGGCTGGCACACCCCCCGTCCTGATGTAGTTTTTCCCACCAATCTTCCTGCCACAGTGGGGGTCAGGACTGGTGGGTGCCAGTTGCTGGGTACAGCAAATGGTCTGGAGAAGCTCACATGCCTTTGAAGCTTCCCCCTGCCCACCTGGGGGAGGAGACCTAGCACCTCGCCCAGGATGTGCATTGTTGCAGGCCCAGGAGAGCAGGGGGCTCTCCACCCAGGGGTCCAGCAACATGTCTGCTGTGTGGCAGCCTCTGCAGCCACTCAGCCCAGAGGTGGATTGCAGGCTCAGATTTTCAGGGGGCATCTCTAAGATGCCCTCTGGTGCATTTTACATTAAATCCCACCCCACACTGGCATCAGTGCGGGTTTAATGTGCTGAGAAGTTTGGTACCAAACTTGTCAGTTTTCAGTGTAGCCATTATGGTGCTGTGGAGTTTGTAATGACAACCTCCCAGCACCATATACTCTTAATGGCAGCACTGCACTTACAGTGGCCAGGAATTGCCCTGGGTACTGTTGGGGCACAGGGCTCATGCACCTGTGCCCACACCTCTAGCATAGGGCACCCAGCTAGAGGGATGACTGAAGTATGCCAGGGCAGTGGGTTATGTGGGCATGGCACACAGGAATGTGTGCCATGTCGATTCTTTGTTTGGTTCTGTACTTAGACACTCAGCCTGCAAAGGCAGTGTGTGGGTGTCAGGGTACAGGGCCCCTGAGGGTGGCACAATTAGTGCTGCAGCCCTCAGGGGGTCTTCTCTGGTCATCATGCCCTGGGTACCTAGGGTACCATTTTCTAGGGGCTGACAGGTGGCCTGAGATGTCAATTGGGTTTTAGTTGTAACATAGTTTTAGGGAAGGAACACAGGCCCTGGGTACCTGGTTGGCAGGAGCCCAGGGCACACTCAATCAAAGCACATCAGCAGTCAAAATAATGTGGGGGCATACCAATGCAAGAAAGATGGCACTTTCTCACAACCAGGCCTTCAGGGCTTTGTAAAACTCCTCCCTTCTAGTGAGACATGTGATAGGGACGGTGAATTGTTTGCAAAAATATATACATATTTTTTTTAATTTTCAAAACCTTTATTAAGGATTCTTAGAGTAAACACATCACAATTTGCATCAGATCCAAATACTATACACAAAAGGTTCCAAGGCAAGTACAGATATAAGAAAAAAAAGCATTCACACTTGCCAAACGAGTTATACATAATACTGTGTGGGCAGCAAGGCTTCTCCGGTGTGTCCCTCACCTTCACCGGGGATCATGAGCTGGGCATTGGCTAAAGTAGACAAAGCAGCCGGGAAGTAAGGCACAGGGAAGGGAGAAGACAGTCACTAACCAACACTGGCGACTGCTGTGGGTAAGGCGCCGGCGGGGAGTGCAGGAGAGGCAGCACCACTAGGTGGGGCTCGGGAATGAAGGAATGTCACCAGGGGACCCCAGATGTCCACAGGTCGAGACCTCGCAGGCATCAAGCCCCAGAACTCCGACAGCAAGGTCTGGCACCTAGAGGTGTCCTCCAGCCAGTGGTCAAACTTGGGCACAGGTTTTCGACCCCAACACATGGCCACCCTACGTCTAGCAAGGATCAGCAACATCGCAAACAAACGGCGGGAGCCATCTGGGCAAAATTTTACAAATCCCAACAGGCACAGGGGAGGGTCAGGCTGCACCGATGCAGAGGCAATTTCTGAGATGGCAGTGCACACTGCCTGCCAGAAATCGGACACCTTGGGGCATAGCCATGCTAAATGCGCAAGGTCAGCGGCAGGAGCAGCGCAGCGCATGCAAGCGTCACTAGGTATAAGTCTAAGTTTGTGGAGCTGGACGGGAGTATGGTACATCCTGTGTAAATATTTGAAATGTATAAGACATAGTCTGTAATTCGGTGAGAGTTTTTTAGTCTGGTTGCAGCATTAGAGCCTGTCAGCCTGTGCTAGCTCCATGCCCAGGTCCGCACCCCACGCCTCGTGCGACCGGTTTGTAGAAATAAGAGCGGACGACAATGTGATAGCATATAATTTAGTGACTATTTCATGTGGGGACGAGGATGTATATATGAAATCAAGAGCTGGCATCGTCGGTGGGGACTGAGGGAACGTAGGATGTAGTCCCCGGCAAGTAGCGCACAGCTGGTAGAACACAAGTGTGTCGAACGGGCCCGAGGAGTCCGGAAGAGAATAGAAGGAATTCTCTGGGTATAAGTCTGCTAACGTCAGCAAACCCAGTCGCGATGTGTGTTTGGACCGCCCTGACGCCTGAAAAGTAGGGAAATCAGGATGACGCACAATTGGCATGGTGTTAGCGGAGAGAATTGGAAGGTTACAGAAGCGGCGCAGGCCGGACCAGGCCCATCGCAGAGTCTCAATCGTATCCGCCTCCGCACGGGACCACCACGCCGAAGCAAATAATGCTGTGGTCAGCGGCCAAGGGGATGCGATATCCGTCTCCACTGCATTGTGCGGCTGAAAGGAAGAGGGATGAATCCAAAAGTGCAGGAAACTCACTTGAGCGCATAGGACGTAAGCTTAAAGTCAGGAGCACCCATTCCCCCAGCTGACATAGGAAGGGTAAGAACATCATACGTGACTCTCGACTGCCTGCCGGCCCAGACGAGTGAAATAATTAAGGAGCGAATCTTGCGGAAGAAACAAGCATTAAGCAAGATATCGATATTCAAGAAGAGATATAGAAACTTCGGCAGAACCACCATCTTGGTGATGGCAATCCGGCAGGCAAGAGATAACGGAAGTCGGTTCCAGATTGGGATCTTGGTTTCCAGCCAGTCAGCTGTGCGCCCGAAGTTGGATCTCCAAAGCTTGCCCAAATCCCTACTCAACCAGATGCCCAGGTACCGGTGGGGCCAGAGGCCCAGACAAATGGAAAGGTGTGGTGGCGTCAGTGAGAGGAAGCAGCACAGATTTGCTCCAGTTCACCTGTACGCCAGACAACCCGCTGAATCGTATAATCTGGCGAACAACAGGGCTAAGATTATCGCGAGGATGACAAACATTAAGAGTCATGTCATCTGCATACATAGAAATAAGGAGAGAATGGGATGAGGAACCTATCCCCGTATGAGTGTGGTGCTGTCGCAGCCTCACAGCGAGGGATTCCATTGCAATAGCGAACAGCATGGGAGATAGGGGGCACCCCTGCCGAGTTCCCGGTGTGATGCAAATGGAGTCAGTGATCTGCCGGTTTATACGGAGACTGGCTGAAGGGCTGGTGTAAAGAAGCAAAATCTTGCGAATAAATGTATGGCTAAAGCCCATACGGGGCAAAAGGAAGAATAAAAAAGGCCATTCAAGCGTATCGAACGCCTTAGTGGAGTCCAATAGAGCAGCTACTGCAGGGGAGGCTGGGGTTGATCTGGTGTAGAGCCGAGAAGATTGTACGGAGGTTGTGCAAGGTGGCTCTGCCCGGGATAAAGCCAGGTTGATCGGGAAGGGCAATGAGGGGCATAAGTAATAGGAGGCGAGAAGAAATTACTTTGGCAAATATTTTGTTATCAGTGTTAATAAGAGAGAGGGGGAGGTAAGATCGTTTGCAAAATTATTTGAGCTGCTTGCAATTGTAGGTATCTAGTTTCTCTTCTTCCCAGGAGAGCTCTTCTGAGGCATTGGATCTGGGCTTGCCCATTGTAGGAATAACTAGTGATATCAATCAAAAATAGAATCAAAAACCTCAAAAATGTATGTGATTGCGTTATGGTCTGCACTCACTAGTAGTGTAAACTATAATTACTGTATGCAATCATAAATGCAAGTCCAGATCCTCACCGCTGACCACCAATGTTAGAAATGGGGGTCTCTATTTGGCAATGGCCACTGTCCAAGTAGGGACCCTTCGTCCTAAGTCAGAGTAAGGGGGCTACACCCTTTGATAACCCCTGCTCAACCCTGTGGTAAGGTAGCACGAGCAGCTAGGCTTATCTTAGAGGCAGTGTGTAAAGCATTTATGATCATACACAGTAACACAGTGAGGAACACTACAAAGAGACACCACACAAGTAGGTATAAAAAATAAGTATCTTTATATATAGACTTAACACAAGACCAATAACATTAAAAAGGCACAATACTGTAAAATAGGATTATTCTTGAAATGCTGTAAAAATAGTTCAGAGTGTGCAAATAGGAGTTCAGTTCAAGGCAGTGATCTCTGCGACCCTTTTACTTACAAAGTACCTGGATTTTGTAGCAAAACCAACAAACTGTCGCAAACGAGCTGTAGCGATGATTTTCCTCGCGCGAGGCCGGTGATGCGTTGAATCCTTGCCGCAGGGGAGGATGATGCGCCGGTCTGCGGATGCGTTCGGGACAAAGCGACAAACTTCTTCCCGCTAGGCCAGCGATGCATTGAATCCATGCCGCCAGGGAGTATCATGCACTGTACCTGTAGCGTGTGCGACCCTGTTGCGATGTGAAGAAATGGCGCCCCGCGAGGGAGCGACCATCCGGGTGCGATGCAATGAAATGGCGGATGCATGGTGCCCGCACTGTGATGTTGTGATGCGATGATCTCGATTAGAGGATCCAGGGTTAGTGAGCATTCGAAAAGCCCGCAAACGTGTGATGCTGTGATCTTTGGGTGTTAGCGAGTACTTTTTGGCCCGCAAGCATGCGATGCGATAATCTTTGGTTTGTGAGCGCTCGGCGGCAGCAGCGCAGTGATTTTTCTCACGCTCTTCAGCTGCGGCAGCTCGCAAACGGGCGTTAGCAATGATTTCAGTTCTAGAGGCCCTAGAACTCACAAGGGCTTTACCTGAAGATAGAAATCCTCACTGGGAGGAATCAGGAGGCTGGTGGGGGAGTCAGGTGTCCCTATGACTTCAGCAGGAGGCTAGCTCTCTTCTAGCCCTTGGGTGATTGCTTTAGCAAAAATAAAAGTTCTCTCAAAGTCCTTTTCCCCCTTCTTCCAAGTCCAGGGGGAACTACTGCAGGCCAAACCAAGAAATAGCACACAAGCACAAGGACAGTCCTCTCTTGCAGATTCCTTCAGTGAAACGGACAGAGGTTCTTCTTGACATCCAGGAGCCATACAAAAATCAGGGGTTTGGGCACAGATATTTATACACCAAAAGTCTTTGTTCTAAGAAGTCACTAGTCATTGAACCCAGCCAGAACCAGTTCTGCTCAGGCCTGGAGCACTTTGTTTACCAGGCTGCATCCTTCCTTTCAGAAAGAGGGGGTCTGCCATCAGACGCAAAGTAGGAGGTGGAGCCAGCATTCACCTTGCCAGGCACAGCCCTATTCAGGTCAAGGAGCTACCCCTTCCTAGTACTCAATGCAGATCTCTCTATTCAACCCAGGACTGAATCAGCCTGCCTTGCCCCTCTAAACCCAGACAGTCAATACATATAACAGCAGAGCACACTAGAACGCTTAGGCAAGAAAATACCCACTTCCTAAAAGTGGTATTTTCAAACACAGAATATTAAAACCAACTTTGATAAAAGATGTATTTTAATATTTTGAGTTTGTTAGACCTGGCACCTTGGCGTGAGTCTCCCTTCCACTTTTTGCTGATGTGCCTCCGATGTTTTGCTGGTTTTCCGATACTCAGGGCACTGCGCCACGGCTGATCCGTGCCGCAGTGCAAGTGCTCCCTACTGTAAATTGTATATACGATTGGTATCCATGATTGGTGCATTGGATTTACTGTTAGTCCCTAGTAAAGCGCACGAGAGCGTGCCGGGGCTTGTAGATGCCAATACTGCTGGTGGGCCTGCAGCGCTGGTTGCGGCACCCACCGAAGCAGCCGTAAAGATGTGTCTGGGAACTGCGACCGCAGAACCCGCGTGTGGTCCCGTACTATCACGCTAGCTGGGCAAGTGTCCCCACTTGCCAGCACCGACCCTTCCCTTGACTACATATTAGTCACCCCTATGGTAGGCCTGCGGGCAGGGTGCGTTGTAGGTGCAAGGTAGGACAAGCCCTGATGTGCGTGGCATGTCCTAGTAGTGACTTACAACGAAGACCGTATTTCACTACTGAAGGCTACCGGCTCCATTAGGCCAGACTGAGCTGCGAGGATTATTACACCCTATAATCCCTGCAGGCTCAAGGAGCTTGGTAGTGAGTCATGTTTAGTATGCCTGAACTCGGGATAATGAGATATTTCTTGTAGTCAAGATTATTTCAGTATCCTGGGTTTGCAAATGCTACTTTTAGAAAGTTAGCATTTGCTTGCTTAACCATTTCAGCCGCCTCTGCTGGTGTGTATCTGACTGTCTGGGATGTGTGAGTGACAGGGCTGGAGGGATGACGGGTGGTGAATGCGCAGATTACACCTTAGTGGGAGGTAGGAGTGCCTCTTAACTCGAACTGTCACTGTGCTCGACCTCCACAATGCTGGCTCCACCCTCCTGGGGAGCGGCGGATGACTCTGCCGGCACCTGGCCCAGGAAGGGCGAAGCCCCCATCAACAAGGTACTCTGGCCACTCCTGTCCGGACAATGCTGGCACTACCTCCTGTGGGGCGTCTGATGCGCCTGCCCCTCACACTGAAAGCAGAAGCCGGAGTACACCCGCGGGGGTACTCCAGAACTGAGAGTGGCTATGCAAAGGCCCCCCTGGCCTGCGAGAACAAAAGAATTGGCCTATAAAAGACGGAGCCCTGCTCCTTGAAATTTAGATCCGGTTTGGGCCACAGAAAGACTCTGCCCTACGAGAAGGACCGTGAGAGACAAGGAAGGGTGCTGACTCTTGCCTGTGTCTGGTGCCTTGCTGCTGAAGGAGAGGAAGACAATAAGACTACGAAAAGACTGTTGTGCTACTTGTGCCAAACTCTGCAAAGAGATCTCCAAGGGCTTGCAACTGAACTTGCCCCCTGACCAGCGTCCCAGGACCAGTGGACGCTACCCCCTTGGAAAGCGACTGCGGGTGCTGACCATCGCCGCAGCACTGACGGAGGAATCTCCTCAAGGGCATCGACATCCTCCCGACCACCGTGACCGGGGCCCAAAGCAACAGCGAAAGCAAAGTGAGGACCAGCCGCCGCTGGCCCGAACACCGTGACCGCAACTGCACCGGGAGCCCGAGAGCAAAGCAAAGGAGGACCCGTCCGGTCCGAGCTATCGAGGTGAAGGCATAGCAAGCCCTCACTCACCTGCAAAGACGGACAATTGCCCTACGAGAATCTGCAAGGTCGGTAAGCCTGCCCGACAGCCCAGCTGTGAGCCCACAGCTGCACCGACATTTGGCTGGGTACGTCCTGCACTTGGGGACCGTACTGCCACTTGTCACCACCGCACAGCCGCCGCCTCCAGGGTCGGAGCGGACGACGAGGAAAGGACCCTGCCGCCACAGAACACCGCTGCCCCGGACGACCAGTGACCTGCTCGGCCGAAGAGCCGCAACGATCAGCGACCCCGGGAAGGCAAAGCGACGTGGGACAGATCCCTTGGAAGCCGCCGGCTCCACAAGAACTTTGAATAACACCGGCCTACGGGCCTCAAGAGAACTTCCATAAGAACTGTGGTAGCCCGAATTAGGTAACCTGCAACCGTCTTCATAAAGTTATTGACTGTATTCATAAGCCTGCTTAAAATCTATATAAAGATATATATTTTTACAAGAATACAGTCTGGTCTCGTTGTGTAGTGGGTTGGTTGTAAAGGTGTACTGTTGCAAGTGTTTAACCCTATGTGCCCCAAAGATTAGCCTACGACTGCTTAAGCCACACTACCTAGAGGGTAAGCAGAGGTTGTCTGGAAGGTAACCCTCAGCCCTGACGAGGAAGAGAGAGTCCCTGCTTGTCGCTAGTGTTACACTGCGCCAACTAGAGCCTCCCCCTTCCTACATTGGACGCAGCGGTGAGGATTTTCGAATTTACACTTGCGATAGTTATACCCGAGCTTCTGACCACTACACAAGGATTACGGTACAGCTACTAAACCACAGACTTTGCTTTTTGAAAGAAGATTCCGAGCGCAGAAACCATGCCTGGCACAAAGAGCCTGGATGGAGCGGAGTCCACGACCTCCGAGGTGTTGGAGATAGAATGGGACGCCGCAAAGCTGGACAAATACTCCAAGATGGAGCTGAAGTTTTTCTGTAGGAAACTCAAAGTTCCGCACGCTGGCTGCAAAAACAAACCGGAGTTCTACAAGGCCCTGAAAGCCTGGATCGAGTCCCGGAAAACCCCGGAGGAGCAGGATGTCCTCGCCGAGCAGGATGCGACGGAGGAGCAGAATGCACTTGGGGATCTGATCGATCTCGAGAGGCAAGACAGCGAGCACAGCTTTGGAAAAGGCCTGTCGCCAGAGGAGCTGGCGGACAGGAAGGAAACCCGGAATCACGAAAGAAAGTTGGCAGAATTGAAAATCCAGCTGGAGCTGGAAACCAAAAGAATGGCGCTGGAAGAGCGAAAGCACCAGATGGATTATGAAATCAAGATGAGGGAGATAAGTCTCAAGGAGAGAGACTTGGATCGGCCTCCCTCTGGTGGCAGCACATCGCCAGTGCAGGTAGAGTCAAGAGTGCACATCCCGAAGGACGTAGTTAAGGAGTTCTTTAAGGGGGATGACATAGGACAGTGGTTTAGGGCATACGAGGTAGCCATGTCCTCCCACCGGGTCCCTGACAAGGATTGGGGAGCGGGGTTGTGGGGAAGGTTCCTTAGCGAAGGGAGAGATACCTTGCTAGATTTGCCCGTTGAGAATCAGAGATCCTATGCCCACATGAAAGAAGCTTTATTAAACAGGTACGGGCTTACCCCTGAAATGTATAGACAGAAGTTTAGGGGATGTACTAAGCGGCCTGGGAATACGTATGTGGAGTATGTGACTTACTTTTGCAGAGCACTGGATGGTTGGGTGAAAGGTAACAAAGTGAATGATTTTCAAGGTCTCTTTGATTTAATTGCATGGGAGCACTTGTCTGATCACTGTTTTCCTGAGTTACGCCAACACCTGATCGATAGCAAACTGTCCAACCCGAGGAAGCTTGCTGAGGAGGCGGACCGCTGGCTCAGCACCAGGGTCCACAAGGGTCCCGTGGGAGATTCCGCCAAAAGTGGGCAGGGTCCCCCGCAGAAGAGTGGGGGGGACAAAGGGGGAAAACAGAAAGGGTTCCAAAAAGGCCCCCAAAGTAGTTCCCAAGGGAATCCGCAGCAGGGTTCTCAGCCTCCCCCACCCCCGAAGCAGAATGGGGCCCGACAGGTAAACCTGTTCCAAAGGGGCCCTTCAATTGTTTCAAATGTGGCGAGCCTGGGCACATATCCAGTGACCCCAAGTGTCGCCTATTTGGAAAACCTGCACCCACTGGTGCTCCGCCCCGACAAGTGACTAGCGTTCACCTGGGAGAAGAAATGATGGTCCCGGGGGGTGGAGATCCCGTTCACATGACCCTGGTCTCGCTAGGAGACAGTGAGATGATCCCGACGAACTACCTGCCCTCTAACACTAAGAAATATGGGCAGGTGGTGATCATCAATGGCAAGGAAGCTGAGGCTCTTAGAGACACAGGAGCCAGTGTGACTGCAGTGAGGCAGCACCTGGTGTCTCAAGAGCAGGTTGTACCCCATGCCTACTGTAGGGTTATCAATGCTGATAATTCTGAGAGCCAGTGTCCGATGGCTCAAGTTCCCTTCGAGTGGGGGGGGGTCTCTGGTACTCTGCAGGTCTGTGTGAGAAAAACCCTGCCTGTTGACTGTTTGCTAGGGAACGACTTGGAGCACTCCCCTTGGGAAAAGGTGGAGAAAGCGACTCACCTGCGGATGGTGGGCCTGCCTGACTGGGCGTGCGTGACCACCCGGTCGATGGCAGCCAGTAAGGGTGATCGAGAGGTCCTGGGGCCTGATGGAGAGGCCCAGGAACCGGCTTTAGGGAGAAGGCGCAGGGGGCGCGGGAAATCGGCCCCTGAAGTTCCTACGGTCCAGGAGGAAGCAGACCTTGAGGGGGATGCCCTGGAGCCTACAGGGGAACAGATCGCCGAACTGGGGGACCTGCCTGAGCTGACCCATTGGCAGCAAGAAGGAGGACCCTCCATGGAGGAATTCTGCAGGGAGCAGAAAGAATGCCCTTCTCTCGTGGGTATGCGGCAGCAGGCTGCAGACCAGGCCAATGGTGTTCAGGCCAAAACACATTACGTGTACTGGGAGAACGACCTCCTGTATTCGGAGCCTAAGGCTGCTGAACCTGGGTCAGCCCGTGTGCTGGTGGTACCCCAGAAATTCAGAGCCTTCCTACTGGGGCTGGCTCATGATGTGCCTTTAGCAGGACATTTGGGGATGGACAAGACCTATGACAGGCTTGTCACCCACTTCTACTGGCCCCAAATGCATAAAAGCTCAGACGCTTATTGCAGAACCTGTCCGACTTGCCAGGCAAGTGGGAAGACGGGAGGGAAGAACAAGGCTCCCCTCCAACCCTTCCCTGTGGTCGGTACGCCATTCCAGCGAGTGGGTATTGACATCGTTGGGCCTCTGGACCCCAAGACAGCCATGGGCAACAGGTTCATCCTGGTCTTGGTGGACCATGCCACCCGGTACCCTGAAGCCATCCCTCTGAGGACAGTGACGGCTCCCGTGGTGGGGCGTGCACTGATGGGAATTTTCTCACGAGTAGGATTCCCTCTAGAGGTGGTGAGCAACAGGGGGACCAATTTCATATCGAAATATATGAAGTCCCTTTGGCAGGAGTGTGGCGTAACGTACAAGTTCACCACACCCTACCATCCCCAAGGTAACGGGTTGGTTGAAAGATTCAACCGAACCCTCAAAGGCATGATAATGGGCCTGGAAGGTCCGATGAGGCGTAAGTGGGACGTCCTCTTGCCATGCCTGCTGTTTGCATATCGCGAGGTACCACAGAAGTCCCTAGGGTTCAGCCCCTTTGAACTGCTGTACGGTCACCCCGTGAGAGGACCACTGAGTTTGGTAAAGGAAGGCTGGGAGCAATCTCCCAGGAAACCTCCCCAGAATGTATATAGCTACATGCTGGCCTTCAGAAACCAGACCAGACGCTTCAGACAACTTGCCGAGGCAAATCTGGAAGCGAGCCAGGAAGAAATGAAGCGGTGGTACGATCAGAATGCCACTCTGGTCGAGCTTCAGCCTGGACAGGAGGTGTATGTCTTGGCCCCAGTGGAGCCCTGTGCCCTTCAAGATAAGTGGACAGGACCATTTGAGGTTGTGGAACGCAAGAGCCCCGTGACATACTTGGTGGACATGAAGACGCCTAGGAACCCTTTACGGGTCCTACATGTCAACCGCCTCAAGCCCCACTTGCGAAGGTCCGAAGTGGGCATGTTGTTGGCAACCGATGACGGGATGGAGGAGGAGTCGGAACCTCTTCCTGACCTCTTGGTGGCCTGTGAGAAATATGGGTCAGTGGATGGAGTTAACCTCTCACCCTCCCTGACCGCCGAACAACAGGAGGACTGCCGCCAGTTGCTGGGACAGTTTCCCGGCCTGTTCTCCCTGGTTCCGAGTGTCACAGATTGGTGCGTCCATGATGTGGACACTGGAGACAGCTTACCGGTGAAGCATAAGGCTTACAGGGTAACTGACAGGGTCCGGGCCTGCATCAAGGAGGAGGTCTCCAAGATGCTTGCCCTCGGGGTGGTTGAGTCTTCCAGCAGTCCTTGGTCCAGCCCCGTGGTCTTGGTTCCGAAGGCTGCTGCGCCGGGAGCCACACCCGAACTCCGGTTCTGTGTGGACTACAGAGGACTCAATTCAGTCACGAAGACTGACGCGCACCCCATCCCCAGAGCTGACGAGCTCATTGATCGGCTAGGGGCTGCCCGGTTTCTCAGCACGTTTGATTTAACGTCTGGGTACTGGCAGATCGCCTTGACCGATGGGGCAAAGGAGAGGTCGGCATTCTCTACACCAGATGGGCATTTCCAGTTCCGGGTTATGCCATTTGGAATGAAGAATGCCCCTGCCACCTTTCAGAGATTGGTCAACCAGGTGTTGGCTGGACTGGACGAGTTCAGTGCCGCCTACCTGGATGACATCGCGGTGTTCAACTGCACCTGGCCCGAACACCTGCGACACCTCTGGGAAGTGTTGATGGCCCTGCGCAGAGCAGGCCTCACAATCAAGGCAAGCAAGTGCCAGATTGGGCAGGGTTCAGTGGTGTACTTGGGACACCAAGTTGGGAGTGGCAAGGTAGCCCCCTTGCAGCCCAAAATCGAAACCATCCTGGCTTGGGAACCCCCCAAGACCCAGACTGCAGTGAGAGCCTTCCTGGGGCTCACTGGGTATTACAGGAGGTTTGTCAAGGGCTATGGCACGATCGTGACCCCCTTGACAGAGCTGACTTCGAAAAAGCAGCCCAGGAATGTGATTTGGACTGACACCTGTCAGAAGGCTTTCGACACCCTGAAGACTGCCATGTGCACGGCGCCCGTGCTCCTGGCCCCAGATTTCTCCAAGGAGTTCATTGTGCAAACAGACGCTTCAGAGCATGGTGTAGGGGCTGTTCTTTCACAGATGACTGAGGAGGGCTTTGACCAACCCGTAGCCTTCATAAGTCGGAGGTTACTTCCACAGGAAAGTAGGTGGAGTGCAATAGAGCGTGAAGCATTTGCTGTGGTCTGGGCGCTGAAGAAGCTAAGACCCTACTTGTTTGGGTCTCACTTCCGAGTTCAGACGGACCACAGGCCCCTCAGATGGTTGATGCAAATGAGGGGTGAGAACCCGAAACTGTTGAGGTGGTCCATTTCTCTACAGAGTATGGACTTTACGGTGGAACACCGCCCTGGCACCGATCACGCCAACGCTGACGGTCTGTCCAGATTTTTCCGCCTTAGTGATGTGGAACTCCCTGGGGAAGGGTAGTTCCCCCCACATTTCAGCTGGAGGGGACACATGTTAGACCTGGCACCTTGGCGTGAGTCTCCCTTCCACTTTTTGCTGATGTGCCTCCGATGTTTTGCTGGTTTTCCGATACTCAGGGCACTGCGCCACGGCTGATCCGTGCCGCAGTGCAAGTGCTCCCTACTGTAAATTGTATATACGATTGGTATCCATGATTGGTGCATTGGATTTACTGTTAGTCCCTAGTAAAGCGCACGAGAGCGTGCCGGGGCTTGTAGATGCCAATACTGCTGGTGGGCCTGCAGCGCTGGTTGCGCCACCCACCGAAGCAGCCGTAAAGATGTGTCTGGGAACTGCGACCGCAGAACCCGCGTGTGGTCCCGTACTATCACGCTAGCTGGGCAAGTGTCCCTACTTGCCAGCACCGACCCTTCCCTTGACTACATATTAGTCACCCCTATGGTAGGCCTGCGGGCAGGGTGCGTTGTAGGTGCAAGGTAGGACAAGCCCTGATGTGCGTGGCATGTCCTAGTAGTGACTTACAACGAAGACCGTATTTCACTACTGAAGGCTACCGGCTCCATTAGGCCAGACTGAGCTGCGAGGATTATTACACCCTATAATCCCTGCAGGCTCAAGGAGCTTGGTAGTGAGTTATGTTTAGTATGCCTGAACTCGGGATAATGAGATATTTCTTGTAGTCAAGATTATTTCAGTATCCTGGGTTTGCAAATGCTACTTTTAGAAAGTTAGCATTTGCTTGCTTAACCATTTCAGCCGCCTCTGCTGGTGTGTATCTGACTGTCTGGGATGTGTGAGTGACAGGGCTGGAGGGATGACGGGTGGTGAATGCGCAGATTACACCTTAGTGGGAGGTAGGAGTGCCTCTTAACTCGAACTGTCACTGTGCTCGACCTCCACAATGCTGGCTCCACCCTCCTGGGGAGCGGCGGATGACTCTGCCGGCACCTGGCCCAGGAAGGGCGAAGCCCCCATCAACAAGGTACTCTGGCCACTCCTGTCCGGACAATGCTGGCTCCACCTCCTGTGGGGCGTCTGATGCGCCTGCCCCTCACACTGAAAGCAGAAGCCGGAGTACACCCGCGGGGGTACTCCAGAACTGAGAGTGGCTATGCAAAGGCCCCCCTGGCCTGCGAGAACAAAAGAATTGGCCTATAAAAGACGGAGCCCTGCTCCTTGAAATTTAGATCCGGTTTGGGTCACAGAAAGACTCTGCCCTACGAGAAGGACCGTGAGAGACAAGGAAGGGTGCTGACTCTTGCCTGTGTCTGGTGCCTTGCTGCTGAAGGAGAGGAAGACAATAAGACTACGAAAAGACTGTTGTGCTACTTGTGCCAAACTCTGCAAAGAGATCTCCAAGGGCTTGCAACTGAACTTGCCCCCTGACCAGCGTCCCAGGACCAGTGGACGCTACCCCCTTGGAAAGCGACTGCGGGTGCTGACCATCGCCGCAGCACTGACGGAGGAATCTCCTCAAGGGCATCGACATCCTCCCGACCACCGTGACCGGGGCCCAAAGCAACAGCGAAAGCAAAGTGAGGACCAGCCGCCGCTGGCCCGAACACCGTGACCGCAACTGCACCGGGAGCCCGAGAGCAAAGCAAAGGAGGACCCGTCCGGTCCGAGCTATCGAGGTGAAGGCATAGCGAGCCCTCACTCACCTGCAAAGACGGACAATTGCCCTACGAGAATCCGCAAGGTCGGTAAGCCTGCCCGACAGCCCAGCTGTGAGCCCACAGCTGCACCGACATTTGGCTGGGTACGTCCTGCACTTGGGGACCGTACTGCCACTTGTCACCACCGCACAGCCGCCGCCTCCAGGGTCGGAGCGGACGACGAGGAAAGGACCCTGCCGCCACAGAACACCGCTGCCCCGGACGACCAGTGACCTGCTCGGCCGAAGAGCCGCAACGATCAGCGACCCCGGGAAGGCAAAGCGACGTGGGACAGATCCCTTGGAAGCCGCCGGCTCCACAAGAACTTTGAATAACACCGGCCTATGGGCCTCAAGAGAACTTCCATAAGAACTGTGGTAACCCGAATTAAGTAACCTGCAACCGTCTTCATAAATTTATTGACTGTATTCATAAGCCTGCTTAAAATCTATATAAAGATATATATTTTTACAAGAATACAGTCTGGTCTCGTTGTGTAGTGGGTTGGTTGTAAAGGTGTACTGTTGCAAGTGTTTAACCCTATGTGCCCCAAAGATTAGCCTACGACTGCTTAAGCCACACTACCTAGAGGGTAAGCAGAGGTTGTCTGGAAGGTAACCCTCAGCCCTGACGAGGAAGAGAGAGTCCCTGCTTGTCGCTAGTGTTACACTGCGCCAACTAGAGCCTCCCCCTTCCTACAGAGTTCAAGCATACTAAACTCGAATTTCTACCATGTTCCCTGAGTCAGTTAGGACTATAAGATGTAATAGTCAGACTGCCCATTCTAGCCTATGGAGAACAGGTAGCCTTGCAGCAGTGAAAAACAAAATGGAGTGTAATTCACTACCAGGACATGCTACACATATCAAGCCATGTCCTACCTTACACACACAATGCACCTACCATAGGGATGACTGACGTGATGCAAAGGGAAGGTTCAGGGGCTGGGAAGTGTGGGCACTTCACATCCAAGATGGCAGTTCTGGACTGCACACAGACACTGCAGTTGCAGGTCTGAGGTACCATTTACAAGCTGCTTCTGTAGGTGGCGCAAACCAGCGCTGCAGGCCCACCAGCAACATTTGGGTTACCAGCCCTGGGCACACACAGGCCACACTACTAGGGACTAACAGGTAACCCAAATAAGCCAATCAGGAATATACCAATTCACAGTCATATTTAGACAGGGAGCATTCGCGCTGTGGCACTGAATGGCAGTGGCACAGCGCGCAGAGCATCTAAAACCAGCAAAAACAGAGGAGACAATAGCGAAACATGGAAGGGAGACCCACGCCAACTGTGCCAGGTCTAACAGGAGGTGACCGTTTGTTGTGGTGTGATGGCTGCCATGTTCGTGCTGGTCGGAATTAAGTAACTTACTCCTACCTTCAAGCTTGATATTTTAAGCTTGCACCATCTATTGTTTTAATATAAACCTAAAAGGGGCATACACCCTGCTGCCTCTCTTTCATGGGTTCTCATTGGTTCCTGTGCTTGCCACTTAGTTTTGCTCCAGTTCTATTGGAGATAGCATATTTTCCTGCATTCACCAATGCTTGTTCCAAGTCTGCTTCTCTTATAAGTATCCTGTTGTCGAAATACTGTTAACATCTGTATTGGTGGAACTATTTTTTCCATAATGTTGTGCCTCTTAATGCTTTTTTGTCTTGCAGCAGATTTATAGCACAACTGTATCATCATGACTAAGTAATTGGTTTGCCCAGAATCACAGGATGTGGTGCCACCAGGTCTCGAACTGGGATCCCTAGCTCTCGCCACATCCTCTGCACTCCTGTGATTCTGGTTTGGTTTCCCATAGCTTTGACATGTCTATCACGTTAATTTATCATCAGATCCTGTGTCCTTTTGCATCAACAGTAATACCAGAGAAACAACATATGCCATTCATAGTGTTTCCATGACATTATATTCTAGTTAATGTATCATTTAGAAGTGTAATTTCAAGACAAGCAAGAATACAATCATTGCATTGACGAAGGTATATTAGCTGTGTGTACCATAGAAGATTATGTCACTGAATTTAATGTTTGGCTATTAGCAATGTGTTAAAGAAATGTGCACCATACATGATTTGTTATACACTCATTAGCTTGCTGTAGGAAGGTGGATATCTGACTATACGGTTACCCCAACTTTTTGCCTAGTGTTTAGCTGGTTTTGTACTTAGTTGGCCTGGGATCCTGCTATTCAGGGCCCAGGCTATCTGCTCTCACTGTAAAATGGACTTCAAGTACTTTAGGTACATATCCAATTGGGTATTGGGTTACCTTGTGAGCCCCTGTATAGTGTATTATAGGTACCCAGGGCATAGGTGCATCCAAAGGCCTACTTGGGGCTGCAGCATGAATTATGCCACCCCTGGCTGGACATCCAAACTGACACCACAGGCTGAACACTCAGCTTGGGCAAGGTGGTGTAATCACCCCTTGCTTAGATATAATATTCCTATATCTACCCTTATATATAGACACATATATAACTATAAGTCACTCCTATGGCAGGCCTTAACAATCCTGAAGGCAGAGTGCTTGGTTTTATGTGAGATGGTGCTCTAGCATGAGCTGAGCCTGTCTGCAGCTTTCGGAACCATGTCCTTATAGCTGTTCTATGATATAGCCATACCATATACTCTTAAGTGTATTATAATCCTCGCGGTTAATGCTAACTTTGGTTTGGCTTTATCAAAACATGTCGTGTAAGGTGTCAAACACTTTGGAATACTACCCCTCCCCCCTTCAGTCCTGGCGGCGGGGGTAGCATTCCACCCTTCTAGAGGGAGAAGACATGTAGTTTCTGCTTTACCCGGTTAAAGTTAAACAGAGCCTCAGCATCACAAAATGGATGCTGCTGCCACAGACATGAGCCTGACCTCCTGCTGCTTGATGAAACTCCGGCAGGGGAGGCCTGGACAATAGGTTTCCTGTCAAGGGAGGTGCTGGCACCTCCCCCAGACAGCCTGTAGTGGATTGGATTCGGAAAAGGGGGTGGTGATGAACAGAGTGTCTGAATTAAGCAGACCACTCTTACCCAGTCCAAAGATCAGGGCTTGATCCATCACCGTTATTTATCTCACTGCCCCATCCCAGCTCAGAACCTGGCTATATGCAAATCAGTCTGTCCCTGGCCCAGTGCATCATGGGAACAGGGCAGACTAAACTACCAAGCCAATTCTTCACCAGAAAGGAGACAAGCTACCGGGGACCGGTTTCTGCCATTTCAGGCGTCTTTGGCCCGGCTTGCTTGAATCCTGATGGAGCAGTGAGAAAGGGACTCATGTCTGAGTATACCCTGCCACACCTATAGTGGCCAAAAACGATTCGGAAAAGGGGGTGGTGATGAACAGAGTGTCTGAATTAAGCAGACCACTCTTACCCAGTCCAAAGATCAGGGCTTGATCCATCACCGTTATTTATCTCACTGCCCCATCCCAGCTCAGAACCTGGCTATATGCAAATCAGTCTGTCCCTGGCCCAGTGCATCATGGGAACAGGGCAGACTAAACTACCAAGCCAATTCTTCACCAGAAAGGAGACAAGCTACCGGGGACCGGTTTCTGCCATTTCAGGCGTCTTCGGCCTGGCTTGCTTGAATCCTGATGGAGCAGTGAGAAAGGGACTCATGTCTGAGTATACCCTGCCACACCTATAGTGGCCAAAAACGATTCGGAAAAGGGGGTGGTGATGAACAGAGTGTCTGAATTAAGCAGACCACTCTTACCCAGTCCAAAGATCAGGGCTTGATCCATCACCGTTATTTATCTCACTGCCCCATCCCAGCTCAGAACCTGGCTATATGCAAATCAGTCTGTCCCTGGCCCAGTGCATCATGGGAACAGGGCAGACTAAACTACCAAGCCAATTCTTCACCAGAAAGGAGACAAGCTACCGGGGACCGGTTTCTGCCATTTCAGGCGTCTTCGGCCCGGCTTGCTTGAATCCTGATGGAGCAGTGAGAAAGGGACTCATGTCTGAGTATACCCTGCCACACCTATAGTGGCCAAAAACGATTCGGAAAAGGGGGTGGTGATGAACAGAGTGTCTGAATTAAGCAGACCACTCTTACCCAGTCCAAAGATCAGGGCTTGATCCATCACCGTTATTTATCTCACTGCCCCATCCCAGCTCAGAACCTGGCTATATGCAAATCAGTCTGTCCCTGGCCCAGTGCATCATGGGAACAGGGCAGACTAAACTACCAAGCCAATTCTTCACCAGAAAGGAGACAAGCTACCGGGGACCGGTTTCTGCCATTTCAGGCGTCTTCGGCCCGGCTTGCTTGAATCCTGATGGAGCAGTGAGAAAGGGACTCATGTCTGAGTATACCCTGCCACACCTATAGTGGCCAAAAACGATTCGGAAAAGGGGGTGGTGATGAACAGAGTGTCTGAATTAAGCAGACCACTCTTACCCAGTCCAAAGATCAGGGCTTGATCCATCACCGTTATTTATCTCACTGCCCCATCCCAGCTCAGAACCTGGCTATATGCAAATCAGTCTGTCCCTGGCCCAGTGCATCATGGGAACAGGGCAGACTAAACTACCAAGCCAATTCTTCACCAGAAAGGAGACAAGCTACCGGGGACCGGTTTCTGCCATTTCAGGCGTCTTCGGCCCGGCTTGCTTGAATCCTGATGGAGCAGTGAGAAAGGGACTCATGTCTGAGTATACCCTGCCACACCTATAGTGGCCAAAAACGATTCGGAAAAGGGGGTGGTGATGAACAGAGTGTCTGAATTAAGCAGACCACTCTTACCCAGTCCAAAGATCAGGGCTTGATCCATCACCGTTATTTATCTCACTGCCCCATCCCAGCTCAGAACCTGGCTATATGCAAATCAGTCTGTCCCTGGCCCAGTGCATCATGGGAACAGGGCAGACTAAACTACCAAGCCAATTCTTCACCAGAAAGGAGACAAGCTACCGGGGACCGGTTTCTGCCATTTCAGGCGTCTTCGGCCCGGCTTGCTTGAATCCTGATGGAGCAGTGAGAAAGGGACTCATGTCTGAGTATACCCTGCCACACCTATAGTGGCCAAAAACGATTCGGAAAAGGGGGTGGTGATGAACAGAGTGTCTGAATTAAGCAGACCACTCTTACCCAGTCCAAAGATCAGGGCTTGATCCATCACCGTTATTTATCTCACTGCCCCATCCCAGCTCAGAACCTGGCTATATGCAAATCAGTCTGTCCCTGGCCCAGTGCATCATGGGAACAGGGCAGACTAAACTACCAAGCCAATTCTTCACCAGAAAGGAGACAAGCTACCGGGGACCGGTTTCTGCCATTTCAGGCGTCTTCGGCCCGGCTTGCTTGAATCCTGATGGAGCAGTGAGAAAGGGACTCATGTCTGAGTATACCCTGCCACACCTATAGTGGCCAAAAACGATTCGGAAAAGGGGGTGGTGATGAACAGAGTGTCTGAATTAAGCAGACCACTCTTACCCAGTCCAAAGATCAGGGCTTGATCCATCACCGTTATTTATCTCACTGCCCCATCCCAGCTCAGAACCTGGCTATATGCAAATCAGTCTGTCCCTGGCCCAGTGCATCATGGGAACAGGGCAGACTAAACTACCAAGCCAATTCTTCACCAGAAAGGAGACAAGCTACCGGGGACCGGTTTCTGCCATTTCAGGCGTCTTCGGCCCGGCTTGCTTGAATCCTGATGGAGCAGTGAGAAAGGGACTCATGTCTGAGTATACCCTGCCACACCTATAGTGGCCAAAAACGATTCGGAAAAGGGGGTGGTGATGAACAGAGTGTCTGAATTAAGCAGACCACTCTTACCCAGTCCAAAGATCAGGGCTTGATCCATCACCGTTATTTATCTCACTGCCCCATCCCAGCTCAGAACCTGGCTATATGCAAATCAGTCTGTCCCTGGCCCAGTGCATCATGGGAACAGGGCAGACTAAACTACCAAGCCAATTCTTCACCAGAAAGGAGACAAGCTACCGGGGACCGGTTTCTGCCATTTCAGGCGTCTTCGGCCCGGCTTGCTTGAATCCTGATGGAGCAGTGAGAAAGGGACTCATGTCTGAGTATACCCTGCCACACCTATAGTGGCCAAAAACGATTCGGAAAAGGGGGTGGTGATGAACAGAGTGTCTGAATTAAGCAGACCACTCTTACCCAGTCCAAAGATCAGGGCTTGATCCATCACCGTTATTTATCTCACTGCCCCATCCCAGCTCAGAACCTGGCTATATGCAAATCAGTCTGTCCCTGGCCCAGTGCATCATGGGAACAGGGCAGACTAAACTACCAAGCCAATTCTTCACCAGAAAGGAGACAAGCTACCGGGGACCGGTTTCTGCCATTTCAGGCGTCTTCGGCCCGGCTTGCTTGAATCCTGATGGAGCAGTGAGAAAGGGACTCATGTCTGAGTATACCCTGCCACACCTATAGTGGCCAAAAACGATTCGGAAAAGGGGGTGGTGATGAACAGAGTGTCTGAATTAAGCAGACCACTCTTACCCAGTCCAAAGATCAGGGCTTGATCCATCACCGTTATTTATCTCACTGCCCCATCCCAGCTCAGAACCTGGCTATATGCAAATCAGTCTGTCCCTGGCCCAGTGCATCATGGGAACAGGGCAGACTAAACTACCAAGCCAATTCTTCACCAGAAAGGAGACAAGCTACCGGGGACCGGTTTCTGCCATTTCAGGCGTCTTCGGCCCGGCTTGCTTGAATCCTGATGGAGCAGTGAGAAAGGGACTCATGTCTGAGTATACCCTGCCACACCTATAGTGGCCAAAAACGATTCGGAAAAGGGGGTGGTGATGAACAGAGTGTCTGAATTAAGCAGACCACTCTTACCCAGTCCAAAGATCAGGGCTTGATCCATCACCGTTATTTATCTCACTGCCCCATCCTAGCTCAGAACCTGGCTATATGCAAATCAGTCTGTCCCTGGCCCAGTGCATCATGGGAACAGGGCAGACTAAACTACCAAGCCAATTCTTCACCAGAAAGGAGACAAGCTACCGGGGACCGGTTTCTGCCATTTCAGGCGTCTTCGGCCCGGCTTGCTTGAATCCTGATGGAGCAGTGAGAAAGGGACTCATGTCTGAGTATACCCTGCCACACCTATAGTGGCCAAAAACGATTCGGAAAAGGGGGTGGTGATGAACAGAGTGTCTGGTTTGCCCTGTTCCCATCATGCACTGGGACAGGAACAGACTAATTTGCATACGGCCAGGTTCTGAAACTGGGATGGTGCAGTGAGCTAAAAAACGGTGTTGGATCTAGCCCTGATCTCTTGACTGGGTGAGAGCTTTCTGCTTAATTCAGAGACTCTGTCCCTCACCACCCCTTGTTGTAAATATTTTTGTCCACCCTAAGCGTGGAAGGGTATTCTCAGATGTGAGACCCTTGCTCATTGCACCATCAGGATTCAAGCAAACCGGGCCGAAGACGGCTGTAATGCCAGAAACCGGTCCCCGGGAGCTTGTTTCCTTCCCAGTGTAAGAATTGGCTTTTGTAGTTTGGTTTGCCCTGTTCCCATCATGCACTGGGACAGGAACAGACTAATTTGCATACGGCCAGGTTCTGAAACTGGGATGGTGCAGTGAGCTAAAAAACGGTGTTGGATCTAGCCCTGATCTCTTGACTGGGTGAGAGCTTTCTGCTTAATTCAGAGACTCTGTCCCTCACCACCCCTTGTTGTAAATATTTTTGTCCACCCTAAGCGTGGAAGGGTATTCTCAGATGTGAGATCCTTGCTCATTGCACCATCAGGATTCAAGCAAACCGGGCCGAAGACGGCTGTAATGCCAGAAACCGGTCCCCGGGAGCTTGTTTCCTTCCCAGTGTAAGAATTGGCTTTTGTAGTTTGGTTTGCCCTGTTCCCATCATGCACTGGGACAGGAACAGACTAATTTGCATACGGCCAGGTTCTGAAACTGGGATGGTGCAGTGAGCTAAAAAACGGTGTTGGATCTAGCCCTGATCTCTTGACTGGGTGAGAGCTTTCTGCTTAATTCAGAGACTCTGTCCCTCACCACCCCTTGTTGTAAATATTTTTGTCCACCCTAAGCGTGGAAGGGTATTCTCAGATGTGAGACCCTTGCTCATTGCACCATCAGGATTCAAGCAAACCGGGCCGAAGACGGCTGTAATGCCAGAAACCGGTCCCCGGGAGCTTGTTTCCTTCCCAGTGTAAGAATTGGCTTTTGTAGTTTGGTTTGCCCTGTTCCCATCATGCACTGGGACAGGAACAGACTAATTTGCATACGGCCAGGTTCTGAAACTGGGATGGTGCAGTGAGCTAAAAAACGGTGTTGGATCTAGCCCTGATCTCTTGACTGGGTGAAAGCTTTCTGCTTAATTCAGAGACTCTGTCCCTCACCACCCCTTGTAAATATGTAGTGGATTGGGGCAGGGTGGGTTCAATGGAAACTGCTGTTTCCAGACACTGCCTGGGGCACACAAGGTGCTCCATGCATAGCCCGGTTCAAATCAGTTTCTGGGGCACTCCAGCCCCAGCTCTGGCGCAAAACTGGACAAAGAGAAAGGGGTGTAACCACCCCTTCTCAGGTTCCACCCATAGGAGGGACCAGCAGTAATCCAGCCCCTTAGTTTGGTATAAAGTTAGGAGCTGTGTCTAGAGACATTAGATGATCCTGGAAAGAAACCCTGAAACGAACTCTTGGACCTTCGACATTCCATTTCGACTGGAAGACTAAAGACATCTCACTTGTGGTCAAGGAGTGACCACCCTGTGCAAACAGGCACCATCAGTAACTTGCTGGTTTGCTTTGTCAACGCTCCCGCCGGAACCCGAAGACTTAGCGACGCAGAATCTGGACTTCCAGACTTCTCTTACTCCGACCCACATCCACAGAAAAGCTGAGACCCGTGGCGGACACGAGAGACGTGGGACTGGACATCCTGGACTACCTGCATTTTTCGACCTGTGCAGCTTCTGATGCACCCTCGAAGTTGTGCATTGGGGTTTGAGAAGCCCCAGATCCGAGCAGCATTTGCACTGAAGCACAGCCCTCCACACTCCATGAGTGCCTTGTGGGGCCTGCGCCTGCATTTCAGCTCAACGCGTCTTTGCGGTTGTTAGCCCGTTGGCTAGTGGACCCTCTGAAGACTTCTTTTTAAAACACACTGCTTGCCTGGTTGCTCCGGGCTTGCTCCTGATTCCCGGCAAAGGAGAAGCTCCCCAGACCTTGCTGGTCTGAACAGAAGCCAATCTTCTAATCCTGCATGGATTGCATTTGCTAAGGTTTGTTGTATCCAATCCAGATACCAACACTGCCAACAGCTAGATCCGTATTGGGACAGCTCAACTCCAGCTCCTGGTCATCGTCGACGCCTCCTGGACCTTGTGGCTGCGGAGACAAGCTTCACCTCTTCACCTGATCGCATCTCGACATCGCCTGGTTCCTTCCTGGTTCCTTCCTGGTCACTGGCTAGTGACCCAGACTCTGTCCCCTCTGCTTTCAGGTTCCTCACTGCTCAGAACTACCCTTGGATCCATCCGGACACTTTCCTCCTGGTCGCTTGCAGGACTTTCTTGCAGCTCTCCATAGGATTCATCGACGAAACCCGACACGAAAGAACACCTATGCACCCGGCTTCCCTGGGTGAGGTAGCTCGAGTACTCCGGTGCTCCCGTGGGTAATAACTATCCAAGTGTCCTAGTTTAACAGGGTTTTTCCGTAGTCCTCCCGGAAGTGTCCGAAATCTACAACTTTGTAACTTTTAGGATCCCATTGAAACTCTATGGCAACTCGCGTGTGTGTTTAGATACTGCACACGCATCCTGTGAGACTCCTACTTCCTAACCTTTGGATGTTCAGTGTAGCCCCAGCGATTCCCTAGGCCTATTCACTTTTCCTGAAGTGGCTCTTATACCACTTACTTAGTATATGGTTCGTGAGGCCCCTAGGGCAGAATTGTATTTGTGCAACTTATAGTATGCTTATTGAGTAACTTGTGCTGTATCTCGAACTCTGACCTCATAAAGAGTGCAGAGGGATTGTGTTAGTAATAAATACATATATATTTGATATATACCTTGTGTGGTGTCTTTTCATTTGATTTTCAAGGGACTATTATTGGTAAAACAGATGGCTTCACATGCTCTCTGAAGTTTTAGCCTAAGACTGCTTTGTCCATGCAACCACTAGGATAGCTGGTCTATAAGGTTGACTTTACAATCATCACCATAAGGGTTGTTTGGACTGGTGCAAGGTGTCCACTAGAATAGTGGACATCATATACCAGGCCAACTTCTCACGCTTGCTATGATGCAACTCGTTTTTTTCTGTACTATTGTACCATACGTTATAAATTCAAACTGCTATTATGCAGTGTTTCTTAGTTCCTGGCACATTGATTATAACAAACTCATTTGGTTTGAGGTCATCAGTATTAATGATGTTTATTTCATGGGTTCGCGGGGAGGTGCTTTGTAACTAAATCGCATACTTTGCAACACTATCTTTCCCTGCTTTCGAACACTCTCTTTGTACTTCGTTATCATGTCTTCAGTTTCTATCATTGTGCACCACGGCAAGTCCTGCGCCCTAAATTAATACACTTTTTTAGGTCTCGTCTACGCAGCGCGCATGTGGTGCTTAGGAAAAATACCTATTAAAATCGCTTTGGCTTTTCAGCCAAAAACGTGCAACTATAGCATTGCTTTCAATGGCAATGTGTGCAAGTTTGGCGATTCCCTTGCGGTAGTGAGCTTTGGCAACATATGTTTGCTCGCTCCCGCAAGGGAATCAGCTGTGTGTTCTCTCGCACTCTTCCCACCCCTCCCACTTAGCCCAGCACTATTTCACTTTTGCGGCCGCGGGCCGCGTTTGTGTTTCAGCGATTGTTTACGTTGTTAAGGTTCCCTGCCTCTTGCAAAGCAAAACTCTTGTGATATTTTTATTTGCTTACCTCTGTGCTTTTTTTGTTCACCTGGTTCAGTTGCATTTTGATTTTGAAGTCTTTTTCACACATGTTTAACTGCTGAAGAGGGACGTGTGAAATAGTATAGTTAAATAAAATTGCGGTAGGGTTTCTAACCCTCTAAACCTTCGCGGGTGGGGGCTGCTCGGAGGGCACAGGTGCTGCCCTTCTGCTATGGCTTGTCATGTGCACGGTACGTATGCATTTTAGCAGGGTCATAATAGTTTTCAGGTAGTCCAATGGTAAGAACTTTTTTTCTGGCCGACAGGAAGCAAAAGGAGAGCTTGTTTTCTCAGGATATAATGAGCACACGCACACCCTCGTGCCCGCACACACACACACACACACTGGGGACGATTGGTGAAGCCGGCATTAGATGTCTCCCCCTTACGTGCCCGCCAGCTAAAGTATTTGCAAAACCCATATCTGGCTACACAAAGGAATACAGAAGCGCAGCAATGAAAACCAGCCCAGTGGAGCTCGTGGTCAAAACAATAGATCCTAGATTTTGAACCCACAAAGAGCATTAATTACCATCGATAAGCTGCTATAAGACGAATACCAAGCACAGTAGTTGAGATGTGTATGTCTCTTCCTCCGTTTTTTTTGCTGCTTTATAGGGCGCCGGATATTGGCTCCTAGTGCAACTGTCAAAAAAGAAAGGGGTTGTGAGTACCGTAATGTCTGGAAAAATTATCAGTAAAATTGTAGTTTATATTTGGGTATATCAGTTCTTGCCCCTCCTTCCCCAAGTGCGCTGAGCCTAGTCCGCGCAGTGACTCTGAGGCCTGGCGATGTGTGTCTCTCTGTGTGATTCTATTACAGGACCAGAGTCTTCAGATTATGCTTCTCTTATCTTTACTGCAAAACACAGCAGCCAATGAAAACATACAATTTAGTGTAAAAACAACTACATTGCCCATGATGCACACATATAAGCCACACCTCCACAGTCTATAAGAGCCTCCTGCGTGGTCCCATCATCCTCTTTCTTGGCTGCTCACAGCAAGAGATAAGTGCATCATTTCATGTTACCTCACTCTGCATGGGGGTTTTGACTGTTCTTGTATAATACGAATATTGTGCTTGGTTTATATTACCTTTTTTTTCTGATGTGTTGTTTATCACAGGTTAACTTGGGGATTAGAAGCGAACGCTCTGTCATTCGCGAGAAGCCCGAGGGCTCGTCAGCGCAGTGTTAGTAGTGCCCGCCTTAGCGCTGTTCATGGGTGTTCGCAAGTGCCTAATTTCCTCATTGAAGCCACGCAAGCAAGTCGCGCGTTACATTACGGTCTTTGACCAGGCAGTAGCGGCGGCCGTAGTCACGGAGCCTTTGTTCCCGGCCTAGTTCTCCCCGTTCTTGCGCACAGTGCACAGCGTCTGGGCTCCCCTAATCGCCCTCTGAAGACGCACTCGCTGGGTGGCTCTCGGTTGACGAGCGCTCCCCAACGCGCGCATTTATGCTCCTTTTGGGTTCCTTTTGGGCGCGTTTGGGCGGCGCGTCTCAGTGCGAAATACCTCGGCTAAACTGACACGCATTTTGGATCTGTTGCCGCTCTGCTCATATATCGCCTTTGCTGGTTGTAAAATCCTGGCCATAAAGAGTGCGCACACGCTCTGTATATATATTCTGATTACTGGCCTAGGTCCCTGACCAGTAACTACAGCATTGCTGAGGGGGTTATAAACTTATCAGTGTGTCTGGAACTTGTGTGCAGGTGGGCTGACCCACCCCATTACTCCTCCTGTTGGTTTGTGATTGCTATAGAGGCAGATACATACGAACAGCTTATTTTCACTCCACCTGTTGTCATGGATGACTGGGTTAAACACCCCAATGAGGATGAGGAGGAGATCTACGAAGGACAGCAAGAGACTGTCATGGAGGATAACCTTGTGGAAGCCTTGGACACCTCAGTGCAATCTACTGTAAATAGGGCAATTGAGTCCACGGTTCCTCAGACCGCCCATCAAGCGCTTGCGACAGCCCTACGTCCTATAACAAGGCAATTGGAGAGTTTCGCCAAGCGCCATGGCTATGGCAAAGAGCCGCAGAAGAAAAAATCTGAAGCTTCGGCTTCTGGTGAAGGCACGGTTACTACAAAGCAATGGCCACATGCCCAAGCACTGTCAACACTGACCAGCAGTAGAGAAGGAGACCATTCCTATTCAGGCAGGGGGTAAGCCCAAATCTAAACAAAGGGTGCACACCAATACTGACACCACCACAACGGGCACAGACACAGATACCGACACCTCCGAGGAGCTTCCTCCTCCAAAGAAGGCGAAACTTCACTCCCGTCGGCTTCTGAACTCCCGTATACGCCTTTCACCTTCGACCCGACAGACATCATGCATCCCAGGTCTTCAGACTGGACCCCACCTCCAGAGGTCTCTGATTACTTGCATGAGAACCTCAGAAAGAGTTTTTCCAGGGAGGTGCCTAACCGGCTACGGTCGGAATGCCCATGCCCATAAGTCCCAGACACCAGAAATAGATGCGAGTCTCCTCACCTTCTTAAAGAAATTTTCCAAGGACCCCAAACGAGGCATCGACCGCACGTGGCGTGGGTGTCAGGATAAGCTGCTGGACGTAGTGAGCCCCTTGGCAAAAATCTTAGAGATGGCCTTGGTGGCCAAGGAGAGCGCTGCTCCAGTAGACCCTGATATCCTAGCGGGCTGGACCCAACGGGCAAAATGCCTACTTGGCAATGCAAATTACGCAATATCAGTGGAAAGACGCAAGTCGCTGCTGATCAGAATGGATAGCAACCTCACGGAAGTGGCGGACGCAGAACCTGTTCCCTTGGTGAGTAGGCAGCTCTTCGGAGAGCGCTTCGTTAAGGATGTGTCTAAATATGTCGGCACGTTTACATCTCTGGACAAAGCGCAAACTGGAATTAAGAGAGTCTTCCAGCAGGGTGTTTTTAATCGGGCCAGACAAGGCAGGGTCACTCGTCAGGCCGTAATTTACACCAAGGCTCCCAGAGAGGCGACTTCGGTCGCGGCCGGGGGGAGTGGGACTCCACGCGTGGAGGTACATTCTATCCTTCTCGCCGAAGATTCAACAGGGGATGTTTCCAGAATGGCAGCAACAGGGCAAACTTTAAGGCCCAGCAGTCCTCCGGTGAGTGTTACAGATCATTCTCATCTTCCTTTGGGGGGGTCGCACTCAGCACTGTCTTCTACAATGGCAGAAGCTGACTCAGGATGCTTGGGTGTTGCAAACCATCATCAGGGGTTTTCATTTGGATTTTTATTCTCCTCCGTTTCAGAACGATCTCCCCGCAAACATCCATTTTTCCCTACAAGATCGCAGTTTTATAGACACAGAAATTGTGCAGTTGCTGCAAAAACACGCGATAGCAACCTGCAACGGAGGGCTTCATGGTTTTTGCAGCAACATTTTCCTCGTGCAGAAGAAAGGAGGTGGAAACAGACTTGTCCTCAATCTGAAGGGTTTCAATCAGTTTCTCACATACAATCATTTCAAGATGGAGGGGATCCATCTGTTAGCAGACTTGTTGCAGGAAGGAGATTGGCTGGTGAGGTTAGATCTCAAGGACGCCTATCTCCCCATTCTGATCTTCCCGCCACACCGTCGTTTCCTCCGATTCCGGTGGAACTGTCAGTGGTACGAGTATTTGGGCCTTCCTTTCGGGCTTTCATCAGCTTCGTGGTGTTTCGCCAAAGTGATGAAGCCAGTTGTGGCTCATCTGAGAGAGTGGGGGTGAGGCTGATAATCTATTTGTATGATATCCTGATCATGGCTCAGAGTCAGGACACCCTTCTAAAACATCTACATCTCACGACAACGCTCCTGCAGAGCTTGGGGTTTGTAATCAACCTCGCAAAGTCGGTGATCTCCCTGATGCAGTTAATAGACTTTCTCGGTTTCACGATAGACTCGAGGTCGGCTCAGTTGAGCCTTCCCAAAACAAAATTGAAGGATCTCAAGAAAGAGATCCTTGCATTGCTGAGCAGGCAGATGGTTTTGCTCAGGGCCATTGACAGAGTAGTGGGGATTCTAGCCTCTTCGATCCAAGCCATATTTCCGGGCCCTCTCCATTACAGGGCCTTACAAAGCCTGAAGATTCAACACATCCAGAAAGGGTTGTCCTACGCGGACAACATCCCATTGTCTCAGGAAGTCAGGACCGAACTGCAGTGGTGGCTGGGCCACGTAGATGCCTGGAATGGCAGCGCAATCTTTGGTTCCCAACCAGAGGTGGTTATCGAGTCAGACGCCAGCCGCTGGGGCTGGGGCTGGGGCGCACGCTGCGGAGACATCTCCACAGGCAGAAGATGGTCTCAGCAGGAATTGTCGTTGCACATAAACTGTCTAGAACTACTTGCCGGGTCTTTCGCAATTCGGACACTGTCCCCGAGGCAAACCTCTTGTTGCATCCTCCTCCGCATGGACAATGTGTCTGCGGTGAGGTAAATCAACAAGTTGGGAGGCACAAGATTGTACCTTCTGGTCGAGATAGCCAAGGACTTTTGGCATCATTGCCTCAACCAACAGATAACGGTGATCGCGGAGTACATACCAGGACAATCCAATCAGGTGGCGGACTGGAACTACAGGTACCTCAGGGATTTCAGCGTCTGGAAGTTGCTTCCCATAGTCTTTCAGTGGCTCCAGGACATTTGAGGACCCTTCCAGTTGGACATCTTTGCCTCCAGGCTCACGTACCAGATTCCTCAGTTCTTCAGCTGGAGGCCGGACCTGATGGCTCGGGCGACCGATGCTTTTCTGCAGAATTGGTCAGGCGCGACTCAATATGCGTTTCCCCCGTTCTTACTGATCTCCAGGGTGATAACACAGGTGATCAGGCAACGGGCAGAGATAGTCCTCGTGACACCGTGCTGGACATCTCAACCGTGGTTTCCGATGTTACTCCAGGGGAGTTGCGACCTTGCCAGGTTGCTCCCCGAGTCGAACTCGTTGCTCCTGGGCCCTCTTCAGGAGAACCATCCCATGATTCTCGAGGGACGCCTCACGCTGATGGCATGGAGGCTTTTAGGAAACAGTGGCACATGCCAGGAGTTTCGGACAAGGCTTCTGAGTTTATCAAGCAAGCCTAGGCACCTTCCACAAGGAAGCGTTATTCCTCGGCATGGAAAGGCTGGGTGGATTGGTGCTTCGAACGACATTTGCATCCCGTGGGAGCAGAATTACCCCAAGTGTTAAATTTCCTTTCCGACAAAGCTTCGGAGGGTCTGGCTCATCGCTCGGTCAACAATTTTCGGTCAGCCATTTCTGCGGGTCATGAAATGGTGGATGGCAAGCCAGTGGGCATGCATCCAGTGGTATGCAAGTTCCGTAAGGGCATCAGGGTTGCTAATCCTCCCAAACCCAAATATACGGGTCTGTGGGAGGTCTCTTTAGTTATATCTCTGTTTAATCATTGGCCTACTAATGCCCTTCTATCTAGTTAGCAGTTATCTGCCAAATTGGCTATCTTACTATGCCTGTCAGCATGCAGACGTTCATCGGATGTGAGAGCACTCGACGTTACAGGTAGAGTATTTGCCCCGGAAGGGGTTTCTTTCACTATTACTGGACGTACCAAGACACTTTCTCGACACATTGATTACAATGCTTTCCCAGAGAATGAAAAATTATGTGTAGTGAATTGTTTAAAGGCATATGAAGAGTGTACAAGGGCACTGAGACCACAGGGTTGTTCTCAACTGTTGATTGGTTGATTGCTTTATTGAAGCCGTATAAACCGGTGGCTGCTGCCACCATTGCCAGATGGCTTAGATTTATCATTCAGGAAGCTGGTATTCACATCCAGAGGTTTGGGGCACATTCTGTCAGAGGCGCTACGGCCATGAAATCGTAGATGTTGGGTTCTAACATTCAAGACATTATGCGTTGCGCAGATTGGTCTTCAGAGTCAACTTTTAAAACATTTACTATAAGCCGGTGGGTGATATTACTTCTGTGGTATTTGGACAGCGTTAAACTAGCATAATCTGAAGCCTCCGGTCCTGTAATAGAATCAAAAATTTGCTAGCATTCACAACAAGAATTTTCCATTCTATTAAGGACACGGAGGCGAGGATTATCCCACCCGGCTTTATTAACAGTATTAAAGCTTACCCGCCCATGTTGCATTTTATGATATATTTGATTATACAGTGGTTACGGATGTTTCATTTCCTTTTATTTCAGGATCAGACAAGAAGTCTGAATAGAAGACGATGGATGGCAAGAGCTTGCGCTTGAAGATTTCAGTTTATACTCCACGTTGGAGGAAGTTTGGAATTATTCATATTCATGTTTGGACTTGCGTTCTCTGCAAACAAAGAGGATGATTGAATCACGCAGGAGGCTCTTATAGACTGTGGAGGCGTGGCTTATATGTGTGCATCATGGGCAATGTAGTTGTTTTTACACTAAACTGTATGTTTTCATTGGCTGCTGTGTTTTGCAGTAAAGATAAGAGAAACATAATCCTCGCCTCCGTGTCCTTAATAGAATTGAAAATTCTTGGCGCAAATGCTAGCAAATTTTTGATCCTGCACACAGACCCCATGGGCATGCCCTCTCGGACAGCAGAGTTTGGCATGTTAGGCTCACCGATTAATGTTTACAACAAGCCTGTTTATTTTATGACACAATTGTTAAGAGTCAGCTGCAGGTAGGGGCTTTAAAGAGCTTATGGTCTGTGTATGCCCTGGATTGTGCCCAAAGTACCATTCTTAGAGGTCCTGCCAGGGAGCCGCCGGGAGCGGCAGAGGGACTGGGTACCAGGCTCCCCTTGGAAGGGGAGGGGCTGGGTATCTCAGGAGACATTTGTAATTGTCAGAAGAACGCCGGGATGGTATCACCGGGCCTGGTGGGCCATACACGTTTTAATACAAAATGAACGGGCGCACGCATGCATTCGCTCGCCTCTCCCTGTTTCTCACTCGGACTATGGCTTCTCATCCCCCTCTCCTTGCTGTGCCCTCTCAAAGCTTACTCCCTTCTCCATTACCACTCGTCCCCTGCCACCTCAGATCCCCCGCAGGCATTCTATCCTCTCCAGCTCTCTCGTTCAAACCCCACTCATCCCAGTACAGGTGCCCTCCTCCTTTCCCCCCTCTCCTCCCCACTCTCTCCTCACGCCCCACTTATCATCCACACTCTCTCTCCTCAGACTCCCTCTCCTCAGCCCCCACACATCCCGGTGCAGGGCCCTCCTCTCAGACTCACTCTCCTCAGCCCCCACTCATCCACAGTGCAGAGGCCCTTCTCTTTCCGCTCTCTCCTCTCAATCTCCCTCTCCTCAGCTCCTACTCATCCCCAAAGCAGGGGGCCCAATCTCCCGCTCTCTCCTCTCAGACTCCCTCTCCTCAGCCCCTACTCATGCCCAGTGCAGGGGGCCCCCTCTCCCGCTCTCTCCTCTCAGACTCACTCTCCTCAGTTCCCTCTCATCCATGGTGCAGGGGCCCTCCTCTCCCCTTTCTCTCCTCTCAGACTCCCTCTCCACAGCCCCCACTCGTCCCCGCTCTCTCCCCTCAGACTCCCTCTCCTCAGCTCCTACTCATACACAGTGCAGGGGCCCCCCTCTCCTGCTCTCTCCTCTCAGACTCCCTCTTCTCAACCCTCACTCATCCACAGTGCAGGGGCCATCCTCTTCCCGCGCTCTCCTCTCAGACGACCTATCGCTCAGCCCCCGCTCATCAACAGTGCAGGAGGCCCTCTCCTCTCAAACTCCCTCTCCTCAGCCCCTACTCATCCCTGGTGCAGGGCCCTCCTCTCCTGCTCTCTCCTCTCAGACTCCCTCTCCTCAGCCGCCAGTTGTCCCCGATGCAGGGCCCACCTCTACCCGCTCTCTCCTCTCAGACTCTCTCTCCTCAGCCCAACTCATCCCGCTCTCTCCTCTCAGACTCACTCTTCTCAGCTCCCACTCATCCCCAGTGCAGGGGCCCTCCTCTCCCCACTCGCTCCTCTCAGAATCCCTCTCCTCAGCTCCAACTCATCTCCAAGGCAGGGGCCCTCCCCTCCCCGCTCTCTCCTCTCAGACTCCCTCTCCTCAACCCCAGTGCAGGGCCCTCCTCTGCCCGCTCCCTCCTCTCAGACTCACTCTCCTCACCCTGCCAGCTCATCCCCGGTGCAGGGGGCCCCCTCACCCGCTCGCTCCTCTCAGAGTCCCTCTTACTCAGCCCCCACTCATCCCTAGTGCAGGGTCCTCCTCTCCCTGCTCTCTCCTCTCAGACTTCCTCGCCTCAGCCCTCACTCATCCCCGGTGCAGGGCCCTCCTCTCCCCGCTCTCTCCTCTCAGACTCCCTCTCCTCAGCCCCCACTCATCCCCATTGCAGGGGCCCTCCTCTCCCGCTCTCTCCTCTTAGACTCCCTCTCTTCAGCCCCCACTCATCCACAGTTTCAGTTAAATGTGAGTATACGTTCCTTATTTTAAAATAGATGATTTATTCATATGGCAAGGTGTAGTGTTCTTGCATCCTGTTTATGCTTTGCATGTTATCTCCCTCTCTACTCCTGCTGGTAGAATGTTGCAGCAATGATGCTTTGTAGAATGTTGGGGCTCTGTGGGCTGTAGATGACAGTTGGCATTGGGCTGAGCATCATGCTAGATGTTCCTGGTGGGGTGTTATTATCATCTTAACAACTTGACAACTAATAAACATCTCTACATCATCTTCTGTGTGGACCTGATCACTACAATATTATTGGCGACGAGGATGGGATAATACCCCCAAAACCAGACACGTAGGTGGGACAGAAACCCTGTAACTACATACACGCAAAACTACATGCATAGGTGGGACTCAAACCCCCTAAAAACATACAAGTGAGTCAAACGAGAAATAGGTTTGAAACCCAGTAAAACACCAACAATAGAAATAGGATATGGGACTTAAAACCCACCCCTAAGGATCATGGGACTAAAAACCCACTCTTACAAAAAAACGCATGCCAGTTCAAAGGTTAGCAAACTACACTTAAAGCGTAAACATTTTTCCCAAAACTGAGAAGTAAAACATTTCGCCTATGTTAAAGTTTGTACTAACAACATGACAAAGGTGTGCCTGAAAAAAAAAACGAGATATATTAAAATGTAACATACTTCAAGAGAAAACATTACATAAATGCAATAAGATGCACTATTGCCAAAATAAAACGCTAGATGGCAGTGTAACCTTTTTTGAATTGTGAACTAATCTTGTTGCAACACCAGCTTTTAAAAGAAACGTTATACTCTTTAAAAATACCGAAGACTTAAACTGCAGACTAAAAGACTCTTTGATGAAAAAGAAATTTTGCAAATTGGCACATTGCAGAACGCAGACTGTAAAAGAATACCGGAACAGTCATTGACAGAATAATAAAAACACACAATGTCAGTCAAAGAACAATGAACATTTTAAAAGATTCCTTAATGTAATTTCATCCGGTTAATCAAAAGTGAGATGCTTTTCCATTGTCAAACTTGGGATGTTTTTTCTTTAATTTAACTTTATGGACAAAAAAAAAACGTGAACAGCAGGCATTTCCTCATTCTCCGATTGTAGGGAGGACGTGACTTTCCAAGATGGTGGCACGTCTTTTGACGTAAGGCCGGGTGGTTCTAGTAAAGGTTCCGCAGCTCAGGACGTAAGTGCTGTATAATGAGAAAGACTGCGTCACAAGGGGCTGAGGCGAAGGTAGGCTTTCCGCGCTCCTCGCGCAATGTTTTAAATAAAAAGTTGTCGGTTGAAATGCGCTGTTCAAATTAATGGTTTCCTTGCAAAACAAATGTGTGCAGCACTTAGATATGTACCATTAACAGTGCCTCGTTAATTACACCTCCCAAACGCTTGATCACAAAGTGAGGCGATAGTCTCGAACAGCTGTGAAAGGCACGCAGTTTTCTTTTCATTTTAACTGATAACAGCTTTTAAACAGCTTGAATAAAGACAGTCCCAAAAGCGATGTTTCAAACTAGTAAACCACTTCCTCGAATACACAACTGTCAGATTTCCTCGAATATACAGCTGACATGTATGGCGCACTTATCCTTTATCATTGCAAGGTTAATAACATGCAGGCCTTTTGAAAACGAAGATCAGACCGACATTTATATTCCATTTGGCAGGTGCGCAGTTTCAAACGTGCTGTCGCTAGACATAGGAACAAACATCAGCTTCAAAGCATTTAAATAACACTGAATAGCACGCATCAGCTGACACAGAACATCTCTTCAAAAATGTCCTTGCATAGGTTTCACTACAGCAGACACAAACAAGGAACAAAAACGTGCTTACTCTTGATGAATGTCCAGGTGAGCCACGCATAACACGCTTGAGCAGGGCTGTCCGATCTGGAGAACACTGGTGGGGCTTTAAAGCGTGCTGATGTTCCCTTAGTGGCTCCTTGGTTTTTGGCTCCTTATGTTCCTTAGTTTCTTCATTTGATTCATGTAGGTCACGCTTGTTGTGACATCTTGTTGAAAACTGCGCCATCTCTAGTTGCTGTAAGCTGCGCCTTTAGCTTTTTAAAAGTAATGTAAAGGTTTCTTTTTGTTCTACATGCTTATGTTTAACTTTCTGGTGGGAGAACGGGTAATTTTGTCTTCTTTTGATGCTTCTATTTTATCTGTTTTCTCTTGTTTTCATTGTTCTCACTCTCGTGTTGGTTTCTTTACCTTTTATCTCTGAGGGTTGGACTTTAAATGTTATCTTGGTTCTTGTACTGTTGTCTATCCGTCTTACATTCCTGTCTGGCCAGTAGGTATGTATGTCGGTTAGCTGTTGGTACTTTCAAGCTTGGTTTTCCTGTCTGCCGTTTTCTTATCTTTCTTCTGTTATTTGAAGGGAAAGCAGATGGGTTCTTGTATGTTTTTCTTGCTTGTTTCTTTTTGTCTTCTTGACTTTTTCATGTTTCTTCTCTAATGGAGGATGGGTATGTTCTTCCGTATGTTTTACTTTTCTTTGATTCTTTCTTACCGGGGTTCTTTCCGTTTGGTGTTCTTTCTCTGCTTGTTTTCATTTCGGACAAAGGGGGAAAATGTAGTGTTCTTGCATCCTGTTTATGCTTTGCATGTTATCTCCCTCTCTACTCCTGCTGGTAGAATGTTGCAGCAATGATGCTTTGTAGAATGTTGGGGCTCTGTGGGCTGTAGATGACAGTTGGCATTGGGCTGAGCATTATGCTAGATGTTCCTGGTGGGGTGTTAATATCATCTTAACAACTTGACAACTAATAAACATCTCTACATCATCTTCTGTGTGGACCTGATCACTACACAAGGATGAATCCTTTTTTTGTTTTTAAGTTATGATGGCAAAATCCAATGCTACAATCATTCATCTCTTGAGTAATCCATATCACTCTTGTTGAAGATTGTTAAAGCTTATTGAACAAGAAAACAGTATTGTTGTTCCACAATCGATTTTTTGTCAAAGGTAAGAATCCAATGAGGTTCTCCGGGCAATCCGGTATTCGGCGAGGGTCCACCCTCGCGGAATACCGAATTGCCCGGAGAACAATAAGGCAATATCTACATTCTTGCCCAGTGCCATCAATACCAAAATAATCTGAACTCCATTTACTTAAATCAGCCGTTATCCAGTTAGTTGTGTGAACATACACTGAGATTTGCCCCTGATTAAAGGTAAATATGGCTGCTTTTATGTATATGAGAAAAATATTTACTTTGAAGTAAAAGTATAGCTAACACTCTGATCCTCTAATATAGGTACTTATGAGCTTGAGGATCTTTTGGCTGTGTTTTTACTGAATTCCGGTAGGCAGTATTTTCTGGAGACCGCCGTGTGCCCAGAAATAGGTACATAAATGCAAATCTCTGTTTCTGATACAATTATCGTATAGTACACCATACATCTGGGTACTCTTTAATATGATCCAGGTATACGATATAAAATCTACACACCCTCGCTACACCTTAGACCTGTTCTGTGTAAGTGCAGATATTTAAATGTGGGTGTTGTAGCGGAGTACCTTTTGAATCACATAGATTCACATGAAATAGACTAAGAAAGTATGTGACTATTTTCAGCTAATTATTATGCTGAATTGTGTGAAATATTAACAACAACAAGGGGCCCCAATTCAGTCAGCAGGGGACCTCGGGGAACATACTTTTTAGAACAACAGTGATTCCATGCATTCAAAAATATATGAAGCAATAAATATAGACAAAATCAAATCTATATTTGGAGTGACATGTCCAGCCGGACAGAGGTCATTCAAGTTTACTCAATAAACAGTTAATCCTTACAGTGAGAATACCTTCTACAATACACCCGTGTGGTGCACAAGCCTGTGCCCAACACTAACGGGGTGAGTACAGAAGGTGGATTAGAAACATAGAAGGGTTTTTTAAGGCAAGCAAACGTTTTTCTGTTTAAATTCAAATTATACAGAAGTGTCAAAAAGCACCATTACAATACAATACATGGAAATCAAGTTTTGTATGGGGTGCTAGACAGGTCGACGTGCCCCAATATAGGCACGTTTCGTGTATGTTCACCCCCGATAGTCACATAAACGTTCCTCGTATCACCACGCTCATGACTGTGAGATCGCTCACGCTTCATCGGAATAGGCACAAATTGCGATTGCTCACTTTTATTTACCACGCATTGACACGTCCTTGGACGTTGAAGCATGTTCGCACTCGGCTGCCGGCAGCTCGGTCATATGCAGCATATGCTCCCAGCCTGATCCCCACCTCGGCGCAGCCCCTGCCTTCCGCCCAACTGAAAGCACGTTCGAACTCACCACCTGAAATCGCGGGGCAATTCACCTCTAAAGCACGTTGGAACTCACTCGCCTTGTGGTAATACCACTTGAAATCGCGAGGCATTTTACCTCTAAAGCGTTCGGATGCACGTTTCACTTCCAGTCACTTTATTAAACAGAATGAATATTTGGTTCTAAAATGTACATATTTTCTCCTTATTTTCTTTCCTTTTTCAGGCAATTTGAGGTTTTATAACGCTAAGGCAACTATTGATTGTCCTGATGATGGTCCCCATGACCTAATAGGGGGACCGAAACGCCGTCGACCTGTCTAGCACCCCATACGAAACTTGATTTCTATGTATTCTATTGTAATGGTGCTTTTTGACACTTCTGTATAATTTGAATTTAAACAGAAAAACGTTTGCTTGCCTTAAAAAACCCTTCTATGTTTCTTATCTGCCTTCTGTACTCACCCCGTTAGTGTTGGGCACAGGCTTGTGCACCACACGGGTGTATTGTGGAAGGTATTCTCGCTGTATGGATTAACTGTTTATTGAGTAAACTTGAATGACCTCTGTCTGGCTGGACATTTCACTCCAAATATAGATTTGATTTTGTCTATATTTATTGCTTCATATATTTTTGAATGCATGGGACCACTGTTGTTCTAAAAAGAATTGTGTGAAATGACATGTAGAAGTGAATGGATGGGTTGTGTGATGGACAGAGGGTTGTTTTACTAAAAAAGAAGGTTGATATATGTCTTTTCCTAAAATCCTGTTTTTAGTTATTTATTGTTATATTCATGTTTTCCAGATGTTGATTTGGATTGGGACTTTTATACAAATCTTCCTGAAGAAGGTGTTGGCTATAAAATTAGTGCCCACCGAAACGCGTTGATGCTTGAATAAGAAAACTTTATAAAATCTGTGGCGACAATTATATCAAACTTCAGTATTTGTATGAATTATTCATAGCTGTCCTTATATGGTTTATTAGTTTTCTTTAGTAATAGGAAATATTTTTCCTTTTTATTAGGTCCCTGTGTATTTTTGTGTTTTTATGTAGATATATATGTGTGTGTCTTTTTAAAGGCCTGAATAAAATTGTCTAGCCAGGATATTTGAATGTTATGTATTGTATGCACCATGATATACATGCTTTTGAACTATGAATACATTTGCATTGTTTTAGATTTATTGTCTTTTTTGTTTACATCCCTCTTGTCCACTGGAAATTAACTGTTTTCGAGTGAGTTGTGTATGGAGTGACGAGTAAATATCAATCCAAAGGGGTTTCTTTTATGACCTTGGTCCCGCAAGGGAATCGGCAGGCCCCCTCGCCCTGCTGGCACGCGAGGCGCGCGAGCGCTTGTTTTTTCGAGTGCTGGAGAGCGCAGGCTGCCATGTGTTCCGTATCAGGTTTCAAGGTGCTGAAATGGAAGAACTTCATGTTTTTTAGGTCGAGGACCGTAGGCTGCGCTTGCGCAGTCTCAATCAGAGATTTAATGTTTACCAGTATGGGGGCTTGAACCCGCCCCTCTTCTACATTGGCTGGCGTCCTTAACGGAGGCCAACCATTGGAGGAAAGGGGTGTTACTCTGTTCAAGCCCCGTTTTTTTTAGATTCGGGGGCGTGTTTTTTCGCTTTTTTCTTGTTTTCTTTCTCTCCTCTTCCCATTGACTGGAAATTTACCTTCCAGCCAATGGGAAGAGGAGAGAAAGAAAACCACGCCCCCGAATCTGAGAATGTCGGCGCTTTTCTGAAGACATTTCTGCCCGACCGCGAAGAAGTAGAGAGCTACTGGGTCACATTGGCACTAATTGTATGCGTCTGCCAGTGTCTGGTGAGTTTATTTTTTTCTATATTTTCTTCAACTGGTTCAAATTCCAGTGTGTTTTCTCTCTGTGAAAACTACGTTCTGCGGGTTAATGAACCAGGGCCGGCCGATGGTGTCACGCATGGCATGGAGGTAGGACTGGGGAGGAAAGCTGCTAGCAAAAACCTGCACAGTTCACTGCTGTCATGTGCAGACACACGGAAGTGCACACTATAGGCCGTAAAAGTGGTTCATTTAAATACATTACAGCGCAGACATCTATGACCCAGAGTAATTAATTAACAGGCGGCTAATGAATGTTGTAAAAAGGCTAGTGAAGTGAACCTACCTTTTTAGAAGTCACCCCGCGGCAGCAGCCGAGAATAATCCCAAATTGGAACTGAATTGGTAAATCCGCCCAGAGAAGGGTGCCGGTGGGCTGCTTAAAACCAGAACACTGGAGTGACCTCGCGCTGCAGACCCCGCCTTCTCTAAATTGGTTCCTGCTGTGGTGTGAGGCAGCCTGGGTCGGGCTGTGCAGGGGGCGGGGGCCTCCCTGGCTGCTTCACTTGGACGGGGCTCTCTGTGTGCCGCTGTGGAGGGGGTGACTCTTTACTAGTCTGGGGCCGCTGATTCCCTTTGTTGGGGGGCTAGGTGCCCCTTTGTGACGGATGCCCAGATAGCAGTACAATGCCTGGGCTCGACGGTCTCTGGTGGAGCTTAAGGCCTCAGAGGTGTGTGAGGCCCAAGAGACCACGAGGGAGCTGTGCCCTCTGCTGCAGGCCCTTGTTAGCTGATGCGCTTCCGGCTTCCCTGAGGACCACAGCACGAGCCCCTTACTGATGTAGGACCCCAGAGAGAGGCCACGGTTCTGGCAGACGCCCTCGTGCTTTAGTAGGTGGTTTTCACAGTGGGGTTGCCTGCTGTGCACTGCAGGTTGTCTCCAGGTGCCTGTGCGAAGTTCTCCGGAGGTGGTGTTTTGTGTTGCGGTTTTCCAGGAGTGCCTCCTCTCTGTGCTTTAAGTTTCCTTGCTTTCTATACCTCCTGCTCCCTACCTCCTGCTCCCTAGAGGTACCTGTTCCAGGCAGTGCAAGGTCTCCTCACGTCCAGCAAGACCTACGGACGGATGCTTTCCACTTGCCTGCTCCTCATGCGGCAGTTTTCCCCCAGACCCGCCTCCTCACTCTGTGCTCCTCTGTGGGTGGAGTGTTTGTGCGGCTGGCTGCTTCAGTGTGCCTGCTCCCCACGCGGCAGAGCCTCACTGTGCCTGCTCCTTGTGGGGCAGCGTTTTCCAGACATGCCTCTCCTCGTGAGGCAGGTTCCTCCAGATGTGCCTCCTCGCTCTGTGCTGCCTCTCTGTGGAGTGATGCGTTGTGCTGTTGGCTCCTTCGGTGTGCCTGCTTCTCGTGCAGCATGGTCCCCAGACGTAAGTCCTCCTCGTGCGGCAGGGTCCCCAGAAGTCCCTGCTACTCGTGCGGCAGGCTCCCCACACGTGCCTGTTTACTCTGTGCTACTCTCTCTGTGGAGTGCGTGTTGTGCTGCTGACGCCTTCAATGTGCCTGCTCCTTGTGTGGCAGGGTCCCTCGACGTGCCTGCTCCTCGTGTGGCTGGGTCCCTCGACATGCCTGCTCCTCGTGTGGAAGGGTCCCCGGACGTGCCTGCTCCTCGTGTGGCAGGGTCCCCAGGCGTGCCTGCTTCTCTGTGGAGAGGTGCGTTGTTCTCCTGGCTCCTTCAGTGAGCCTGCTCCTCCTGTGGCAGGGTCCCTCAACGTGCCTGCTCCTCGGGTGGCAGGGTCCCCAGGCGTGCCTGCTTGTCAGTGGAGGTGCGTTGTTCTCCTGGCTCCTTCAGTGCCTGCCCCTCGTGTCACAGGATTCCGTTTATTGCCTTCCGTCAGCGTGCCTGCTGCATGAAAGCACGGTTTAAGCTGATAGGGGGCGCTAAACCTCCCCCGGTGGATGGGGAGGTGACTTGTAACCATTGTGTAGACTCTTGCAGGTACCACCCATCCCACACCTGGAGCAGCCGCAGTCCAGTGAACCCGCCACAGCTGTCACAGCATGCCCTTGGTCTTCCACTGTCGAGCCCTCGCGGATCTTCATTATCATCTTGGCCCCACTCCCTCACTCTGCCCATCTCCTTGTGGTTTGTTTCGTTTTACCATTAAAACGTGGTTTGACCTATGCCGGGATGCCGGTTAGTTTGGATCGAAGCATTCGCCCCCTTGCTCATGTCTTGCAGTGCATTTAATGTGTCTAACCTAAGCTTCGGTAGTTCGTATCACACCCCCTTTTAATTCCTCCTGTAATAGTGCTTTCTTAACCCCTAATGCGTCTATTTTCACAGGTTAATAACTGCACTTGCGGTGGTGGCAGTAGGTCCAGTGTCTCTACTGGGTTTTATAACGTGCCTATAATCTTGATTATTTCAGGGTATCGTTGCAAGAAGCGTCTGTAATTTCTTACATTAATTTTGGTGAGGGGGTGTGTACTCTAAAAGCAGTTGTCTCCCACAATTTGAAATGAACACATAACTTCACGCTGAGCTGTCCTGCCATTGTGAGGTTTTTGAATCGGGTGGGTGGTTTAGGGGTGTGTGGCGCTCTGTGTGTGTGTGGAGCTCTGTGTGTGTGGCGCTCTCTGTGTGTGTGACTGTGTGTGTGTGGCGCTCTGTGTGTGTGTGTGTGTGTGGCGCTCTGTGTGTCTGTGTGTGGCTCTGTCTGTGTGTGTGGGGGGCTCTGTCTGTGTGTGTGGGGCTCTGTCTGTGTGTGTGTGGAGCTCTGCTTGTGTGTGTTTGGGGGGCTCTGTCTGTGTGTGTGGGGGGCTCTGTCTCTGTGTGTGGGGCTCTGTCTGTGTGTGTGTGGAGCTCTGCTTGTGTGTGTGTGTAGGGCTCTGTCTGTGTGTGGGGCTCTGTGTGTGTGTGTGTGTGTGGGTGTGCGTGTGTGTGTGTGTGTGTGTGTGTGTGTGTGGCTCTGTGTCCGCTGATACTCTCTACTACTCTCTAATGCTCACCTATTGCCATTGTAAATGACAATATCATTTATTTATGTTTAAAAAAAAAACAAAAAGTGAAAAAAATGCCATTTGCAATGCCAATAGCTCTAACTTTAACAAAGCCAAGACCATTGCATTGTAAATGATTGTCTGTGCCGCTGTTCCCTGCTTGTCATCCCGGTTTTTCTGTGCCTCTGTTCCCTGCTTGTCATCCCGGCCTGCTTGTCATCCCGGTTTTTCTGTGCCTCTGTTCCCTGCTTGTCATCCTGGTTTTTCTGTGCCTCTGTTCCCCTCTTGTCATCCCGGTTTTTCTGTGCCTCTGTTCCCTGCTTGTCATCCCGGTTTTTCTGTGCCTCTGTTCCCCCGGTCTTTCTTTGCCTCTGTTCCCCTGGTTTTTCTGTGCCTCTGTTCCCCTGGTTTTTATGTGCCTCTGTTCCCTGCTTGTCAACCCAGTTATTCTGTGCCTCTGTTCCCTGCTTGTCATCCCGGTTTTTCTGTGCCTCTGTTCCCCCGGTTTTTCTGTGCCTCTGTTCCCTGGTTGTCATCCTAGCTTTTCTGTGCCTCTGTTCCCTGCTTGTCATCCCAGATTTTCTGTGCCTCGGTTCCCCTGATTTTTCTGTGCCTCTGTTCCCTGCTTGTCATCCCGGTTTTTCTGTGCCTCTGTTCCCTGCTTGTCATCCCGGTTTTTCTGTGCCTCTGTTCCCCCGGTTTTTCTGTGCCTCTGTCCCCCGGTTTTTCTGTGCCTCTGTTCCCTGCTTGTCATCCTGGTTTTTCTGTGCCTCTGTTCCCTGCTTGTCATCCCAGTTTTTCTGTGTCTCTGTTCCCTGCTTGTCATCCCGGTTTTTCTGTGCCTCTGTTCCCTGATTGTCATCCAGTTTTTTTTGTGCCTCTGTTCCCCCGTTTTTTCTGTGCCTCTATTCCCTGCTTGTCATTCCGGTTTTTCTGTGCCTCTGTTCCCTGCTTGTCCTGCTTGTCATCCCGGTTTTTCTGTGCCTCTGTTCCCTGCTTGTCATCCCTGTTTTTCTGTGCCTCTGTTCCCCCGGTCTTTTTGTGCCTCTGTTCCCCCGGTTTTTCTGTGCCTCTGTTCCCCCGGTTTTTCTGTGCCTCTGTTCCCTGCTTGTCATCCCGGTTTTTCTGTGCCTCTGTGTGCGTGGCTCTGTCTGTGTGTGTGTGGCTCTGTCTGTGTGTGCGTTGCTCTGTCTGTGTTTGTGCTTGGCTCTGTCTGTGTGTGCGCGTGGCTCTGTCTGTATGTGTGCGTGGCTCTGTCTGTGTGTGTGCGTGGCTCTGTCTGTTGTGTGTTCGTGGCTCTGTCTGTATGTGTGTTCGTGGCTCTGTCTGTGTGTGTGTGGCTCTGTCTGTGTGTGCGTGGCTCTGTCTGTGTTTGTGCGTGGCTCTGTCTGTGTGTGCGCGTGGCTCTGTCTGTATGTGTGCGTGGCTCTGTCTGTGTGTGTGCGTGGCTCTGTCTGTTGTGTGTTCGTGTCTCTGTCTGTGTGTGTGTGCGTGGCTCTGTCTGTGTGTGTGCGGCTCTGTCTGTGTGTGTGCGCGCGGCTCTTTCTGTGTGTGTGTGAGCGACTCTGTCTGTGTGTGTGGCTCCGTCTGTGTGTGTGCGCGCGGCTCTGTGTGTGTGTGTGCGTGGCTCTGTATGTGTGTGTGGGTGGCTTTATGTGTGTGGCTCTGTGTGTGTGTGCAAATGCAATAGGTCTCGCATTTGCGAGCGATTAAGCTTTTGGCATTGTAAATGACAATGCCATTTATTTGTATGTTTCAAAAACAAAAAACATAAATAAAAATAATGTCATGAGCAATGCCAATAGCTCTCACTTTAAAAATGCCGAGACGATTGCATTGTACCTGTCTCATCTGATGGGCACAAGCTTCAATTATAAAACACAAGGTTATTTGGTTTGCTACCCCTTTTTCACAACCTGGTTTGTTTCCTTTTTCATCAGACTCTGCGTACAAGGGTGTTTTAAAATTAGCTTTGTTTGTCTTTCTATGCTCGCAGCTCCACCTAGTGGCTTTAAAAAAAAAATACGCTTTGTGATCATTAAAACCCTGTAAATGAAACACCCACTATGTTCTGAGCTGCTCAGTTCAATCTGCATAGAAAGGCCATGATTGCGGACACTACACAAAATGCTTAAACTGCCAGGAATACAGGGATGCAATAAGGCAATATCCACATTCTTGCCCAGCGCCATCAACACCAAAATAATCCGAACTCCATTTACTTAAATCGGCCTTTAGTGGACTCAATATAGAAAGACCCCCGTCTTTGGTGCGGCCTGGACACAGACGTCCAGAGTGCGACCTCTTCAAAATGTCTCCCATTCCACCAGTACAGAAACATTCTCCAGTGCTATCAGCACAGTGAAATAAGGAGAGAAATGTCAGCTATGCCGCTGAGACACTATCACCAGTTGTCGGTCATCAGTGCAGAATCGCTTCGTGGTGTCGGCAAAACCTTCAGTTGGCTTTGGTACGAATATCCTTTGTATCCATTTACATTTCTACATCTTAAACCCGGCTACAGATCACCGAACTGGGGCAAGAATGAGGCCATCTTTCTGAAATGAATCAGTGAGAATTAATTCCCGATATACAGAGCCATTTTATTTTAGAATTAAACCTCAGAGGATCAGAAATACCTGCTGTTCTACCAGAATACAAAAGAACCCCCTGCCATCAGTATGGACATGTATAGGTATTGTTCAAGACAGAACATGCGCTGTCATTGCAAGACATTTTGCTTACTTATAGAGAGGGCTACTTAGTGACTGACCATTGTTTATTGTGTGCCGATCAAAGAGAAGCTTTTGTGCCCCTCTCCCCCAGGCATGGCTCAAGCACTTCGTCCTTGCCCAGTGTCCTTCCACTTCTCACACTTTTCAGAGCTACGTTTATCATGTAGTTGGAGCACTCCAAAAGACTGCATGTTTTTGCTGGTTGTCCCGCCCCTTCTCCACCCCACTGTCCTGCTCCATGGTGCAGTTTTTTTGTTTTCTTTTATACAGAGTGAAATTGGAGAGGGCACATTGGAGCACCTTACATAAGCAACAGATTACGTTACAGAAGGTAAGTTTCTTTGATATTTGTTCCTAGTCCCTTGCCCCAGAATGGTTTAGTGCCCCCTCCCGCCCAGCGTAATTTTGCTTGATTCCGTTTGTTGCTTGTTTAGATAAGTTGTATCTTCAGGGCTACCTTTTTGGGACCCTTATTAGGTGGAACAAGGAAAAGCACACTGTTTAATTTTTTTATCTCATTTGCATAATAGGATCATCATTTTGAGTTAAGAGATATTTTGGTTGGCCCTTGTCAGGTCTTCTAGAGGGGTTCTCAATGGAAGAAGAGGCTAGATGGGCAGTGCCGACAGTAGAAGCTCCCCCCTCGAAGGCATGGACCCCACTTGCATTACAAATCACAGCCCTTACCCTAAAGTTCGGAATTAGAGCCTGTAATGGGCGAATGAGATCTGACATACCCAGCAGAACCACCTATAATAGAGTGGGAAGAGAGTCTCGCTTGGATTATGTCTTGGCCCAAATAGTGAAGTGGCCAACCATCCGGGACTTCAGGGTAACGGAAAGGGCAGATAGTGACCATAATGCACTCGAGCTCGACCTTGTCCACCCTGGCCTCCAGACTCCCACGGCCGTCTTGGAGGGAAACAAATCTGCGCTTCTCCTGGAAAACAGCAGGAGAAGAATCAGGTGGGAGCACCTGGTCACAAGTAAGAAGAAACTTCCCAAGCTCTATGATGGGATAATTCCCATCTTGGAAACTGTGGGGAACTTGGATACCGAGGTGGACAATAAAGACTCCCAGGCTAAATTATATAAGGCTCATGAGGACCTCATAAAAGCTGCGGCCCCTAACCTCTTCAGTACCACGCGGAAACCAAGCAGGGGGCGGCAATGCAAATCATCATGGTACAACTCAGCATGCAGAAGGGCAAAAGGGGAACTCCTCAGATTTATCAAGGAGGGTTTAGGGGGGGACAACCTAAGAGAAAGCAGACGGGCCTATAAGAAACTTGTTGCCAACGCCAAAGCCGAATGGGAGGAAAACCAGTGGGAAGAACTTACTAAGGCCCTAGCGACCAAAGATCACCGCCTGTTTTGGAGGATAGTGAGTGGGGGGGTCGGGAAATCTCCATTCGGCAATCGAGCCAAACATCGCTCCAGGGGTGTGGCAGGCACATTTCCAGTCCCTATACAGCTCTGAGCCGGGAGAATTCATCGCTGACAACGGGGGTGGTTGGCCAGATTATGAAGGGGATCCAATGACACTGGGTGAGGTTACTGCTGCTATAGCAGGACTCGCCTCGGGAAAGGCGCCGGGACTGGATGGCCTACCCAGGGACCTGTTTAAACAGGAGCCCATCGTCTGGGCCCCCTACCTTACCGCTCTCTTTAACGGAGTTCTTAGCGGCATGGAAATCCCTAGTACTTGGCTGGGGGCGGAGGTGGTTCCCATTTTCAAAAAGGGCTCGCCTCTCCTCCCAGCCAACTACAGACCCATCAGTTTAATTGATGTAGCGCAGAAACTGTTTGGCAGGGTCTTGCTGAATCGGCTCCAGGACTGGGTGGAAGAGGTGGGTGTCCTTAGTCCCTATCAAGCGGGATTTAGGAAGGGAGCTTCCACAGTGGACCAGGTCTTTAGACTGAACATCATCTATTGGAGGGCAGCAATATTCGAGGGCGGTAGTCTCTACACAATTTTTGTGGACTTACGGGCAGCCTTCGATCTGGTGCCCAGAGGGAAACTTTGGAGCGTCCTGGCGGAGATGGGCGTTCCGCCGGACATCCTAATAATCTTGCAGAGGCTACACCACAATAATTATGCTCGAGTGAGGTGTGGGAGGTCCGGGGAACTTACCGAAAGATTCCCCGTTGACCGAGGGGTAAGACAGGGTTGTGTGTTGGCACCGACCCTGTTTTGCCTCTTCGTTAACGGGGTAATCGCCCATCTGAATGCCACCGACTATACCGACGCCCCCAAACTGAATGGCAACAGGGTCCCTGCAATTATGTTTGCAGACGACACCCTGCTGCTATCTAAAACCCCTATGGGGATACAGAGGATCCTAGATTCATTTGTGGCCTTCTGCACTGACAGGGGGTTAGAAATTAATGCGGCCAAAACCAAGTTTATGGTTTTGAATCCGAGCCAAAAACTACGGCCGAACCCGCTATTGGGAGCAGCGCGGCTCGAGAGAGTCTCCACCTTCGAATATCTCGGTGTGACCCTTAATGAAACCATGTCTTGGGGATCCCATCAGAGCAGGGCGAATCTCAAATTGACACAAACTATCGGGGGCATCGCCCGGATGATGAATGGCTCCTCACACCGTCCGCTGGGGTCGCTTATCCAGATATACAAGGTCCAGGCCCGGGGAGCGACCATGTACGGGGCGGAACTGTGGGGACACACATCTTGCCGTAGTCTGTCACTAACGGAGAATAAATTCATCAGACAGATAACCGCGCTTCCGCCCAGCACCCCGCTCCTCCCCTTGAGGCTTGATCTGGGTCTACGACCAATAGCCGATGAAATAGGGTTGAGACCCATAGCCTTCTGGCGCAGGCTGTGGAGTAGTAACGATCTTGCAGCCTATAGGGCGGAGTTGGTGGAACTACTGACCCACCCGAAAGCGCTCCGGATCCCCTGGATTAAACACATCCAATGTATTTGTATGGAAATGGGGCTCCCTGACTTATGGACTGATCCTGCAAGTGCCTCACTAAACATTTCCAAAAGGTCCCTGGCCAATGTATACCATGAACAAAAACTAGCTAGGGTCCTAGATAGCCAGGCCGAAGGGTCATTATCCTCTGCATTTGCACAAAGTAAGGATTTATACAGGTTTGAGGGGGTTTTGGATGCTATCTCCCCTGTACTTGCCAGAAAGCTGTTTCTCCAATGGAGATACGGCACATTGCCCTTTCGGTCTTTCACCAGCTCCTGGTCATCACCTCCCACCTCAAAGCAGTGTCCGGCCTGCGACACCTCGGAGGAAACTGATTTACACGTGGCCCTTTTCTGCCTAGCTTATAGGGCTGCGAGGAAATATTGGCTTCTTCCATTGATTAGAAACATGGGCTGTAGGGAATGTGCCCCAATGTACAGGATTTTAAAATCTGATGTCTCAGGCCCAACTGTGTTTGCACTGACAAAATTTTTTATCAATGTCTGGCACACCCATAATCGCATTTTAAAGACGCTGGTTTCCTCCTAATTTTGAAGATTCATAGTTTTTAAGGTATTTTTAGCGTCATTCAATTCCAATGTTTTATACTGTTCAAATGTGCTGATCTATTGTGATTGTATATGTGTACTGTTTATCTTTTATGGCCAATGGCCGAAATAAAGATTGGAAATGGCTTGTTTAGATAAGTGGTATCTTCAGGGCTACCTTTTTGGGACCCTTATTAGGTGGTTTGCATAATAGGATCATCATTTTGAGTTAGAGATATTTTGGTTGGCCCTTGTAGACTTTATGAGAGAGCAGAGGGAGAATTATGAACTTGACCATTTGTGCTACTGGGATTAATAGGAGAACGGTTAGCCTTTTTATTCTGTGCTTCTTTCTTTTCTGAAGTTCTTGCAGGATGTTGATTTGTTTTTTAATCTGAATTTAGTGTTGGATCTGTTGGGAATTCTGTAACTTTTTTTTGGGATCACTATTATTTGTGGTACAGTAAACCAGACTAGGCACTAACCAGGCCCTCCTGAGTTCCAGTGGATAGGGCTTTCCTGAGCATCATGGCCTGGCCATCTGTATTCTTAGCAATGTCATATACCTGAAAGGTGCTGCCATGGTCCAACTCAAACATGACATTGAGGTTGTTTATTTATTTTTAATTATTTATACTTTGGGGTTGTGTCAAGTAAGTTGCATGTCCCAGTACGAGGATACATGCTTGAGGTTTATTTAAACACAAGTAACTTTTATTTTTTGAGAAGCCAAGAGGCATTCATTTATTTCTCTCCAGATTCTCATGTAGTTGTATCTTGACATTAATTTTATTTTGGTAAGTACAAAAGACTAAAAGACACTTCCTGTGTCCCGGGCGGTGATTGACAAAAACATCTTATGTTCATCACATAGGCGAAACCGATGCATTACCAATGCTTGTTCATTTTGTTCCAGTTCTAGAACTAACTTTACAGAACCAAGCAAGAAGAGGGCTAGCTATAACCTCGTTCCTTGCAGCACTCGCGTGGAGTCTTTCTGCTTCGACAGTAGCCCGCGCCAGGGCTGCTGTGAGCGGAGTATTCATCAATCACCTGCGAGAATGTCGCGTCGTTCCGAACACGTGAGTCTCTCATTGCTCTGAGAGCTGCGCAGGGTCTACTTTGACTGGTGTTTATTGAGCACAGTGGTGTATTGTGAGTGGTGGACGGTGCGAGGCTGTGAGAAAGGGGGACTCTCATTGGTACCAGTGATGACCACGGACGGCTGCCATTGGTTTTGATGCTGACGGCTGCTATTGGTGGTAGTGAGCAGAGTGCAGGCGCAGCGGAGAAGATGGCGGACACCGTGGAGTTGCACAAGCTGAAGGTGCGTAAGGGTAGTGGTAGTTGTTTCTTGGTTTCGGAGCTACCTGTAGTTGTGTTTATCTGCATGATCCAGTGAACGGGGGCTGCCCTGGGATATTTTCACATTTCATGCTGTTAAAGGGGCTGCCGATACTGGAGGATGAGCCTCTCTTTTGGGGGTGTGACGTGAAGGGGTAGCTCAGGCAGTTCTTGCAATATTAAGACTCTCTATTATGTTTGTTGTTGTGGGGCCGTCGGTATGCTTGGTCTAGGTGCAGGGGGGGGGGGGGGGCAATATGCTCGTCCTCACTGTTGTAGAAAGGACAGGTTGAGGTTTTTTTGGTGGGGGTAGGAGGCTTGGTTTTCGGTGCTCGTTGACTTGGGGCGATAACCATATATTATGTTACGCGACCTGATTTGCCTTTACTTAACGGTGTCTGCTGAGTATGGCTGAACCCGATAGTGGAAAGGTGGCAGTGTAAGTGAGAACGTGGGGCGTATTCCCTGTAGGTAATGTGGTCAGGGTGCTCTGCCTGTTCGTAGTGCGCGAGGGATTTGCCCGTTTCTATCTATTAGAGTGTTTAGTGTGCTTTTAAGGAGGCGTTGCCTGTACTTTGCAGCATGAGGTGCATCCTGATTGCTCCTTGTTGAGTGAGACCTCTTCTTGGAATTAGGAAGGCTAATTTTCCATTAGTGTTTTGCAGGAAACGCGTTGCTTATAGGGACGCTAAGCTTGTGTGGAGGCATCAGGAGACGTTCATTCGGGGTGAGGGGGCGGGGTTTAGTCACAGTGCATTTTGGGGGTTTCATTCCATAGCTCCTTTCTTCCAAATCAGGCCATTTTAAAATTCGTGACACTGTGGTATTTTGAGCTTATCAAACATGATTACGGTGTGACACTGTATTTGCGTTCCAATTTGCTTCTACCACCTAGAGTAAGAGTTGACTACTCGCTATAGCTATCTTTGGAGGGCCGAGTTTACCTAAACAGCGACTACAAAATAACCTAAACAGCGACTACAAAACAACCTAAACAGCGACTACAAAATTCCAAATGAATATGGAGTAATGAGGCTACTGCCTCGGTATCCAAAAACTCACCACTGTCAGAAGGTATCTGACAGGAGAAGACAAGAATCAGTTTACGAAATTGATAACTCCGTGATCCGAAAGGAAAGAAAAAGTGTTAAGACGAGTGGTTCTGCCCAGTAACCACCTAAAACCCCCATCACCTAAATAAATGGTCACAATCTAAGCATGCCTATTTCTAGTGCGACGAAAATATTTAGGGGCATTAAAAATGGCCTTCATACAGAAAGCTCATGCTAGAAACTAAGAACCTTGACATCTAATCTCTGCTTTGTCGCTTTACCCCAATGAGCAGGAAATACACACTATATTATTAATCTGAGCAGGGCGCACAATACTAGGATTGGTGGTCCCTTGTATTTGCCATTGGAATCCCTGCCAGTTGAGGTCTAGTTGGTTAGTTGAAATCTAATTGAGACACAATGTTTAATCCTGGCCTCTCTATTTGATATGTTATTGTATTGGACAGTCACATTTTGAACTTTTTTTGCACGGCTGTATTTAAAACCGAACTCTGTACTGAAAGTTACTTGTAAGTGTGTGTGGGAAAAACTGGACTGGCTGGGGAACAGTGCCAGATCGGTTTTTAACAAACTGTTTGATCTTGGGCAAATATTTAATCTCCCTTCTAATCTGTGCATTTATTTAGGTATATGTAAGCACTTTGACACATGCTTAATGAAACAAGTAACACAAAGCATATTCCTAGGGCCGACAAACCAGGATGGTTTTCATTCACTGATTCTAGTGCTCATATTCTGTATTACCTGCTTTTACGGTGAAGGTGCTTCGTAAACTGAACTGTACATGACCCTTCCCCCATGGAGGGCCTAAAGAGTGAGAGTTGGACACTGCTGGGCGACTCAGTTCTCTATCAGACCTCGAGATCTTCTCGATATGGTGAGTTAGATTTAATCAGGGAAAGCTATTTTTAGCACCTTTTGGCTCGGCCTTGTGAGAAACTCGCTGACAAAGAACAGGTGTTCTGTTCATTCAGAAAGTGAATGAGCAGTGAAGATGCCTTTAAATCTTGTTTCTATCTTGTCACATTTATTGTGCATTCAAACACTGAGGTGCATGCCAGCTTATGTCTACTTACACATTTATGCTTATTTTGCCATGGAGATTGGTGTTTGTGGTATGTAGACAATGTCACACTGAAGACTTTAAGATGTCACGTTTTTCCATAAATATATCAACAAAAAGGAGAAGACCGTCAGGCTGGCGCTGCAATGCTTGACGGGCACCCTTTCAGGGGCTCTTTATCGGAGATCTTCTGTAATCTGAAGTGCAAGTGTAGATGTGTGTGCCTTATCCAAACCTCTAATGCCAATATAACCATGATGGGCAACATCTACCCTACACTCAAGAAGGCGGTCTCTGCTAAATCCAACAACCCCTATCACCACTCTGGACCTAACCAGTCCTCCCCCCTCCACAGCTGGGAGATCAACACATGCCCTAAATCATCTCCCCCCCCTTAGTTGATCTAGGAACCTCTCAACCCCCTGTCAGACTGACCCAATACTCTAGACATTCATCTCAGATGGCGGGCAAGCCTACTGGTTTCCCCTGCTCACCACTCTCCAGTCCGATACAGGTTGACTCTAGAACAATGAGCCCCATCGCCATTGAAAGTTCCCCCGTCAACCATTCCTCTTTCTACGCCACCTGCTAGGTCGGAGCCTGGCAATTGCCCTCCTAGGACCATGTCCCGCTAAACCCACTCAATCCTTACTTGTCTCTCCCTGACTCATGGGGCAATGGCACTGCCACCCTCTTACTCACCCCTCTATCCTTACATCATGGAGCACTGCAAGTCGGCGATGACCAACTCCTCCCTCTGGAACTTCAAAATACAGCCTTAGACCTCTCTGGTACACATCGAGACCCCCCCCCCCCTCTCCGCCCGAACTCCCCACTCAACTTTCATCCCTCTCACAGCACTCAGACCTGGTGGCGCGCCTGGACGACACATCTCTCGAGTTGCACCTTCTCACTGTTCATGAACTGAAAGCCCTATAGATCGAACACCCCCCCCTGATCAGTTCCCTCCTCTCCCCTGCAAAGCTGCTCAGAACACCTGCTAGTGACAACTCCTTCCCTCTCTTTGTCTCCCTCTTTGTCTCCCTCTCTTTGTCTCCCTCTCTTTGTCTCCCTCTCTTTGTCTCCCTCTCTTTGTCTCCCTCTCTTTGTCTCCCTCTCTCCCCTCCCTCTGTCTGTCTCCCCCTCCCTCTGTCTGTCTCCCCCTCCCTCTGTCTGTCTCCCCCCCTCCCTCTGTCTGTCTCCCCCCCTCCCTCTGTCTGTCTCCCCCCCTCCCTCTGTCTGTCTCCCCCCCTCCCTCTGTCTGTCTCCCCCCCTCCCTCTGTCTGTCTCCCCCCCTCCCTCTGTCTGTCTCCCCCCCTCCCTCTGTCTGTCTCCCCCCCTCCCTCTGTCTGTCTCCCCCCTCCCTCCCTCTGTCTGTCTGTCTGTCTCTCCCCTCCCTCTGTCTGTCTGTCTGTCTGTTTCCCTCCCTTTCACTCTCTGGCTCTGCCTCCCTCTCCCTCCATCCCTCCTGTCACCTTACCCTGCCTGTGTGTGCCTGGACCGAGACAGCTTCCTGGGCACAAACACACAGCTGCACTGAGAATTTCACAGGTCTTTAAAAGACAATTTGTATGTTAATGAGGCTTTTGTATTTAACCTCTTAGCGCCCCTGCAGCTCCACTCTGACTATCACTGGAATGTCGCGCCCCCACAGAGCAGCAGAGTCACTCAGTCGCTCGCGCAGTGTTTGTTTTTTTAAAACACGGGTTCAAGTTTCAAGTTTAGCATTTGTATAGCGCACTACTCACCCAGAGGGTCTCAAGGCGCTTGAGGGGGGGGGGGGGGGGTACTTTACTTATCGAATATCCAAGTTTTTAGTTGTTTTCTGAAGGAGAGGTGGTTCTGTGTAAGGCGGAGGTGGGTGGGGAGCGAGTTCCAGGTTTTGGCCGCTAAGTAGGAGAAGGATCTTCCTCCCATGGTGGATCTATGGATGCATGTAATTGTGGCGAGGGCTTGATTGGACGATCTTAGTTGGCGGGTGGGGGTGTAGAAGGACAGGCGCGTGTTGAGGCATTCGGGTCGTAGAGGGCTTTGTGTGCGTGGGTGAGGAGACGGAATGTTATTCTCTTGTTGACGGGGAGCCAGTGGAGGTATTTCAGGTGACCGGAAATGTGAGCTTGGTGGGGGATGTCTAGTATGAGTCTGGCTGAGGCATTTTGGATGCGTTGGAGTTTTTTCTGTAGTTTGGCTGTAGTTCCGGCGTAAAGGGTGTTTCCGAAATCCAGTCGGCTTGTGACCAGTGCATGGGTGACCGTCTTTCTTGTTTCGGTGGGGATCCAACGGAAGATTTTTTTGAGCATACGTAGGATGTTGAAGCATGATGAGACGCGTTGACTTGTCTGGTCATCGAGAGGGAGGAGTCCAGGATGAAGCCTAGGTTACGTGCATGGTCCGTGGGTGTGGGTGCGTTTCCCAAGGCCGGTGGCCACCAAGATTCATCCCAGGCGGAGGGGGATGATCCTAAGATGAGGGCTTCCATTTTGTCAGAGTTCAGTTTTAAACGGCTGTTCTTCATCCATTCGGCTACTTCTTTCATCCCTTCGTGTAGGTTGGTTTTGGCAGGTCTTTGGTGAGGGAGAGGATCAGCTGGGTGTCGTCTGCGTAGGAGATGATGTTGAGGTTGTGTTGGTGTGCGATGGATGCGAGGGGACTCATGTATACGTTGAAGATTGTGGGGCTGAGTGATGATCCTTGTGGTACGCTGCAGATGACTTCGGTGGCCTCTGATCTAAAAGGGGGGAGGCGGACTCTCTGGGTTCTTCCGGCGAGGAACGAGATGATCCAGCCCAATGATTTTCCTTGTATTCCGACTTTGCTGAGGCGTTGTATAAGGGTGCTATGGCAGACTGTGTCGAAGGCTGCGGAGAGGTCGAGTAGGATGAGGGCAGCTGTTTCTTCGTTGTCCAGTAGTGTTTGAATGTCGTCTGTTGCTGCGATGAGGGCGGTCTCGGTGCTGTGTATGGCTCGGAAGCCGGACTGTGAAGGGTCGAGGGATTTGTTGGATTCGAGGAAGGTGGCGAGCTGACTGTTGACGGTTTTTTCAATGACTTTGGCAGGGAATGGGAGGAGCGAGATGGGGCGGTAGTTCTTAAGTTCAGTGGGATCTGCTGTGGGTTTCTTCAGGAGGGCGCTGAGTTCGGCGTGTTTCCAGCTTTCTGGGAAGGTAGCGGAGTTGAGGGAGCAGTTGATGACGTCTCGGAGATGGGGTGCGATAATGGAGTTTGCTTTGTTGAAAATGTGGTGGGGACATGGGTCGGTTGGCGATCCTGAGTGGATGGAGTTAATCAGGCGGATGGTGTCTTCAGTGGTGATTGGGTTCCAGGCGCAAAGGTTGTTGGAGGGGCGTTTTGGTTCGGATGTGGGCGGGGTGGATTGGTCTCCGGGCTGGTTTTCAAAGCTGTTATGTATGTCGGCGATTTTGTTGTAAGATGTCTGCATGGTCCGCGGGCCGCCAAGGAAGGCTTGCCGGGCCGTACTATGAGTACCCGTGCTTTAACCCCTACAGAGAACCCCTTCAGAACCCTAGAGGCTTAAATAATGACAACCTTATGAGAGCAAACATCAGTCTCCTCCCCCTCATAGTCCAGTGCAACTTAAATGCGTACTACTCAACTGCATGTCAGCCAGCAAACACGCCTCTGACATATTCAACCTCATCCAACACCATGAGATAGACACCATCCTCCTCACGGAAACTTGACTCAATCCTGCTTTGACTCCCTCCCTAGACCTCTTAGTGCCTCCTACCCATGACATAATCCGTTTAGACAGAGATTGGAAGACTGGCGGTGGCCTAGCTTGTATACATCGGAGCACACTATCGGTCTCCCACTCGGAATCCTCTACGCCATTTTATTTTTTTATTTTTATTTTCAAAGGCTTTATATAGCGCTGCTGGACTGAAGAGTATCAGAGCGCTTTACATGGAGGTGAAAATCAACGAATGTTTGTGTGGGAAACAGAAAAACAAAAAGCAAATAAACGTAATGAAAGCAAATATACATAATAAAGCAAAAATACATAATGAAAGTGTAATCTGCAGAGCTTACATTAGTTACCCCAGTATTTGTTGAGAAGAAGTACTTTGAGTTCTTTTTTGAAGAGAGAGTAAGAGGGGTTGCAACGAAGATCTTTTCGGAGAGAGTTCCAAATTATAGGAGCGTTGCCAGAGAATGCACGGGATTGGGTCTTTTGACATTTGAGTCTAGGAGGGATAAGGACAAGGGAGTCAGTGCTTGTTAGGGACCTGGAGCATCCTGCTTTGTGTAGTTTGGTTGAAAGATAAGAAGGTGTGTTTTGGTGGAGAGCTTTGTGTGTGATGCAAGCGATCTTATAGGTGGATCTTCCTTCTATTGGGAGCCAATTGAGGATCTTGAGGGAGGGGGAGATGTGATCAAATTTTTTACAGTCGGAGATGAGTCTCGCAGCTAGATTGAGGACAGATTTGATCGGAGCAAGATGGATTTTAGGTGTGCCGGCCAGAGTTGCGTTACCATAGTCGATCCTAGAAAGGACAAGCGATTGGACAACAAGCTTGAAGTCGGCTACTGGAATAAATGGTTTAATTTTCTTGAGGTGTAGAAGGGTGAAAAGGGTGCTTTTTGCTGCATTTTTAATGTGGGGTATGAGATTGAGGTTCTGGTCAATACTGATGCCTAGGGATTTAACGGACTTCGAGGTGGAGAGTGAACAGTTAAGAGCTTTGATGTCATTGATCCAGAGTTGGATGGGAAGGGAATTGTTTTTTGGGGAGAACAGTATGATTTCAGTTTTTTTCGGGTTAAGCTTGAGATGGTTCCGTTGGAACCAGGTTTGAACTTTAGTCAAGGTGTCATTGAGGTGAAGTATGTCTTTGTGGGATTTGATCTTGTAGTATAGTTGGGTGTCATCGGCATAGAGGTGGTAACTGATATTAGCTTGTTTGAGGATGAGAGTGAGTGGTTCCATGAACAGATTGAATAGGGTTGGGGAGAGGATGGATCCTTGAGGGACGCCGATTGAGACGGGTTGGGGTTTAGAGAGGAAGTGGTTGAGCTTGATTTGTTGTGATCTGTTATGAAGGAATGAGGGGAACCAATTTAAAACATTACCTTCAAGGCCAAATCAAACTTTAAGAATGTTGAGAAGGGTGGGGTGGTGTACAGTATCAAAAAGCAGGAGAGGCCAAGGAGGATTAGTATTGAGGATTCCCCCCTGTCCAGTGAGCGATGGGTGTCGTCGGTAATGTTTAGCATAGCAGTTTCGGTACTACATCCCTTTCTGAAGCCAGATTGGAAAACATCAAGTAGATTGTAGGTGATGTGTTTATCTAATTGTTGTAGGACACATTTCTTTAGGGCTTTAGAGAGGAATGGGAGGTTAGAGATCGGGCGAAGGTTGCTGAGGTCATTTGGGTCAGTCGTGGGATTTTTTAGGATTGGTGTGATTTGACCAATTTGAAGAGAGGCGGGGACGCAGCCAGTGGAAAGAGAAGAGTTGATGATTTTGGTCCATATAGGTGCGATGATACTTAAGTTCTTGAACCAGGTGGGCGGGGAGAGGATCTTTGGAGTGGGAGGAAGGTTTGAGTTTGGTAATGATATTAGTGATCGTAGATTCGGATACTGGACTAAAGTCACTCCACGAGGAATTGTTTTTAGTCGGGGTGTTTAGTTCCAGTACGGGGTCTTGTTGGAAGAGAGCCGGGGGGGGGGGCTTGAGCGGGATTGAGGTGTTGAGATAGTGAACGAAGGTGAGTTAGGGGAGGTGGAGAGGGTTTGTTGGATGGGGAGAGGTTGGAGTGAGAGCGGGAGGGAGGAGAAGGATAGTTCGATCAAGTTGAATTTGTTAGTAAAGAAGCTTGCAATTTCTTCACATCTGTCGGTAGAGGCTAAAATATTGGGAGGGCCAGTGGAAGTTTGTTTCTTAACAATGTTAAAGAGTTCTCTAGGGGGTTTCTCGCCTGATCAAGCTGGGTCCGGAGAAAGGAGGCTTTTTCATTGAAGATATGTTTTTTGTATTGGGCTCTAGCAGCTCTGAGTAGAGCCAGATTTTCAACGGTCAGATGCTTCCTCCAGACCCTATCAGACTGTCTAAGGGTCCATCTTTGATTATTTAGATCGGTATTGAACCAAGGCTTAGGAGGGATATTTTTTTGTTGTTTGAATTTGATTGGAGCAATTTGGTCGAGGGCTTCACGAATAGAGTTATTATAGTGGTTAGTTAGATCGTTGGTGCTGTCAGAGAGTGGGGGCAGAAGTAAGTGGTTCTTAATTGTCGATTCTAATTGTCCAGGGGGAATGAGGTGAAGGTTGCGTGTGGGTTTCTTTGGTAAAGTGTTGATGGGGGTGAGGCGAGGAAAGGATCTATTCAAGGTAAAAAGGATTAGGTAGTGGTCAGACCAGTCAACCGGAAGTATGTTAGATAGGGAGGCCAGATCACAGCTGGTCATAATAGCATCAAGGGTGGCACCTTTGTTATGGGTAGGAGAATGGCAGATTTGGGTCATATTGGTGACGTCCATGGTGTCATTGAATATGATGACCGCAGGTTCATCCTTTTTGTTCCAATGGATGTTGTAGTCACAGAGAAAGAGATTGTTAGGGTGTGAGAGTGAGGCTTGGATAATAAGATCAGTCATCTCTTCCGTAAAGGGGATGTTATTACCCGGGGGGTGGTAGATCGAGTGCAGCCGGATGGAGGGGGAGTCTGGTATAGTGAGATTGGTGCAGAGGTATTCAAAGGATGAAGGATCTTGAAGGGAGACAAGTGAGATGTTAAGTTCAGCTTTAAAAGTTAAGGCGAGTCCTCCTCCTGTTTGTTCGATTCTATCTTTCCTAATAATAGAATAGCCAGGGGGATTAAGTAAGTCGAGGATGGGGGTGGAGTGGGCGGTGAGCCAGGTTTCAGTTAAGAATGCGATGTCAATGTCTTCGGTGAGAATGGTTTCTGCAATCTCAGTGGCATGGCGTAAGGCGGAGCGGCAATTGATCAGTATGCAACATAGGGGAGTGGGGTCGGGTGATTTGGAGGGGGGACAGGGGGGGATAGGTCTAAGTTGTTGGGGAGGTCTTGGGGAGGTCAGAGGAGGGGGGAGTCTGCTAGTTCCTAAGAGGACTGGGATATTAGATTGACGAATATGGGGAGAGTTGGGCAAGGGTGGGGAGGGCGGGATGGGAGAGTTAGGAGATATGTTAATTTCTAAAGTTGTTGGGTGAGTACCAGGATGCTGCGGTGAGGGCGTTTTGTCCATGTCGGGCGGGACAATTCGGGAAGGATTAGTGTGTACGGGACTGGTTGTGTCATTATTAGAGGGGGGAGGCGTGTTGCTGTAAGTAAACGTGTTAAGTGGATAGAAAGTGGAAGGGTTGCGGAGAGTGTCATTGTGTGTGGAGATGGTTTTAGTAAGGAGGGAGATGTCATTTCTAAGGGAGGAGAGTTCTAAAACTAGGGATGTGAGGACCAGTTCAATATTGGGGGATGCCAATGTGTGGTTAGATAGGAGAGGTGGGTCTGTATTTATTGGGAAGTTGACAGTGTTGGGGTTGCAGGGGTGTGGAATTTAATTAAATATGTACTTGTCCATGGGACAAGTAGCTTCATAAATCTACAAGTCCTGTAACAAAATCCACTTGTCCCTTTGGTGCCATGTAGTGCGCCGTCAAATAATGACTGCAATCTCTTTATAGAAGAGCTCTGATAACAGCCTCTTTGGTTATGTCAGGCTAATACTATAGAAGGATTTGAATTTTGGAGTATTTCACCAGCTCTTCTCAAATTTTTTCCCATACTGAGAAAGGTCGGCAATTTACCCCTGACAATGGCAGAAGTAAAGTTTCTTCCAGGGCTGGGAAAATGTGGTTGGAGAAAAAGTGAACTTGTAAACACTCAACAGATTTCCGCTGGAGCATATTCATATTTTCTCATGCTAAGATGCAATTCACAAATGTTTTCTCGGACTACGGTTTCCTGGCCTACTTAAGGAAATTCATGTGAATTCATGAAAAACGTAAATCTGCATTAATACAAGGACATATATCATGGGTGCACTTTTGTGACTTTAACATTTGAGCCCCTAGTTAAACCTGAGTTAACCAAGACCTTTTGTTTTTAATAAAATAAAATGCTATCTCTTCCTATCTGTGAACTGGCTTCATTGTGTGTCACAGCATTCTTCTCTTTTACAAAGTAGTTTTGTTCAGTGCCAGGAATTTTTTTGGCAATGTGGCCTTTGAGACCAAATACTAGATGTGTAGTAAGAACGCGCTGGCATACAGCACCACGCCTACCTAATAATCCCAAGGTAGAGAAAGGAGCATAGTGTAGGCCAAGTGAGTAACCAGATAATTAAAATACCCCCCACGTTCATCCAAAGTTCTTATGACCCCAAGCAAGCGAAAAAAGTTATTGGAATCCTCGACAGACTAGCTCTGTCTCTTCCATCTAAGCATCTATCCATTCATCCTTTCACCCACTGATATCTAGCATTTCACCTTTACATTGGCACCCATTCATTCTTTTATCCATTAGCCTTTCACCAATCTGTTCGTCCATCTGTTCATCCGTCAGTCCATCCACTCATCCATATTCAAACCTACCCATCCATCTCCAAACCTATCCATTTCAACCATCCATCCATCCATCCATCCTTTCGCTCATCCATACACGCTTCCTTTCACTCATCTATCCACCCTCCCTTTCACTCATCCTTCCACCCACCCTTCGACCCATCCATCAATCCATCCTTCCACTCATCCATCCATTTATCCTTTACGCTCATCCATCCTTTCGCTCTCTAATCCTTACACCCTGTAACCCATCCACTCATTCACCCTTTCCTTCATTATAACATCTTTGTCCAGCCACCATCCCGGTCACTCATTCATTCATCCTTCCATCCATCCATCTAGCCAGCCACACTTCCACTCACTCATCCTTTCACCCACACATCCATTCACCCACACATCCATTCATCCTTTCACATTAATTACAAATCTTTGCCTGCCGAGCTGCAGACACAAGGGGCCCATCAAGAGCTCCACCTCTACTGTAGCTGCTAAGCCCCTGTTCAAACCTACCCTGCCATCTCCAAACCTATCGATCCAACTGATCCATCCCACCTTCCTTTCACTCATCCATCCTTTTGCTCATCTATCCATCCTTTCACCCCACACATCCTACTTTTCACTCCTATTCATCCACCCTTTCACTCATCCCTCCATCCATCCTTTCACTCATCCATCCACCCTCCTTTTCACTCATCTATCCACGACCCTTTCCCTTCCTCCATTTAAGCTTTCGCTCGTCCATCCACCCTTTGACCCGTCCATCTTCCGTTTCGCTCATATATCCATCCACCCTTTCACTAATCCCTCCATCCACCTTTACACTCAACTTTCAACCCATCCACACAGCCACCCACCCACCAATCCATCCATCCATCCATCCACCCACTCAGCCATCTATTCATCTACTCTCTCACCCATTAATCCACCCTTTCAATAAGCCGTCCATCCTTTCACTCATCAATCCACTTTCAACCTATCCATCCACTCACCCATCCCTTCATTCACCCTTGCACTTTTCCTACCATTCTTTCACACATCCATCCTTACATCCATCCACTCATTCATCCATGCATCTACTGTTTCACTTCACTCATTCATATATCTATCCATCCAGCCTTTCACTCATTCATCCACCCATGCATCTATCCAGTCACCCTTTCACTCATTAATGTATGCATCTATCATCCACTTTTGCACGTATTCATCCATGCATCTATACATCCACCATTTCACTTATTCATACATGCATCTATCCATCCACTCTTTCATCCATGCACCTATCCATCCACCCTTTCACTCATTCATTTATGCATCTAAACATCCACCCTTTCACTCCACTCATTCATCCAAATATCCATCCAGCCTTTCACTCATTCATCCATGCATCTGTCCATTCACCCTTTCACTCATTAATTTAGGCATCTATCATCCACTCTTGCACGTATTGATCCATGTATTTATACATCTACCCTTTCACTTATTCATACATGCATCTATCCATTCACCCTTTCACTACTCATCCATGCATCTATTCATCCACTCATTCACTCACTCTCCCACCCACCCTGTCTGTGGACTTGCAGACTGAGAGGCCCATCAAAAATTCTACAGCTGCTGTAGTTGCTAAAGCGGAGTGTTCACAAAGCCACTGGTGCAGGCACAAAGTGAGATGAGAGGCCTAGTGCAAGGACAGAATTGGGGGTTGCCGTAGGCCTGCATGAAAGCCCATGGGGAAACTAATGAGCTTTAATGTAAACCCTCAATGACGTAAGATATGCGAGGCCAAGGGGAGCAGGTCAGGGATGTCAGAGAGGGCAGCGGAGGGTGGGGATGGGATTAGCAGGTTCAGGCACCGGGTGTTCAGGAAGCGCAAAGTGCAAAGGAGGGAGTGCATGAAAAGGGAAATCAAAGTGAGATGAAGATGAGCAGGCATATTGGAGCCCTATGAGGCCCAGGAGTGGAGGAGAGAATACAAGGCAGGGGTCATACAGTTCAAGTCAGAGCAAGGGGCCAAGAGGCAGAAAAAGCAGCCTCTTACATGCCATTGCTGCGAGTGTACTGGAGCTGCAGAAGCTTGATGTGTGTCTCATGCTTGAAGAAAAAAAAAAAAAAAACAAGGGGAGGGCCTGGAAGCCACATGAGCTTATGAGCTAGCTCCAACTTTGAGCTCTGATTTATCATTTTGTTTTTCTGCTCTGGGGAAGTTAAAGTGCAGGCCCCAGCTTTTGCATTGACCCTTTTACTGCCAATAAACTGCTCAGAGCAACTTATTTACTGGCTGTGACCTACAGGGTTGAACAGCTGTGTATCATATTATCATAAAACTGTCTACTTGTCCTTTGGACAAAATGCAGATTAAAACCTCTTGCCCTCCTAAGAAATCTAGATGTCTCGGGCGTCGGGAGATAGGAATTCCCCACCCCTGCGGGTTGGGTGGTGGAGGGGGACGGTGAGGAGGATGGGGGGAAACCTGGAGGGGGGAAGGGGGTGGGATTAAAATGTGTGGGGGGGTAATTTTTATGGGGCAGAAGTGAACACGAGGAGAATGTGGTAAAGTTGTACTTTTCAGGCTGACGGTTTGGAGAAAGTGGCACCGGGGAAGTAGGAAGAGGTGAACCTGATGGATTGAGGGTAATCGAAGATAATAGAGAAGTGAGAGGAGGTGGTTGTGGAGGGTAAAAGGTGGCTGCTAAGGGGGTGCGGGGATGTGAGCCAGAGGGAGGGAAGGTATGAGAGTCATGTTGAGGTAAGAGTGAATGAGAGCGTGTGTGTAAGGAGGGGGGTAGAATCGGGGGGTACGTGGCAGTGGGAGAAGTGAGGAGAGAGGAGAGAGTCAAGGGGGGGAAGGTGCATGGAAGGGAGATAATTAATGGAGCGTGGGGGGAACCAGGAGGTAAGAGGCAGAGGGAGAGTTGGTAAGGCAGTCGAGGGGTGGGAGGAGTGTGGGAGAGAGTTTGTAGTTAGAAGCGGAGGCGACCAGGGGGTGAGTGGGGGATGTTGGAGGTGTCGTTGAGGAAATGAGTGGTGAGGTGTATGGGGGAGGGATGTGGAAGAGGGGGGAAAGAGGAAAGACACGTGAGACAGAGCCTAGTGCATTAGGTATTGGTGTGGGAGCAAGGGGAGGTGTGTGGGTAGCCAGGGGATTGGAGGGTGTGAAGGACTCGAGGAGGTGGTAGGGAGAGTCGGAGGCGGAGAAGGGGAGCGGGGCATGAACACTAGAAGATTGTGAGATAAGGGAGTCTTAGCAGGTTATAATGTTGAGAGCGAGAGAGGTAAGTAGAGATTGAGAATAGTCAGTTTGATTGAGGGAGGGGGAGAAAGAGAGAGGGGATATAATGGGGTGTAAATTGTCATTAAGAGTGGGTGGGGAGAGATAGACAGAGGGGATAGAATGGGGTGAGGGAGTGGTGGATCAGAGCTCATACTGGAGATGTAAGTGGGGGATGTCATTTGAGGTTGTGAGGGGGAAACGTTAAGAGTAAGAGAGGGAGAGGGATGGTCAGGAAGAGGAGATAGGAGGGAGGGTGAAATTTAGGGTGAAGAAGGCGAAATGAATTGGGATAAATCAGAGAGATGAAGTGAGGGGGTCTGGGATGTGATGGGAGGAGATGAAGAGGGTAGAGGGGTTGAGATGGTAGGGTTCAGGGATTGAGTGAGGGTTTGGGAAAACTTACAAAAGTGTTGTTCAAAGGTGTCGAGATGGTTTTCAGACGCTTGGATGAGTATGGTTCCAGATTTGAAGATGGAGATAACTACTTCGTCAGGGAAGGATGAGGATGGTGTGGTGGAGAGTTTTAGACCGTAAGGGATATTACGTGAATTAGAGATAGTGAGGTGGCGTAAGAATATGCTTTTTCCATTTAGATGGACGTTTAGTGAAGAAGACTAAGGTGGTGGTAAGTGAGGAATTAAGGCTGTTATGGTGATCAGCAAATTCGCTTTCTGGGTGTAGACAGAGCATTTTATGTTTGAAATTCTTCTTACCATGTTTGGAGAGATGGGGGGGGGGGGGTAGATGATGGACCAGGAGGGGTTGAGATTGAGGGTGGAAGAGTGAGTGGAGGCATGGTATGGAGAAGAGGGGGAGAAAGGGGATGGACACCAGATTAGATCGTACTGGTCAAAGAAGCGCTGACGGAAGGTGGAAATATATCATAGAGAATAATTCGAGCGAAAAATTGAAGCAGATTACAGTGATATGACATGAGGGTGAGTTAAACGGAGGAGCTTCAAAATAAACAATGTCACAAAATTTAAAAGGAACATCAAATATACAATAAGGCAGCATATATAACAGATTATACATAAGGATAAAGTGCAAAGTGAAGGATGGCACAATCTTCATGCAAATACCTTTGTCTCAATATCTTTAGTCACAACCTTCCGGTATGCAAACTACACACTATTTATCACCCCCCCCAGGGACAACAGCCCCTTCATTGAGCAATTAATGGAAATCATCTCTGGCAAGGTTGATTCCACTATGACACAAATCTTCCTTGGTGATTTCAACCTTCACTGGTCCAACCTCAATGACCAAGCTGTAATATGCCTCAAATTCTTCTTAAATGATCATAAACTGATTCAACACTGTGACTAGCCAACCCATAATGAAGGAGAAATTCCTGACCTCATCACCACCAAAGGTGACACATCACACTGGACACCCTCACCCTGTGCAATTGGTCCGACCATTACAGCATCTTTATTTTTATCAACACAGAAGGCTCAACCAACGAAATTGTAGAATATTTGGAAAAGGGACCTCAGAAATATCAATACAGCCGATGTAGCAACCCACTGTATATCCGCCCTCTCTCCACAAGATGACATGACTGAGTTAGATGCACTCACTAACTTCTACAACTCTACTATCACTAGCATCATGTATTCCATTGCTCCACTCCAACAAAAAAATGCCGCAACAAAAATGCTAAACCGTGGTTCAACAATAACTTAAATACGTAGAGCCGCAACCTTAGGGCAATCAAAAGATCCTGGAAATCAAAACCATCCTCGGACCAGCTACTAATCCTCAGAACGCTAAGGAGCTCCTATAACAAACAAATCAAGATCGCCAAGGCCGACTACTTCAGATCCCACTTAATCAAGACGCTAACCACCAGAAAAAACATTTTGAGTTGGTGAAACAACAATCAGTGGAAGCACCAAACCGCTTGGTCCCTGGAGTCAGCCCACCTACATGCGAAGAACTGGCTGCCTTCTTTTCTGAGAAAACCAGACTCATCAATATTGATCTTGACTCCAGGAAGGCACTATTGCTATCTGGTGGGTCTGCATCCGCCCCGCCCCCCCCCCCCCCTTCCCCCCCAGCAGTATCAGAGAAGATCAAACTGACTAGCCTAGGTACCAAGAACAATGCCTCATGGGGCACCTTCACTCCCTCAGAATATCAACCCACCTAATCATTTCAGCGACCCGTTACCACCGTCCATCTTCAAAGAACTGAAGGAGATCATCATCCCCACCTGGACAAATATTGTCAATGCGTCTCTCTCTCAAGGTACGATCCTGAATTGCCTAAAAGCTGCTCAGGTAACACCTATCCTAATAAGGCCTACAGCAGAGAAGTACAGACCTTAACAACTTCCGCCCTATCTCTAATATCCCCACCCAAACTCCTAGAAAAATGCGTCCAATCTCAAATCTGTGCCCACATTGAGAATTTCCATCTCCTGGACCAAAACCAATCTGGCTTCTGGAGTGGGCACAGCACCGAATCGGCTATCACTCACGTTATGGATGACATTTTAAAAATGCTCGACCAAAATGAATCCTGCCTCCTTATCCTCCTTGACCTTCCCTCAGCGTTTGACACTGTTAACCACGACAACCTCATATCCTCTTTGAAGCACAGGATGGGCCTTTCTGGTTCGGTGCTGCAATGGTTCTCGTCCTTCCTCAACCACAGATCCCAAAGAGTTAAGGCAAACTACTCCCAACCTTCAGCAGCATCCATGGGGGTCCTCCAAGGGTCCGCCCTATTCCCCATACTTTTCAATCTGTTCTTGGAAACTTTAGCTAATGAACTAAATTCCGCTGACATTCTCTTTCACATGTATGCAGATGATACGCAACTCTATCTAAATATCTCCTCTCCAAATATCCCCCCTTTCAATCAACTCTACCCTAATAAACACTCAAAACTGGTTAACTGAGAACCACCTCTTGCTCAACACCTCCAAAACAGTATTCCTGCTCATTGCTCCCCCAAATCACATCCCCAAGATTGACCTTTGTGAACCACCTCACTGCCTTCAACTGCTCCCCCCTCATTGTTGACTCCGCCAAATCTCTCGGAAATACCCTAGAGAAGCATCTGAACATGAACAATCATATCAGCAATGTGTGCAAGGGAGCTAATCACCTAATGAGGATACCCGGGGAATTTCAAACCTTTCCTCCCACAAGTTGACTTCAAGCAAGTGGTCCAAGCACTTGTTTTACCGAGGCAAGACTATGGCAGTGCTATGCTCTGTGGCCTCCCGAAATATACCTTGGCCCCACTAAGGGCCACACTGAATGGGGCGGCCAGATTTGTTAAGGGTACTGTAGTAATGACTGTCCACACGTAGTAAGGTTCAAGAACATTTAATAAGTTCTAATCAACATAGGTGCTCCCAGCTTGACGGGCTTGTTAGAACATCCAACATTCTATTGCTGCCTTCAGGTGACAGCACGGGCTATACCAAGTGGGAAGAAAGCATGAGGGGAAACAGGAAGTAGAGGAAGGAACCAAGAGGTAAACTACAACACATCATCCTCCCTAAGGAGACCACGGTGGGTTAGGGAAAGGGGCCAAGGATCAGAAGGAGGATAGGAGCGAGGTTGAGAAAGGAAAGAAAAGAGGAAGAAAGAGGGGGGGTCAGAGGAGAGAGGACGACAGGTAAAACAGGTGGGGGTGGCTACAACATATAGGAAAAGAAAAACAACATTGAGTCTTGCGCAGAAGACCCTTACTGTTACACCTCTGGGTTCACCTTTTGAAGACGCCCCCTAGCCTCTACCCAAAGGTGGCAGAGTTACCCCTAAATCATGCTGTACTGTCTATGCCAGGACGGGGTGGTTCTTTTCCTGTGACTCTCTCTTCTCTGCCCTGTTTCCTGCCAACTGTCAGCTGCTTCAGAAACCCTCTCACCCACCTGGTTCTTTCTAATGGTAACAGGGACTACCTGGTCTTGACTCCACATCTTCCCGTCTTCCATGATCACCACATTACTCTTTACTTCTTTTATTTTCCCTGGGGCAAAGAATCGGCCCTCACCTTTCCCCACCCTGTCCGGCTTCCTGATATACACCATTTGTCCTTCCATGAGGTTCTTCTCTTTCACACCCCATTTCCTGTCGTACCATTCTTTGTATTTGCTTTGCTTGTCTTCAATTTTCTTTCTCATTTCTTCTTGATCCACTTCCACCTGACCATTTTTTCCCATCCAATTCGGGGACAGCTTTGATCCGGCTTTTCTTTTCCTCAACAGCTCAAAAGGTGAGTGTCCTGTGCTTGGGTTGGGGGTGGTATGATAGGCCCACAGGGTTTCCATGATGGCGTCCTCCACGTTTCTTCCCGACCTGCTGGCCAGATTGATACTCCTTCAACAAGCGGTTGGCTCTTTCCACCTTGCCGTTCGCTTTAGGACAATACAACGGTGTGCAGATATGGGTTATCGAGCAGTCTCTCAGAAACTCTTTCATCTCCTCCGAGATGTGTTGCACACCGTTATCTGTTATTAACGTTGATGGAATTCCCTTTCTTGAACACCTCCTTTAGGAATCTTATCAATGACTTTGTATTGATATTAACTACCACCTTGTGCGTAATCCAGTTGGAGTAATAGTCAATCATCACTAACAGGTACCAGTCTTGTGAGCCCCTTTCTCGAATGGGTCCCGTAATGTCGAAGCCCAGCTTTTGCCATGGTGCCATGGGTACTTCCACCGGATTCAATGGAGAATGTCTTGTTACTTTAGATTTGTCGCTTAAGCTACACGCATAGCAATCTCGAACCTTTTCCTCCATTTCTCGATCCATTTCTGGGAACCAGTAGTCTGCTCTTAACCTTGACTTACATAGACTCCTGCCCAAATTACCTTCATGGGCCAAAGAGATTGCCTGATTCCTCACTCCCTCGGGAGGAACTAGTTTTCCAGATTTTAAGACGAAGTTTGCCTCCACGGAGAGATCATCTCTTACGTTCCAGTACGGTTGGATATTTTGTTGGCCGGGTATGTATACTGCTCTGAAATTAAATCCTTGCAGGTCCAACACCCACTTCGCTATGCGCGGAGTCATTTCTTCCATGTTTTTCTTCGTGAACAAAGGTACCAATGGCTTGTGGTCCGTTTGCACCTCAAATTTAACTCCCCACACGTAGTACTTGAAGTGTTTGATTGCCCAGTATACCGCTAGGGCCTCCTTCTCCACTGTGGAATAGTTGACTTCCGGAGAGGTAAGGGTTCTGGAAGCGAATGCTACCACTTTTAGCTCCTTCTCCACTCGTTGAGCTAGGGTTGCTCCTATTCCGCGGTTGCTTGCATCTGTGGAAATTACAATTTCTCTTTCTGGATCAAATTTTCCTATAAAGGGTGCCTGTATAATTGCACTCTTTATATCCTTGAACGCCGTCTCCTGGTTCTCTCCCCAGTTAAAGACGCTGTCTTTCTTTACCAATTCTCTCAAAGGATAAGATCTGGTGGCAAAGTCTTGGATGAATTTCGCCATGTATTCCACCAGCCCTAGAAATGACACCACCTCTTCTTTGTTTCTTGGCGTGGGAGCATCTCTAACAACATTGACCAGATCACATTTTGGTTTAATGCCTTCTTCCGAAATGGTGTGGCCCAGATAGTCCACCGAGCTCACCCCCAACTTGCATTTGCTCGCTCTGGTAGTGAATCCTACCTCCTTCAATCTCCTTAGAACCCCTCTGATATTCTCACTGTGTTCTTTTTCATTTGAACCATGAATCATAAAACAGGTACCAAAAGAAACAAGCACATCTCCCCAGTCTTAAAATCCTTAAATTGGCTGCCCTATGAGGCAATAATTCAGCTAAAGATTGCCTGTCTGTCTCACAAAGCCCTCCATTTCAAACCCCCCAGTTATCTAGCGCAAAAGCTAGAATTAGCCGGAGGGGTTAGACCTTCTCGGAGTGCTAACTCTCTCCTCCTGAAACCACAGATCTTTCGCAAAAAGAGAACGTGTCACCAAACCTTCTCTGGCTCGGCGCAGAAGATCTGGAGGTCTCTCCCACCGGAAATACTCAGAATCTCCTCCATGACTGCCTTCAATTTGGAAGTAAAAAGATTCCTCATGAACAAGTTCCTACCTTAAAAGGGTTTTCAATCGCCTGCCCTAATGCTTTGGACCTTCACCCTAAGGCCTGCGTTTGATATTATACTGCTCTACTAATCACTTGCTCCCATCCCAGCTCACTATGTTCCAATCATTATCTTACCCTTTGTTGTCCCTTCGATTGTAACCTTGTTTGATGTGCATATTTGATTTGTTTGGGTTGGTATCCCTTTAATTGTATTGCAACTTTTACCTTCCTCTCCCTAAAATTGTAAAGTGCTCTGATATCCTTCGGGATCATGTTCACGCTATACAAAACTTTATAAATAAATAGTGAGTGAATCGTGTAAGGAAGCTTGAAACTAAAAGGGGACTAAGTAGTAGTCTAAAAAAGTTTTAATCAGTGAGTCAACTTGTATGCATTTCTGTAAACAGGCCATAAATCTTATTCCTATCTTTTCACGTTTATTCAAAGACACTGTGTCCGGCTCCGTCTTCAGAGGGAGTTTGGTGTTTACTTTTTTTTGTCTGCCTTTAACCCGTTTACCGCGGAGGACATTCCGTCACGGTGCAGGCGTCCATGCAGTTGGCGGGGCTGCGTCGGCCGTTCGTCATGCGCAGCACCCCCAGAGGTAGTGCTTGGCCGACGCGAGCACACAACGGGTTAAAGTGAGAGGATGTTTTATGACAGTCTTGCTGGATACTGAATTGTGCAAGTATTTCAAAATTAGGAACAGACAAGTGAAGCACATTTTTTGTTAATTCTGAAGCGTGTTGGAAATAATGACTTCTAATATGAGCAAAACAAATACCGTTTCCACACATTGTTTGTGAGGTGTATAGTTTTATTAGTAAAGCTGTATGTCTGTGTAATGGTCATTTCAATTGAGAATGTGTTGTCTGTAATGGCAGTGTGTTATCACAATATGTATACTCCACTCTACGCCAACCTACTCTGCACCTGTTCAAGCCACTGCACTCCACGCCACTGTACGGACTCTTCCCCACCCTAATCTAGGCCACCCTACTCTACGCCTCTACATTCTACTCCACTCTAGTCCACTTCAATCCACTCTGCACAATTCCACTCTGCACTCTATGCCAATAAACTCCATGCCAACGCACTTTACTCTGTAACACTCCACTCTAGGCCAATCCTCTGTGTTAGAAATGGGATCCCTCGCTGGCCAGGGCTTGCGCCAAAGTCAGTCAGAGACCACCACTCCTAAGTCCGGGCAAGGGAGTTGCACGCCAAGATAACCCATGCTCACCCTCTAGGTAACGTGGCGCGAGCAGCAAGGCTAAACTTGGAGGCTATGTAGGTTAAGGGTTTGCACGCGCACCCAGCAAAAACACCCAAGGCCCACCACAAAAGAAACTCCACACAAGGTTATATATAAAAATAGCCTTTGTATTATACCAAAACACATTAGATAAAAACACACACTTTACAATGTGCCAACAGGCACGGGCAGAATTTGCAGGGGAGATGTACAAGACAGGGCCACATGGACCACTGTCAGGAATAGGCACTTTTTAGAACTTAGCACTGGATAGAATTAGCACTTAGAACATAGAATATAAATCACTGTAGCACAAAATAGAACATAAAGCACACAACCAGTAACCGCTGGTAACCGGTAAGTACCACCTACGCAACCCTAACCACCTTAGGAGAATATTACGCAGGGAACCAGGACCTCACTAGCACCACCGGTACTAGCAAGAACAACCACCTAAGTATCACAATACATGTAGGGGCCTAAACGTGGCAGCTGCCCAGTAAGTGCTGGGCAGCTGTAGAACTCAATAAAATGCCCCCAGATCAGCGTTGGAGCCCGCAGGCTCTAACTACACAAATGCCCCTCACTCAGTGGAGCCTCTCTAGCTCTCTCCTGTTGGAGTCCCCCCTCTGGGGACTCGAGATCACTGGATGCCTCCGTGGAGCCTCTTGTGGGCTCTGAACAACGGAAATGCCCCCTGAGCCTATGACAGGCTCGAAACGCAATGTGGGCTGTGAGCCTCTTGGGCTCGGGATACAAAATGCCCTCCTTGATCCTCTCTGGGCTCTCAAAAACAATTGGCGGCTGAGCCCCTCGTGGCTCGAAGAACAAATGCGCCGTCGTTGAAGTTGCCTGCTCTCTCGCAGAGCAACTCTGGAAATGGCCAAAGTGCACCCCCAAGAGCCTCGCTGGGCTCTCAGCAAACGAAAATGCCCCCTAAGATCGTGGGAGCAGCCCACTGCCAGCCAAGGCCGCTCGGTACTTTACTGGGAGGCCGCTGCCCGTGTCACCCGCACTCACCGGCTACTTGCTGGGAGGCAGCGTCCTCTCTGGGGCTTACTTCGCTTCTCTCCCGTAGGTGGTCCGGGGCGCTCCCTCGTCCTCGGGAGCCCCGGTCAGGAGGCGGACGATTTCTCCCGGCCTCAGGAGCGTGTCAAAGGGAGGCGGGGTGGCCTCCAGTCTTCCTTCCTGCTGTCTGTTGTCCCGCCCCCGGCCTGCCTGACTTCTGGTATGGCCGGGCGGCGGCGGGGATAATCTCGGGGTTGGCTCCCGATTCGGGAAAAAGGAATTCACAATGCCGGCAATGCCCTTGGGGGTGTCGGCACTCGTCGGGGGCCAAAAAAGGGGGGCAGAGACGGCAATCTGCGGCGTGGGCAGCCGCCAGAGTAGAATAAGAGCGATACCAAGCGCTTAGGCAGAGACAAGCGCTCCCAAGCGCTAGGGGGGTCAGGAAGATTAGGGCAAGCGCTCCCCAGCGCTATAAACAAAAATAAAGCGCTCCCAGCGCTATGGCCCAGATAAAGCGCTTCCAGGCGCTTGAGGACAGTAAGTCCAGCCAAAAGTTCTTTTAGGCAGGCCGGGGGGGGGGGGGCAAGGCTGGGCCTAGAGCCAGCTCACTGGGCCTCCAAGCAGGGAGGCAGTCCAAGTGGCGGTCCTCCTGGCGCCCAGCAGCAGCCCCCCTCAGGAAAAGGGATCCAGGAGAGAACGAATTGTAAGGGGACACAGCCCCTTCTTATACTACTTAATCCTTTGTCTGGCTTCAGGGTGAGGGGAAAAACCAGTCGCAGCTGGTTTGTGAGCACTCTTGATGTGTTCAGCCCCTCACTCTATTCATTGGCATGGCTAGGGTCGTTAGACGCACCACAGGGGGCGGAGCCAGCATTGTGTGGGGAAAGCCCAGCCCTATTCAGGACCCAGGTGCACTCCTCCCCAGCCATCAGCATGCTAATCTCAACACTTACAACCGGGCAGACCCATCATGACTCATGGAGCCTGGCACACCAGCCAGCTCCAGCCAATCACACGCCAGCACCTTTACAGCACACGCCAGCCATGTCTAGAAGTGGCACTTCCTCACTAGACACATACATGCTGCATACATCATTGCGCAGCATTCAATCACACGAGTCCGCACATACCAAACTCGAGCCTGCACACCTCACGCATCAGGAACTACCAGGGACACAGACATTCCCCATGCATTCCTATGGGAGGGCAGGCCAACCTTACTCCACACACTCGGAGTGCGCATGCACTTTCTACTGGGACACAGTGAAAGTGCGTAGAAACCAAAAATCACTACCACCAATTCACATTCACAAAGCAAAAGTTTAGGGGTGAACCTGCCAGAAGGGCCAAGTCCAACACTCTGTATCCCACTCTAATATACTCTTTGCCACTGCACTCTACACACCTTTACGCCATTACACGCTATGTTACTCTACTCTGCACCACTCCACTTCACTCTGAAATAATCTACTCTGCACCACTGCACTCTACTATGTACCACTCTATTCTACGCCACTGCATTCCACCACGCTGCATTGTACTCTGCTGAATTCTATGCAGCTGCGCTCTGTCACTATGCTCTTTTTCTCTACCAGCCAGACTGTCCCTAAAATGGCCTCCATAAATGTGCCCTTGTCAAAATCACTACTACTCCCCTTGTTGGGGATGTTTCCAGCATTTATGCTCTGGAGTCTGAGACCCCTCTGCGAGAGTACACAGCGACAAGGGAGTCGCACATAGTGGAGGACTGGGAAAGATCCCCTTACCGCTGGGAGCAGTCTCCTACCCTGTCGGACGCTGTGCTTATGCTGGGTTTCCTACCCTCTTCCCTCCTTCATTCTTCAGAGTGTGTCCCTGACCAAAGCACTCCTCTCCCCTTGTTGGGGAGGGATCCAGCATTTATGCCCTGGAGTCTCAGACACCCCACAGCGATAAGGGAATCGCACAAAACGGAGGACTGGGAATGATCCCATTACCGCTGGGAGCCGTCACCTATCCAGCCAGATGTTAGACACTGTTACTTCCTCGCCTCCACGCTGTGTCTCCTCCCCCCTCCCCCACCTCTTCCCTCCTTCATTCTTTGTCTACCTCCCCTATTCCTTTCCTCTCTCCCCTGAATTTCTCTTCCCCTGCCTTCTTTGTTTACTCTTATGCCTATGTTATGCTTTTGTAACTCATGTAACTACGCTCCAGCAACTGATGTAACTGTGTAACTATGTTCTGAAACAATGTTATTCCTTATTTAAAGCGGTCTGATACCTCTGGGTCTAGCTAGTGCTATATAAAACTTTTCAAATAAATAAAATAAACCCTCTGTGCCACTCTACGCCATCTCAATGCACTCTACGCTACTCTACTCTGCAGCACTGCACGCCACTACTACATTCTATGTCAATTTACTCTATGCCACTCCACACCGCTATACTCTGCTTCACTGCACTCTACGCCACTGCATTTACTATGCAACACTCTAATCTACGCCACTACATTCTAGGACGCTGCATTGTATGCTGCTTAATTCCAATACAGTTGCACTCTTCGCCACTGCACGCTACACAAATCCACTCCACTGTATGCCACTCCAATACATGGCACTAGATGCCACAGCACACTACTCCATTCTTTGCCATGCCACTCTCCGGCACTCCACGCATCTTTTCTCTATGCCACTAACCTTTAGCCATGCTAAATAGCAGCCACGCAGATGTACGACATGGCTAAATCACATTGGCAAAGCTAATAGCTCTTGCATAGGCAAGACCTATTGGCTTTGTCAATGCTTGTTTAATTCTGAAGTGTGATGGAAACAAAGATTTTAATAGGATTCCAAAAAATCAGAACACTTTACTTGGCTATTGTCCAAAATATACATTTTGCTGAACCCCTCCCCCGATTTCCACACATTATCTTTTTATATGACTGGATTGGCCAGGCATCTCACCAATCAGCTCCTTCTAAGGAACACTCCAGTAACAGAGCTAAACCCACCGCTCCTTGGTATAACGATAAACTTAGGACACAAAAACAGATAAACCGCAGCAAGGAAAGAACCTGGAGAAAAGACTATGATGCCGGTAGTAAGTCTGCCTATAGGGAATCCTTAGCCCTATATAAAAACATGATAGCACAAGCTAAAAGAGAATACTACACTGACCAAATCGAGCAGGCCAGGAACTCCAGTAAACAACTATTCTCCATTACCAAAGCTTTATCAGGCAATTCCCCGGACCTCACGCCCCCCCCCGTCACAATCTTTGTGTGACTCTCTTGCGTCTTTTTTCTACACTAAAGTAGATGACATTTATCAAGCATTTTCCTCCAAATCACTTCCGGTTTCCACTTCATCTGTCACTTCCTCCCCAGCTATTGCCTTCCCGTGCTTTCAACCAGTCACCCAGGATCAAATAAAAAACACACTACTGACCATCAAATCAGGTTCACCCCTAGACCCCTGCCCTCTATCTGTCCTCAGACCAGTCTTAGACGTTATCATACCGGCACTCACACAGGTCTGCAATCTGATACTGCGGTCAGGCCACTACCCCAATCCGCTCAAAAACACTCTGCTAAAACCTCTGTTAAAAAAACCCTCGCTCGACAAAAGTGAGCTAAAAAACTACCGACCAATTGCCAGTCTACCTTTCATCGCAAAGACAATTGAAAAGATCATGAACACCCAGATTTCTGAGTTTATTGAAGTACACCAGCTCCTTGACAACACGCAGTTTGGGTTCCGAAAATATCACGGGACCGAGACAGCCTTGATCAAAGCCGCTGATGATATCAGGGTTATTAGGGACCAGGGTGGCACCGCCATACTGGTTCTGCTAGACCTATCAGCGGCTTTCGACACGGTCGACCACAGCATCTTGGTCGACCGTGTCCAAGGATTTGGAATCTGTCATACGGCCAAAAACCTAATAGCCTCTTTCCTTGCCAATAGAACGCAGGAGGTCATCCTAGGACCCTTTCAATCAGCACAACTCTCCGCCCCCTGTGGAGTTCCTCAAGGCTCATCCCTTAGTCCGACACTTTTTAACATCTATGTGTCGGACCTAGCTAAGACCATCAAAGCACATGGGATGAGCCTTACCTCGTACGCCGACGACACCCAACTAGTGTTGGCGATCAAAGGTGACGGAGAGCAAGTAGCTGAAAAATTTAAGAAAGGGCTCCTAGATATAGGAGATTGGATGGCGACAAACTGCTTAAAGCTAAACTCAGAAAAAACTGAGGTACTCATTTTTGGTCCACTATCCCCAGCCTGGCCCACCAGTTGGTGGCCAGAGACCTTCGGTACTCCTCCCATGCCGACCTCGAAGGTCAGGAATTTGGGGGTTATCTTCGATGATGGACTTAACTTCATGGATCACGCCAACAAGACAGTCTCCACAGCGCACTTAAAGCTAAAAATGATTCTTAAAATACGTCCTTTTCTTCCCGACTCTGCTATTAAGACACTGGTTTCTGCTCTTGTCCTCTCATCCCTGGATTATTGTAATGGTTTATTTCTTAATGCGCAAACCCGAGTAACTACAAAACTGCAAACTATACAAAATGCAGCAGCCCGTCTCATTACCGGCAAAACAAAGTTCGAACCCATTGCCAAAAACATAAAAGATCTCCACTGGCTGACTGTACAAAAAAGAATCCACTTCAAAGCCCTCTGTATAGTCTTCAAATCAGTCAATAACCAAGGACCACATTTTCTAAGAGACAAACTTCAACTCTACAAACTTACAAGAGCTTTACGTTCAGCTACTCTTAACCAACTGGTTGTCCCTCGCACCAAAACAGTGTCCTGGGGTGACCGTCGCTTTTTGGTGGCGGCCCCCAGACTCTGGAACACCTTGCCTCTTAACATCAGACAAAGTGCTACTCTGTTCCAGTTCCGCAAACTCCTGAAAACCTGGCTTTTCTCTCAGTAACCCTTTCTCATCCGTCAAATCTGTTTATTCTCTCATTCCCCACTTTCTTCAATAATGGTTTCAGCGCCTTGACGCCCAAGGGTATAAGTAGCGCTTTACAAGTGTTAAAAATAAATAAATAAAACTACATGTCAGTGGAGAGTTTGTGGTCATTTCAATGGACATCTGCTGTCTGAAGATGACAGTCCACTACCACATCATGCTTTAGTAATATTTATTAAAAGTGAGAGTTTTTAAATGGGAACCTAGAAACATTCTTGCCCCGTCCTGATGACCATGCTTTTAGTGAACTAATAGGCAAGTCAGTAATAATGTGTACCCTATTTGTGGGCTAGACTATTATTATACATTGATCACAAGTTTACTCCCTTCAAACAAACCAGAGTTTTTGTACAGTAGACCTGCTGAACTTGCATATTTGAAGAGGCTTCCACATGAAATTAAGGCGACTGAAATAAAATATTGGTGTAGGATCACACAATTTGAGACCAGTTTATAGGTCAAGTGCAGTACAGTTTTGTTGCTTAGATTATTCAAGTCATTGGACCTGCAGATCTGGCAACATTTTAATGCTTTTTCGAGGCCTACTTATGGAAACTCCAATCCTCATATGAGTATTTGCTTAACTTTTCAAGTGAGTGGCCAAAAGTGGAACATTTGATGTCACACAACAGTCAGTATGGGCATTGTGACAGACCACTCAAAAGCAGAACTAACCCACAGGAAATGGGACAGTTGGCCACCCTACTTGGGAAGATGTGGAAAGCGGTGGATAATGGGCTATAGCCATTGTTGTTACTGTCATTTACCACTTGTGTCCCAGGACCACAACACTGGGGTACTACAATTGCGTAACCAAGTTGCTCCCCTTTTGGCACTTCACTTACTCAAGATGCAAGGAAAAGTAGTAAAGGCTTACTGTAGGAGGTGGTTGGGATGAAAAACTTCAGATAAAGACTAATCAGTAAAGAACATTAACCAACATGACTGTCCAGTCAGTACTTGTCTTAAAAAATGAAAGGTTCTCTACCAGGTTGGTTGGTAGATCAGTTAAAAGTAAGATAAAAACAGAACATTGTTGGTGCGATACACACTTAAATGTGAGTATAGTTGAGCTTTCTTTATATAAAATTGGCCAGTGTCAATGTCCTGTGCTGCTGCAGTCCTATTGGCGCAGACATGTTAAGTAATCCGGGGAGATTTTACTCCTGGAAGGGATCCAAGTTTGCAAGGCATTCTGGACCCAAATGTATTACCTTTCCTGCATTGGGTACTTCACTGGGCATCTAGATGCCCGAATGCTAAGTTTTTAGAATCCAAGGAAAACTGAAGACCTCACAAAGTCCCTGTGCACAAAAAACACCACCTTAGCAATGACCCCACTTCAATGAAATCAATGGTGCCCTCGAAAGATTTGGTGCCAAAGTCAGTAGTTACCCTGGTCACTTGTGTCCAGTTAGGCAAGAGTCGGGTGTCCTTGGCGTTCCACCCTCCAGTAACAAACCAACTACTTTTAATTTATCTGAGAGGGAAGATGTTTAGGGCCAGTTACACTATGGGTTCCAAAAGTACATAGAATGTTAGAGTCCTGTATCTCTAAATCTGCAGCTGACAAGATTTTCCAGAGGCAAAGGGCTGGAGGTGGGTCTTACAATTGTCTTCTCTAGGTCCTTATTAAAACGTTGATTTCGATTTTGATTGCAATTTTAAAAGTTGATCTGCCAAAAAGAATTTGGACTAGAATGAGGGTTCAAACCGTTCCAGAATGGGGTCTTACTCATCTAATCCGAGGTACCAGATGCAGGCACACTTTCCTGGTCTTCTGCATCTGAGTAGGGTGTGAAAAAGGTATACCATGGAGTGGTGACAGTATAGGCTCAACCTTGTAAGAAAGACCGGCAACGGCACAGCCTGGCTGTTTTGTTCTTTATTTGTTTTGATCTGATTCGCTGCACTGATATAAGGCTTCTAGGCAATCTCATCTCAGTATGCAGAGCCACTCTCCCATGCAGATTTGCCAGTCAGCCGGGTACTTTTGCAGCTCTTGTTAGGATTTGTTTGGCTGCTCATTGTTAGACGGGGACCCTGAGGGTCGGCCGAGCAAGGGGGAGAGGCCTCCTGGCGAGGGCCCTCTCCTTAGATCGTACGGGCGAGCAACTACCCCCCTCACCCACAGATAGACGCCACACAAAGATAGGTTCTGCACACTTTTATCGGTATTCTTAAGCAGGCTATACTGGATGATACAGTAGGACCAGGATACGGTGATTCCTTTAATTCTAGTCTCTGGGGTTAAAGGGGTAGCGGGACAGTCTCGGTACCGGTCCGGTACAGGCGTATAGCTCTCAATCCTCGAGCTGGAGGGTTCTCAAGTAGGGGCCGCGGCAGCGCCAGCAGGCCTTCAAGGATGGTTCACGAAGAGGATGAGCCGCGGCAGCGCCAGCAGGCCTTCAAGGATGGTTCACGACGAGGATGAGCCGCGGCAGCGCCAGCAGGCCTTCAAGGATGGTTTCACGACGAGGATGAGCCGCGGCAGCGCCAGCAGGCCTTCGAGGATAGTTCACGAGGATGAGCCGCGGCAGCGCCAGCAGGCCTTCAAAGATGGTTCACGAGGATGGGCCGCGGCAGCGCCAGCAGGCCTTCAAGGATGGTTCACGAAGAGGATGAGCCGCGGCAGTGCCAGCAGGCCTCCAAGGATGAGTTCGTCTAGGTGTCTCTCGACTACAGGATACAACTGGTTTCCTGCTCTGGTGCTACCCCAGTTATAGGTCTGGCGCCCTTTGATGTCCGGACCCTCGCACTTGGAGGTCGGGAGGTCCGGGATGAGGGAGTCCAGACACCCAGCAGGGGGGTGGCGCCAGCGCCCAGGGAGGCTGGGGGCGATCGAAACCAGGCGGAGGGGAGCCATCGACACTCCTTCTCCCAGAGACGGTGGTTCGGGAAGGGACCCGGGCCAGCCGAGAATGTTGTGGTTATGAGCCTGGGCTCCGTCGGGGAAGAGCTGGGGTTTGACCCGGCGGGCTGCAGGTGTAGTTCTTGTCCGGGGAGCAGGGGTAGTAGTAGTCCGAGACCCGCCATGCGGGGAGGGGTCGGGCATGCCACGAGGCCTGTCCAACACTCATGAAGGTGAGTTCTCAGTCTGTCCACTGAAAACAAGCTAGTTTTTACACAGGCTTTCCAGACATATACCAAGTCTAGAGGAAGAGGAGCTACCTAGCAGAACTTCCTGTCCTAGTTGTCTCTTTTTAGATTTTTCCTACAGCGCACATGCAGTCTGCAAAAGCTAATGTTAATTAAAAAAAAGCTTAAAACCAGCACAGATGGGCCTCATAACTTACTATTGGTTGGTTCCAACAGAACTCTTATGTCCTTGCTTCTCATTGGTTAGAGCTTCCTCTTGTTCCACTTTCTTTTTAGGTCTCGCTCTCGAGACCAATTGTTGTTGAAATGCCTCTCAAGGGAAACAGACCGGGTCACGCGCCGATTTGGGTGTGTGGACGCGCTTCGCAGACTCCCTTGCGCAGCCGCGCTTATATACCAGTAACGTGCAAACACAACAGGTGATGGACCGAATGTGGATCAATGTCACACACTCACCCAAGTCCAAAGATCTGGGCCCAAATCCATCGTTTTGTTGCACTCCACACCACCCTGGGTTAGACAATGGCGATATGCAAATCAGCTCTGACCCTGTGCCCCATGGGAACAGTCCAGTCCGAACTACAAAAGCCATGTCCTTCCCAGAACGGAATCAAGCATCCGAGGACCGGACCGGTTTCGAGGTAACACCTCTCATCAGCCCGGCTAGCTTGACTCCAGTGGTGTGGAGTGCCTGGGACCCACGTCTGGGCATCCCCAGCGCACTTAGGGCGGAATATGCAAACACAACAGGTAACCAGTAACGGCACGCACACACACAGCCAGCCCCCCTGCACACACACATGCACACACACATATGCACATGCACACAAGCACACACACACACACTCTCATTATTTTAGGGAACATATCGGCAACTGAAGATTTATAACTCGAGAAAGAGTAAGTGGCACAAATGACATGTATTTAGATAGTACATTCTATTCCATCTCAGGAGGTAGGTAAACGCGCGGCTAGAGTACTTATTAGGTAAGCAGTCTCTATAACTTTATAAACAGAAAGACAGAAGCATTAGACTGTCACTTGCAGGCACCGTACAAGTGCAGGCTTAGCTAGTGCGTGTCGCCCCAGCCGCTGCCCCTCCCCAGGGGCGGTGGTCTCCATTGGCCCGGACACGCGCCTTACCTCTGGAAGACGTTCCACAGGAAGCTCTGGTCAGGTTCTGCGGGCTGGGGTCGATACTGCTGCTGGTAGGCCATGCTGTAACTATATGAGCTCTCATCCAGGTCCGGGCACTGCTGTGAAAGCTGCTGGGGTGTCCCTCCCAACCAGTGACTCATCTGTGCTCCGCCCGCAGCCTGGGCTCGCTGTCTCACTTCCGGGTACCGCCTGCTTTGCAGAGCAGACGGCGAACTGGAGCCTGGAGGTCTGATGATTGATGGCCGCAGGCACGTGATTACCCCGCCCACCCCTAGAGCAGATGGCCGCCAGGTCTGTACCGTCTCCGTCTGGCACTGGCATCCATCACTAATTGTGGCCTGCCAATGTGGGGGTCCCCCGGCCCAGGGCCGTCATTCGTGTAGCGTCTCAGGAGCAGCAAGCCAAGGACTAGTCGGTGCCAGATCGTGCAGCCTGCTTCTGTTGCGGAGGTTCTTTAGGTGCCAGTGTATTAAGGTAGGATTAATTCAGTGGTCGAAATGTCCACTTTTCCTGATCTGCCGCTGTCAGCTGCCCCGTCGCTTTCTGTCTAACTCGCTGAAACGGTGCTTCGTTCCCTTGTGAAATGGATCCAAAAAAGAAAGAAAAACTTTTGTTGGAACGGTTTCCGACATTTTCCAAAGTGCAGCCTCGGGCCTCTTGCTCCTTAATGACCTTACTTTGATTGAGGCCACATTTCTTGCACAAGTTTGCACCACCGGCAGACAAAAAGGAACATCTACTTGAGACAGGATCACTGTGGCTTAAATCCTGAAATGTTTGTGGGGAGACATCTTTTCAAAAATGCTGCAAAATATATTTTTTGAAAGTTCCGGGCAGAGCACTTTGGATATCCATTAAAGTGTCTAGAAAAAAACTGGTACCTGTGGAGGAGATTCAAAACGAGTCATCGGCTGGTAGAAATAAACATCAGAACACCTTATTTGTAATCCCAGACTATGCATACTACACTGAGTAAGCTCTTCTACCTCAAACCTCTTACTAGCTTATGTGGAACAGATGAAGTAGCTAGGAAAAAAGTCTATAAATGTATTCCACTGCCTGAGATCCACCCATCGTACCCATATGTTTCGAACTCTGTCCTTCTGATCATCTTATTTGCATTCTCAGGGTTCAAAATACGAAAAATAACTAACTAGAGCATTCACAAAATGGCCAGATTAGTTTTATTAACACCCAAACACAGTAGTGCCACTTTACAGAGTTTGCCAGTGAAGCACTGCTTTTTGTTTTCTCCTCTTTCTTTGAACAGCATTGTTTTCCCTGGGTTGTGAAGTGCACCATTCCTGGAGGTACTGCAATACCTTAATGATGGGTGGAGTGGAAACCGATTAATGTGATCCTTATCCGCTTTTTTCCTTATTTTAGTTTATAAAATGCGTACCACGGCTCTGTATTGAGTAATGTAGTCTTTTTAAACCATACTGCTCACGGTTCATAGGATATAAGCAATGGACCGTAATACTGGTCCCTCCAGGGATCTGTAGTGGTGCTTAAAGTTTCAGTAAAAAACACTCTTGATTTCTGAATAATGAGTATAAAGTGTTAAGGCAGCCATGTTGTTCTACTTACATTTCACTCCAGGTATATGTAGCAGGGCACAACTGGGTTGTAGCTGAAGGCAGTGTGGGTGTCTCAGTGGGATAGTATGGTGTTCATTGGGGGATGTGGCACTACGCCAGAGCTGCCGAATTTGGTTCTGGGGAACCAGGTTCAGCCTTCATGAACAGTTCACCAGACCACTCTCCTGAGGGAGCACATTCCCATGGTAGACCTTAGAAGCCCCAGCTAGACCTTTGGAAGCCCAGGCCCAGCCCCACAGCACAGCCCGACGGCGGCACGTGACATGAGTGAGAGTCACGACGCCGCAGCCAAAAAACAGTGAGGGAGTGAGCTGGACTGTTCACATGAGGCACAGGGTCAGTCTGATTTGCATATAGCCATGTCTGAACTGGGGTGGCAGAGTGGGCTAAAGAACGGTGATGGTTTAAACCCAGATCTTTTGACTGGGTGTGAGTGTTTGATCGATTCAGATGCTCCGTCCATCACCACCCACTTTTGTACCGCTTTTGGCCGCCATAAGTGTGGCAGGGTATGCTCAGACGCGAGTCCCTTGCTCACTTTGCCACTGGATTCAAGCAAGCCGGGCTGAAGACGGCTGGAATGACAGAAACCGGTCCTTGGAAGCTTGTTTCCGGTCCAGGGAAGACATGGCTTGGCAGTTAGGGCTGGACTGTTCCCATGAGGCACAGGGTCAGTCTGATTTGCATATAGCCATGTCTGAACTGGGGTGGCAGAGTGGGCTAAAGAACGGTGATGGATTAAACCCAGATCTTTTGACTGGGTGTGAGTGTTTGATTGATTCAGATGCTCCGTCCATCACCACCCCCTTTTGTACCGCCAATGGTTAGAGCGGCAGACCCTGATGCAGAGGTCTAGCCCGGAACCAGGCTTCAATTCCCTGCCTCGGCGGGTCTTGGGCTCAAAAAAAATTCCACTGACCAGATAATTCTCGCCTCGGTGCCTATTCCAATCATGGAGTCCCACTCTGCAACTCTGGGCAATAGCTTGCTTAATCTCCACAACGGCCCCCACAACGCTAAGGATGCCTGGCCTCCACCTTGGGGGTGCCCAGGTGTGGACGCCTCACAGGGAAAGCCAGGAGGGGTTCCACAGCGGTATTCGTACAAGCGCCTTGAGACCCTTGCGGGTGAGTAGTGCGCTATACAAGTATCAATTTACAATTTTACTTACTTTCTGTAACTGATCTCGGTATACTATCGGCATGTGGTCTCAAAGCTGGAATAGAATAGGGGTGCTACAGGTACACTGGGCGCTGTATATAGTGGAATGGCGGGGTGGGGTAAGTTTGGAAGGAGGTGCATTGGAAAAGCAGCCTGTTGTCTCAGAGCTGCAGGTGCACTAGGGGAGCTGTATGTGGTGGAATGGCAGGGGTGGTGAAGTTAGGAAGGAGGTGCCTCAGAGCTGCAGGTACACTGGGGGAGCTCTATCTGATTGGATGGCGGGGTGGGGTAAGTTTGGAAGAATGTGCATTGGAGGAGCAGCTGTGTGGGGGCCAATTTGCACGTAGACTGGGGAAGCTGTATCTGATGGAATGGCGGGGCTGGTGTAAGTTAGGACGGAGGTGCATTGGAGAAGCAGGGTGTGGTCTCGGAGCTTCAGGTAGACTGGGGGAATTGTATTTCATCTAGGTGGATTGGAGGGCGTGTTGTAAGTTAGGAGTGAGGTGCATTGGAAGAGCAGCGTATGGGTTCACAGCTGCAGGTACACTTGGGGAGCTGTATATAATGGAACGGCAGGGGTGTACGTTATGGTAGGAGGTGCATTAGAAGAACAGTATGTGGTGTCGGAGCTGGAATCAAATGGGGGGCTGCAGTCGATATATGAGATAATGCTGATATGGTTGGCTCTGTTGATGCGAGCAAGGGGTGCCAATACACAAGGACACATTTAATTTTTTGTAGTCACAGGGGGATTACGTGATTTTCCCAGATTCACATGATCGATCTGCCTTCCTATGGGTCAACATGTTTCAAGCATATTCCCAAGGCTTTTCAACAGGACAAATGAAATTAGCTCCCTGATTCCACCCCTAAAGCACACACACTGCATGCTAAAATATTGAATATGGATTGATCTCACCTGTTTTGTTGCTTAATACCTACTTGGCATACTGCTTAGTACCTATAATATATAATGGGAGAGTTAAATGCCATGAGATGCGGCAGGATGCATAAGTCATTTAACACACTTTTGCCAATAACGTGTTTCAATAAAATCTCTCTTCTGCGTGCTTTGTACAATCATGCTTAATGGCAAACACACAACTCAAAGTGATCAATCATGTGGATTCAACTATAACGTATATCGAGTTTAACACATCTAGTGTGGAAATTATCCCATTTGAAGTTGCAGCCTAAATGCTAGGCTCATACACCTAACACAAAATGTGTGTAATGGCCAAACATTTCCCCATGGGTCCTCCAATGGTAAGGTATGCTTGTAGTCCCACTACATGGTAAAAAGAAAATTGGCCAATCACATCGTAAGCATTCATCTGATTTGGTAAAGTAATGAGAGATGGGTACCATGGTGGCTATGCCGTACTTGCACCACCATGGCGTATTAAACTAGGTGAAACCCCAGCCCAGTGTAATCATACCACCTAGAGAATCAATTACAGGATTCACCAACCTACTAGGCAGATATTTTTAACCTTGTACACAAGACCCCTCACACTCCTATTCCCTTTCATCAGTGCTCCCGTGTACTTCGTAGGTCGCAGCACGCCCCGTTCCACAGTGGAACGGGAAAAACCCAATGATGAAACATGCCACCAAGGGGCAACACTGGTGGGTAAGGGTTATCTAAAAAAAACATAGTTTTTTCTCATTATCCTTTGGAGGGCTAATGTACGCCAGAACAGACAGGACTTCTTTTGCTTGTTAGAATTTACATCCTAAACCCCCCCCCTCATTTTATTTTGTTTTATTTTTATTTTACTATATTTCTTTTAAACTTTATTTTACTTTTTGCAATAACAAAAACAAATTGTCAATGATACCGCATATAGGAGCATACTGTTAATGTGATTGGCAATACTTGGTACAGATGGTAGCATCAGAGGTAACAAGCATTGGAAATGCAATAGGTCTTGCATTAGAAAATTTGGAGCTATTGGTCTTGTAAATGACAAATATTTTATTTATTTGTTGGTTTTTAAAATAGCTAAATTGATAGCTTTGTCATTTACAATGCCAATAGTTATAACTTTCGCGAATGTGACACCTATAGCATTTGGAATGCAACATGTTTTGTATTTACGTGACTTAGATGGCAGCTCTGGTCGTTAGGTCACATCTCTAGAGAGCAGGAGAGTGCAGCAGGGGAGAGAAGCACAGCAATGCAATAGGTCTCGCATTAGGAAAGTTTGAGCTATTGGTATTGTAAAGGACACATTTTTTATTTATGTGCTTGTTTCGAAATTAATAGCTTTGTTTTTTACAATGCCAATAGTTTTATCTTTCGCAAATGTGACACCTATTGTAACACAATATGTGTTGTAGCACTGAGGGGTGTGAGGGTGAGGGTGAGGGTGAGTAGGTGTGTGAGGAAGGTCGCAAAAGTAGCTCTTGGAATAGTGTGACTTTTTTCAAATAATTTTAGGAAATGGCCGCTAGGAATGGTCTGACAAATGTGTGTTCGTTTTAAAGGTCTTAGTGCTGGTTATTCAAATAGATAGTGAGGAGAGGGGAGAGTGAGGACAGGGGAGAGTGACATACCAAGAGTGCAGTTTAACGTTGCTAGGTTATTTATAGAAACATGGACCCTGACCCTGGTCGTGGACCAGGGTCCGCGGACTTGATAATTCTCACCTCGGTGCCTACTCTAACCAGGGATCACACTCTGCAACTCTGGGCATTAGCTTGCCTCATCTCCACAATGGCCCCCCACATACGCCGGGGATGCCTGGTTTCACCTTGGAGATACCCAGTAGGGACCATCTCACAGGGAAAGCCAGGACGGGTTCCCCAGCGGTCTTCTGCGCAGTGATACTTCTTCGGGAGTCGATTCGAGGGCATTACAAAAAAAAAAACACAACGATAAATATAATGTACATCTTCACCTCAATTTTCACAGATTTTCAGGTTGCCAGGCAGCTCTTACAAAATATCTACACAGACATTTGAGAAATATTCACTTTATGTTCACATTTTTATGTAGATTTTGAATGTTGCTACACCTACAGTAAAAGTAAAGTTTACGTTAGGTGGAAAAACTACCACTTTTAAAACCACTAGCTCCAATAGAAAACTTGGAATTTCAGCTTTGGTTTACTGTTTTCTGTACCGCACACGTTCTCAAAAAGCGCTGGCATGTTTACTGAGCGAAAAGGCGTCCAAATTCACTCAACTAACCCAATCTTCAACCAGAGGTCATAAAAGAGCAGGAATCCGTTGTGAAAATAAATCCACATCTGCAGGTTTAAAGAAATAAAACTGTAAGTAAAAACGCCCCAGGACGTGTTGAAATTTCAAAGCTCCTGTTTAAACCCTTGACTCCAGTGCATGCGCAGCGCAGCGATTAATGTGGGATTAACCACTCAGTCAGTTGACTGGGAGAGGCTGGGAATGCGAAACACGTACACAACAAAGCCATATAGGAGACGGTGTTCTGAAGGGGGAAAAAATGCCGGATTTAAAAGCACCTTAATTGATGGGTCCTCGGAGGCACATTAAACATTCATGCACGGTCCACTGGGAACACGAAGCACACATGCTTCTAAGGGGAAGGCATGGAACTGTTGCTACTTAACGTTCAAGAAAATAGTAGACACAGTAGAATGGAAACAATTCCTCACCATTAAAACATATACCAAACAAGACGGAGGGCATTGCTGTGGGGAGGGGGAGGAGAAATGCGACACGGCTGCAGCAGGGGGCGGAGCGGGGAGAGCGGCGATGGGGGAGAGACACGGCCTTACGGCCGTGAATAGTGTGAAGCAGCAGGGGCCTTTGAAGTGAAGCTTCAAAGGTGTGGGAGGAGTGCTGCTGGGGAACAGATGGCGATTTGATGATGTGCACGCGCATTTTAGGTCCATGCGCTTGCGCATTGACCTAAAAGCGCACGGGCACAGCATCAAATCGCCAGTCTAGGTAAACCTTATTTAAGCCCTATAGTCTCGCTCAATGCGCATGCGCATTGAGAGGCGAGACCTAAAAAGGGGGGATCAACGGGCCCAAACTGGTCAGGACCCTCTTCTTGATTTCAGTGGTACTCAGTCAGATAGCTGCAAGAAGTAGTGGAGGCCTCCTTGATAAGGGCCAATGGAGTATTCCTAGGGAGAGTAAGAATCAAAAATCAAGAGGTGTAGTATCTAGCTAGTGACAGTATGCTACGTTTGGTACACGAGAAATGTGTGCCTTGAAGAAAGACCATAATGGCACCAAAAACAGCCAACAGGCAGGTTCAGAGTGTCTGGTTGGACTATGGGGTAATAAAATGATCCTTCTTCAGTATATGCGCACAGAGGAAATAATGTTAAAGAAACAACTGTGAATGAATGACCACCATGTGCATAGGCTTGACATTCCAGGCAGTGTAGAATAGGTCAAAGTTAACTCTCCGTAAGGGACTGTAAAAGGAACCACTTCCAGAATGGAGACATGTTGCTTAAAATACCTAAACAACTCATGGCTCACGATGACACCTAGTGGGCATGAAGAACACACTAGGGCAACCAAAGTCCCATATCACTTGACTTGACCCTTGAGACAAAGTATCTGGAGCTAGGCATAATGCCCATTACAATCAAGGCAAAGCCATCTCCTTCGCTGGGTGAGAAATGCGGGTAAATGCGGCGAGTGAAGTGATCGATAGGGCGTAGTTATTTAAAAGAAAACCCCTGGTTCTGGCTTTAAGAGTAAAACGCAGAGATCGAGCGGGGAACAAGGGCTGAATCAGGACGATAACATACTCCAAAGAGAGATGTAGTGGCACCAAAACTTCCACTGTGCTAACGCGCTTACCTGCAAAGTCAATCATGGCGTCTCGGCTCACGGAACAGCATATAACCCTTGTGAGCCAAGAAGCCCGTATATAAAGAGTAAATGTAGCGAAACCCGTCAATTAGCCATGCGCAAAGAAAGACTTAGTTGGCATCAAGCCAACATGATGTACTCCAGTTCTGCTTTCAATCCTGCGCATAAGTGACGTCAGGAAAGCCCGATAGACAGCTGGGCCCTCACGGTTGCGGCGCAACAGCGACGCTGAGTCTATTGTGAAGAGTAATACCAGACTTTAAACGGATAATAGGTTAAGAAAAAGTAAAAGAAAAAACACCAAAGCATCCCCGTAATACGCAAGAGGAAAGTATATGGCATAACGATGGAAAGAAAGTAAACAACTGTGGTCAAGTGGTGTGATGAGAAACGGCGAGATTACTAAGGAGTGTGAGTCGGACGATGTGAGAAAGAAATGTACCCAGCCACCGAGGGCAGTGAGCTGTAAATCGGTTCTGAAGGGGAAAAAAATGCCGGATTTAACAGCACCTTAATTGATGGGTCCTCGACGGAGGGCATTGCTGTGGGGAGGGGGGAGGAGAAATGCGCCACGGCCGCAGCAGGGGGCAGAGCGGGGAGAGCGGCGATTGGGGAGAGACACGGCCTTACGGCCGTGAATAGTGTGAAGCAGCAGGGGCCTTTGAAGTGAAGCTAAGCTTCACTTCAAAGGTGTGGGAGGAGTGCTGCTGGGGAACAGATGGCGATTTGATGATGTGCACGCGCATTTTAGGTCAATGCGCTTGCGCATTGACCTAAAAGAGCACGGGCACAGCATCAAATCGCCAGTCTAGGTAAACCTTATTCAAGCCCCTATAGTCTCGCTCAATGCGCATGCGCATTGAGAGGCGAGACCTAATAAGGCACAATAGGGGTACATATTCATTCATAAGTATAACACAGTGAGGTATAAGCATGGGACACACCAATGACACCCATGCCGCTTATTGCTGGAGTCAATTCTCTCGCCCCCCATCATAATTAGGGTTGTCTTCCACATCCGACCCGCTTTCCCCACTTTCAAGCGTATCTTGAGCGGAGGGCTCTCCCTCTGCCACTTCAGAAGTACCCATTTCCTGCCAGATCATCAGGTCTGCTTGTAGCTTCTCGTCCCTACGGGTACATTTCATAGGTTCTTCTTTGGCTAGAGACCACTCTCGAAAATCCTTGAGCCAGACCAGCACTTGCGGGCCTCTGTCTCATCCATGTTATGGCCACCCTACGCCTAGCTAGCACAAGCATTAATTGTAGCAGTTTATATGGAAGCTTCCTTTTCTTGGGCTTCCTGACAGATGCAAGTAGGCAACTCAAGGGTTCCGATCTCATCTGAAAACCTGTAGCTGCACCAATTCTGCCGACCACCCCGCCCAAAACTGCCTGACAGCTGAGCACTCCCAGGCCAAGTGCAGAAAGCCCGCTTTCTCTGTGCCGCTTCTTGGGCATCTATCATCCCTGTCACATGAAATCCGTTTTAATGATACCGGGTTAGGTAGGCGTGATGCAATAAATTAAAGTGCCTCAGTTTAAATCTGGCATTATAAGAGACAGTGCGTGTGAGGGAGCCTATGTATGCGCACTTTTTCTCCTCCAACTGAACGCCTAGATCCCTCTCCTAGGCAGCCCTGCACAGCTGCACTCGGGGCGCGGAGTCCTGTTTCATAACTTTATAGAGGAGAGGGATCAGTTTGCGACTGGTACCACACGTAAGCAGGATATCTAATTTTATTTTACTAATTACATGATGACCTGTCAGTGGTCATTCCTAGTTTTGGATAGGTGATGGTGTGTGTGAACCAAAGTTAGGTTTTTCAACTTCTGCAGAGGACTTCTTGGTTTAGATCAAAGAGAGCCAAGATGGGCAGAGGCCCTTCTCCATGTTACTCGACATTGTGTTGAAGTGGGGGAACAGAGGTAGTAATATCTTATTCCGGGACATGAATCTACTCGATTACTCAAAAAATATAGAATCTACCTCCTGCAGATTTTTTTGGGTGCTGACTGATTAGAGGTGTCTTGATTGAAAATGGTGATGGAGCTGTAAAGCATAGTCACACTTTACATAGAGGATGTATGGATCAGTGGTTATTTGGGTGTCCAATGATGGTAATAGTGGGCACGCTTTTTCCCACTGCATTTGAGTGGGCCTCCTGATATGTTATTGAGGATAATGATTGGTCCTGTGGGACGTCCCTGTGATTCTTAGCCTATGGTAAAGTTTGAGGAGCAAGCTTGTTCTTCCATATGAAGCTCTTTTCTTTCGACCACCTGTTTTCTACGGAAGAATATGCTGAGTTAAAGAAATCATGAGCGTAGATGGGCCGTCTCTTGCTGGAAAGGAGCATTCTCTCTGTTACTGCTTGAATAGCACTCATTGATTTGGATATGTTGACTTGTATGCTACCAGATCTTACTTTTTATGGGGTGAAAAATTGTTTTCATTGATGGGGAGATCACTGACTTTTCCCTGGCCTTCTAATCGGAGGATGTGCATCATAATTGAGCTGCATAACCAGAGTTGATGGAACTGGCAGTGTGTTAGTAGTTTTAATTCTGCAGTTTCCCTGCCAAGTGTGCGGATATCCTTTTAACTTTTCTGTGGTCTAGTCTTGGAGTAATGACATTTACTGTGTCAGAGAAGAAACACTTAGTAGCCATGATTCCATGGAGTTTTCGTAGTTCAAGACCACAGGCTAGTTCTTTCTTTTCCTGTATGCTTTGGGGCACCTTCTCCTTGTGTGAGAAAATTGCAGGGAGCTACTATCACCAAAACAGACTTAGATGTGGCATCCTTGGACACAGACTATCCTGTTTCTCATCTTGCCCGTAGAGTACGTTTGAAATGGTAAGCTGGGTAAATGCCTTCCTACAAACGTCCAGTGGCTTAATGAGAACTTTCATCTGTTTTCAATGTGCTGGAGATGTTGGTGGCTGGTGCTTCCAAAACATTGATATCCTCATTCTGTGGCGGGGGTACTAGTTCAGTGTTGCATGATTAGATAAAGTCCTCACAGTTATGGTACAATCAAGCCCTCTTACGATCTAGAAGTTGAGACACTAGTAATTAACCACCCCTAACAGCTGAGCTGCAGCACCTGGTACTAAGGTGAGCATAGTAGTTGCATAAGGACCATGGGTGTGGCTTGTAGAGGGGAACGGGCTCCTTGAGTTGACCCTCTTTCTTAGGCAGCAGAGTTGAAGTCTCCAGGAACAGCACCAGGACTTGAAGCTGGGTGGAAGCTCTCAAGTATTCTCAGCCTTAAACTGGCTGGATTGCGTATCAAAGACAGCATGAGGCCAACATCTGCCGCTGATTCAAAGGGGTTGATAACTTGTGATACAGTGACTTCTAGTTCTAAGAGTTGGGTAAATCTGCTTGGTCTGCCATGGAGTCTACTCAAGAGGTTATGTCATAAGATTCAATCAGTCACTGTTTCTGTGCACTGGTTTTCACTTCACTTCACCCACTTTCTAATGCAGTATTTCTTTTGTTTCTTATGATATATTCCGTGACGGGTACAACATTCAGAATGATTGTTCACTAGTTATGCATACCTCAGCTTTTCATGTTTCTTCCCAACAGTATTGCTCTTTTTCCTCCAATTTTCAGGTGCTCAGCACAGTGTTTTAAACTGTGCTTTCACACATCAAGTCACCATTCACTATGAGGGCACTAAATTGTTCTGCTCGCACTTTAGGTGTTTTATTATCCACGAACCTTACAGTAACTTCAAGTGTTTTTCCCCCCCCACTTTCTTCTCCAGGTTTCCACTCACACTAGGTTCCCCTTTCCTTGGTAGTTCCAATTGTTGTTAGACGGGGACCGGGAGGGTCGGCCGAGGACAAGGGGAGAGGCCTCCGGTGAGGGCCGTCTCCAGCGATCGTACAGACAAGTAACCTCCCCCCCCCCAGATGGACACCACACAAGGATAAGGTTAACGTTCATTATAGGCAATTCTTGAAGTACGGTAGTATGGTACAATGAGATCAGGGGCGTGGCTTGGGCGCCAATGGCGATGGTCGCCTGAGAGCTCGGCTCCGGGACTGAGCCCGTGATTATCCTGTAAATCGGAGGCTGCGGGGCACACCAGCCCCCGCATTCTGCTGATCGGCCCGACGGAGACCTGCCGGGGCCCTTGGTGCGATCTGCACGAGTGGTGACCCTGTGAAAAATCGAAGTTTTCGGAGTTGCGGAGTGCGACCCAACATGGCGCCCGGACTTCATTGTCCCCTTGGCCGGATCCATTAGACTGGAGGAACATCACCAGCGGTGGCACACCCCCTGCTCTGCCATCTCCCATTGATATGCGATCTGGACATCGGTCAGATCGGTCTCTTTCAACGAGGATTGTACTCGGATGAGCGGATGGGTGGATGCCCACGCTATAGTGGATCCCGCACACGGACGTCTGGAGTTCCCGGCGGTGACCCCACTCCCTACACCGCACTTGGCTACCTTTTCCTGGCAGACCCACTTCCATGGGAGGCGCAACCCTCTGGCGCCGCAAATCGTCCGGTGGAGTTGGTGACCCTCACCCCGGGACTTTATCGGCCGTACGGGCCTGCCCGACCTGGCGACGATTGTCTCCGCCTCCTCCTCGGTGCCCTCGGACGACGGGGTGGTGGCGCGAGCCGAAGCTGAGAAGATACAACAGGCCCTGGAGACGGGGATCTCCGGCACTCGACCTGAGGCCCAGCAACCGGGAGAGTCATAATCGGCGCCGGCACTCGGAGACGCCTGCTCCTGGGCCCACACGGAGTGCTCCCGACGACATGGGGAAACCTAGAGGAGCCAAGGGGATTACCCCTGCCGCCTCAGACTCGGAGACCCAGGACAAAGAGGAACGTGGGGACCCAGAGAGTTCTGGTGGTGCATCGATGCAACAGCAATTTGACCGCGTCTTGGAGGCAATAGCGACCACGCGCTCGGCCCTCCAGCAGGACATTGCCCAGGTAGCGACGAGCCTAGGACTCCTTAGAGCGGACCACGGCAAACTCTCGGACCGGGTCAAGGAAGTGGAGAGCTCGGTGAAAACCTTGGAGCCGGCGCAGCGAACCTTGGCTGCGACTATGAAGGATGCTCTATCCCGGATTACGGCCCTGGAGCAGAGAGCGGAGGATGCGGAAGGCCGTAACAGGAGGAACAATATTCGTGTGGTGGGCCTGCCGGAAAAGATTGAGGATGGCAACATGGTGGCGTACTTGGAGGCCTGGCTCCGTGACACAGTGGCCCCGGAGGGTCTATCCTCCTTCTACACCCTGGAGCGTGCCCATAGAGTCCCGGCGAGGCCACCGCAGCAGGGACGTGCCCCGAGACCGGTGGTGGCACGGTTATTGCACTTTAGGGACAGAGACCTTATCCTCAATGCCGCCAGACATAATGGTCCCTTCAAAGTGGCGAACAGCCAGGTGAACATCTTCCCGGATTACACCTATGAAACGCAACGCAGACGGTTTTCCTTCCTGGCGGTTAAGCGCGAGCTCAGGAGCGAGGGCATCCAGTACTCGCTCCTATATCCTGCAAGGCTCCGCATAATTGTCGATGACAAAACTCAATTCTTCGATACCCCAGAGGATGTCTGTAACTGGCTGGAACTCTATAGAGCTGGGAAAGATGGCTTCGGCTCCTCATCTCAGCAGGCGGCGGAGCCGGAGCAGAGACGGCGGTCCAGGAGGATTCGGAGTCGCCGTGGCCGCTCAGGGGGGCCCTCAACTGCAGAGACTTCGACGGAGCGGAAGGGAGTGCTGGAGGTGTTGTCTGCGCTGTCTGGCTCACGAGACGATGCCATTGAGGAGGAAGCGGACCCTGGTGACGAGGGGGCACCAACGGACTCCGAGGACTCGGTGACTGATAGCGTCCATACACCGGTGATCACACCGAAATCGGTGGAAGACCTTCTGGATGGACAGGGGTAACTGGGTGAGCTACTTCATTTTGGGAGGGGGCCCGGCAGGGGGGTGGCGGGTGCCGACAATTGATGCTGACTCCCGGGGTAGGGAGGGTGGGGTGCCCTGTTTTTGCCCCGAGGGTTTTTGGCACTGTTTTGGGCTTGGTTTAGTCCTGGTGGCCTGAGCGTCGAGGGCCCACTGCCTCCGCCCAGCCCGCACCTGGCCCTTAAGGCCTTCTTACGGTGGCGACCGCAGGATTAGTAGGGGATAGTGGGTTGTTGGAGGGTATGGTTTGGATGGGAACTAGATGGTGCTATTTGGGTCCTGTTCTGGGGGGGTGGATGGGGGTTCGGTTCATACTTGGGTTGTTAAGTTTTGGTTGAGGAAAATGGCCGCCATCAGTGCTGGGATGATTGATGTCCTTTCTTTGTTGGGACCCAGATAGGGAGACTTTGCGAGTACGATATGGGACAATGGCTGATGTTGCTAATCTGAAATGTGTTACTTGGAACGTGCGGGGGCTTCATACTATGTCCAGGCGTCACAAAGTCCACGCTTATTTAGTGCGTAGGGGGGTACAAATGGCGCTGCTGCAGGAGACTCATCTGAACAAGGCGGAAGGGGCGGCGCTACAGCGTAGATGGAGGGGGCAGGTCTTTTGCACTTCATACTCCGCATATGCCAGGGGGGCGCTGATTTGGGTTAGAGCTGGGGTTCCCTTCCAGGTCACGAAAACAGTGATAGATCCAGAGGGGCGTTATGTGGCCATTTCGGGCACTTTGGGAGGGAGAGACCTAAACGTTTGCTGTGTGTACGCTCCTAATATAGACCAGACTGCCTTCCTTTCCAGGTTGTCGGGCTCGTTGGCCCACTTCTTCTCCGGGCCCCTCCTGCTCGGTGGGGATTTCAACTCAGTGATGGATGTAGATGCTGACCGCTCGCATCCACCCCTTCCCGATTCTCCGGTTCGTCGCATGGCTAAGGGTCGTAGGGACTGGCAGACTCACTGGGGTCTAACGGATATCTGGAGGGCGCAACACCCCTCGTCTAGGGACTATTCCTACTTTTCGAGCCTCCATGAATTGCACGTTAGACTGGACGGATTTCTTGGCTCACCCGAACTGGTTTCGGCAACGGTCCGGTCTGAATATTTGACCAGGACCATATCGGACCACAACCCCCTCCTGCTGGACCTTCGTTGGTTTCCCGGGGCGCCTGCGGTGCCCACCTGGAAATTACGGCCCGAGACCCTCGAGGACAGTGTTTTCAGGGCGGACCTAGGTGATAAGATCTCAGAGTACTTTGCGTCCAACGGCGGCACCGCGAGCTCAAGAGCGTTAGAGTGGGACGCTTTTAAGGTGGTTGTGAGGGGATACTGTATTTCTAAAAAGGTCGGCATGAGGCGAATTATCCTCGCCGACCTAGATGCAGCGGACCGGAAACTCCGCGAGCTGGAAATTCGCCGCCCCGGGCGCCCTGAATTGCAGGTACGCACGGTGGAGGCGAAGGAGGCGGTGGCGGCGGAGGTCGAACGGCTTCGCTGTTTTGACTACAAGGCCTATACGGTTCGGTCCATCGCAGAGGGGGATAGGTCGAGCGCGCTGCTGGCATGGCTAGCCAACCCTACGCGTCAGTCCTCATTGACGACATCCATGCGCAAGGCAGACGGAACCGAGGTGTACACTCAGCCTGAGATTCTGAGCTGCTACCGGCAATATTACGAACGTTTGTACCGCAGTCGCTCTGCCCGAGACCCTGACCTGCTTGATAATTATCTACGGCCTCTGGAGCTCCGAACAGTGGAGCAGGACGTGGCGACAGCCCTGGGGTCCGACATAGAACTGGGAGAGATCCGTAGCGCCATTAAAAAGATGGCGAGGAATAAGACCCCGGGCCTGGACGGCCTTCCTGTGGAGTTCTACGCAGCTTATGCTGACCTCCTAGCCCCTAGGTTATTGATAGTATACAGAGAGGCGAAGAGGCTCGGGCGACTCCCGGGCTCGATGTGCGAGGCGTTGGTGGTTCCACTCCTCAAGCCCGGAAGGGACTCATCCGACCCGGGGTCTTACCGTCCCTTATCAATGCTGACGGTTGACTATAAAATACTGAGCAGCATCTTGGCCTCGAGGCTGCTGGGACACATGAGCTCCCTGGTGCATGAGGACCAAGCAGGCTTTATCCCCAGGCGTAACACGACCATGAACATTCGCAGGTTGTTCCGCTTGCTAGGGGAGCCGCTTGTGGACGCCCCGTGCCCGGTTGTCTTATCGGTAGACCTAGAGAAGGCTTTTGATAGCCTGGAATGGGACTACCTTTGCTCTGTGCTACGGAGGTTCGGCCTCGGTGAGGGCTTCATCAGATGGACCACGGTTCTGTATGCCTCTGCATCGGCCAGAATACGGGCGGGACCGCTGATTTCCTCACAATATCCGGTGGAACGGGGCACGAGGCAGGGATGTTCGTTATCCCCACTTCTCTTTGCGCTGGCGGTGGAGCCCCTTGCGCTGCATCTCCGGTCGGGAGCCCATTATACGGGCCTATGGACTCCTTCGGGCCCGCACTACATTTCGCTGTATGCAGACGACCTGCTGCTCTTCCTAGAGGACCCGCTCGCCGCCCTGCAGGGAGCTGCGGCGGCGCTCACGGAGTTTGGGGAGGTCTCGGGCCTCCGGGTGAATTGGACTAAGACCTGTCTTTTCCCGGTTCGCAGGGGCACCCCTACCCCTACTTTAAGTAGGGAGATTAGATGGGAACCCGACTGCTTTAAGTACCTGGGGGTGTACGTCTATCATGAGCCATCTGACCTCCTGGATGGGAACATTGCCCGCGGCACTCGAGCACTTCGAGGCTGTATGGACTTCTGGGCCACGCTACCGCTTTCGGTGGCAGGGCGGATCGCTTTGCTTAAAATGGTGGCGCTTCCCCGGTTGTTATATTATTTCCGGACACTACCGATCTGGGTCCCACCGGCTACGTTTCGACTATTACGATCTATGATAGTCGGATTCCTCTGGGGCTCGGGCCGCCGGCGGGTGGCCCTCCAGACCCTGATGAGGCCGAAGGATGAAGGCGGGCTTGCGGTGCCGGACTTTGAAAAGTATTATTTAGCGGCGCAGCTCCAGACCTTCACCCAGGAGATCGCCCGGGAATTCCGGGGCCCGGAAGACAGAAGGGGAACGGGTATGGCCAGGCATGTTCTCTCCTTCATAGCGCTGCGACAACGTTTGGCCTTGCAGGACTTGTCGATGGAGGAGCGGACCGTTCGCCTGTGTTGGAACCGAGCTCACGCCCGGGGCCACCTGAGAACACCGTATGCGCCCGAAATACCTCTGGGGATGCTGACGGCTTTGCCCCATGGTGGCGATTGGTCACGGTTGGCGACCTGGGAGGACGCCGGCTTACAGCTTGTAGGGGACCTGTACGAGGACGGGACGCTCTTGCCCTTTCAGGAGCTCATTGATCGCTTCGAGATCCCCCGCGGCGACTTTCTGCTGCACTCGGCCCTTGTCCGAGCGATCCAGGCGCACTGGAAACGCGGGCAGGAGGAACCCACTTTATCGCCGGTGTGCCAATACGTGATGATGTCTGCGGGCACGGTGAAGGCGGTCACTTGCCTTTACGGCAGACTGATCAATGAGGGGCTGGCTCCCCTCACTATTCTGAGAAACCGTTGGGAGGAGGACATTGGCAAGGAGATCCCGGAGACGACCTGGTCCCAGCTGGTGCGGCGAGCCTGGAAGGGCACACGCCACGCCCGCTTTCAACTGGTCCACTATTACGTGCTCCACAGAGCATATCTGACCCCGGTGAAAATCAGACGATATTTCGCTACGAACTCGGCGGACTGCCCCAGGTGCCCGGCCCAGGAGGCGGACCTTCTCCACATGCTGTGGGCCTGCCCGGGATTGTCATCCTATTGGGTGGAAGTGGGGAAGACCCTGGAGGAGGTGACGGGGAGATCCTTATCGTTTGACGCGGCGGTGGGACTCCTACACTGGTTCCCTCATACCCCCAAGAATAAAATATCCAGCAAGTTCATTGATTTAGGGCTACTCCTGGCTAAACGAGAGGTGACCAGGAACTGGAAGGCACGAGTTGGTCCGACAGGAAGCCGGTGGCACAGCGAACTTTTGAAGTGGGCGGCGGGGGAGAGCACACTGAGATACCAGCTAGCTTGGAGGCAGCATAATGAGAAGGCGCAGGAGGCAGCGCTGGAGTGGGAGACGTTAGTGCAAGCCCTCAGGGATTATTGCGCCCCCAGCGACTCTGAGGATGAGGAAGCGGCTCGCCCCATGTCCCGATAAACGATTGCACTTTTCAGAACTGTTGCTTTCCCCATGGGTCCCTTGGTAGATCCTGTTGCGGTTGTTACCGTGCGCTGATGGCGGGGTTGGATAGGGTTTTCTTTGGTTCGTAGTGTTTAGAGGGTGGGGTTTTTCTTTTTGGGTTTATAGGCTTGTTTGGAAAAGCAGATGACGGACAGTAGATCATCCGGACCAGCTTCGACATCCTTCTGAGCCCCCATTGAATTTCGCCGCCCGACCCCAGGGTTGTGGGCTGAATGGCTGTGTAAGAAACTTACGGCGGGGGGACGGAGGGTTGTGTCTCATTGATTTTGCTTGTGCTATAATGCTGGTCGATTATGTAACGATTTACTGATTCCTGCAATAAAAATATATTAAAAAAAAAAAAAATGGTACAATGAGATCAGGACACGAGGATCCTCTCAATTCTAGTCTCTGACAGGGAAAAGGGGTAGCGGGACAGTCTTTGTTACCAATCTGGTACTGCGGTGAGACGATGGTAGCTCACAATCCTCGAGCTCGGCGTTCGAGAAGGACGGGCCGCGGCAGCGCCAGCAGGTCCCGAGGTGGTCGTAGATGGGAACGGGCCGCTGCAGCGCCAGCAGGTCCCGACGAGGACGAAGGTTGCAAGAAGGCCGCGACGGCGCCAGCAGGTCCAACGAGGATGAAGGTTGCAGAAGGCCGCGGCAGCGCCAGCAGGCAGGACGACAGTTCACAAGGCAGGGCTACGGCAGCGCCAGCAGTCCGTCAAGGATGAGTTCTTCACGGTGTCTCTCGACTCCAGGATACAACTGCCTTCCTGCTCTGGAGCTGCCCCAGTTATAGGTCTGGCGCCCTTTGATGTCCGGACCCTCGCACTTGGAGGTCGGGAGGTCCGGGATGAGGGAGTCCAGACACCCAGCAGGGGGGTGGAGCCAGCGCCCGGGGAGGCTGGGGGCGATCGGCACCTGGCGGCGGAGAGCCATCGACACTCCTTCCTCCCATTGACCTGCCAAGTGGTCCGTTCACCTCCTGGGTGGATGGTGGTGCCGGGCTGTCGGGGCCTGGCCAGGCCCAGGGTTAGGGTCGAGCTGAGGCCACGTGGCCTCGTGGTGCAGTGTCCAAGATGGCGGCCGGGCCGGGCAATGGAGCTGACAGTGGCCCGGGCCAGTGATACAGAGATGTCCGGGAGCAGGAGTCCCGTAGGGGACGGTTTGCGGGTTGCTTCTGTGGGTAGCACCTGGAGAGCCGGTGTCCGGGCCCTGTCATGCGGGGAGGGAGCGAGCCCTTCATGTGGCCTGTCCAACATGCGTCCCTCCCCAGCTGAAGGCGGGGAGAGTCACCCATCCTCTTGGGGACTCTCCTCGTCGAGGCGGAAAAAGCGTGACAGGCCATCCGCGTTGGCGTGATCTTGGCCAGGTCGGTGCTCCACAGTGAAGTCCATCCCCTGCAGGGAGATGGACCATCGCAATAGTTTGGGATTGTCCCCCCGCATCTGCATTAGCCATTGCAGGGGGCGATGATCTGTTTGCACCCGAAAGTGGGTATCGAAGAGGTAGGGCCGGAGCTTCTTGAGGGCCCACACTACTGCAAAGGCCTCCCTCTCGATGGTGCTCCAGCGCTGTTCTCGGGCCAGTAGGCGTCTGCTGATGAAGGCCACTGGTTGGTCAACTCCATCGGGGTTCAGCTGGGAGAGGACGGCCCCAATGCCATGGTCGGAGGCATCAGTCTGGACGATGAACTCCCGGCTGTAGTCGGGAGCCTGGAGCACAGGGGCGGTGCACATGGCGGCCTTCAGCTTCTCGAAGGCCGCTTGACAGTCTGGAGTCCAGTTGACCATTTTTGGGTGCTTCTTGGATGTGAGCTCTGTGAGGGGCCCCACAATGCTGCCATAGTCCTTCACAAACCGCCGGTAGTATCCAGTGAGCCCCAAGAAGGCTCGGACCTCGGTTTGCGTTACGGGGGGCTGCCAGGACTGGATGGCAGCGATCTTGAGCTGGAGGGGGGCCACCAGACCGCTTCCCACTTGGTGTCCGAGGTAGGTCACGGACCCCTGGCCAATCTGGCATTTGCTGGCCTTGATTGTGAGGCCGGCCCGTTGGAGGGCCTGCAGGACCTCTCGGAGGTGGCGGAGGTGGTCTGACCAGTGGCGGCTGTATACCGCGATATCGTCCAGGTAGGCGGCACTGAACAAGGCCCGCCAATACCTGGTTCACAAGTCGTTGAAAAGTGGCTGGAGCGTTTTTCATGCCGAATGGCATCACTTTGAAATGGTAGTGTCCATTCGGGGTGGAGAAAGCGGATCATTCTTGGGCCCTGGGGGTGAGGCCGATCTGCCAGTAGCCCGCTGTCAGGTCGAAGATGCTGAGGTAGCGGGCAGCCCGCATGCGGTCGACCAGTTCATCTGCTCTGGGAATGGGGTGAGCGTCAGTTCGGGTGACAGCGTTCAGGCCCCGATAGTCGACGCAGAATCGGAGCTCAGGGGTGGTGCCTGGTGCAGCAGCTTTGGGGACCAGCACGACTGGGCTGGCCCAGGGGCTGTCCGAGGGCTCGATGACTCAGAGTGTGAGCATTTTTGATACTTCCTTCTGGATGCAGGCGCATACCCGATCTGGTACGCGGTACGCCCGGTGTCGGATAGGGGGACTGTCCCCAGTGTCCACGTCGTGCAAGCACCAGGGGGTGACCCCGGGGGTGAGGGAAAATAGGGTTGCAAATTGCAGCAGGAGGGCCCGACAGTCTTGGCGCTGCTCCGGGGTCAGGGCATCGGAGAGTCGGACCCCATCCACCGAACCATCTTTCTCACGGGTCCTCAGTAGGTCAGGGAGGGGCTCGGAGTCTTCTTCCGCTCCACTGTCTGTAGCCATCAGCAGGCTGAGCTCCGAGCGCACAAAGTGGGGTTTGAGTCTGTTGGCGTGGAGGACCCGGAGGGGGTTCCGGGGAGATTCCATGTCGATGAGATAGGTGACGGGGCTCTTGCGCTCGACCACCTTGAAGGGCCCCGTCCATTTGTCCTGCAAGGCACAAGGTTCGATGGGGGACATCACCCATACTTGCTGGCCAGGTTCGAACTCGATGGAGGAGGCATTTTGATCGTACCATTTCTTCATGTCCTCCTGACTGGCCTCAAGATTGGCTTTGGCGATCTCTCTGAATCGTCTGGTTTGATTGCGGAGGGTCAGGAGGTACTTGTAGACGTCTGGAGGGGTTTTCAGGGGGGCCATTTCCCAACCTTCTTTGACTAGGCTGAGGGGCCCTCGAACGGGGTGTCCGTACAGGAGTTCAAAGGTGCTGAAGCCGAGGGACTTCTGGGGGACCTCTCGGTAGGCGAAGAGGAGGCACGGGAGTAGCACATCCCACTGGCGGCGTAGGGGCTCTTCCAACCCCATAATCATTCCCTTGAGTGTGCGGTTGAACCTCTCAACCAGTCCGTTTCCTTGCGGGTGATAGGGGGTTGTGAATCGGTAGGTGACCCCGCACTGCTGCCAGAGGGATTTCATATACTTTGAAATGAAGTTCGTGCCCCTGTCGCTGACGACTTCCCGAGGGAAGCCCACTCGGGAGAAGATCCCCATTAAGGCTCGGCCGACCACTGGTGCGGTTACAGTTCGAAGGGGAACGGCCTCGGGATAGCGGGTGGCGTGGTCCACCAGGACCAGGATGAATCGATGCCCTTGTGCTGTTCGGGGTCCAGGGGCCCCACAATGTCTATTCCCACCTTTTCGAACGGGGTGGTAACAGGGAATGGTTGCAGGGGTGCCTTGAGTTTGCTGCCGCTCTTCCCGCTGGCCTGGCAAGTGGGGCAGGACCGGCAGTGGTTGAGGACGTCATTTCTCATTTTTGGCCAGTAAAAGTGGGTCACCAGGCGGTTGTAAGTTTTGTCCTGTCCCAAGTGTCCAGCCAGGGGGACATTGTGTGCCAAGTTCAACAGGAAGTCTCTAAAGCGGAGGGGCACCACCAACACTCGACCGGCTCCCAACTCCGCGATACTTTGTTCGCTGTACAATAGGTCATTGTCCCAATAGATCCAGTGGGCCCCGACGGTATCTCCCGCGCTCTGGGCGAGGGCTTGCTGTCGCAGTCCCTCGAGGGAGGGACAGGTCTTTTGCTCTTGACGGAATTGTTCCTGGGTGGGTCCTCCTTCTTGACGCCACTGAGCCAGATCTGGAAGGTCTTGGGGCTGAGCGAGCCCTTCTTGGGTTTGTTCCGGGGGGTCGGTATGTTCGGCGTCTCCCACTGGAGCGATCGGGGGAGGAGGTGCTGGCCATTCGGGTTCTTCAGGTCTGGGGATGGTGCGGGCGGCCATGGACCGGGTGGTTACGCATGCCCAGTCCAGGAGGCCCAACATCCCCAGGTGCTCTCTTCTTTACACGGCGGCCCACGGGGAACTCTCGAGATCGTTCCCCAGGAGACAGTCCACGGGGGCATCGTCGCGGACAGTCACTTTCAACATGCCGGATACTCCTCCCCATTCGAAGGGGACGCAGGCCATCCGACACAGGCTCTCAGAATTGTCGGCTGAACGGACGGGGCAGAGGACGTTCGGCAGGATTTGTTCTGGGGTCACCAGGTGACAGCGGACGGCCGTCACACTGGCCCCTGTGTCACGCAGGGCTTCAGCCTTGCGCCCATTTATGTTCACCCACTGGCTGTATTTTCTGGTGTTGGCGGGTAGGGGAGCCCGCGGGATCATGTCTCTTCCCCCTAGGCACGCCAGGACCATGGCGGCCGGTTCCCACTCTGGTTGCTCCTGTTCGTATTCCTCATGCTCTTCGGAGACTTGCTCTTCTCCTAGGGCGGCGGCAGCTACCTGGCGGGGCCCGGGAGTCTGGTTCTTTGGGCAGTTCGGGTCACTGGCGTAGTGGCCGACTCGCTGGCATCGGTGACAAGTGACATTGGCTCGGAACCCCGGGCGCATCGGGGGGTTACCCCGGCCGGCCGGGGTCGGGGTGTTGGTAGCGGGAGCGGCCGGGGCGGCGTCTCTGCCCCGGCCCTGGCCTCCTGCTCCTCCTCGGGGACGGTGATGACCTTGGTTGTTTCTGTTCTGTTCGTTTGGCCCATTCCGACCTACTCGGGTGCTCTCCCATCGGTCAGCCTCGGCGGCGAGCTGCCGTGGATCAGTCAATTTACTGTCGAGGAGGTGCTGCCTGAGCTCGACGAAGCAGTTGTTGGAGAGATGCTCCCACACAATAAGGTTGAAGAGCTGCTCGTAGGTCGTTACGTGGCTTCCCTTGATCCATCCCTCGAAGGCTCGGCTGAAATAGTTCACATATTCCACCCAAGTTGTACCCGGGATTCGGGTGCAGTCGCGGAACCTCTGGCGGTACATCTCGGGTGTAAGCCCATATCGAGTGAGGAGGGCGGCCTTCATGTGGTCCTAGGACGTCATTTGATGGTCCGGGAGCTGTAGCAGGGCATCGCGGCCTTCATTGACGAACCTCCCCCATAGACCGGCTCCCCAGTCACTTCGATCGATCCGGTGGGAGGTCATGGCGATCTCGTAGGCCTTGAACCACTGTTGTATGTCGTCGTTTCGGAAATATTCTCGGACTACATCTTTGGGGATGTGGACCTTTGGTTCTGTAGCTCCTGGGGTGCGCGGTTGCTCGGGCACCCCCAGGTCTTTGTTCTGCTTCCGTAGTTCTATCTCTGCTAGTTTGCCCTTGTGTTCGTATGCCAGTCTTTTTTCTTCGAGCTCTCTTTGTCTTTGCTTTTCTTCCCGCTCTTCTCGGAGCCGTAAGTGTTCTAGGTTAATTTTTTGTTCCGCTAGTTTTAGTTCTCCGTCCAACTTGAGCCGTGCCAACTCTAATTCGTGCAGTCTGCTTTTTTCTCGTTCTTGGATCTCTTCCCGGGAGAGACCCGCTCTCCTTTCTTCGGACGGAGCGGTGCTCGTCTCCGGTGCTTCGATGTTTTGGTCCCGGGGTCCGGCGGCATTTGCCTCTGCCCACGATTCTAGGGCGTGTTTAAAGTCATCTTTTGTGCTCAGACCGGTGGTAGCAATGCCCAGTTCCATACAAAATTGTTTTAATTCTCGATGGCTGTACTCCTCCCTTTTTTCCATTTGGAATTTCTCTGTAGATCCGCTCTCTTTGGTCGACATTGTGGTTTAGTCGTGGGGTGAGTTACTTTCTGTACAATTACGCGTTGGTTCGGATCGCGCCGCTGGCCACCAATTTTAGACGGGGACCGGGAGGGTCGGCCGAGGACAAGGGGAGAGGCCTCCAGTGAGGGCCGTCTCCAGCGATCGTACAGACAAGTAACCTCCCCCCCCACAGATGGACACCACACAAGGATAAGGTTAACGTTCTTTATAGGCAATTCTTGAAGTACGGTAGTATGGTACAATGAGATCAGGACACGAGGATCCTCTCAATTCTAGTCTCTGACAGGGAAAAGGGGTAGCGGGACAGTCTTTGTTACCAATCTGGTACTGCGATGAGACGATGGTAGCTCACAATCCTCGAGCTCGGCGTTCGAGAAGGACGGGCCGCGGCAGCGCCAGCAGGTCCCGAGGTGGTCGTAGATTGGAACGGGCCGCGGCAGCGCCAGCAGGACCCGACGAGGACGAAGGTTGCAAGAAGGCCGCGGCAGCGCCAGCAGGTCCAACGAGGATGAAGGTTGCAGAAGGCCGCGGCAGCGCCAGCAGGCAGGACGACAGTTCACAAGGCAGGGCTACGGCAGCGCCAGCAGTCCGTCAAGGATGAGTTCTTCACGGTGTCTCTCGACTCCAGGATACAACTGCCTTCCTGCTCTGGAGCTGCCCCAGTTATAGGTCAGGCGCCCTTTGATGTCCGGACCCTCGCACTTGGAGGTCGGGAGGTCCGGGATGAGGGAGTCCAGACACCCAGCAGGGGGGTGGAGCCAGCGCCCGGGGAGGCTGGGTGCGATCGGCACCTGGCGGGGGTGAGCCATCGACACTCCTTCCTCCCATTGACCTGCCAAGTGGTCCGTTCACCTCCTGGGTGGATGGTGGTGCCGGGCTGTCGGGCCTGGCCAGGCCCAGGGTTAGGGTCGAGCTGAGGCCACGCGGCCTCGTGGTGCAGTGTCCAAGATGGCGGCCGGGCCGGGCAATGGAGCTGACAGTGGCCCGGGCCAGTGATACAGAGATGTCCGGGAGCAGGAGTCCCGTAGGGGACGGTTTGCGGGTTGCTTCTGTGGGTAGCACCTGGAGAGCCGGTGTCCGGGCCCTGTCATGCGGGGAGGGAGCGAGCCCTTCATGTGGCCTGTCCAACAATTGTTGTATGTTCTGTCACATTCTTAATTGTTATCCATCACAAACCCCCTCCTTTTGTATTATCTCCAGCCCTGAAGAGTCACTGGGTTAACTGCCCTCATTGACGAAACACGTGTCGGCTGGTTTCTCTATTTTCGTTGGTCTCTCCTGGACAGGAGGCTCAACCATTCACTAATTAAACAAGCATTTGCAATGCAATGGTCTCGGCATCATTAAAGGTAGAGCTATTGGCATTGCTCATGACATTTCTTTTTTTTCTTTAAATCATAAATAAATGGCATTGTCATTTACATTGCCAATACACAGCACTCTGCACTCAACAGCACACACCACTCTGCACCTGCACTCACTGCTCTGCACACTCACTCTGCACTCACTACTCTGCACTCTGCACTCACTACTCTGCACTCTGCACTCACTACTCTGCACTCTGCACTCACTACTCTGCACTCTGCACTCACTACTCACTACTCTGCACTCACTACTCTGCACTCACTACTCTGCACTCACTACTCTGCACTCACTACTCACTACTCTGCATTCACTACTCTGCACTCACTACTCTGCACTCACTGCACTCACTACTCTGCACTCACTACTCTGCACTCACTGCACTCACTACTCTGCACTCACTACTCTGCACTCACTACTCTGCCCTCACTACTCTGCCCTCACTACTCTGCCCTCACTACTCTGCCCTCACTACTCTGCCCTCACTACTCTGCCCTCACTACTCTGCCCTCACTACTCACTACTCTGCACTCACTACTCTGCACTCACTACTCTGCACTCACTACTCTGCACTCACTACTCTGCCCTCACTACTCTGCCCTCACTACTCTGCCCTCACTACTCTGCCCTCACTACTCTGCCCTCACTACTCTGCCCTCACTACTCTGCCCTCACTACTCTGCCCTCACTACTCTGCCCTCACTACTCTGCCCTCACTACTCTGCCCTCACTACTCTGCCCTCACTACTCTGCACTCACTACTCTGCACTCACTACTCTGCCCTCACTACTCTGCCCTCACTACTCTGCCCTCACTACTCTGCCCTCACTACTCTGCCCTCACTACTCTGCCCTCACTACTCTGCCCTCACTACTCTGCCCTCACTACTCACTACTCTGCACTCACTACTCTGCACTCACTACTCTGCACTCACTACTCTGCACTCACTACTCTGCACTCACTACTCTGCACTCACTACTCTGCACTCACTACTCTGCCCTCACTACTCTGCCCTCACTACTCTGCCCTCACTACTCTGCCCTCACTACTCTGCCCTCACTACTCTGCCCTCACTACTCTGCCCTCACTACTCTGCCCTCACTACTCTGCCCTCACTACTCTGCCCTCACTACTCTGCCCTCACTACTCTGCCCTCACTACTCTGCCCTCACTACTCTGCCCTCACTACTCTGCCCTCACTACTCTGCCCTCACTACTCTGCCCTCACTACTCTGCCCTCACTACTCTGCCCTCACTACTCTGCCCTCACTACTCTGCCCTCACTACTCACTACTCACTACTCTGCCCTCACTACTCACTACTCTGCCCTCACTACTCACTACTCTGCCCTCACTACTCACTACTCTGCCCTCACTACTCACTACTCTGCCCTCACTACTCACTACTCTGCCCTCACTACTCACTACTCTGCCCTCACTACTCTGCACTCTGCCCTCACTACTCTGCACTCTGCCCTCACTACTCTGCACTCTGCCCTCACTACTCTGCACTCTGCACTCACTACTCTGCACTCTGCACTCACTACTCTGCACTCTGCACTCACTACTCTGCACTCTGCACTCACTACTCACTACTCTGCACTCACTACACTGCCCTCACTACTCACTACTTGCACTCACTACTCTGCACTCACTACTCTGCACTCACTACTCTGCACTCACTACTCTGCACTCACTACTCTGCACTCACTACTCTGCACTCACTACTCTGCACTCACTACTCTGCACTCACTACTCACTACTCTGCACTCACTACTCTGCACTCACTACTCTGCACTCACTACTCTGCACTCACTACTCTGCACTCACTACTCTGCACTCACTACTCTGCACTCACTACTCACTACTCTGCATTCACTACTCTGCACTCACTACTCTGCACTCACTGCACTCACTACTCTGCACTCACTACTCTGCACTCACTGCACTCACTACTCTGCACTCACTACTCTGCACTCACTACTCTGCACTCACTACTCTGCACTCACTACTCTGCACTCACTACTCTGCACTCACTACTCTGCACTCACTACTCTGCACTCACTACTCTGCACTCACTACTCTGCACTCACTACTCTGCACTCACTACTCTGCACTCACTACTCTGCACTCACTACTCTGCACTCACTACTCTGCACTCACTACTCACTACTCTGCATTCACTACTCTGCATTCACTACTCTGCACTCACTACTCTGCACTCTCTGCACTCACTACTCTGCACTCACTACTCTGCACTCACTACTCTGCACTCACTACTCTGCACTCACTACTCTGCACTCACTACTCTGCACTCACTACTCTGCACTCACTACTCTGCACTCACTACTCTGCACTCACTACTCTGCACTCACTACTCTGCACTCACTACTCACTACTCTGCACTCACTACTCTGCACTCACTACTCTGCACTCACTACTCTGCACTCACTACTCTGCACTCACTACTCTGCACTCACTACTCACTACTCTGCATTCACTACTCTGCACTCACTACTCTGCACTCACTGCACTCACTACTCTGCACTCACTACTCTGCACTCACTGCACTCACTACTCTGCACTCACTACTCTGCACTCACTACTCTGCACTCACTACTCTGCACTCACTACTCTGCACTCACTACTCTGCACTCACTACTCTGCACTCACTACTCTGCACTCACTACTCTGCACTCACTACTCTGCACTCACTACTCTGCACTCACTACTCACTACTCTGCATTCACTACTCTGCACTCACTACTCTGCACTCACTACTCTGCACTCTCTGCACTCACTACTCTGCACTCACTACTCTGCACTCACTACTCTGCACTCACTACTCTGCACTCACTACTCTGCACTCACTACTCTGCACTCACTACTCACTACTCTGCATTCACTACTCTGCACTCACTACTCTGCACTCACTACTCTGCACTCTCTGCACTCACTACTCTGCACTCACTACTCTGCACTCACTACTCTGCACTCACTACTCTGCACTCACTACTCTGCACTCACTACTCTGCACTCACTACTCTGCACTCACTACTCTGCACTCACTACTCTGCACTCACTACTCACTACTCTGCACTCACTACTCTGCACTCACTACTCACTACTCTGCACTCACTACTCTGCACTCACTACTCTGCACTCACTACTCTGCACTCACTACTCTCTGCACTCACTACTCTCTGCACTCACTACTCTGCACTCACTACTCTGCACTCACTACTCTGCACTCACTACTCTGCACTCACTACTCTGCACTCACTACTCTGCACTCACTACTCTGCACTCACTACTCTGCACTCACTACTCTGCACTCACTACTCTGCACTCACTACTCTGCACTCACTACTCTGCACTCACTACTCTGCACTCACTACTCTGCACTCACTACTCTGCACTCACTACTCTGCACTCACTACTCTGCACTCACTACTCACTACTCTGCACTCACTACTCTGCACTCACTACTCTGCACTCACTACTCTGCACTCACTACTCTGCACTCACTACTCTGCACTCACTACTCTGCACTCACTACTCTGCACTCACTACTCTGCACTCACTACTCTGCACTCACTACTCTGCACTCACTACTCTGCACTCTGCACTCACTACTCTGCACTCTGCACTCACTACTCTGCACTCTGCACTCACTACTCTGCACACTCACTACTCTGCACACTCACTACTCTGCACACTCACTACTCTGCACACTCACTACTCTGCACTCACTACTCTGCACTCACTACTCTGCACTCACTACTCTGCACTCACTACTCTGCACTCACTACTCTGCACTCACTACTGGCCCGGATGGCTACTTTCAAGAAAGCACAGACGTGGTAGCAGATTTCAGGTGTGCTCAAAAATTGTAAGTGGAGCAGATGCATATTTAAAATATTTCTCACAAAAATACTACCGCTGATGGCTGACCACCATTCATTTCACATCTATGGAAACTGAGGGGCAGATAACGTTTAAAAATATTTCATTTAACGTTTTCAGCAATTTTGTTTGTTTTGCATGTTCAGCTAATTCTCTGCTTTGAGTGACGTTTGCCAGACGTGAGAGTGCTTAATTGATTGCATAACACCGACGCAAGCACCAATCTGCACTCACTACTCTGCACTCACTACTCTGCACTCACTACTCTGCACTCACTACTCTGCACTCACTACTCTGCACTCACTTCTCTGCACTCACTACTCTGCACTCACTACTCTGCACTCACTACTCTGCACTCACTACTCTGCACTCACTACTCTGCACTCACTACTCTGCACTCACTACTCTGCACTCACTACTCTGCACTCACTACTCTGCACTCACTACTCTGCACTCACTACTCTGCACTCACTACTCTGCACTCACTACTCTGCACTCACTACTCTGCACTCACTACTCTGCACTCACTACTCTGCACTCACTACTCTGCACTCACTACTCTGCACTCACTACTCTGCACTCACTACTCTGCACTCACTACTCTGCACTCACTACTCACTACTCTGCATTCACTACTCTGCACTCACTACTCTGCACTCACTGCACTCACTACTCTGCACTCACTACTCTGCACTCACTGCACTCACTACTCTGCACTCACTACTCTGCACTCACTACTCTGCACTCACTACTCTGCACTCACTACTCTGCACTCACTACTCTGCACTCACTACTCTGCACTCACTACTCTGCACTCACTACTCTGCACTCACTACTCTGCACTCACTACTCTGCACTCACTACTCTGCACTCACTACTCTGCACTCACTACTCTGCACTCACTACTCTGCACTCACTACTCTGCACTCACTACTCACTACTCTGCATTCACTACTCTGCACTCACTACTCTGCACTCACTACTCTGCACTCTCTGCACTCACTACTCTGCACTCACTACTCTGCACTCACTACTCTGCACTCACTACTCTGCACTCACTACTCTGCACTCACTACTCTGCACTCACTACTCACTACTCTGCATTCACTACTCTGCACTCACTACTCTGCACTCACTACTCTGCACTCTCTGCACTCACTACTCTGCACTCACTACTCTGCACTCACTACTCTGCACTCACTACTCTGCACTCACTACTCTGCACTCACTACTCTGCACTCACTACTCTGCACTCACTACTCTGCACTCACTACTCTGCACTCACTACTCACTACTCTGCACTCACTACTCTGCACTCACTACTCACTACTCTGCACTCACTACTCTGCACTCACTACTCTGCACTCACTACTCTGCACTCACTACTCTGCACTCACTACTCTCTGCACTCACTACTCTGCACTCACTACTCTGCACTCACTACTCTGCACTCACTACTCTGCACTCACTACTCTGCACTCACTACTCTGCACTCACTACTCTGCACTCACTACTCTGCACTCACTACTCTGCACTCACTACTCTGCACTCACTACTCTGCACTCACTACTCTGCACTCACTACTCTGCACTCACTACTCTGCACTCACTACTCTGCACTCACTACTCACTACTCTGCACTCACTACTCTGCACTCACTACTCTGCACTCACTACTCTGCACTCACTACTCTGCACTCACTACTCTGCACTCACTACTCTGCACTCACTACTCTGCACTCACTACTCTGCACTCACTACTCTGCACTCACTACTCTGCACTCACTACTCTGCACTCTGCACTCACTACTCTGCACTCTGCACTCACTACTCTGCACTCTGCACTCACTACTCTGCACACTCACTACTCTGCACACTCACTACTCTGCACACTCACTACTCTGCACACTCACTACTCTGCACTCACTACTCTGCACTCACTACTCTGCACTCACTACTCTGCACTCACTACTCTGCACTCACTACTCTGCACTCACTACTGGCCCGGATGGCTACTTTCAAGAAAGCACAGACGTGGTAGCAGATTTCAGGTGTGCTCAAAAATTGTAAGTGGAGCAGATGCATATTTAAAATATTTCTCACAAAAATACTACCGCTGATGGCTGACCACCATTCATTTCACATCTATGGAAACTGAGGGGCAGATAACGTTTAAAAATATTTCATTTAACGTTTTCAGCAATTTTGTTTGTTTTGCATGTTCAGCTAATTCTCTGCTTTGAGTGACGTTTGCCAGACGTGAGAGTGCTTAATTGATTGCATAACACCGACGCAAGCACCAATCTGCACTCACTACTCTGCACTCACTACTCTGCACTCACTACTCTGCACTCACTACTCTGCACTCACTACTCTGCACTCACTTCTCTGCACTCACTACTCTGCACTCACTACTCTGCACTCACTACTCTGCACTCACTACTCTGCACTCACTACTCTGCACTCACTACTCTGCACTCACTACTCTGCACTCACTACTCTGCACTCACTACTCTGCACTCACTACTCTGCACTCACTACTCTGCACTCACTACTCTGCACTCACTACTCTGCACTCACTACTCTGCACTCACTACTCTGCACTCACTACTCTGCACTCACTACTCTGCACTCACTACTCTGCACTCACTACTCTGCACTCACTACTCTGCACTCACTACTCTGCACTCACTACTCACTACTCTGCATTCACTACTCACTACTCACTACTCTGCACTCACTACTCTGCACTCACTACTCACCACTCTGCACTCACTACTCACCACTCTGCACTCACTACTCACCACTCTGCACTCACTACTCACCACTCTGCACTCACTACTCACCACTCTGCACTCACTACTCACCACTCTGCACTCACTACTCACCACTCTGCACTCACTACTCACCACTCTGCACTCACTACTCACTACTCTGCCCTCACTACTCACTACTCTGCCCTCACTACTCTGCCCTCACTACTCACTACTCTGCCCTCACTACTCACTACTCTGCACTCACTACTCTGCACTCACTACTCTGCACTCACTACTCTGCACTCACTACTCTGCACTCACTACTCTGCACTCACTACTCTGCACTCACTACTCTGCACTCACTACTCTGCACTCACTACTCTGCACTCACTACTCACTACTCTACACTCACTACTCACTACTCTGCACTCACTACTCACTACTCTGCACTCACTACTCACTACTCTGCACTCACTACTCTGCACTCACTACTCACTACTCTGCACTCACTACTCACTACTCTGCACTCACTACTCTGCACTCACTACTCTGCACTCACTACTCTGCACTCACTACTCTGCACTCACTACTCTGCACTCACTACTCTGCACTCACTACTCTGCACTCACTACTCTGCACTCACTACTCTGCACTCACTACTCTGCACTCACTACTCTGCACTCACTACTCACTACTCTGCACTCACTACTCACTACTCACTACTCTGCACTCACTACTCACTACTCTGCACTCACTACTCACTACTCTGCACTCACTACTCTGCACTCACTACTCTGCCCTCACTACTCTGCCCTCACTACTCTGCCCTCACTACTCACTACTCTGCCCTCACTACTCACTACTCTGCCCTCACTACTCACTACTCTGCCCTCACTACTCACTACTCTGCCCTCACTACTCACTACTCTGCCCTCACTACTCACTACTCTGCACTCACTACTCTGCACTCACTACTCTGCACTCACTACTCTGCACTCACTACTCTGCACTCACTACTCTGCACTCACTACTCTGCACTCACTACTCTGCACTCACTACTCTGCACTCACTACTCTGCACTCACTACTCACTACTCACTACTCTGCACTCACTACTCACTACTCTGCACTCACTACTCACTACTCTGCACTCACTACTCACTACTCTGCACTCACTACTCACTACTCTGCACTCACTACTCTGCACTCACTACTCACTACTCTGCACTCACTACTCACTACTCTGCACTCACTACTCACTACTCTGCACTCACTACTCACTACTCTGCACTCACTACTCTGCACTCACTACTCTGCACTCACTACTCTGCACTCACTACTCTGCACTCACTACTCTGCACTCACTACTCACTACTCTGCACTCACTACTCTGCACTCACTACTCTGCACTCACTACTCTGCACTCACTACTCTGCACTCACTACTCTGCACTCACTACTCTGCACTCACTACTCTGCACTCACTACTCTGCACTCACTACTCTGCACTCACTACTCTGCCCTCACTACTCTGCCCTCACTACTCACTACTCTGCCCTCACTACTCACTACTCTGCCCTCACTACTCACTACTCTGCCCTCACTACTCACTACTCTGCCCTCACTACTCACTACTCTGCCCTCACTACTCACTACTCTGCACTCACTACTCTGCACTCACTACTCTGCACTCACTACTCTGCACTCACTACTCTGCACTCACTACTCTGCACTCACTACTCTGCACTCACTACTCTGCACTCACTACTCTGCACTCACTACTCTGCACTCACTACTCTGCACTCACTACTCTGCACTCACTACTCACTACTCACTACTCTGCACTCACTACTCACTACTCTGCACTCACTACTCACTACTCTGCACTCACTACTCACTACTCTGCACTCACTACTCACTACTCTGCACTCACTACTCTGCACTCACTACTCACTACTCTGCACTCACTACTCACTACTCTGCACTCACTACTCACTACTCTGCACTCACTACTCACTACTCTGCACTCACTACTCTGCACTCACTACTCTGCACTCACTACTCTGCACTCACTACTCTGCACTCACTACTCTGCACTCACTACTCTGCACTCACTACTCTGCACTCACTACTCTGCACTCACTACTCTGCACTCACTACTCTGCACTCACTACTCTGCACTCACTACTCTGCACTCACTACTCTGCACTCACTACTCACTACTCACTACTCTGCACTCACTACTCTGCACTCACTGCACTCACTACTCTGCACTCACTACTCTGCACTCACTACTCTGCACTCACTACTCACTACTCACTACTCTGCACTCACTACTCTGCACTCACTACTCTGCACTCACTACTCTGCACTCACTACTCTGCACTCACTACTCACTACTCACTACTCTGCACTCACTACTCTGCACTCACTACTCTGCACTCACTGCACTCACTACTCTGCACTCACTACTCTGCACTCACTACTCTGCACTCACTACTCTGCACTCACTACTCTGCACTCACTACTCTGCACTCACTACTCACTACTCACTACTCTGCACTCACTACTCTGCACTCACTACTCTGCACTCACTACTCTGCACTCACTACTCTGCACTCACTACTCTGCACTCACTACTCTGCACTCACTACTCTGCACTCACTACTCACTACTCACTACTCTGCACTCACTACTCTGCACTCACTACTCTGCACTCACTGCACTCACTACTCTGCACTCACTACTCTGCACTCACTACTCTGCACTCACTACTCTGCACTCACTACTCTGCACTCACTACTCTGCACTCACTACTCTGCACTCACTACTCACTACTCACTACTCTGCACTCACTACTCACTACTCACTACTCTGCACTCACTACTCACTACTCACTACTCTGCACTCACTACTCTGCACTCACTACTCTGCACTCACTACTCTGCACTCACTACTCTGCACTCACTACTCTGCACTCACTACTCACTACTCACTACTCTGCACTCACTACTCACTACTCACTACTCTGCACTCACTACTCTGCACTCACTACTCTGCACTCACTACTCTGCACTCACTACTCTGCACTCACTACTCTGCACTCACTACTCTGCACTCACTACTCACTACTCACTACTCACTACTCTGCACTCACTACTCTGCACTCACTGCACTCACTACTCTGCACTCACTACTCTGCACTCACTACTCTGCACTCACTACTCTGCACTCACTACTCTGCACTCACTACTCTGCACTCACTACTCTGCACTCACTACTCACTACTCACTACTCACTACTCTGCACTCACTACTCACTACTCACTACTCTGCACTCACTACTCTGCACTCACTACTCTGCACTCACTACTCTGCACTCACTACTCTGCACTCACTACTCTGCACTCAATACTCTGCACTCAATACTCTGCACTCAATACTCTGCACTCACTATTCTGCATTCTGCACACTCACTCTGCACTCACTACTCAGCACTCACTGCTCTGCACACTCTGCACTCACTACTCTGCACTCACTACTCTGCACTCACTACTCTGCACTCACTACTCTGCACTCACTACTCTGCACTCACTACTCTGCACTCACTATTCTGCATTCTGCACACTCACTCTGCACTCACTACTCTACACACTCACTACTCTGCACACTCACTACTCTGCACACTCACTACTCTGCACACTCACTACTCTGCACACTCACTACTCTGCACACTCACTACTCTGCACACTCACTACTCTGCACACTCACTACTCTGCACTCACTACTGGCCCGGATGGCTACTTTCAAGAAAGCACAGACGTGGTAGCAGATTTCAGGTGTGCTCAAAAATTGTAAGTGGAGCAGATGCATATTTAAAATATTTCTCACAAAAATACTACCGCTGATGGCTGACCACCATTCATTTAACATCTATGGAAACTGAGGGGCAGATAACGTTTAAAAATATTTCATTTAACGTTTTCAGCAATTTTGTTTGTTTTGCACGTTTAGCTAATTCTCTGCTTTGAGTGACGTTTGCCAGACGTGAGAGTGCTTAATTGATTGCATAACTCCGACGCTAGCACCAATCTGAGGGGAGAAACAGAAGTCTGTACATGATGCCAATATTTGGAATTTCAGTTGGCTAAAGTGTACTCAGGCGAGGAGTGAAATAGACCCATGGCATCCTTGTCATAGGCTATGGGCTGGGGAGGGAGTGGACAGCACACAGCAACCCGCCTGACGATATTCCCTAAGGCACCCCAGCACCCCAAAACCTTTTCTTGAAAAGGAGAGTGGATAATAGATGGAGACATGTAATTAAAATCAAAGGGAGAAAAAGAGTTGTGTTGTGCGTATGTCAGGTTTCATTATGTTAGGGAGTGCCTACAGCAATGTTCTGCATCTGCTGCTAAAAAAACTTGTAGAGCTGAACTAATTTAAAGACACATTGTGAATAACAGAGAAGATATTTTGTAAATAACAGCAGCATCCTAAAGGCCCCCGGAAGCCCGCCTCGGCCGCCCCGGAAGTCAGGCACGGTCGCCTGTGACGGGGGCGGGCCACGTACAGACCGGAAAAGGAGGCAGGCGGAGTCGATGCGTCTCGCGGCCCGGGGCTCCTGTGAGTGGTGTAGAGCCCAGGGGCCGCGCCAGCAGGAGGTTGGGCGCCGCGTGCTGAGAGCAGAGTCCCCGACATTGGCCAGGTAAGTTCCAAAAGGCTGGGGGGGCTTGGTGCACTTGTGTGTGTGTGTATGCTCGTGTGTGTGTGTATGTATGTGTGCGACGATGACGGCGGGGGAGGGGGGCCTCGGTGCACGTGTGTGTGTGTGCGCGCGTTTGTGTATGTGTGAGGGGGGGGTGTCTCTGTATGTATGTATGTATGTGCGTGCGTGCATGGGCGCTTGTGTGTGTGTATGGGCATGCGCATGCGTGTGTGGTGTTGCTGCTTCCCAGGAGACAGCAGCTGAGCGCGTTCGCGAGCGCGTGGCCAGCGGAAATCACCTCCTTGAAGAGGCAATGCGCGTGGCCGAGGCTGTCTCCTGGGAAGCACAGTCCGTGACAAAAGATCTCGGCGGAGACGCGCTTCCGCGCGGCTAGCCGAGACCTAACAAATAAGACGGAAAGAACATAGTTTTGATCTTATCCTTGAACGCTTTACTATAATCAACTATACCCTTACAACTGTTGTGTGCGCTTGACTGGCTGTTGTACTCTACTCAAGAGGTGGATGCAGCCGGAAAGCCTGAAAGGACGCGTCCTGTCTAGAACGCGGGGGCAGGCTGTGATAGCCCCCAGCTGTGCCTTAAAAAGCAGTGCCAATTCTTGTTCCTCTAGAAAGTGAACCAGGAGAGGTGCTGTTTGTTTAATTTACTATTTAATGCAGTACGCCTCCAACCTCTGCATAACCTTCAGAATTAAATGACAGGTGTTGGGAGAGAATAGCTTGGCGGTCCTGGTGCTTCTGTTTCTGTTACCTTCCAATTTGTCTTGGGATCGGGGTTCTGAACAGCCTCCCGTACTGCTCCTTTCTCCAAGGCAGTCCTCTCTGTAACTTAGAATTGCTATCAATGCAGGTACCATTTGCATAGTGTTGGGTAGTAAGATTAACCCTAGGAGGGGGAAAGGAACTAGTTTGGTAATGGGACCACCTGATTAGGCTGAGACTATGCCAAGGGAATCAGTCAAACTTAAGCCTTTAGAGTCACTGACGTAAACTGAAAATTGGCCCGTGACCAGTGTCGAGGGAGAGAGACTGGCTTGACCCCTGTGCATTAGGCCTTGAGCACCACATCCAGATCGGCAAGACTCTTGCCTGTGGTGGCTGGGTGTGACCACCTCTTGTGTAGGGCTGGTGACTGTGTCCTCCCAGGGGTAGGGTAGAAATGTCTTGCTATCTCTCTGGCAGGTAGAATACTTGGAACTTCGCAAACACAAGGAGGTGATTGACGTAGTGCTGAAACTTTTCAGACACTCACTTCCCCCAGTCACAGATCTGCATTTAATCCATCATCGTTCTTTAACTCACTTTGGCACCCCAGTTCAGACACAGCTATATGCAAATCAGTCTTTTTTTTTTAACAAATCTTTTTATTGAGTATACAACTTACACAGTACAGTGACCATGGGAAATACATGATTCCATTTCTCAAACAGTTGGTACAGTAGACTACGGATCTTACATCTCTAACTGCACTCATGTGAAAGCCCTTTCACCATCTGGCACCAGGCCCGCCACCCAAATCCTCAGCTTGTACAAACCTTTATAGGCTTCCCAGTGGTGTCGCGCTTTCTCCCATTTCTGCCCCTGTGCACTACTTTTTTCTGCAGCACAACACCAGCCTGTCATTCTTTTATTATTCCACCCTCGGTGGCAGGGCAGCTTCCCATGCCCCGGCTATATTTCTCTTAGTCACCATTGCAGCCACCATTAGCCAGAGTTTCTGGTATTTCCACCATGTCTGTTCGCCTTTTCCACAAAGTATGTGCCATCTGGCATCTATGTGAATTTCATGTTCCAGGACATCTGACATCCCCCGTATTACCTTCCCCTAGTAGTGATGTATGATAGGGCACTTCCAGACGATGTGGAAAAGGTACCTTTTCGTCACAGGCCCTTATGCAAGTATCTGTGTGGATGCGTCCAAGTTTGTGCATGAACATACTCGTAGAGTAGGACCTATGGAGGATCCATTGCTGTACTAGCCAGAATCTCGCCCTGACTGCTACCTATCTCAGGTTTTGTATGGTCTCTACCCAGGCATCATTCTCCAATAACCCAATGTCGGTTTCCCAGGCCACCCGTAGCTGCCAAACCCCACCCCCTCGGGATCGGGCGAATCATTAACGATCTTTTTATATGTGAGGGATAATGCCTTTTCCAGGATTTGGTCCAGTAGGAGTCTATCCTCCAGGAGACTATATTCCGGAATACGTTTCCCCTCTCGGATTAGTGTACCAGATGCGTGCCTTAGCTGCATGTATCTATATCTATGCAAAACGGTCTAGCTCAACTGCCAAGCATGTCTTCCCTGGACCGGAAGCTAGCATCCTGGGACCTGTTTTGGGGTAACATCCCTCACCAGCCTGTTGTCAAGATCCTAACTCTTCTTCCTGATGGTGATATTACAACTTCTCTTTGAGGCTTGGTGCAGCCTTATTTTGCATGAAAGCCAGCACCTTTTAATGCAGACTTTGTACAAGTGGTGGCACTTAGAATGTATGGTAACACAGAATGTCTGATCCCCAGACATGAGATGGAAATGTTATGCGGGTTAGCTCTCGAAAGTGGGTGATGGCTTGACAGCATGGTTTAAAGTGGGATAATTGTGAGAAAAGCTACCTATACTGAAGGAAGAATAAGATGAGATTTAAAAACAGATCAGAATGATCGGAAAATGATGGAGTTATGTGAGTGTTAGAAGGCACAGGTAAGCAGTCACTAGGGTGAGAAAAGCAGAATCAAATGCTCACCTTTTGGCAGAGGAGGAAGAAGGCTAACTGGTGTGTGCATGATGAGAGGTAGTGGCCCACAAGGTTCTGTCAAAGCAGTTTCTGGTCCCGCCACTAGATGTTAGCGACCCAGAGGTTGAGAATGGGAAATAATATGAATTAAGAGTAACATTGACCATACTGCATCAAGAGGCTTGCTATTACTTGCACTTTTAACATTTAATTACTCAGTATGGTTCTTAAAGAATATAAAACCGGTTTTATAGCTGTACACCGTTTCTTGGATCCGAATGTCTTTCTCCAACCGAATCTTCTACTGGATATGTTTGTTTCTTGCAGTTTAGCTTTTCAAAAGTAGTCCTTTCCAAGTTTACTACATGATCGCTCATTTTCTTACAATTTTAAAATTATCATGGATAGTATTTGTAGTTACATATGTGGTTTTTAGGTCGAGCCGCATTAGCTGTCCTGCGGCATGCTGTATTAGAGTATGGAGTAGAAGCTCCGCCCATATTTGTCATTGGCTTGTGTCATTGTCCTTCGTAAATGCTGGCTTCTGATTCATTAATAGGCTTGTTAGTCCCTCCTTAGTACCGCCTTGTCTTCATTTGACTGGCCCTTTTACTTCGATTGTTACGTGGTACGTCTTTTTAGGTCTCGCCTGAGCCAATGCCCTTGCGCATTACGCCGGCGAGATTATATTAAGGGGAAAAGAAAACTCTACTAAAATGGCGGATTAGCCACAGTTCATGTGATCTATGCGTGTGCACAACGCCAGCCACGTCACACAGCACCATTTGTCTGTGCCTCGCATCATACTTCAAAGGCTGCCGCTCCCCCGCATTAACTTCAAAGGAATGCGCACCAGCTCCCCGCCACAGCAATGCCGAGAGCTTGTTATTATTGGACACAGAGAGTAAGGGAGACTCTAACCGGTCCGTAGTCCGCATCAATATGGTACGGACTGAAGATAATGACTGTGAATGCTGACCTCCCCTTCGGCATTACAATTTAGCTTCCCCCCTGCTGCTTCGCATTACCAATCCTGCCCACCCTCTGAGCACAAACTGAGCCTTTCTTAAGCAAGTGTTAACGCTTCCTTATTCCTCCTCCATTCCCTGGTCTGCCCGACCCTCCCTACACCCCTCCTACACAGATCCAGCGGGCACCTACAAGGTACTAGCTCTGCAGCGGCATTTATATTTTTAAAAAGCAGCGTGTGTAAAAGCATTTCCATACGGCCTTCGCAGCTGTAGCATTTCTATTTTCAAAAGAGTAGCATGTGTACACATTACAGTTGTAAATGCTTGGTCATTAATGGTAAATGAATATTTAAGTGCGTGAACTTTAGCATGTGAACTGCCAGAGCCGCAAAGAAATGCTTTCACGTTCTTCCTGAATCTACTTGTAGGTGTCACCAGAACTGGCACTCACTGTCTGCCTCGTGACTTGGTGAAAAGACAACGAGAGACTTGAGGAAAGCTGTCCTTTTAGATAAGTGCTATTTAACTCATGGGGCAGCGTGCAAACAAACGGCGAGCAAACAAATAGACTTGCCATCCTTGCCTGGAACGAGTACTGCCATTTCAGGGCTAGTCTGCTTAAGGACGCGAAGTTAACCAAGAGGTCATTGGCTGGACATGCGGTAAATACAACACTGCAATTAAGGAGCAAGCGAATCACCTACCACAGTATTCAGTCTTCCACCTCTGCACTTATGAATTTTCTTTTCATTGACTCTTCCTCATGTTTTTAAACCTTTGAGTTACTGGACTGTTTGGTAAACTTTTTATTTCCTTTAAATCTACTCCAGTGTTGCAACCATCTTGTTAGCGGTGAACACACAGTAGCCTGATCGCTTTACTTGTGATTTTTTTTAATGCTCATCTACGCTATCCAAGGAGCTAAATTGGTTCCCTGAAAAAGAGCTTGCGGATTCTGCTTACATTTCACATGCTTTACTTAGTCTTGTATTTGTGTTGGAATACGGCGAAAATGACTTAATTGGGGTTAGTTTAACCCCAAGGCGCAGGTGCAGGGCTGTTTCAGCTGTCATCCTGCTTTTGCTCTTCCCCCGCATCTGTGCTTTTATGGCCCTCTCACCAGTGTGCCGCTCTGCTCTGTGCACTTTCCCCAAATGACAGACCAGGCAGGCTGTCCCGCTGCTCTGTATTCTTTCTGCTTTATCACACTTTTGATACGCAACGGCTATTTTCTCACATGAGCGCCTGCCGAGCTGTGTATCTGCTTTGCTAGGTTGCTTTTTCCCATAAATGAGCTAGGAGTCGAGGTTTTCTGAATGTGTCTGCTACTCCATCCTTCCTTCAGTGAACCCTCAGACTTAAAATGTAATTTTACCAGGTCAGTATCATAAACCCAGTACACCAGCAGATCAAGACTTTGTTTTTAGATAGCTGTGCACTTTGCACTTTTGGGTTCTAATCGTATTTTAAAAAACACGTTTTAAGTTTGAATTATTTACACATTTGAAATGTCTCGTGTCTCAAACTCACCTCACCACTTCACCCCCCTCACCCCCCTCATCCCCCTCACCCTCACACCCACTCATCCCCCTCACCCACCCTCTCCCACCCTCTCCCCCACCCTCTCCCACCCTCTCCCACCCTCTCCCCCACCCTCTCCCCCACCCTCTCCCCCACCCTCTCCCCCACCCACTCCCACACCCACTCCCCCACCCTCTCCCACACCCACTCCCCCACCCTCTCCCACACCCTTTCACCCTTTCACCCTCGCACACCCTTTCACCCTCGCACACCCTTTCACCCTCGCACACCCTTTCACCCTCGCACACCCTTTCACCCTCGCACACCCTTTCACCCTCGCACACCCTTTCACCCTCGCACACCCTTTCACCCTCGCACACCCTTTCACCCTCGCACACCCTTTCACCCTCGCACACCCTTTCACCCTCGCACACCCTTTCACCCTCGCACACCCTTTCACCCTCGCACACCCTTTCACCCTCGCACACCCTTTCACCCTCGCACACCCTTTCACCCTCGCACACCCTTTCACCCTCGCACACCCTTTCACCCTCGCACACCCTTTCACCCTCGCACACCCTTTCACCCTCGCACACCCTTTCACCCTCGCACACCCTTTCACCCTCGCACACCCTTTCACCCTCGCACACCCTTTCACCCTCGCACACCCTTTCACCCTCGCACACCCTTTCACCCTCGCACACCCTTTCACCCTCGCACACCCTTTCACCCTCGCACACCCCTTCACCCTCGCACACCCCTTCACCCTCCCACCCCCTCACCCTCCCACCCCCTCATCCACCCCTCTACCACCCCCTCCCTCACCCTCTCACCCACCCTCTCACCCACCCTCTCACCCACCCTCTCACCCACCCTCTCACCCACCCTCACCCACCCTCTCACCCACCCTCTCACCCACCCTCTCACCCACCCTCTCACCCACCCTCTCACCCACCCTCTCACCCACTCCTCCCTTTCACCCACCTTCACCCTCTCCCCCCTTTCACCCACCTTCACCCTCTCCCCCCCTTTCACCCTCTCCCCCCCTTTCACCCTCTCCCCCCTTTCACCCTCTCCCCCCCTTTCACCCTCTCCCCCCCTTTCACCCTCTCCCCCCCTTTCACCCTCTCCCCCCCCTTTCACCCTCTCCCCCCCCTTTCACCCTCTCCCCCCCTTTCACCCTCTCCCCCCCTTTCACCCTCTCCCCCCCTTTCACCCTCTCCCCCCCTTTCACCCTCTCCCCCCTTTCACCCTCTCCCCCCCCTTTCACCCTCTCCCCCCCTTTCACCCTCTCCCCCCTTTCACCCTCTCCCCCCTTTCACCCTCTCCCCCCCTTTCACCCTCTCCCCCCCTTTCACCCTCTCCCCCCCTTTCACCCTCTCCCCCCCTTTCACCCTCTCCCCCCCTTTCACCCTCACACTCCCTCTCACCCACCCTCATCTGAAAATTAGGAACAGTCCCGGGCACACGTAGTGGGGATATTACAATGTTGTGGAAGTCTTGTACAAATTACAATTGCAGTGGTTGGCACCGGTGTGAAGTTGAAAAGTTATTTAATGAGGCAACAACCGTATTGAAAGAAACAACCAGCCGACACGTGTTTTGTCACTAGCAATGGTCCTGTGACTCTTCAGGGCTGTATCGTGTTTGAAGGAGCGACAAGAACAGACCCCTTCTCACCGGTGATAATTCCAACCCTGTCTGGGGTGTGCTGTGGAATATATGGAGTAGAACAGAAGATGAGACAGTGCTCTGGGTCAGTAGTAGGCACGGTGTAAGCACCGTGTAAAGTGGAGATGCAGGTGGGTTGTACAGACCGCTGGTTTGTGGTGGGCCAGAGCCCTGTACAAGACTTCCACAACATTGTGAAATTCCCACTATGTGTGCCCGGGACTGTTCCTAATTTCATTATTGGAAATTTAGGGAGCCGACTGCTGGTGTAAACTTGTAATATCAACATGTCTATTTTTGTCTAATCCCTCTCGGTTTTGTATCTATGTATCCAGCAAGCATGTGCAATTTATTCTTTGAATCTTCATGGGTTTCATAACATTGTTTCGTGTGAAGAAGGGCAGTTTCAACAGTCTTTCAGTGCAGCAAGGGTTCATTGCTGTTTTTGTAAAGGGACTGAAGTAGACTGCTGCCTCTTGTCCCTTTGGGTTAAGTGCAAGTGTATTTCGTTTAAATTGCAGACACTAGTATACCTGGCTGGTTTCTGTATGTCTTGGCCTCAAGTATCCACACAGAATTCCAATATCCCAGGAGCGAAGCAAGAGTCTTTCCTCTCTCCTGAGATCCTGCCACCCTCTAACAAAATACTCAGAAGGGTAGAGCAGTATCCCGAGGGAGCAAAGGAACGTAGTTGGACCACTTAGGAACTTCCTGACCCGTCCAAAGGAATGATTGGGGACTGCTAGAGGAAGAAGGAACCTGTAGCAATAGACAACAATAAAAAACACTGGTTAGGGAGAGACATACCACTATACCACAATTAGTATAAACTCTTTTATAGTTCAGGCTGTGTACTTTCACATACTCAAAATAGTCATTAAACGGGTGATGCTTGAAGGTAAGTTCCTAATCAATCCACACCAAGAAAAATAATTAAAAAAAGAAATGAAGCCAGTATTTCATTAGACAAGAATATTGGACTTGTCACTAGTCTTGTTCCAAAGGCATACGGCTGCCAATGTTCCCCACTGGAGCAATCCCAAATGTACGGTCTCACAATTCCATTAGAACAGATAGTAAAATAACTCACACTCTATTGTTGCATAGAGTGACGGAAACAAATATCTAAAAAAAATGACACAGCAGAGCAAAGTCCAAAAGTATTCACAGGACAAGTCTTCGTGACGTTTTCCAACAATACTGATGCAGAGTTCAGTGTAGGTTGCACTGTGCTACCCTCCCGTGGGTTATCAAATGCGGCAGAGTGAGAGAGATGCCAAAAGGAGTTGAAAGCAGCGCAACCTTTGCCTGCAGCAGGAATAGCTCAATAAAATAAAAAACGGAGCATCCTCGCGCTCACAGGTGAAGGGATTTGTTCTTAACACATAGTGTCCTCACGCTTGCGGTCCATGGAGATTGTAATAAGAAACAAGCATTTGCAATGCAATAGGTCTCGCATTATTTAAGTTTGAGCTATTAGCATTGTAAATGGCAATTGTTTTTTGCTTTATGCTATAGTTATGTTTTTACATAAAAAGCTACATATAAAATATCTTTTATTAAAGTTATTTATGCAGTATCTAAATTTTCTTTGCATAAAAAAAGTATAATAATATCTTAGTAAAAAAGTCAAATATTTTAATGGAAATTCACCAAATGTTCATTTATGTGTTGGTTTTGAAAATAGCTAAATTAATAGCTTTGTCATTTACAATGCCAATAGTTATAACTTTCGCAAATGTGACACCTATAGCATTTGTAATGCAACATTTGTATTTACGTGACTTAGATGTATTGATATTACAAATAACAATGGCTTTTAATTTTTTTTAATACTTAATTAAAGTGATTGTAATTTATAATGGCAATAGCTTAAACTTTTGTAAATAACTTTTGTGAAGATTATGTTCAGTGTATTTTATTGTAACGAAATCCAAGAACAGAAGTGAAATATGAACATCTTTTTGTGACATTTGTAATAAAGCTTGAAACATTGAGAGAACATATTTGTGCTGTGGTGGTTCTGAGTGATAATGTGGTGGTGCTGAGTGACTGTACTCACTGTCACTCTGCACTCACTGTCACTCTGCACTCACTGTCACTCTGCACTCACTGTCACTCTGCACTCACTGTCACTCTGCACGCACTGTCAATCTGCACGCACTGTCACTCTGCACGCACTGTCACTCTGAACGCACTGCACTCTGCACGCACTGTCACTCTGCACGCACTCTGCACGCACTCTGCACGCACTGTCACTCTGCACGCACTGTCACTCTGCACGCACTGTCACTCTGCACTCACTGTCACTCTGCACTCACTGTCACTCTGCACACACTGTCACTCTGCACTCACTGTCACTCTGCACGCACTGTCACTCTGCACTTACTGTCACTCTGCACTCACTGTCACTCTGCACTCACTGTCACTCTGCACTCACTGTCACTCTGCACTCACTGTCACTCTGCACTCACTGTCACTCTGCACGCACTGTCACTCTGCACGCACTGTCACTCTGCACGCACTGTCACTCTGCACTCACTGTCACTCTGCACTCACTGTCACTCTGCACTCACTGTCACTCTGCACTCACTGTCACTCTGCACTCACTCTGTACTCACTGTCACTCTGCACTCTGACTCTGCACGCACTCTGCACTCACTGTTTCTGCACTCACTGTTTCTGCACGCACTGTCACTCTGCACGCACTGTCACTCTGCACGCACTGTCACTCTGCACGCACTGTCACTCTGCACGCACTCTGCACTCACTGTCACTCTGCACGCACTGTCACTCTGCACGCACTCTGCACTCACTGTCACTCTGCACGCACTCTGCACTCACTGTCACTCTGCACTCACTGTCATTCTGCACGCACTGTCACTCTGCACTCACTGTCACTCTGCACTCACTGTCACTGCACTCACTCTGCACTCACCCTGCACTCACCCTGCACTCACCCTGCACTCACCCTGCACTCACCCTGCACTCACTGTCACTCTGCATGCACTCTGCACTCACTGTTTCTGCACGCACTCTGCACTCACTGTCACTCTGCACTCACTGTCACTCTGCACTCACTGTCACTCTGCACTCACTCTGCACTCACCCTGCACTCACTGTCACTCTGCACGCACTCTGCACTCACTGTCACTCTGCACTCACTCTGCACTCACTGTCACTCTGCACTCACTCTGCACTCACTGTCACTATGCACGCACTCTGCACTCACTGTCACTCTGCACGCACTCTGCACTCACTGTCACTCTGCACGCACTCTGCACTCACTGTCACTCTGCACGCACTCTGCACTCACTGTCACTCTGCACTCACTGTCACTCTGCACTCACTGTCACTCTGCACGCACTGTCACTCTGCACGCACTGTCACTCTGCACGCACTGTCACTCTGCACGCACTGTCACTCTGCACGCACTGTCACTCTGCACGCACTCTGCACTCACTGTCACTCTGCACTCACTGTCACTCTGCACTCACTGTCACTCTGCACTTACTGTCACTCTGCACTTACTGTCACTCTGCACTTACTGTCACTCTGCACTTACTGTCACTCTGCACTTACTGTCACTCTGCACGCACTGTCACTGAATTCACTCTGTACTCACTGTCACTCTGCACTCACTCTGACTCTGCACTCACTGTTTCTGCACGCACTCTGCACTCACTGTCACTCTGCACTCACTGTCACTCTGCACGCACTGTCACTCTGCACGCACTGTCACTCTGCACGCACTGTCACTGTCACTCTGCACGCACTGTCACTCTGCACGCACTGTCACTCTGCACGCACTGTCACTCTGCACGCACTGTCACTCTGCACGCACTGTCACTCTGCACGCACTGTCACTCTGCACGCACTGTCACTCTGCACGCACTGTCACTCTGCACGCACTCTGCACTCACTGTCACTCTGCACGCACTCTGCACTTACTGTCACTCTGCACGCACTCTGCACTCACTGTCACTCTGCACGCACTGTCACTCTGCACGCACTGTCACTCTGCACTCACTGTCACTCTGCACTCACTGTCACTCTGCACTCACTGTCACTCTGCACTCACTGTCACTCTGCACTCACTGTCACTCTGCACTCACTGTCACTCTGCACTCACTGTCACTCTGCACTCACTGTCACTCTGCACTCACTGTCACTCTGCACTCACTCTGCACTCACTGTCACTGCACTCACTCTGCACTCACTGTCACTCTGCACTCACTGTGCACTCACTGTCACTCTGCACGCACTCTGCACTTACTGTCACTCTGCACGCACTGTCACTCTGCACTCACTGTCACTCTGCACTCACTGTCACTCTGCACTCACTGTCACTCTGCACTCACTGTCACTCTGCACTCACTGTCACTCTGCACTCACTGTCACTGCACTCACTCTGCACTCACTGTCACTCTGCACTCTGCACTCACTGTTTCTGCACGCACTCTGCACTCACTGTCACTCTGCACTCACTGTCACTCTGCACTCACTGTCACTCTGCACTCACTGTCACTCTAGCCATGCTGTTTACACAAACACACCTGCTGGTTCCATAAACAACCATGTAAAGACTACATCTCGCTCCAACTACACATTGTGGCTAGATTTCTACGTTTTTTAAACATTTTTATAGTGCTACTCTACCCAAGGGGATGTCAGAGCACTAAATAAGCAAACCGAGAAACCCTAGTCTGGAGAAACACATTTAACAAGGGAAAAACAGCGTCTCAAGAAATGCACGTAACAGGAGAACAGCAGCAAACCAGCAAGTAACATCACAAAATGCAGCAAAAAGGAGTGAGGAGACACGGTAGACAAAGGATGGTGAAGAGGGCATAGGTAAACATCGGAGAGAAAAGACTAGAAGGGAGAAGTATAGAGAAAAGATGGAAAGATTATCTGTTTGCATAGCTGAGATGTAAAACATTACAGGCAGGAAAAAATAAAGCACATTTGAACATTCCCGCCGCAATTTATTTTAGCACTAAGGCATTGACATGGTCAACGTAAATTCCCCTTCACGTACTTCGCTTAAATTTAAACCCCATACATGTCCACTGTGGCCGTCATTTTACTATATATACACTCCTATAGATTAAACAAGACGTGCTTTGAGGCAACATTTCTCAGACAACCCTGCATCCAGTACGGTAAATAAATACCGCAAGTCACCGCCTTCCGTCACTCTGCCGGCCTGCGACCAGGAAGTCAGGCAGGCCGGCGCGACAACAGGAAACAGGAAGTAGGAGGGCGGGAGCCTACCCCGCCTCCCACGGAAGAGCCGCGATTGGATGCGCGCTCCCGCGGTGAAAACTGCGAGCTCGTAACAGAGTGGTGTACCCTTTTTCAGCATTCTCACTAACGGGCCACAATAGGTCTGAAGCAGACACCTCAATGCTCACGCATTGAGGGTTAGGTCTGCTCGACCTAAAAAATTATACAGGGCGCCCTCGCTCTTGCCAGCGGGTGCTTAACTAATTAAGGACACAAGGCGCGTCCTATCGCCCGTGTTAGCCGAGGTTAAACAATTAGAGTCTTTCAGCGTGCCCTCTCGCTTGTCAGCGGGTGATTTCTGGTGGTCTGTTACTGCAGAGACATCAGAGAGGGAGAGAGAGAGAGAGAGGGAGGAATTTAGGATGGTACCCTGTGGTGAAATAAAGGGGTGAAAAATTGGAAGCAGAATGGGTGGAGTTATACGCAAATTCTGCCAAATGAGGGGCCTGGAGCCAATGACTAGTGGTAGTACTTATTAGACATCGGAGATACTGTTCTAGGGTCTGGTTTGTTCTCTCAGTTTGCCCATCTGTCTGTGGATGATAAGCCAAAGAGAGGCGATGGTCTATCTGAAGTGCCTTACAAAGCCCTTGGCAGAATTTGGACACGAATTGTGGGCCTCTATCTGAAATAATGACTGAGGGCAACCCATGTAACTTGACTACATTGTCAATGAATGTGTCTGTGAGTTCTTTGGCACTTGGTAACTTCTTAAGGGGGATAAAATGTGCCATTTTGGACAACATATACACTACCACTAATTTAGTGGTGAATCCTCTTACTGCCTGTAGGTCTGTTATGAAATCTATGCTGATGGAAGACCAGGGCACTTCAGGGACAGGCAAAGGTTCTAAAAGTCCAGTCCGTTCACAGTGTGAGGGTTTCTGGCGTGCACAAGTAGGACAGGATTTGGCAAACTCATCATTATCTTTGTTCATGCCCTTCCACCAGAACCATCTCTGGCACGTCTGTATAGTTTATTCTCCTCCAGGATGTCCTGACAGTGGCATAGCATGACACTATTTCATAATCAAGACTCTGGTTTCCTTTGTAGGAGGAAATAAACAGTGTTTATGATAGAACAAATCATCCACTATTGTGTTCAACGGATCGGTCAACCACTTCCCACGATCAAGAGCAGAAAAAGCTTGAACTAATTGAGTCAAAAAGGAGTCATCCATATTGTTTGCCGCTATGATTTTGTTTAACAGGTATGATAGGCAGGAGTGTTTCTACCACGTATTTCTGAACTTTCCCTAAGTGGGATAGAGCTTCTGCTTTGCCTTGTTTTGAGCCTGGACGTAAGGTGATAACAAAATTGAATTCAGAAAAAAAGGACACCCTTCGCATCTGTCTTGGGGTGAGGGCTCGGGCGGATCCAAAGAACTGGAGATTCCTATGGTCGGAGTAGATGGTGATGATGTGAGGTGATCCAAACACCAAACAGATAATGGCGCCATTCTTGAAATGCCATTTTAATGGCCAGGAGTTCTCTTTCTTCGATGGTATAATTCTGCTCAGCCTGAGAGAGTTTTAGAAAAGAAGGCTATAGGATGGAGAGTTCCTGACTGTGAGTCGCGCTGTGAAAGAACCCCCCCCCCAACTGCATATTGAGAGGCATCGGCCTCAACATAGTAAGGCTGGGTTTTGTCTGGATGTCGTATGATGGGAGCAGAGGTGAAATGGTTCTTTAACGTTTGGAAAGCCTGCTCGGCTGCATCATTCCATTCAAACACTACTCCCTTTTTAGTAGTCTTGTTATAGGAGTGGCAAGATCAAAAAAATGGTTGATGAACCTTCGATAGAAGTTCGCAAATCATAAAAAGGATTGCACCTCTCTGACAGTGGTAGGACTATTCCAATTGGTAATGGCAGAAAGCTTGGCAGGAACCATATGTATTCCCTCAGGGGAGATAACAAAACCCAAGAACTCCACCTTTTGTGTATGAAAAAGGCTTTTCTCTAATTTAGCGAATAAATGGTTATCCTGCAGTCTTTTCAGAATCAGTTTAACAAGTTCCACATGCTCCTGTTCGTTCTGAGACTAGATCAAAATATCGTCGATATAGACGATGACAAAAATGTCTAGGTATTCCTTTAAGATTTAGTTCACAAAACATTGGAATGCGGCAGGGGCGATACATAGGCAGAAGGGCATCACACAATACTCATATAATCTAATTTAGCGCAGTAAGCCGTCTTCCACTCATCTCCCTCTCTAACTCAGATCAAATGATAGGCCCCCCTCAGATCAAGCTTAGTAAAGATTTTGGCCTTAGGCACCTGATCCAAGAGATAGGAGATGAGTGACAGAGGATACTTGTTTTTTATTGTTACTTTGTTCACGTCGCGATAGTCAATACATTCCCTTAAGCCACCTTAACGATTGGGAATAAAAAAAATAGGGGAGGAGAGTGGGGAAGTAGAATGGCGTATGAACCCTTTTTTTAAGCATGTCCTGAAGATACTCATAAAGATACTTTGTCTCAGGTTCGGTAAGAGCGTATACTCGACTCACAGGAAATTCTTCGCCCGGTACCAAATCAATCCTGTAGTCTTGTGACCTGTGAGGGGGCAAGGCCACAGCTTTTACTTCATCAAAGACTCCTGCATATTCCATATACTCAGTGGGCAGGGAACAGGAGTCTGAAAGAGACCTAGCACAACTTAAAGGGGTGTCCCAGAGGGCAGTTTCTTGATAAGAATGCACCAAACAATACGAGGAATGTAGCGTTACTTTTCTGGAGACCCAATCAATGAGCGGATTATGGAGTTGAAGCCAAGGGGCTCCAAGAATGGCACCAAAATTAGGGGGTATCTATGAGGTCAAAATAAATGGTTTCTGAATGCCCATTATCACATATCCTGACCAAGTCAGGGGTCTGATAGGTGATCAACCCAGAGGATAATTTATTTTGATCCACCACTCTTACCTTTTCAGGTTGAGCCTTTGGAACAAAGTTTATGCCGATAGCCTTAGCCAGCGTGATATTGAGAGAGTTTCCTGTAGCCCCAGAGTCTAACAATATGGACATTGATTTTCTGTTTTGGGATGATAGCAAGAACACCACAGAAATTGTGAAATGTTTAGGCACCAGAGACATTGTATTAGCTAGGAAGTGAGAGACCTGTAGGGGTGAAGGACTTGGAAGATCGATCTCTGTTCTCTCTAAGTCATTCAGTTTTCTGAATGCTCCACAGCCCCTGGTTCTGATTGCCATGGTCTTGACAGGCGTTTAGGTTTGACAGGACACTCCCTGGTGAAATGACCTCCCTTACCACAGTATAAGCATAGATTTAGCTTCCTGCATTTTTCCCTGTCTTCAGGAGTTAAGGGACCTCTGGCCCCCCTATCTGCATAGGTTCTGTAGTATCTTTTACCTCTTTCCTCTCGCTCTTAGCAAGAAAGAGACGTGCATAGTCACCTTTGGACTTTTCTCCCTTTCTTTCAGTTAATCTATGATCTAACTTGACGACCAGATCCATGAACGAAGAACAATCTCCAGGTGGGTCAACTATTTGGGACAATATGTCCTTTAGTTCGTCTTTTAATCCCCTGTAGAACAAGGAAGTCCTCTTCTCAGGCCGTTGCGTCTTGGTCACTAACCTGTTGAAGGTGGTAATGTAAGTTAACAGATCCTTTGAACCTTGTTTGAGACACAACAACCCATTGTCGCTGGCCTGCATATAGGAATGACGAGCAAAGAGGCTTCTCATTCGCTCCTTGAACTGTGAAAGGTTATAGAGAATGTGGGCGTCATTTTCTACCAGAGGTACGGCCCAAAGTGCCGCATTACCACTGAGATATGAGATAATAAAGACCATTTTAGCCGCGTCGTCTGGGAAAGAAGCGGCTCTACATAAAAACTGGAGATTACACTGATTCATAAATACCCCATACTTGTTACTGTCCCCACTGAATAATTTTGGCATTGCCAAAGGGGTCTGAGGCGGTGTTACAACGGTCACATTAACTGGGGAAGAGGTAGGGACAGCGGGTGTATGGCCAGAAGCGGAAGAGGTGACCTGGAAGTGGGCAGGCTGTATGTAACTCCTCTTGTGCTTGGGAGTAGTGTCAGTTAGTCTAACTTCTAGGTGTTTTTGTGTCTTCAGAATATCTAATTCGGAGACCAGGCGCTGATTTTCCCTGCTTAGTACTCTAAGCTCCGTTTGCAAATGTACGACTGCAGCAGCTAACTCATTTATTCTGGTCTGTGAGGTCTCAAGGGACAGAGTCCTTCATAATGAAATTAAAATGTTACTTATAGAGCGTATGGCTACCATAAGGCCTCCCTGCGCTAAGAACCTGGCCTGCGAGTGCGCGCCTTAACTGGATGAGAATAAAAACATCTTCAACTGTCTGTGCCACCTTCTGGAGGCAACATAAGAAAATTGTTGACCTCCACTTCTGGTCTTGTGAATTCTCGGGACAGTAGCCAAGCGTTTGTTTCCAGAGCGCAGAGCTCTATTGGGATGATATGGGACAATGATTGACTGTAAAATTGGCGGGCTTTTGGCAGCCATAATCTTGTGGGTGACAGAAGGCTTTAAACTGAATCCTCTCTGCAACATGCAGCCAGTGCAGCAAAACTTTAGCTGCTCGATCTGATTCTCTGCGGGGAATATGCAGAAGCAGTCTGACTGCACAATTCTGCACTGCCTGGAGTCTCATTATTGTGGATCGTGGTGATCCAACGTAAAGGGCATTCACGTAGTCCAAACTGGACAGAATTAAAGCTTGGACTACAAGTTTCTTAGCCTCCCAGGACAATATCGGAAAACTTTCCTCATCATCCTTAGTAATCCAAAGCAGCATCCTGCAACCTTTTGAGCTTGGACCTTCATGTTTAGTTTCTTGGCCAGCCAAACTCCCAGACTTTTTATTTGGTCTTTGGGCTTTGGTGTGCTACCAAAACAATTAGGCCATAGGGGAGTGGACCCCCCTGGGAAATGTTTACCCAGAAGCATCAATTCTGTTTTTGCTCCATTTAGTTGAAGGAAGGATCGCTCCATCCAGGCTGAGTTGTTTTGAGACAATTGGCTAGATTGTTTGGACTGTTTCCTGGTTGGTTGACGGATACTATCAACTGGGTGTCGTCAGCATATGTAAAGATTCGAATGCCAAAGGGCTCAACCATTTTGGCCAGGGGGCTCATATAAATATTAAAAAGGGTGGGGCTAAGCGATGAGCCTTGTGGCACCCCACACCTCAAGGGCATGCTTCTGGAGGTGCAGTTTTCCTCGAAGACCTGGAATGAACGGCAGTCTAAAAAAGACTACAGCCAACTCAGTGCAGCTCCCGATATCCCTGCCTCTCTAATCCTAGAGATCAGCAGAGGATGGTTAACGGTATCGAAGGCAGCACTCAGGTCCAGGAGGATAATTGCTGCCGAGCCTCCAGAGTCCATAATTTTTCTTGTTTCCTCAGTGACTGCAATTAAGGCTGTCTCTGTGCCCTGCTGGGGTCTAAATCCTGTTTGCGTAGAGTGAAAACAGCCATTCTCTTCCAGATATGTGGACAGGGTGGAATTTACATGTTTCTCTGCGATTTTTTTTTTTTGCAATCCCTGGAAGCAATGAAATGGGGCGATAATTCGAGAACACTTCTGGGTCGGCTCCTGCTTTTTTAAGCAGTGCTCTAACCATGGCTTGCTTCCATGAGGATGGGACCTTCCATGTGCTCAAGGATAAATGAATGAGTTCTAATATAGTAGGGGCGACTGTATGGGAGACACGATTCAGAACAGAAGGTGGGGCCATGTCTCTCGGAGAGCCTGATTTTAATTTATTCAAGTAGACTTTAAGAGATTCCAGATCCAAGGGTGGAAAGACCTCCAGATCTGTTGCTAACCGGCTCCCCCCCTTATCCATCTGAGGGGGATTTTGGGGGGTGGTTACCGATGGAAATGTTAGGTAAATGTATTGAATCTTGTTGTGAAAGAATTCTGCTATATCATTGCAGCTATAAAGGTGTCCAGTGAGGCTCCCTTATCTATCTTCGCTCGGGATATAGCGTAATCATGGACTTGGCTTTTTGTGGTGGCCTCAAGTATCTACACAGAATTCCAATATCCCAGGAGCGAAGCAAGAGACTTTCCTCTCCCCTGAGATCCTGCCACCCTCTAGTAAAATACTAAGAATGGTAGAGCAGTATCCTCAGCGAGTGAAGAAACATAGTTGGACCACCTAGGAACTTCCTGATCCTTCCAAAGGAATGATTGGGCACTGCTAGAGGAAGAAGGAACCTGTAGCAATAGACCACAATAAAAAACACTGGTTGGGGAGAGACATACCACTATACCACAATTAGTATAAACTCTGTTATAGTTCGAGCTGTGTACTTTTACATACTCACAATAGTCATTAAACAGGTGATGCTTGAAGGTAAGTTCCTAATCAATCCACACCAAGAAAAATAATTTTAAAAAAATAAAGCCAGGATTTCCTTAGACAAGAATATTGGACTTGTCACTAGTCTTGTTCCAAAGGCATACGTCTGCCAATGTTCCCCACTGGAGCAGTCCCAAATGTACTGTCTCACAATTCCATTAGAACAGATAGTAAAATATCTTGCACTCTATTTTTACCTAGAGATATGGAAACAAATCTCTAAAAAATGACACGGCAGAGCAAAGTCCAAAAGTACTCACAGGACCAGTCTTCGTGACATTTTCCAACAATACTGATGCAGAGTTCAGTGTAGGTTGCACTGTGCTACCCTCCCGTGGGTTACCAAAGGCGGCAGAGTGAGAGAGATGCCAAAAGGAGTTGAAAGCAGTGCTACCTGTGCCTGTAGCAGGAATAACTAAATAAAAAATAAAAAACTGAGCGCTCACAGGTGAAGGGATTTGTTCTTAACACAGCGGATTTGTTCTTAACACAGCGCAACGCCCTTGCAGTCCATGGAAATTGTAATAAGAAAAAGAAAACAAATGATAATTTTACAGCGCGCCCTCGCGCTTGCCAGCGGGTGCTTAACTAATTAAGGACACACTGCGCGTCTTATCGTGCCTGTTAACCGAGGTTAAACAATTAGTCTTTCAGCGTGTCCGCACGCTTGTCAGCGGGTGATTTCAATCAATCAATCAATCACAACATTTGTATAGCGCGCTACTCACCCGAAAGGGTCTCAAGGTGCTTGGGGGAAGGGGTCCGCTACTGCTCGAACAGCCAGGTCTTGAGTTGTCTCCTGAAGGCGAGGTGGTCCTGGGTCAGTTGAAGGTGGATGGGGAGGGAGTTCCATGTCTTGGCCGCCAGGTAGGAGAAGGATCTGACTCCGGCGGTGGCTCTTCGGATGCGTGGTACGGTGGCGAGGGCGAGGCTGGTAGACCGTGGCTGGCGGGTGGGCGTGTAGAAGGTCAGGCGGTCGTTGAGGTACTTGGGGCCCAGGTCGTGGAGAGACTTGTGTGCGTGGGTGAGGAGCCTGAACGTGATCCTCTTGTCGACGGGGAGCCAGTGTAGGTCCCTCAGGAGGCCGGAGATGTGGCTGCGACGGGGGATGTCCAGAATGAGTCGGGCGGAGGCGTTCTGGATGCGTTGGAGTCTTTTCTGTAGCTTAGCTGTGGTTCCGGCGTAGAGGGTGTTTCCGTAGTCCAGTCGGCTGGTGACGAGGGCCTGGGTGACTGTCTTCCTGGTTTCGGTCGGGATCCATCGGAATATCTTGCGAAGGGTGTGAAAGCATGATGAGGATACGACGTTGACTTGTCTGGTCATCGAGAGGGAGGAGTCCAGGATGAAGCCCAGGTTGCGTGCGTGGTCTGTTGGCTTGGGGGCGGTGCCCAGGGCTGGGGGCCACCAGGAGTCGTCCCAGGCGGAGGGTGACGGTCCCAGGATGAGGACTTCCATCTTGTCTGAGTTCAGTTTCAGGCGGCTGTTCTTCATCCACTCGGGGACGTCTTTCATCCCTTTGTGTAGGCTGGTTCTGGCGGTGTCGGGGTCTCTGGTGAGGGAGAGGATCAGCTGGGTGTCGTCGGCATAGGAGATGATGTTGAGGTTGTGTTGGCGTGCGATGGCAGCAAGACGTCTCATGTAGACGTTGAAGAGGGTGGGGCTGAGTGATGATCCTTGCGGGACGCCACAGATTACTTCGGTGGCCTCGGATCGAATCGGGGGGAGGCGGACTCTGTGTTCTTCCAGCGAGGAATGAGATGATCCACTTCAGTGCCTTCTCTTGGATGCCGGTGTTGCTGAGGCGTTGGACTAGGGTGCGGTGGCAGACAGTGTCGAATGCCGCGGAGAGGTCCAGGAGGATGAGTGCCGCTGTTTCCCCGTCGTCGGTGGCTGCGATGAGGGCGGTCTCGGTGCTGTAGTTGGCTCTGAAACCGGACTGCGAGGGGTCGAGGGATCCGTTCGTCTCGAGGAAGGCGGCAAGCTGTTTGTTGACGATCTTCTCGATGACTTTGGCAGGAAAGGGGAGGAGCGAGATGTTGCGAAAGTTTTTGAGGTCGGTGGGGTCCGCTGTTGGTTTCTTCAGTAGGGGTCCCAGTGTGTGTGTGAATTAATTTAGTACACTCAAACCAAATGATAAACAAATTAATTGGGTCCACATTGTTTTAATCACAACGAGACTCAGTATATCAAATATACACAAGAATAAATCAAAGGGTACAATCAGTTGTACAGTGCACCGGGGGGGGGGGGGGGGAGGAAGGAAGGGTGGGTGGTGAGTGATCAAGTGAGGATCAGGTGGTGAAATAACGTGAGTGACAGTAGAATCAATGATCGAGACGAAACTGTATTCGTGAATCAACTACAGTAAGGAAGACATAAAGTTCATAACAATGGTTCGGAAAATCATACTTCACATTTAACAATCAATGAAATTAGTAGTGTTGTGAAGTTGATGGATCAGTGGGCAGTTGTCGACCTTTCGACCCTCTAAATGCAGGGTTGATTGTGCCCTTGCTGGGGGGTCTTCATCAGGACTGGACAGGGGGGCAGGCAACCTATTTAAGTATAATACAGAAATAGAGTTTGTAAGGCAGTGGGAGATTACTAAAATGATCATTAGTTGGCGCACACTTGGGGAAGTAAGACAATTAATCTAAGAAAGGTTCGTTAGTGTTCATTTAAGCAATTAAGGGCTGTATACCCGTGGTGAACTAATCAGCATGCATTTGTGCGTAGGCAGGGTAGATCATAGGGTTCAATTAATTAGGTGTGATCCAAAAATGGTCATGAAGGACAAAAGGCGGTCACAATGGTGTACCAGAGCGCGTGGAGCTAAATGCCAGCCCGGGGATGGCGGCGGCAGGTGTAACACTAGTACATGAAATCCACAAAGGTACCTGAATAGGTCATATTCAGGTACCTTTGTGGATTTCATGTACTAGTGTTACACCTGACGCCGCCATCCCGGGGCTGGCATTTAGCTCCACGCGCTCTGGTACACCATTGTGACCGCCTTTTGTCCTTCATGACCATTTTTGGATCACACCTAATTAATTGAACCCTATGATCTACCCTGCCTACGCACAAATGCATGCTGATTAGTTCACCACGGGTATACAGCCCTTAATTGCTTAAATGAACACTAATGAACCTTTCTTAGATGAATTGTCTTGCTTCCCCAAGTGTGCGCCAACTAATGATCATTTTAGTAATCTCCCACTGCCTTACAAACTCTATTTCTGTATTATACTTAAATAGGTTGCCTGCCCCCCTGTCCAGTCCTGATGAAGACCCCCCAGCAAGGGCACAATCAACCCTGCATTTAGAGGGTCGAAACGTCGACAACTGCCCATTGATCCATCAACTTCACGCCACTACTAATTTCATTGATTGTTAAATGTGAAGTATGATTTTCCAAACCATTGTTATGAACTTTGTCTTCCTTACTGTGGTTGATTCACGAATACAGTTTTGTCTCGATTCATTGATTCTACTGTCACTCACGTTATTTCACCACCTGATCCTCACTTGATCACTCACCACCCCCCTTCCCCCCGGGGCACTGTACAACCGATTGTACCCATTGATTTATTCTTGTGTATATTTGATATACTGAGTCTCGTTGTGATTAAAACAATGTGGACCCAATTAATTTGTTTATCATTTGGTTTGAGTGTACTAAATTAATTCACACACACACTGGGACCCCTTCCTCTCAGTACTTGTTGCACCCAGGTCCCAGTGACTATGTTTGGGTAAACCCCCCCGTATATACCCGTTTTCTTCAGTAGGGCGCTGAGCTCAGCATGCTTCCAGCTCTCCGGGAAGGTGGCAGTGTTGAAGGAGGTGTTGATGATGTCCCGGAGTTGGGGTGCGATGGTGGAGTCGGCCTTGTTGAAGACGTGGTGGGGGCAGGGGTCGGTTGGAGAGCCGGAGTGGATGGTGTTCATCGTGCGGGCTGTGTCTTCGGTGGTCACCGTGGTCCAGGTGCGGAGGGTGGCGGTGGGGTTCCTTGGTTCGGTGGTTGGTTGCGTGGATGGTGCGCCAAAACTGTTGTGGATGTCGGCAATCTTGCGGTGGAAGAACGAGGCGAGGGAGTCGCAGAGGTCTTGTGAAGGGGTGATGTCGTTGTTGCCGGTGCTGGGGTTGGAGACCTCCTTGACGATGCTGAAGAGTTCCTTGCTGTCGTGGGCGTTGTTGTCCAGTCGCTCCTTCAGTGATTTTTTTCTTGGTGGTGCGGATGAGCTGGTGGTGCTTGCGGGTGGCGTGTTTGAGGGCGGTCATGTTGTCAGCGATCTGGTCGAGGAGCCAGGCTTTCTCGAGGGTGCAGCAGGTCTTCTTGGAGTCCTTGAGTTCGTCGGTGAACCATGGGGCTTTCTTACTTCTGGGTCTGCTGGGAGGGTTCTTCAATGGTGCGAGGTCGTCGGCGCAGGCGGTCAGCCACTGCGTGAAGTTGCGGGCTGCTTCGTTGGCGTCCGATGTGCTGGCAGGTGGGTTCTGGCTTCTAATTAAGGACACACAGCGCGTCCTATCGTGTGTCAGCAGGGGATGAATTTGCATGAATAGCCCACAGCGCGCCCTTGCGCTTATCAGCAGAAGATGCAGGAAAATAACAGCTTTTCATGAAAAGGTTGTTTCTAGAAGCAGATCCCAGTCCGCGGGGAACGTGGAAAGGGAAGACAGTCTGATATGAAGCAGAGGCGTGCTCCAACCGGAAGTAAAGCCAAGCACTCCGGGCTGGGCTCCCACAGCTAATAAGCTATGTTGGTCAGCTGACAGGATGCTTGTGCAATATGGAAAAGCACACCAGCCCCCTACCTTTCTGATGCATTATGGGAGGGGTAGTTCTGGACCTAGAATAAAGCCTGATAGTTCACACTGTACTCTAAAAACACAGCCATCTGTCACATGACATCCTACATCTTTTTGGCTCCTGAGCGATTCAGCTTCCAAAGTAGAACGAAATAGTCTTTATTGGTGGTATCCACTGCATTGATATGTCCAAGTAACTGAACTGGCCAACCCGCATCTGTGTGTTGGTCTCAGTGTCACCTTTTAGTTCAAGCTTTGCTGCGTCTGAGTGATGCGTCCATAGCAGTGTCCTTTGTTATATGCAGCACTTTCAAATACTCTTAACTCTCCAAAGGTAGCTGGCTATAGTTTAGAGAAGTCATACACCCGAATCCCTAATCATTGAATAACCGCCACTGGGGGGGGGTTTGTCTGTACGCAAATAAACATTAGGCCAGCACGTTTGGCCACACCACATTTACACCTTACTTCTGTTTTGACATTCAACCCTGCTACTTTTATTGGTGTGCCAAACTATTGTCCATCGCTATTGTAGATCTCTAAATGCACGCAAACAATCACCCTCGACCTGCAAGTGTGAATTCATTTATTGACAACAAGAATTAGCAGAAGATTGACAAATTATATCATAATGACAGGGTCATGAATACAAAACCTACCGCAAGTCATGTCATGATCAAAACACAGTAAACGTTTAGTCATTGTAGGCATTTCAACTTGTCCATTACATGGAGAGCTGTCAAAACGATTCCTGATGGGACCCACATAAATGATTAAACTGCATAACAAATACACTATTATAGCACCGAAGACAAAAAATCATTTATCTGCTTATGGTGGTTTACAATTATGTTTTGTCACATCCGTTAGGTAAGGTCCACCATCCCCAGGACAGAAAAAGTGATTAAATCTAGTAAACAATAGCTACTGATGCAAGCTGTAAATTTAGGGTTCCTGATGGTATTTATTTTTTGGGGTATTTCTGTTTGTATTTATTTTTTTCTAATTTCATCTGTTATAATGATTTAGTTTTTTGTGGAGAAATGAAGCTCAAATTAGTATATTTCCACATTTATTTAACCGATAAATATGCAGTCATGCTTGAATGCCTGCCAGGTTTCAATGCTGCGAACATCTGCAGAAGATAAATCAATGCACTTAAATGAAAATATGCAAATGCCAGTATCATCCTTGTGCAAATCTACTGCTGTTAAATCCTCTTTACAAAAATTCCTTTCTTTTTTACTCCCCTTACCTATCAGTCCATGCAGCTACTAGCCTGGCAGACAGTATTTAGAATTACGCAAAAAGCAACCAAATTTCCGTTATACAGACCAGAAAATAAATGTTTACTGTCTGTATTTATCTGTAAAAATCAGTAAAAATGGAAAACAGGGAGCCATATTTGTAATCCGCAGGTGGCACAGACAGTTCAGCCTATGTAGCTATGGTCCCGCTAGAAAACAAAACGTCTATAAAATCCAAGTACACAAGGTAGTACAATAGCCATGTAGTTTCCTCAATAATTCCCCTCATTATATCATAGCTTGTTGGTCCCAATGACTTAAAGCTGAAGATGTGATGTTCTCTCTTTGGGTTTACTCCTGATCCTCATACTCAGTACATCTGAACTCTCCACACACCAGTGTTGCTCACGTTGCAGAAAAATAAACTAGCTAGTTCAGTAGCGGACATAACTGAAGTCCCAGCAAACAGAGCCCTGTTGTGCATGCCCTGCACCAGCTTGGCTCCGAGCCTGAGGTGTTCTAGGCACTTGAACAAGTGCTTTGATAGTATCCCAAGTCACTGGACACAATATCATGAGCGCCAGTATGAATTTTCATGTGTATTCAGGTAGTGCCTTTTGCTCATGCCTGGGTCTTCCATATTATTAAATTAAGGCGAGTTCTTTCCCTCTGCAATTAAGAGGAAAAGCATGGGGAGGGGTTTCTGCATGGGTTACATGGATTCCTCCATCGTGGAGTCGGCTATGTCACTCCCTCTGAAGCAAACTCAAAGCATATATTTTATTTGTCAGTCAGTCAGTCAAGAGGTCTTTATTCGATTTTATTTGTTGAATAACTGAACCACATGAGAATTCTTTCGATTCCTGAAGTCGTACAGGGCCTCTGAGAAAAGTCGAAACTCTGTTATCTACCTTCTGTATGTTAAGTATATTCCTTTAAGTAAAGTGTACTCAATGATCAGTTTGATATTACCCACTTTAATAGAAAGTTGGCCAGTTAGAGGGAAGAAACATTTATAATTGAAGATGAATATGTAGTCCAGGTACATGCAAATTTAATTTAATTTAATTGCGGGTTTCTAACGCGCTAGAATCGACTCCCGAAGTAGTATCTCTGCGCAATAGACCGCTGGGGAACCCGTCCTGGCTTTCCCTGTGAGATGGTCCCTACTGGGTATCTCCAAGGTGAAACCAGGCATCCCCGGCGTATGTGGGGGGGTCATTGTGGAGATGAGGCAAGCTAATTCCCAGAGTTGCCGAGTGTGATCCCTGGTTAGAGTAGGCACCAAGGTGAGAATTATCGAGTCCGCTGACCCTGGTCCACGACCCTGCCGCATCGGGAATTGAACCCTGGTCCTGGGCCGTCCTCTGCTCCCGGGTCTGCCGCCTCTAACCAGTGAACCACACCACTGATCCATCCTGAAACATCCTCTCTTGCTCACAAGTCAAATATCCCAGATAACCCCATTCTCTCACACTTTCCGGTCATCCCAGTATTTCAGGGTACACTTTTGTGGGAGAAGGAGATGAAGGTGGTTATGACTTTTGGAGGATTGGGTTGAATCAAATGCAAGAGAGAAGAAATGTCTGGTCTGTCATTCGGCAATTCACGTCTGCTAATTATAATCTCTTCTTTAGTTGGCTGAACTGAAGCAGGAGTGTGTGAGCCGAGGTCTGGAGACAAAAGGAAACAAACAAGATCTCATCAACCGCCTGAATGCCTACTTTGAGGAACATGGTATGTCTCAGCAGTTCTCTTACCTGACGTTTACAGCACATGTGCAAGCATTGTTTCATCAACTACTTTATGATGGAAATATTACATTGCGTAATTAAATTTGTTTTTTTCCTTTGAAATGTGAGCTCTTGATGCATGAACAAGAGATTTGAAGAATTTAGTACATAAGCGGATGTGGCGCAAGTGGGTACTGCTGTGCTGCCAGTCTGAAGCCATCACCCCAAAAAGGGTCCCTAGAATGCTTTTTTTGAAAAAAGACATTGAAAAGTTTTTTGGGTAGTTTGTGTACAATGTAGTAACAATGGTGGTTTTAGAGTACAGATGTGCTTTCTATCAGAGCTTAGAGGGTTTTCTTTTGCTACAGCAAAACTCTGTCCGGTGAGGCAGGTTAGCAAATAAGTTTGCTGACAGGGATGCAAATGTAGCGTGTAGATGATTTTTTTTTTTTTTTCTTCGAATTTTGGAGAATGGGAGCATGTTGTTGATGGTGGTGTTCGATTCACTGCTAGTGTCTGAGGAGATGGACATTTATTGAGATGTTTTACTTCAGGTATGCTCAGAGTCCACTGTGGTGTGGGAGCTACTGAACATAGTTTAGTCCTGCAAGACTTTTTTACAGTCAGTCGCTGCCTTTTTAGTGTGGTACACTGTGTAAAAGGTCCTGCTTAATTCAATACCCTTTATTTTCATTATTAGAGTTCCTGCCCTGAATATAAAAGCAGAGATTGTTTTTTTTTTTTTTTTTGAAAACCTTTCTTGTGCAAATAGAGGCATACATATACGGGCCTACAACCAATCAGGCCGGCCACGACACATTATGAACGCACGTGAGTCAACATTGAAGTTCCCCGGCAGTCGCCCAGTGTTGTACAGGCAAGCAATCAAACATTAGAAGGCTGAATATAACCGCTAGGAGCAGGATTAAAGAAGGTTACATTTTATAGTATAATAGGAAGTATAGCAGGATCAGTTGCAACTTTTGACATCTGAATTCCCATGGCGGGCTACTTTTAAAGCATCAATACAAAGGGGCATTGATAAATGGGAATAACAGCAGCGATTGACAGGAATCAACTTATAGACGCCCCGCTTCAGATCAGTTCCCACCGCAGCCCACCACACACCCGTCACCACCTGAAAGCGTGCTGGTACAAATCAGAGGAATCAGAACATCAACGTAAAAATTGCCATCCACTATACTAACTTTAATAAAGAGAAAAAGAAGGGAGGGGTAGAGAAAAGAATATTAAAAAGAGGGAAAGAGGACGCAGCGCCACTGCACGCGCCCCACGGCGAATAAAGCACGCAGGACTGAAGGACCCGCTATTGGGGTCAAGGCGTGTAAGACATAATATATGTGCAATCAATATCGTGGAAGCGGGGAAGTCGTCCCCTTCACTACCAGCTAACACTCCATGGAAGACACGCGCAGATACAGCGTCCCGATAAAGGGATACAAAAGAGCCATAGAACTAAAAGAAAAACGAACAATATAGAGACCCCATCCCTCCCACCCCACCATGCACCCCTGCAGAAGGCTACGGCCTACCCCCCCCCAGCAGCATGCCTGTCGCCCTAATTGGAACCCGAAATATAGAAAAATCAGAAAGTGAGAAAAGAAACTCAACAGACAAAAGAAAAAGGAGGGGGGGAAAGGGATCCAGTGGGAGAGGAGATCTGCAATCGAACATTCAGCTCCTACCCCCCGCCTTAACACAACTGAAACCCACATCGAAGCGAGAGCGACACAACCTCAAGTATCAGGAACAGGAAAAGGAATCGGCCATATTGCCACAGCTGCGGGCAGTCCTCATCTCCATACATTAACCAGTAGTCCGCTGAGGCAAGTCTGTCTTACCCCTGTCCTCTCCTGATCATAGCTTTCGTGCGCAATAAAGTAGTAGGCAGCAAACAGTTCGGCATGGAGCGCCGGGACGCCCCGTCGGGGTAGCTGTGCGCTCTATAAAATACACAAATAAATAAAATAAATAAATAAATGGAGCGTACACAGGATCGAAACAAGTCAGGCCAAGGGTGTAAACCAGAGGACCCCAGTCTCAAACAGCAAAGCGAGCAGTGGCTGCGGCAGACCAGACTTTCAAATGGCAACATCAGGAGCAGCAAACAGTCTGGGTGCGGTCCCGCCGCCCAAAAAAGCGAGGTCTCCCCCCGCAGGGCAGCCGCGGGACCTCACCAAAGCAGTTCGAGTCGAACATCCGCCGAGCTCCCCAGCCAGACTGGCATGGACGGGACCCGACGTGGGGCCCTCGCTCATGCCCGCCACAATCGAAACTTCCTGGAGATTCGGGGCCGCAGACATACAGTCTTGTAAATGCACGGCGGCAGCACTCTTCGCAGCAGCCGAGGAGGGCAAAGCAGCACACACAACCAGTCGAGCCGCGTTCATGGGGGACGGTCCAACAGACATGGCGGCATAACCGCTATCTTGCACAACAGCGTCGAAGGCCATGGCCGCACGTAAAGAACATAGGGCGGCAAGGACATCACCAATCGTGGGCTCACGCCCACAAGCCTCAGCCATCGTGTATTTCAACAATCCAGGTTCGCCGCCCCGAGCAGGTCCGGGACCCAGGGCGCCGGCAGCCATCTTGCAAGTGCAGCTGTGACTCTCCGCGCCTCAACTTCTGGAGTGGGCTCTCAAGCAAGGCCCACCGCTGGAGTCTCCTCGAGCCCCAGTAATGGCAATCTTGGTGCAGAAAGCAGGGCCACCAAAAAACGGGGGCCGCCGGCGCCACCGTCCCACGGGCGCCGCCCGCCGAATCCGGGCGAAGGGCTTCAAGATGGCCGGGCAAGACAACAAAGGGGGGACAAGCCTCCTGCATGGTTTACCCCCGTCCGAGGCGTGCCGCGCTCTGCCACAGGGCCCCCGGGCCGCCAGACCGGGCCCGGTCAGTCGCCACCACACAACCGCACAACGGCCTCTTCAGCCGACCCCTCTCCTCCACCGGGGGCCGGCGCCGACACCCCACTCCGGCCGACCGTCACAGGCAAGTCCCCGGCCTGCACGCCGCCGAGGCTCCCGAACAAGCAAGGGCACAACTCCAGATCCGCGGCACACAGGAGCCCCCGGGACAGACGGTAAGTGCGAGCAGTGTTTCACCTTCCCATATCTTGCCGAATGTGTCTCCTCTGGGCAGGATGAAGTACAGGATATGCGTTTCAGGCAGGAAGGTTGACGGAGCCGAGCTACAGTGCGGCCATCAGGGTCGCGAGCTTGGCCCCCCCCCCCAGAGATTGTTTTTAAAACTTTATACAAAGTCCTTGTTACCTGTAGGTTGTGAATATACACTTCCCACTGTCAGCCAGGCCTTGTCTAAGAAACAATGCCCCCAGTAATATTTATTGAAAGTACCAAGTCAAGTACAGACTTCATTCACAAAATCAGGTCCAGCTGAAGAGGATTGGTTCCCCTCCACCCAGAGCCTAGAATGTTAAATAAAAGCATATGAGGAAGCCCAGGTGGTTGCCCCACAAACGCTTGGTGTCTGTAAGGTTCATAGCTTCGTAAGATCTCTTCACTGCCACTTTAGTTTTCCTGTCCATGGATGAGAAGGCCTAGTGTTTTCAAGATTTAGAGATGAGTTATGTGCCATGTTAGCTAGCATGGAACCAATTTCCATAACACGTAGGAACTGTTAATCAAAACTGTCCAGCCGTAACTTGGACAGAATGATACGGAAGGAACCCCATCACTTTCTTTTCATTACTTTAACATCAACTAGAAAACCACATTTAATGGAAGAGCCCTCAATTCTGACAGTGGGTACTGTTCAAATGATTTTGCTTCTTTGGATATAGCAGAAGCTTGCCTTTAGAGAGCAGCTGACAACTGCTTTTCTTGATAATTGGACCTACTTAATATGTAAGGAATGTGATGAGCAAGGCAGATAAAGGTGTAATGAGAGTTTGAGATTCATTTTTATGGAGCTCCGGCTTGCTTCATCCCATGTCTTTCTGTATCTTTAATGTTGCTTTTGCTTCCTCTGTATTTCTTCACCTGATTTTAAGTTTGAAGCCTACCAGACAGCGCAGCTGTTCGGTTTGCTAAAGATATCTTTGGGACATTCGAAAAGCTACCCAGGGAATGCATTTCACCCATTACCGCTCACTTTGATTCCTGCAAACGGACCGCTGCTATCCCTGATTTGGAGGCGAGTGTGGCTCATTGAGGCTCTGAAACTTTTACCTCGGTGTGGCTTGCTGTCCCCGGGTCCCGCCTTGTGAATTCCTGACTTTTTGCTGCTAGGGGTAATCACCGGGGGACTGCGAGGACCAGCAGGCTTTACATTCCACAGCTGGTGCCTCTTCCCTCGGTGGACACGCCCCCCGCCAGGAAGGACATAATCGATCTCATTGTCCCGCGACGCGCGCGGGTGTGTGCCGGGCAAAGGGCGGGCCCTCTGAGGCCCTCAGAGGCCAAAGGAGGCCAGGCCGGGCCCAGTCTTATATTTGAAACTTCCTGGAACACCAGACTAATTTGAAATAAGGTACTTTGATTCTTGGTCTCATTATTTATCGCCTTGTTTTCCTTATCGTCCTTGGCTGCATGTACTAGTAGTGAGCCTGTATTCACTTCGCAATTTTGTATCATAATACCGTCGGCCATGTCCCCAAGAGGTGTTGGGGGCAATAAGGGTAGGAAATCCTTACCGGGAGGGTCACTGAGGGGCACAATAGATCAGTATATTACAAAGGCGGCCACAGCGCTGGAACAAGAAATTGCCAACGCTGAGCGCGGTCTTTCTACAGAAATCTTGAATAGGCGCTCTTCGTTGGGATTAATACAACAAGCAACTACTCCAAATCAGATTAATGATAAGGATAAACTTACAAATAGCGACACTAGTATTCCCTCTACACTTCTTGAAACTACTACTATATCTGAACCCAATAGGCACGAAACTGGTAAAGACAGCAGTACAGATCTTGTCCTAGAAATAATCCCTGAAGAATCCCTAATGCTTCACCCTTTAATGTCCAACAATCCACAGGCCCCATCGACATCAAAAAGGCCCACATTGAAGAGAAAAAGGGGGGCAAACAGTCCAAAGGGGAGGCAGGCTAAAATACCTAACAATTCTCAAGCTCACCGGACTATCTATACTACAGGATCAGAAAATATAGCTTCGGGCCAGCCGTCGATCAGACACCAATATCCAAACCAAGATCTAATGGGGAATATTGAGGTGTTAGTAAAATCCTTACTGTTACCCCTCGTTGAAAGAGTCAAAAGGCTAGCAAAACACTTGGGGTCAACAGAGGAAGCCATCAGTACAAATACAACCTTAATAAAGGATCTAGTAGAAGATACCAGGAAACTAACACTAGTTGCAAATCCTGGCCGGAGCGACTCAAATAAAGGAAATAAAACATTAAAAAGGATACCTCCATCAACGGAGAACCCAATTGCCCCCATGAAGACAACGAATGCCCTAAAAATATCCAAGACTCCTTCGGTGGAAAAAAAGTAGAATATCAAAATAATCCACTGGATACACATAGAAAAGGAGAGAGGGAGAGGCAAAATCTTAGGAATTTAAATGTTTCCAACATACATATAGACCTCCCGCCAGAAGCAGCACCTTTTGTTGCAATATTGACAGGGGTCCCCGAATTGAAAACAGAGAAAATTGGGGGATATTCGGACCTTAAAAACAAGGTCATATACTGGTTAGGGAAGAACAGACCCTTACCCCCTAATATTAATGGGGACATTTTAAATGTGAGAATGCTTGGCTGGGTAGGGCAGAGGCCCAAAGATACGCAAGGTGATGTGATAATCATTAATTTTAGAGATCACAGGGTTATTTAATTTATCAATAACTGGTACCATGAGGGTGGAGGAGAAGGGATTAGGATACATGACTTAAGCTATTTTTACCCTAGGTCACTACTCCCCTACCAACAAAGACCTAATAACCCAAATTATAACATCCTGGGGGGTTCAGTCTTTGACATTTAGACCTCTAATTGGTTTGACGCCCTTACCACCTTAGATGGAGTTGACTGACTTAATGACACTCATCCTGTGGTCGTATATCCATCAAATATAAAGGTACATTTAAACTTCTATAAGGGACCTTCATCAAATCAGTTAAATCCAATAAGTTCTAAGGTTACTGGAGATAGGGGAGATATGTTAGACGAGGGAGAGACCAAACAGATACATACTGTAAGTACTGCTAAGAGGGTGGTGGAATTTTCTATTGGACACGGGTACGGCTGTAGGAGGGAGGAACAAATTAGCAGTGGGCGAAATATCCCAAGTATAGCAGAGATGGGACCATTGCCCTATGTAACAGCCAAGGGAATAGCTCCTGCCCCTAATATCATCAATCTCCTCTCGTGGAACATAGCAGGTTTGCAAAAAAAATTAGCCATTCCAGAATGGAACGACTTTATAGATATATTCAATATCTGCATGTTCCAAGAAACATGGAGCATGATCCCACTCCATAAAAATGGGTATGCAGCAATCACAGTAGGGAGAGGACGACCATCAGGTGGCCTGCATATATGGATCAGTGTGGCACTGAATTGGGCCGTCACCGTCCATAATTTACCCTCAAATAATTTATTATATATATCCCTTAAGGGCCCGAATTGAGGAAATACACTGGAATTGTTCTGTGTATATGCTAGAGGCTCCCAGGGTTGTCAATCCTCACCCACAATAGCATTACTAGATGCGACACTAGCGGGTATTTCCCCAAAGTCTAAAGTGATAGTAGGGGGTGACTTCAATTGCACTTATGAGCCCTTAGCTGATGAGGAGCTCCTTGGGCGGAGTGTAGATGATTGGAGGCAGTCCATTCCCCTTTTAAATTTAAAACCTATTAAGAAATGGACGGCCAGAGCAATACAAATGAATGCTCTAACATTAGAAAATAATCTACAGGCTCTTAATGGGAGGACTGTTTCAGACCCTAATGGGGCAATGACATACAACAGAATAGGTTGCCCATCACGTATAGATTATATCTATGGCAATCCACTCTGCCATGCCAATCCACTGCAATCCGCCCCACTCTGCACCACGTCACTCTGCGCCACGTCACTCTGCACCACGTCACTCTGCGCCACGTCACTCTGCGCCACGTCACTCTGCGCCACGTCACTCTGCGCCACGTCACTCTGCGCCACGTCACTCTGCGCCACGTCACTCTGCGCCACGTCACTCTGCGCCACGTCACTCTGCGCCACGTCACTCTGCGCCACGTCACTCTGCGCCACGTCACTCTGCGCCACGTCACTCTGCGCCACGTCACTCTGCGCCACGTCACTCTGCGCCACGTCACTCTGCGCCACGTCACTCTGCGCCACGTCACTCTGCGCCACGCCACTCTGCGCCACGCCACTCTGCGCCACGCCACTCTGCGCCACGTCACTCTGCGCCACGTCACTCTGCGCCACGTCACTCTGCGCCACGTCACTCTGCGCCACGTCACTCTGCGCCACGTCACTCTGCGCCACGTCACTCTGCGCCACGTCACTCTGCGCCACGTCACTCTGCGCCACGTCACTCTGCGCCAATCTACTTTACACCACTACTTTACACCACTACTTTACACCACTACTTTACACCACTACTTTACACCACTACTTTACACCACTACTTTACACCACTACTTTACACCACTCTACTTTACACCACTCTACTTTACACCACTCTACTTTACACCACTCTACTTTACACCACTCTACTTTACACCACTCTACTTTACACCACTCTACTTTACACCACTCTACTTTACACCACTCTACTTTACACCACTCTACTTTACACCACTCTACTTTACACCACTCTACTTTACACCACTCTAAACCATTGCAATCTGCGCCACTTAACTCAAAACCAATGAACTCCATGCCACTGCACCTTAAGGAAATCTACTCTGCTCCACTGCACTCTACTCTGCACTCTCTGCCACTGATCTCTACTCCACTCTACTGTGCAACACTCAAATCTGTGCCACTTTACTGTACTCTACGTCACTCTAATGTACTCCACGGCACTGCACTCGACACCACTGCACTCTACGCCAAGGTATTCTACACCACTGTACTCTACGCTACATCTCTAGGTCACTCTACTCCACTGTATCACACTCAACTCTACAACATTACTGTTAGACGGAGACCGGGAGGGTCGGCCGAGGACAAGGGGAGAGGCCTCCGGTGAGGGCCGTCTCCAGCGATCGTACAGACAAGTAACTTCCCCCCCACAGATGGACACCACACAAGGATAAGGTTAACGTTCTTTATAGGCAATTCTTGAAGTACGGTAGTACGGTACAATGAGATCAGGACACGAGGATCCTCTCAATTCTAGTCTCTGACAGGGAAAAGGGGTAGCGGGACAGTCTTGGTTACCAATCTGGTACTGCGATGAGACGATGGTAGCTCACAATCCTCTAGCTCGGCGTTCGAGAAGGACGGGCCGCGGCAGCGCCAGCAGGTCCCGAGGTGGTCGTAGATAGGAACGGGCCGCGGCAGCGCCAGCAGGTCCCGACGAGGACGAAGGTTGCAAGAAGGCCGCGGCAGCGCCAGCAGGTCCAACGAGGATGAAGGTTGCAGAAGACCGCGGCAGCGCCAGCAGGCAGGACGACAGTTCACAAAGCAGGGCTGCGGCAGCGCCAGCAGTCCGTCAAGGATGAGTTCTTCACGGTGTCTCTCGACTCCAGGATACAACTGCCTTCCTGCTCTGGAGCTGCCCCAGTTATAGGTCTGGCGCCCTTTGATGTCCGGACCCTCGCACTTGGAGGTCGGGAGGTCCGGGATGAGGGAGTCCAGACACCCAGCAGGGGGTGGAGCCAGCGCCCGGGGAGGCTGGGGGCGATCGGCACCTGGCGGGGGAGAGCCATCGACACTCCTTTCTCCCATTGACCTGCCAAGTGGTCCGTTCACCTCCTGGGTGGATGGTGGGGCCGGGATGTCGGGGGCTGGCCAGGCCCAGGGTTACGGTCGAGCTGAGGCCACGCGGCCTCGTGGTGCAGTGTCCAAGATGGCGGCCGGGCCGGCAATGGAGCTGACAGTGGCCCGGGCCAGGGATGCAGAGATGTCCGGGAGCAGGAGTCCCGTAGGGGACGGTTTGCGGGTTGCTTCTGTGGGTAGCACCTGGAGAGCCGGTGTCCGGGCCCTGTCATGCGGGGAGGGAGCGAGCCCTTCATGTGGCCTGTCCAACATGCGTCCCCCCCAGCTGAAGGCGGGGAGAGTCACCCATCCTCTTGGGGACTTTCCTCGTCGAGGCGGAAAAGCGTGACAGGCCATCCGCGTTGGCGTGATCCTGGCCAGGTCGGTGCTCCACAGTGAAGTCCATCCCCTGCAGGGAGATGGACCATCTCAATAGTTTGGGATTTCCCCCCCGCATCTGCATTAGCCATTGCAGGGGGCGATGATCTGTTTGCACCCGAAAGTGGGTACCGAAGAGGTAGGGCCGGAGCTTCTTGAGGGCCCACACTACTGCGAAGGCCTCCCTCTCGATGGTGCTCCAGTGCTGTTCTCGGGCCAGTAGGCGTCTGCTGATGAAGGCCACGGGTTGGTCAACTCCATCGGGGTTCAGCTGGGAGAGGACGGCCCCAATGCCATGGTCCGAGGCATCAGTCTGGACGATGAACTCCCGGCTGTAGTCGGGAGCCTGGAGCACAGGGGCGGCCTTCAGCTTCTCGAAGGCCGCTTGACAGTCTGGAGTCCAGTTGACCATTTTTTTTTTTTGAAAACCTTTATTTAGCACTGTTCACAATACAAATACGGGCCTACAACCATCCGGCCGGCCACGACACTTCTGAAGCTTGATAGCAAATTATACGTCCACTCAGTAGCACGTCAGCACATGAAAGCATACAACATACGTTACAATAATTCCACGTGCACCAAGTGTCAGGAGATATTGAGGTTAATTTAAAAAATTTTATATAAGGAGATACAGAAACTAGAACGGATCAGTGTACAGCACATGTATTCAGGTAATAAATGGGCAACGTTCAACAGGAGAGTCCACTAACAGTAACATATCTAAAATGGCGGCACAAATCTAAGATACCAGGATAGTGAAACGAAACGAAGCGTGCCCCCCAACCGTCACCCTCCTACCAGCAGCTCCACCCACCGACCCAAGAAACACAGAAGAAAGAGGAACAGAAAAAGAGAAAAAGAGGCACCATAGAAAATAAAAAACGAATCGAGGAAGACCCCCCACCCTACACGCATGCCGAGGCTATGGCCTACCCCCCCCCCTAGCAGTGTGTCTGTCGCCCCAAAGGAAAACCCGAAATATAGAAGCAAGTAGAGAAAGAAAAAGGAAAGGTAATAAATTGTTTATATAAAGAGATACAGAAACTAGAGCGGATCAGTGTACAGCACATGTATTCAAGTAATAAATGGGCAACGTCCACCAGGAGAGCCCACTAACAGTAACATATCAAAATGGCGGCACAAATCTAAGATACCAGGATAGTGAAACGAAACTAAGCGTGCCCCCTAACCGCCACCCTCCTACCAGCAGCTCCATCCACTGACCCTAGAAAGCACAGAAGAAAAGAGGAATAGAAAAAGAGAAAAAGAGGCCCATAGAAAATAAAAAACAAATCGAAGAAGACCCCCCACCCTACACGCATGCCGAGGCTATGGCCTACCCCCCCCCCCCCCTAGCAGTGTGTCTGTCGCCCCAAAGGAAAACCCGAAATATAGAAGCAAGTAAAGAAAGAAAAGGGAAAAATAATAAAAAAGTCCAGAAATGCACGGTAGCACGTAGGGAGAGAGGGAAGAATACACTACCCCACTACCCCCGGGAAAAGGAAAAGTGGGGAGGAGCCCACCCTGCAACCGAACTCCCGGCTCCCCTCACCGTCGAGATCTCCCGCACCAACCACCTTACAATGACAAGAAACTGTGCCCCCAGTCAATCCGAAATAATAACAACCAGTACCTCAGTCCGGCGCAAACCCCCCCCCCCCCCCCCAGCAGGTAGTATAAACAACTGGAGAAATCGACAATAACGTGCAGCAAAAAACCAGGATATTGAAGGTTACTCAGCCAGTAGTGAAAAACATAAGTCAGTCCAGGTCCTCGCCGGCCGATCCAATCATGACAACAACAAATAATCCCTCAACCCTGACCAGACCGGCAGAAGCTCTCCAGGCCTGTCCACTGCTGCGAGGCGCCTGTAACCAGGACAAAGAGGCAAGATGGCCGCCTACGCGGAGGGAGGACGATGAAGATTCCATTCGCCATAGGGACCAAAGCAGTACATAGACAGACCCCGGGGGCTCCAATGGTAGGGGCAGCGAGTGACACAGGCAACGATGAGAAGGAGTTCCTGGGCCCCGGTGGATAGTTCATAGGCAGAATTGTCTCGTAGAAGGTAGAGGGTACCCCTGCTACTGTTGCAACGTCAATGGACAGACTCTGTACATTGTATCCAGGAGAACGCCTCGCCGTCTTCTCCACAGTCGGCAACAATGTATCCCCTCCAAGTTGGAACAGGGACGGCGGGGAAACCTCCAGCCGGGATCGCCCCTTGCCTGGGAGCGTGTCGTCAAATCTTCGGACCAATACCCGGGCCGTGCTTCGCATTTCAGCCCTCAAGTCCATGAGAGCGGCCAGGACGTCTCCACAGGTCGGGTCACTCCGCGTCGGTAGCCGGTCCGCAACATCCCCCGGTTCACTCAATTCGGCCACTGATACCAGGGCGCATGGGCCCCCAGTCTCTGCAGTCCCCGGATCAGCCAACGCATCGGCCCGGAGGACAGGCGCCATGTCCGTGCCTGCAGCCCCCAAGAAAAGACAATGCGGGGACGAGAGCGGCATCGGAAGAGGCAATAACGGAGCCGCCGGGGGAACTCCGTGAGCAACTGGGGAGCAGCACCGGATGGGAGTCCTCTACACGTCCCGTGGGGAACCGCCGTCCACCACGGTGAAGACGCTCCAAGATGGAGGTCGCCCCATTCACAACGGGGATGGCGGGGGAGCGACGACCGTGGGGGGGGCCTCCGTGTCTTCCACGCCACAAGCTGTGCAAAGGAGAGTCTGACCCAGTTGGAAGGGTCCGACTCCGGTCGTCTGAGCAACGCTCTACGCCCCCAAGGTCCACAGCGTCGCACCAGCTCGTCTCCCCATACACGTCTCACGGCGTCCAGCGGCGGCCATCAGCGCAGGGTCCAGGGGAAGCGCCGGAGGTCAGAAAACTTCGAGTCTGCCACCGATTCCGCCGGTAAAAGTATCGGAAGATAGCCAGTCGATTCAGCGCCACTATTCCACTCAGGTAGGTCGGTGCAGGGCAGGATAACTGATCAGGATGTCCAAGGGAAGCCAGACGGCTTGCGGAGCCGGGAGCTCAAGCGTCCGTCCCGTCCGCCATCTTGGCTCCTCCCCCCCCAGTTGACCATTTTTGGGTGCTTCTTGGATGTGAGTTCTGTGAGGGGCCCCACAATGCTGCCATAGTCCTTCACAAACCGCTGGTAGTATCCAGTGAGCCCCAAGAAGGCTCGGACCTCGGTTTGCGTTACGGGGGGCTGCCAGGACTGGATGGCAGCAATCTTGAGCTGGAGGGGGGCCACCAGACCGCTTCCCACTTGGTGTCCGAGGTAGGTCACGGACCCCTGGCCAATCTGGCATTTGCTGGCCTTGATTGTGAGGCCGGCCCGTTGGAGGGCCTGCAGGACCTCTCGGAGGTGGCGGAGGTGGTCTGACCAGTGGCGGCTGTATACCGCGATATCGTCCAGGTAGGCGGCGCTGAACTCTTCCAGGCCCGCTAATACCTGGTTCACAAGTCGTTGAAAAGTGGCTGGAGCGTTTTTCATGCCGAATGGCATCACTTTGAAATGGTAGTGTCCATCCGGGGTGGAGAAAGTGGATCGTTCTTGGGCCCTGGGGGTGAGGCCGATCTGCCAGTAGCCCGCTGTCAGGTCGAAGATGCTGAGGTAGCGGGCAGCCCCCATGCGGTCGACCAGTTCATCTGCTCGGGGAATGGGGTGAGCGTCGGTTCGGGTGACAGCGTTCAGGCCCCGATAGTCGACGCAGAATCGGAGCTCAGGGGTGGTGCCTGGGGCAGCAGCTTTGGGGACCAGCACGACTGGGCTGGCCCAGGGGCTGTCCGAGGGCTCGATGACTCCCAGTGTGAGCATTTTTGATACTTCTTCCTGGATGCAGGCGCGTACCCGATCTGGTACGCGGTACGCCCGTGTCGGATAGGGGGACTGTCCCCAGTGTCCACGTCGTGCAAGCACCAGGGGGTGACCCCGGGGGTGAGGAAAAATAGGGTCGCAAATTGCAGCACGAGGGCCCGACAGTCTTGGCGCTGCTCCGGGGTCAGGGCATCGGAGAGTCGGACCCCGTCCACTGAACCATCTTTCTCACGGGTCCTCAGTAGGTCAGGGAGGGGCTCGGAGTCTTCTTCTGCTCCACTGTCTGTAGCCATCAGTAGGCTGAGCTCCGAGCGCACAAAGTGGGGTTTAAGTCTGTTGGCGTGGAGGACCCGGAGGGGGTTCCGGGGAGATTCCATGTCGATGAGATAGGTGACGGGGCTCTTGCGCTCGACCACCTTGAAGGGCCCCGTCCATTTGTCCTGCAAGGCACAAGGTTCGATGGGGGACATCACCCATACTTGCTGGCCAGGTTCGAACTCGATGGAGGAGGCATTTTGATCGTACCATTTCTTCATGTCCTCCTGACTGGCCTCAAGATTGACTTTGGCGATCTCTCTGAATCGTCTGGTTTGATTGCGGAGGGTCAGGAGGTACTTGTAGACGTCTGGAGGGGTTTTCAGGGGGGCCATTTCCCAACCTTCTTTGACTAGGCTGAGGGGCCCTCGAACGTGGTGTCCGTACATGAGTTCGAAGGGGCTGAAGCCGAGGGACTTCTGGGGGACTTCTCGGTAGGCGAAGAGGAGGCACGGGAGTAGCACATCCCACTGGCGGCGTAGGGGCTCTTCCAACCCCATAATCATTCCCTTGAGTGTGCGGTTGAACCTCTCAACCAGTCCGTTTCCTTGCGGGTGATAGGGGGTTGTGAATCGGTAGGTGACCCCGCACTGCTGCCAGAGGGATTTCATATATTTTGAAATGAAGTTTGTGCCCCTGTCGCTGACGACTTCCCGGGGGAAGCCCACTCGGGAGAAGATCCCCATTAAGGCTCGGCCGACCACTGGTGCTGTTACAGTTCGAAGGGGAACGGCCTCGGGATAGCGGGTGGCGTGGTCCACCAGGACCAGGATGAATCGATGCCCTTGTGCTGTTCGGGGGTCCAGGGGCCCCACAATGTCTATTCCCACCTTTTCGAACGGGGTGGTAACAACAGGGAATGGTTGCAGAGGTGCCTTGAGTTTGCGGCCGCTCTTCCCGCTGGCCTGGCAAGTGGGGCAGGACCGGTAGTGGTTGAGGACGTCATTTCTCATTTTTGGCCAGTAAAAGTGGGTCACCAGGCGGTTGTAAGTTTTGTCCTGTCCCAAGTGTCCAGCCAGGGGGACATCGTGTGCCAAGTTCAACAGGAAGTCTCTAAAGCGGAGGGGCACCACCAACACTCGACCGGCTCCCAACTCCGCGATTCTTTGTTCGCTGTACAATAGGTCATTGTCCCAATAGATCCAGTGGGTCCCGGCGGTATCTCCCGCGCTCTGGGCGAGGGCTTGTTGTCGCAGTCCCTCAAGGGAGGGACAGGTCTTTTGCTCTTGACGGAATTGTTCCTGGGTGGGTCCCCCTTCTTGACGCCACTGAGCCAGATCTGGAAGGTCTTGGGGCTGAGCGAGCCCTTCTTGGGTTTGTTCCGGGGGGTCGGTATGGTCGGCGTCTTCCACTGGAGCGATCGGGGGAGGAGGTGCTGGCCATTCGGGTTCTTCAGGTCTGGGGATGGTGCGGGCGGCCATGGACCGGGTGGTTACGCATGCCCAGTCCGGGAGGCCCAACATCCCCAGGTGCTCTCTTCTTTCCACGGCGGCCCACGGGGAACTCTCGAGATCGTTCCCCAGGAGACAGTCCACGGGGGCATCGTCGCGGACAGTCACTTTCAACATGCCGGATACTCCTCCCCATTCGAAGGGGACGCAGGCCATCCGACACAGGCTCTCAGAATTGTCGGCTGAACGGACGGGGCAGAGGACGTTCGGCCGGATTTGTTCCGGGGTCACCAGGTGACAGCGGACGGCTGTCACACTGGCCCCCGTGTCACGCAGGACTTCAGCCTTGCGCCCATTTATGTTTACCGACTGGCTGTATTTTCTGGTGTTGGCGGGTAGGGGAGCCCGCGGGATCATGTCTCTTCCCCCTAGGCACGCCAGGACCATGGCGGCCGGTTCCCACTCTGGTTGCTCCTGTTCGTATTCCTCCTGCTCTTCGGAGACTTGCTCTTCTCCTAGGGCGGCGGCAGCTACCTGGCGGGGCCCAGGAGTCTGGTTCTTTGGGCAGTTCGGGTCACTGGCGTAGTGGCCGACTCGCTGGCATCGGTGACAAGTGACATTGGCTCGGAACCCCGGGCGCATCGGGGGGTTACCCCGGCCGGCCGGGGGCGGGGTGTTGGTAGCGGGAGCGGCCGGGACGGCGTCTCTGCCCCGGCCCTGGCCTCCTCCTCCTCCTCGGGGACGGTGATGACCTTGGTTGTCTCTGTTCTGTTCGTTTGGCCCACTCCGGCCCACTCGGGTGCTCTCCCATCGGTCAGCCTCGGCTGCGAGCTGCCGTGGATCAGTCAATTTACTGTCGAGGAGGTGCTGCCTGAGCTCGACGAAGCAGTTGTTGGAGAGGTGCTCCCACACAATGAGGTTGAAGAGCTGCTCGTAGGTCGTTACGTGGCTTCCCTTGATCCATCCCTCGAAGGCTCGGCTGAAATAGTTCACATATTCCACCCAAGTTGTACCCGGGATTCGGGTGCAGTCGCGGAACCTCTGGCGGTACATTTCGGGTGTAAGCCCATATCGAGTGAGGAGGGCGGCCTTCATGTGGTCATAGGACGTCATTTGATGGTCCGGGAGCTGTAGCAGGGCATCGCGGCCTTCATTGACGAACCTCCCCCATAGACCGGCTCCCCAGTCACTTCGATCGATCCGGTGGGAGGTCATGGCGATCTCGTAGGCCTTGAACCACTGTTGTATGTCGTCGTTTCGGAAATATTCTCGGACGACATCTTTGGGGATGTGGACCTTTGGTTCTGTAGTTCCTGGGGTGCGCGGTTGCTCGGGCACCCCCAGGTCTTTGTTCTGCTTCCGTAGTTCTATCTCTGTTAGCTTGCGCTCGTGTTCGTATGCCAGTCTTTTTTCTTTGAGCTCTTTGTCTTTGCTTTTCTTCCCGCTCTTCTCGGAGCCGTAAGTGTTCTAGGTTCATTTTTTGTTCCGCTAGTTTTAGTTCTCCGTCCAACTTGAGCCGTGCCAACTCTAATTTGTGCAGTCTGCTTTTTTCTCGTTCTTGGATCTCTTCCCGGGAGAGACCCGCTCTCCTTTCTTCGGACGGAGCGGTGCTCGTCTCCGGTGCTTCGATGTTTTGGTCCCGGGGTCCGGCGGCATTTGCCTCTGCCCACGATTCTAGGGCGTGTTTAAAGTCATCTTTTGTGCTCAGACCGGTGGTAGCAATGCCCAGTTCCATACAAAATTGTTTTAATTCTCGATGGCTGTACTCCTCCAGTTTTTCCATTTGGAATTTCTCTGTAGATCCGCTCTCTTTGGTCGTCATTGTGGTTTAGTCGTGGGGTGAGTTACTTTCTGTACGATTACGCGTTGGTTCAGATCGCGCCGCTGGCCACCAATGTTAGACGGAGACCGGGAGGGTCGGCCGAGAACAAGGGGAGAGGCCTCCGGTGAGGGCCGTCTCCAGCGATCGTACAGACAAGTAACTTCCCCCCCACAGATGGACACCACACAAGGATAAGGTTAACGTTCTTTATAGGCAATTCTTGAAGTACGGTAGTACGGTACAATGAGATCAGGACACGAGGATCCTCTCAATTCTAGTCTGACAGGGAAAAGGAGTAGCGGGACAGTCTTTGTTACCAATCTGGTACTGCGATGAGACGATGGTAGCTCACAATCCTCGAGCTCGGCGTTCGAGAAGGACGGGCGGCGGCTGCGCCAGCAGGTCCCGAGGTGGTCGTAGATAGGAACGGGCCGCGGCAGCGCCTGCAGGTCCCGACAAGGACGAAGGTTGCAAGAAGGCCGCGGCAGCGCCAGCAGGTCCAACGAGGATGAAGGTTGCAGAAGGCCGCGGCAGCGCCAGCAGGCAGGACGACAGTTCACAAAGCAGGGCTGCGGCAGCGCCAGCAGTCCGTCAGGGATGAGTTCTTCACGGTGTCTCTCGACTCCAGAATACAACTGCCTTCCTGCTCTGGAGCTGCCCCAGTTATAGGTCTGGCGCCCTTTGATGTCCGGACCCTCGCACTTGGAGGTCGGGAGGTCCGGGATGAGGGAGTCCAGACACCCAGCAGGGGGGTGGAGCCAGCGCCCGGGGAGGCTGGGGGCGATCGGCACCTGGCTGGGGAGAGCCATCGACACTCCTTTCTCCCATTGACCTGCTAAGTGGTCCGTTCACCTCCTGGGTGGATGGTGGTGCCGGGATGTCGGGGCCTGGCCAGGCCCAGGGTTAGGGTCGAGCTGAGGCCACGCGGCCTCGTGGTGCAGTGTCCAAGATGGCGGCCGGGCCGGCAATGGAGCTGACAGTGGCCCGGGCCAGGGATGCAGAGATGTCCGGGAGCAGGAGTCCCGTAGGGGACGGTTTGCGGGTTGCTTCTGTGGGTAGCACCTGGAGAGCCGTTGTCCGGGCCCTGTCATGCGGGGACGGAGCGAGCCCTTCATGTGGCCTGTCCAACAATTACACTCCACGAAACTCCATGCTACGACACTGTGCTCCATAAAATTACATTCCAGGATAACCCCCTCTACGATACTCTAAAACATTATACTCCCCTCTACGGTACTCTACAGCATTACACTCCATAATACTTCACTCTACTCTACAACATTACACTCCACTCTACAACATTACGCTCCACGATAGTCCACTGACACTCTACTCCACACCACTCTACCTCGCTTCGACGCTGTATGACTCTGCTCCTCTCTGCGATGCTCTACGCAACTACGCTCCACATTACTCCGCTCTATTCTACGACACTGCTCCGCTCCATTCTACACCACTCCAGGACTCTTTATGTTACTCCACTCTGATACTCCGCTCAAAACTCCATCTACGCCACTTCATGTTACTTTAGCCCACTCTACACCACTCCTCTGCTTTACGCCTCTTCACGACACACTATGCCCTTCCCTCTATGCCCCTCTATGCCTCAACATTAACTTTTAGCCACGCTGAGCAATAACCATGCTGTTGTAAAACCTGGCTAAAGCACATTGGCAAAGCGAAAAGCTCTTGCATAGGCCAGACATATTGGCTTTGCCAATTTTTATTCCCCCCCCCCCTTTGTTTCTGTTGTGCTCCCATTTTATTTCTTGACATCAATAATACTAGTGTGGCCTATTTCAGACTTGGTGGCGTCTGGGAATACCTATTACGACAAAAGTATCTGCCCCTCACCTCTCCAAGGGATCTACTGTTCACTGTGGAATAGTTCTAAATGTGTTTCTGTATTTAAAAAAAAAAAAATTGTATTGGTTTGCTGGCTTCCTCATTTTAGTTCCAGGTCATCATAGAGTTCAGCAATGATCTCTATTTTGATGTCATGCACTTCACATAGAAGGCTAAGGGCAGAGCTCCTTCGCATGAAAGAGTCTAGAACTAAAGCTCATCCTGTGTAACCACCCTTTGGGCAATGTGTACAAATTCATTCACACTCATTTGAAGATAAACTTGAGGACCTGCTGGAGCGGAATCCTTCGGTCTGTGAGAAATTGTAACCTTAATATTACAGTGATTTTTAAGCACAGATAAACCATGAAGTTGGTTTGTAGGTGTACAAACCATTTTAGTCTGAGGGCTTAACATAAGTTGATAAAACCCTTTGGGAATGCGACGGTCAAACAGTACCAGATTGGTCTATTTTATCAGGGATATAAAAATTGAAAATTGTCCTCGCTTATCAGTTTTCATTGTGGATGATGTATTGAAACACTTTTTAGGTTTCGACCTGCCAATGCTCAAGCGCATTGCAGCTCGAGACATATAGAGTTGGATCACGAAAGCTGAACAAGGGGCTTTGGCAGCCGGATTACGCAGAGTGCATATGCCCGTGCACCCGCTTGCCATTTGCTCCCTGAGGCGCCTCGCATCATCGGATTAATCAGCCCTCTTCCTCCAAAGACTTGTTTACAGTGCTGCCAGCCTATCGCGTGCCTGCCGCATCAGACTTCAAGGAAAGGCTGCCGCTCCCCCGCCCGCCGCATCAGTCTTCAAAGGAATGCTCCCCTGCCCCCCCGCCACAGCAATGCCGAGAGCTTCTTCGGCTCTTTACGATCCTCGACATTGTCTAGTTATTGACTAGTGCTTTTCTGGGCCTGTGATCAGACTGCCGGGTAAGGGTTTTTCACCCAGTTTGGCTGAACTCTTTGGTTAGTTTATGGTCAGTTTTGTTGTCTTTGCAGTCAAGGCACAGCGCTTTACCAAAGACTTATTTAAATTAATAAAACCCGTTGCCAGTTCTGTTTTATCATCTTGACGAGTTCGGGGCAGCGTGCCCTTCCCAGTTTGTTGACCTTGAAGGCACATGTGTGTTTGTTCAGGCCGTTATCAAGCCAAAGCAGAGTCAGCTCTTTCTTTAAAATAGCTGATCACAGTTGTCGAGTGTCTGCAGACGCCCCAAGTCTCACTACCTTGCCAATTCACCCTCTCTCAAGCGCGCGCACTCATACGCATGCATTCCTCCCTTCTTTCGCTTCCTCTATCATCCTTTCTCATCTCCTGTTATTTCTATATCCTTTTCTCTCCCATTTCATCGTTCTTTCATCTCCTCTCTCCTTTCTCGTAGATCTTTCCTTCCTTCTATACTTCACTTGCTTATAGACTCGTACGTTTCTTTCTTTCTACTCCCTTTTTCATAGCCTTATTTCTCGTATTTCTTTATTTAGTGCTCCCTCTTCTTATTGTTTCGTCCACTTTGATTTGCTTTCACGTTCTTTCACTCTCTCCCCTCTCATGCATTCAATTTCCTGTTTTGTTTTCACTTTTGGTCTTTCTTCTCTTCCAGCCTGTCTCACACAACACCCATGTGAACACAGTTTGATCACACAAACGTTTTCATGTGGTCTCTCACGCATACATACACACACACACAAACACGCACGCGGGTACACAGACTTTTATTTCCTTTCTCGTATGTTGTGCACAAATAGTGCAGACACTCAAACATACCTACATACAAACACTCGCAACAAAATCTTTGGTAAAAAAACACACAAGTATGCAATCTGGATAAAACGTAATTTTTGTAATCCTAGTTTTTATTCAGTTATTTTATCCAACTACCAGACATGAATGAATACATACATTTATGATATAAAACATACGAAAATCTTGAGCACAATAATAAATACCATGCTGTATTTTTGTTTTCATTTTTATTTTATTTAAATAATACATTTTAATACAATAAAGGCATTTATTCAAATACCCGGCATCCTTTTGTTCATTTGCCTTTTTTGCCAACCAAGCACAATATATATGTAAATAAACAACGCTCTGCCTCACTTCCCCTCCCACCCTTCCCAGCTTTAATTACCCCAACATTCCTTTCCTCCTTCGTTGACCAGGAGGCGTATACATGTCCAGAAAGTTCATTATACACCTCTTAAGTCACCCGAGACTTGCAGGCGCATTCCAAGGAACGCCCGCCATAGCCCTTATGGACAGGCAGCAGGCAAGTTTACTTCAGGTATAAAAGGGGCATGCACGGAACAAGCATTGTCAAAGCCAATAGGTCTCTAATAGAACAAGCATTGTCAAAGCTCATACGTCTCGCCTTTGACAATGCTTGTTCTATGCATGGGCACAAAGACGAGACCTATGGTCTTTGACAATGCTTGTTCTATTCATGGGCACAAAGACCATAGGTCTCGTCTTTGTGCCCATGCACGGAACAAGCCTTGTCAAAGCCAACAGGTCTCGAATAGAACAAGCATTGTCAAAGCCAATACGTCTTGTCTTTGTGCCCATGAATAGAACCAGCATTGTCAAAGCCCATAGGTCTCGTCTTTGTGCCCATGCCTGCAACAAACATTGTCAAAGCCAATAGGTCTCGTCTTTGTGCCCATGCACGGAACAAGCATTGTCAAAGCCAATAGGTCTCGTCTTTGTGCCCATGCACGGAACAAGCATTGTCAAAGCCAACAGGTCTTGTCTTTGTGCCCATGCTGAGGACAAGCATTGTCAAAGCCACCTAGTCTCGTCTTTGTGCCCATGCACGGAACAAGCATTGTCAAAGCCAATAGGTCTCGTCTTTGTGCCCATGCATGCAACAAGCATTGTCAAAGCCAACAGGTCTTGTCTTTGTGCCCATGCCTGCAACAAACATTGTCAAAGCCAATAGGTCTCGTCTTTGTGCCCATGCACGGAACAAGCATTGTCAAAGCCAATAGGTCTTGTCTTTGTGTCCATGCATGCAACAAGCATTGTCAAAGCCCATAGGTCTCGTCTTTGTGCCCGTGCATGGAACAAGCATTGTCAAAGCCCATATGTCTCGTCTTTGTGTCCATGCATGCAACAAGCATTGCCAAAGCCAACAGGTCTCGTCTTTGTGCCCATGCATAGAACAAGCATTCTCAAAGCCTATAGGTCTCGTCTTTGTGCCCATGCATGCAACAAGCATTGTCAAAGCCCATAGGTCTCGTCTTACCCCAGTATTGGAACTTTCATAGATTCCCATGCTTTGCATCATTCCCAGTGGTCGGAATGGGAGCCTCGGTAAAAAAAATATATAACCATAGAAACAAAAGAGAAAATAGGCTTAGGCCTCATCTCATTTTGTATCCTACCACCCTCTTTGTGTAAAAGAGACCAAACTTCCGTCAGGACCAATCAGAACAGCCTCACCCCATAGAACCTTCCTGAGAGAGCTCAGAGCCTCAGATTTTTCTACCGCACGTTGTGCTAGGGAGTCTCCACTGAGCTCTGCTCAGTTTTTCATTCTATTCAGCTTTTTACTTCAACTTTTCAACTTAAATCAACAATGTCTGACGAGGAAAAGAAGGCTTTATTCAGGTCCTGTGCATCCTATGGAATAAAGAGGCTTTTGTGGAAGATAAGCATGACAGCTGTATTTATTGCTTATATCCTGACCACAAGGCCACAGATTGCAAAATATGTAGAACTTTTTCTACAAAGACTTTGCGTGACAGAGAGGGCCGGCTGTTGACCTGGCTTCAGAAGATCAAGACTCGGAAGGAAGTGCTCTCGTCTGATGAGGAGGATTCTACATCTGCCTCGACCTCCAGGAGATCCAAGAAGAGGGGTAGGTCTTCTCCCTCTACTTCTAATGAGCCTCCTGTTAAGGCCTCTCATAAGATCTCTGATAGGTCTGAGATGGCTAGTCCCATTAAATCTCCTCACCGAGGTGAAATGGAGCGGCTGGGACAGGCTGCTGGGATGGACACAGCCAAAAAGGACACCAAGGAAGTTCCTATGACTTCTCAAAGTCCCAAAAGGAGAAAGACAGCAAGAAACTCTCTGCAGTCACTCCAGAGACAAAATCTGACAGAAAACCGCGTCCGTCGACGATGAAAATGGCTGGTACGTCGACGATGATTGCTTCTACTGAAGCATCAATTGCTCCATTGGCTCCGTCGGGTGGCGACGGCGCCTTTGACTCCTTCGACGTTTAAGGTACCTTCATGTTCGTCGACGATAGTTTCTGCCTCGTCGTCTCTAGTGATGTCATCGAAGGTACTGTCGACAGCTGCTTCGACGACGAAGACTACGACGACGTTGTAGTCGACGACGAGCATGCTGGTGACGAGTTCGTCGAGGCCGTCGAAGATCATTCCTTCGTCAACGATGATGACTTTGCCGACGAGGTCCGGTGGTCCGTCGACTATTCCTTCGACGACGATTGCTCCTTAGACGACTCCATCGACGAGGTCGTCGACGAATCAAAAAATGCAGTTTCCAATACAGAAACTTCGAATAGCACCAGAGATGACGTCTCAGAGACGGGTTACACCCTTGCCTCCAACAATGCTGCTGGATGATGAGTCGGAGGAAGAGGAGGATAGGGGTTAATATGGGAATGCCTACAGTCCTTCAGATTTAAGTGTCAAGAGACTGACACTGAAGAATACTATGAACATCACAATGACCCAGGGGTACAACGTTATGATTCTCAACAGCAACATCCCTCTGGCTTGGGTCAAGAAATTGTGGCCATGCCGGCCTTTCTAGTTTCAGATCTACAATTGATGCTGCAGGACTACAGGAACAGGTTTCCACAACAGTCTACAGTGCAGCCAGAACGACCTCCTATTCCGGTGGTACCTCGGACGCCACCAGCTGTCATACCAGTGGTGGTCCCACAGCCAATAGAACCTGAACCTAGGAGAGAGATCAATGAGGATGTACGGGATGTGTATGATGATGAAGACGATGTTCAGGGTGATCCATTACCTGATCCTTTGCAAGACCCAGACTTGGATCTCGACGAAAGTGGGTTGCAAGATCCGGATGTCGTGGGACGGGACACGGCGGTGTCTCCTCCAACTGATATTGGGGGTTCCATAACCTCATGGAAAGGGCATCAAAGAGGTTTGGACTGCTAATTACAACGGAACAGTCTGACTGTTTCCTTTATGACTTCAAGGAAGAATACAGGAAGTCAGTTAGGACCATCCCCATAATTGAGCATGTGTGGGATGAAGGAATCCAGGTCTTGCAAAACACGGCCACAGTCATTTCTGTTCTTCCCCGGCTGGAGAAGAAATATAAAGCCCCGGATGGTAGTCCAGCGTGTCTTCTTGGACAGCCTAAGCCTGATTCTGTGATCTCGCAGGCAGCACAGAGCAAATCCAAAAGCCCATCGACGCTTCTGACTACACCTACAGACAAGGAAGGGAGGCGCTTGGATAACGTGGGTAAAAGATTTTCCTCCATGGCCAGCCTTCTTGTCCGAGCAGCGAATGCTCTAGCCATTCTAGGCAGCTAAGATCGCCAGATGTGGTGCAACTTGGAGCCATTTGTGGAACAACTGCCAGACTCAGCGAAGGAGGAGGCCAAGAGAGTTCTGTTGGAGTGAGAAAGATCATCCTCAGAAGTGATTGATGGACATAGCTTCCACTGCTTTTCGGGCTTTGGCCGGTTCGGCGGTATTGCGCCGTCAGGGCTGGTTGAGAGCTACCTGGTTTCGTCAAGAGGTCCAAAATAAGATCCTGGACCTCCCATTTGATGGTGAAATGCTGTTCGGCAAGCATGTGGATGACGCCCTACAGAATATCAAAAAGGACACTGACACGGCAAAGTCCTTGGGGTCGTTGAATTATCGAAAGGTCCCATTCAAAGGAGCGAGAGGCAGGGGTTTCTCTACTTATAGAGGTAACAACCAGCAAAGATATTAAACGTAGATTGCACAGTCTTACAAGACTCAATATTCAAATCAACGCCAAGGCCAATCTGCGTCTTACTCTCGCCAATCTCAGAGAGGGCGTCAGAATAGCCAGGGTCGCGACAATGCCAAGAGACAATAGCGGCCTCCTGGCTCTTTCTACTGTTCCTCCCCTGACAGTAACATCAGTAGGGGGCAGGATATCTTTTTGCCTGGACAGCTGGGGAAAGATAACATCAGACCAGTGGGTCCTGAATATTGTTCAGAGTGGCCATACGTTGGAATTCCAAGATCTCCCTCCAACCAGAGCTCCAGGCGCCAATCAATCAAGACATCTGGGTCTGCTACGCCTCGAAGCCCACCAGCTTTTCATCAAGGGGGCAGTAGAGCCGGTACCTTTCTCTCAGAGGGGCAGAGGTTTTTATTAGGTCTCGCCTGTCGATGCGCATGCGCATCGAGCAAGCGAGACTATGGGGGCTTATCCACTCTTTATCCAACTTGCAAGGAATCGTGGCGATTCCTTGCAGTGCCCGTGACTTTTAAGCTCAATGCGCATGCGCATTGAGCTTAAAAGCGCGTGCACATGTCCCCAGCCGCCTGCCTTGCCTACTCTCCCGCCCCCTCACTTCTTGATTGCACGGCCGCTAGGCCGTGCATCCCCTACTCTCCTCCTCCTACTCTCCTCCCCTCGCCGTCTGTTCCCGCACTCCTCTCACACCCCCGATCTTCTTGATTGCACGGCCGCTAGGCCGTGCCTCCCCTACTCTCCTCCTCCTACTCTCCTCCCCTCGCCGTCGTTCCCGCACTCCTCCCACACCCCCGCTCCGCCCCCTCCCCTGACTGCCATGTCGCGTCGCATTTTTTTTTCAGTGTAACTGCGATCTGTGTGTTCTTTCTGCCACGTCTCCTTGATTCACATTCTGCAATATTGGTGGTCATCGAGGACTGTGCGGTCTCTGCAGCATTTTGACTCTTTGATTTGGGTTTCCTGATAGACTTGTAGTCCCAGATGCCATCTTCTTCTAAAAGACCCTCTTCTGACATCTCACAAACACCACAGAAACTTAGAAACCAGCACTGTACGTGCTTCACCTAGATCTACGGCTGCCCAACATCTGTAGTGGCATCATGGACTATATACCCACTAATATGTGACCACGTTTAGACTATTCGGGTAGTTACTGGAAAGTCAGTAAAATATATGAAAAACAAGCAGGTACAATCTACTGTAAAACTCTGTTATTCAATGTAAACGTCCACGGATTTGGGGATTCCATAGATAGGAACTTGAGAAGGATTGTTCTCTGCCACTGAACACCAGCCCATGCGCGTTATCGAACTTTGTAAATTGACGATAGTCTCATATTGTGGGATCTGCAATCCCACCAACCTACCCCGATCGCGTTCAAGGAAATGCTGTCCTCTTTCAAGCCTCTGAATGGAGCCCGGGAAGTTACGGCCACTGACATAGAAAGGGGACCACGATGGTGAAGCCGAGGATGGGACAAAACTTGGAAGTCATGATTATAGGAAAAAAAGCGAATAGTACATCACGGGAGAGGTGCTCAGGAGAGGTATCAATATATGAGTAGCATTATGTAAGGTGTCGTATAATTGTATACAAGCTGTAATTAATACACATTCGAATGTAATTAGTAAAGTAAACGAAAGTGTTGATTTGCTTCGAAAAGTAAACATTAAGGAGGGGATACAATACATTTATTATCAGAAAGGGCTTGCTGATAAGTTACCCGTATGTCCATTCTAGTAAAAGACATACTGAAAAATGGCCGCCAGGGCTAGACAATGCAAAGGATGAGCAGGGCACTATAACGTGGTGAAAAATGTACGAACATGGTTTTCAACTATAGTCAGTCTTTTGATCTACTACCTATAAATACCTCTTTTTTAGTGCATTTTTATAAAGCGCGGATATTACCCGAAGGTATCAAACCTCTTGTGGAATCTAACACGGGAGATACACATACAGCCAAAAACACAGCTATTGCATGTCATATTCCCTATCCCAGTCTAAATAATCATTTGGTACCTAAAACAAAACGTGACGCCGAGCACAAGTATGTTCTATCATCCCTCCTTAGGGTATTGTATTTTTCTCGGAGAAAAGACCACTGTACTTTACCTTTTATACAAATTCCACTCTTCTCGGGAGCAACAACCCAAGCTCAAATGTACAGATGCCCTAGTAAAATCGCGCACTTTTTCTTTCTTTTCGAACAACGTCTACGAACTGTGTAGTATTATGCTGCATTAACAATTCATACAGTTTAAATTTTGCCCAGGTGCTCAGAAATTGATGGAAAGCAGCCATTCGTTTTTTTCAAATACAGGAAATTAATTTTAGGGAGGAAATTAACGAGACCGTAGCAAAAGGCTGTGACAAAAATGTTTTACTTTTTGAATATAGAGTATTTTGCCATAAATGTTACAGTTAAAGTCCGTTATAAACTCCACTTCAGGGGCAACATCAGCGAACCCTACTTCCTCCGTGCATACGGCCGGTCAGTACTGAATAAAGAGAAGGACTGTCGGGGGGGGGGGGGGGGTGTAAGGCGCGCAGGCGCAATCCTAGTCTCCATTCCTGATCCAAAATGGCGGCCGCTGTCACTTCTCATTCGCTGCTTTACCGCCAGGCTGATTTGGAAGCCGCTCTTCTCGAAGTTACAGCTTCGGCAGATCGAAACGACCTAGTCCTGCAGTACGTAAGAGAGGCGGACAGCCGTCGCCAAGAGCTTCTGGTACCGGAATTCACAGAAGGTGGGTTAACGGGTAGTGGGTGTGACCGTATATAGTCACTTCCTGTTATAGACATAAAAGATGTACTAGACGTCATTTGTAACTCCTGCCATGAAATTGCTTTTCAAAGGAAACACCCTATGTTCTTTAACCTCCCGAGAGTTAATAAAGTAATTCTACCATACAACTTATTACGTTTTCCAGACGTAAATAGGAATAGCTACTAACTTCTTTATGTACTGATAGTCTTATGGTTGGCATTTTTAGGTCTCACCTGTCGATGCGCATGCGCATCGAGCAAGCGAGACTATTGGGGCTTATCCACTCTTTATCCAACTTGCAAGGAATCGTGGCGATTCCTTGCAGTGGCAAGGAATCGTGACGATTCCTTGCAGTGCCCGTGACTTTTAAGCTCAATGCGCATGCACATTGAGCTTAAAAGCGCGTGCACATGCCCCCAGCCGCCTGCCTTGCCTACTCTCCCGCCCCCTCACTTCTTGATTGCACGGCCGCTAGGCCGTGCCTCCCCTACTCTCCTCCTCCTACTCTCCTCCCCTCGCCGTCTGTTCCCGCACTCCTCCCACACCCCCGCTCCGCCCCCTCCCCTGCCTGCCATGTCGCGTCGCATTTCTCCTCCCCCCTCCCCACAGCAATGCCCTCCGTTTTGACTCGCTGCCTCCTCCTTGTTGTATCTGTTTTGTAACGCTCGTAATCCTAAATCCTTATACTTTGCAACCAGTTCTCATGTACATCGCTCTGACATCTTCCGGTAAAATTCGCGCTATATAAACTCGTATAATTAAAATAATATAAATAAAATAAAAATTTCTGCGAGCAGCCACTTCAGGATATCCCTCCACAGTGCAAGGCGCCTGTTGCGGATCTGCCCGCTCTTGAGGCCTGAGACGGCTGGCTATTCACTGGCGTTGTTGTTGGCTGGCGGATGGGGTAGATGTTTCTTGGCCTGACTCCCCCCCGCTCCGCCCCCTCCCCTGCCTCACCCTCACTCACCCTCAACCCCTCACCCTCAACCCCTCACCCTCACCCTCACTCACCCTCAACCCCTCACCCTCACTCACCCTCAACCCCTCACCCTCACTCACCCTCACTCACCCTCAACCCCTCACCCTCACTCACCCTCACTCACCCTCACCCTCACTCACCCTCACTCACCCTCACCCACCCTCACTCACCCTCACTCACCCTCAACCCCCCACCCTCACTCACCCTCACTCACCCTCACTCACCCTCAACCCCTCACCCTCACTCACCCTCAACCCCTCACTCTCACTCATCCTCACTCACCCTCAACCCCTCACCCTCACTCACCCTCACCCACCCTCAACCCCTCACCCTCCCCCTCACTCACCCTCAACCCCTCACCCTCACTCACCCTCACTCACCCTCAACCCCTCACCCTCACTCACCCTCACTCACCCTCACCCTCACTCACCCTCACTCACCCTCACCCACCCTCACTCACCCTCACTCACCCTCAACCCCCCACCCTCACTCACCCTCACTCACCCTCAACCCCTCACCCTCACTCACCCTCAACCCCTCACTCTCACTCATCCTCACTCACCCTCAACCCCTCACCCTCACTCACCCTCACCCACCCTCAACCCCTCACCCTCCCCCTCACTCACCCTCAACCCCTCACCCTCACTCACCCTCACCCTCACTCACCCTCAACCCCTCACCCTCACTCACCCTCAACCCCTCACCCTCACCCTCACTCACTCACACTCACCCTCACTCACCCTCACCCTCACTCACCCTCACTCACCCTCACCCTCACTCACCCTCAACACCTCACCCTCACTCACCCTCACCCTCACCCTCACTCACCCTCAACCCCTCACCCTCACTCACCCTCACTCACCCACCCTCACTCACCCTCACCCTCACTCACCCTCAACCCCTCACCCTCAATCCCTCACCCACACTCACCCTCACCCTCACCCTCACTCACTCTCAACCCCTCACCCTCACTCACCCTCAACCCCTCACCCTCACTCACCCTCACCCACCCTCATCCTCTCACCCTCAACCCCTCACTCACCCTCAACCCCTCACCCTCAACCCCTCACTCACCCTCACTCACCCTCACCCACCCTCACCCACCCACCCACCCTCACTCACCCTCAACCCCTCACCCACCCTCACTCACCCTCAACCCCTCACCCTCACTCACCCTCACCCACCCTCATCCTCACTCACCCTCAACCCCTCACTCACCCTCAACCCCTCACCCTCAACCCCTCACTCACCCTCACTCACCCTCACCCACCCACCCTCACTCACCCTCAACCCCTCACTCACCCTCAACCTCACTCACCCTCAACCTCACTCACCCTCACCCTCACTCACCCTCACCCTCACTCACCCTCACTCAGCGCAACCACAGCATCTTCACTAAATATATTTAATAAACTTTAAGCTATTGGCAATATAAAATAAAATCCATTTTATTTACGTATTAATTATTAATTTTTTTTTAAAGCCATTGATTTTTTTTATATCAATACATATAAGTCACATATAAGTCCCGTTAATACAAAACATGTTGCTTTACAAATGCTAGAGGTGTCACATTTACAAAAATTATAACTATTGGCTTTGTAAAGAAGAAAGCTATTAATTTAGCTATTTAGAAAAAACAACACATAAATAAAAAACAAAAAAATAAATAACACCTATAGCTCAAACTTTACTACTGCGAGACCTATTGCATTTCCAATGCTTGTTCCAGGTTCTTCCTGGTTTGAAAGACGGCAGATACTTGGCGCCCCATTTTAGATCTACGAGAGCTCAACACCTATCTCATCAAACTGTCTTTCAGGATGGTCACTCTCCAGGATATTCTTCGTCTACTGAACCCGGGAGACTATATGGCGTCTCTGGATTTAGAAGATGCGTACTTCCATGTACCGATCCACCCAGCTCACAGGCAATATTTACGCTTCACAGTAGGCAAGAGCCATTTCCAATTCAAAGTTCTTCCGTTTGGCCTTCGGTCGGCGCCACGGATTTTCACAAAGGTGCTGACACCAGTGGCGGCCTTCCTCAGGAAGCAATCCCTGCAAGTTTTCCCCTACTTGGACGACTGGCTAGTCAAAGCTCCATCTTTCCTAGAAACTTCCAAGGCCATTTCAACTTGCATCCAATTGTTCAATCACCTGGGCCTTCAGCTCAACGAGAAGAAGTCAGTTCTTCGACCTTCCAGGTCTGCAAGATTCCTAGGGGCCATTTTAGACACGGAACAGTGCAAAGCTCGTCCTTCAGACGAACGTCAGCAAAAACTGATGCTCTCAGCTCGCCAGGTGCAGAAAAAGAAATCCCGTTCAGTTTGGTGCTACAAGTCCCTGCTCGGATCAATTTCATCTTGCATACCATTAGTACCGCATTGCAGACTGCAGGTGCGTCCTCTGCAGGAGGAACTAGACAAACAATGGTACCAGGCAGAGGGCTCGTTCAACGACAAAATTTTGGTCACACCGCAGATGAAAAAGGCGTTCGAATGGTGGTTGGTGAAAGAGAACATCGCAGAAGGACTAACATTCAGGATTCCACCATCTCCTATGGTCCTAACGGATGCCTCATTAGAAGGCTGGGGAGCAGTTCTCCAAGAACTTCAAATCAGTGGACACTGGAGTCCAGAGCAGCGCTAGTGCCACATCAATTTTTTGGAACTGACAGCCGTTCGGTTAGCTTTGCAAGCTTTCCTCCCGAGAGATCGAAAACGCTGGTCCGGATGGACAATACGACGGCCATGCACTATATCAACAAGCAAGGAGGGACGAGATCACAAACTCTGTCCAAGGAAGCCCAAGGACTTTGGGATTGGGCTATTCTTCACAAAGTCACTCTACAAGCGGAACACCTGCCAGGCTTTCTCAATATTACAGCAGATGCACTGAGTCGCCAGAAACAGGCGAATCACGAATGGGAATTGAATCAGTCAATCCTGGAGGAAGTGTTCTCAGTCTGGGGAACACCGACCATAGACCTCTTTGCGTCTCCGGAGAACGCCAAATGCCAGTTCTACGCAAGCAAGGAACACCATTAGGGATCCTTGGGGAATGCGCTTTCAATGGCTTGGTTCGGCGCATTCTTTTACGCTTTTCCACCAATTCCTCTCATTCCACGAGTGCTCCGGAAAATCAAAGCGGAGCCATGCAGGATGATTCTCATTGCTCCAGCGTGGCCCCGGCAGTTCTGGTACACAGAACTTCTTCTACTCTCTCAGGATTGTCCAATTCGCCTACAACTAGTTCCGTCTCTGTTATCAATCAAGGGATCAGGGTCAGGTGCTCCATCCGGATCCGAGGTCGCTGCATTTAACAGCGTGGCTCCTGAATACAGAGAATTTCATCATCTGAATCTCACCAAGGAGTGTAGAGAGGTTTTGTCCCAGGCTCGAGCGCCAAGTACTAATAAGACGTATTCTGCCTGTGGTGTCAGAGAAAACGTCTCCATCCTTACAAGTCTCTTCCTCATCAAATTTTGCCATATATACCATCTTTGGCTAAGTCTGGTTTGGCTCACTCTACAGTCAAGGTGCATCTAGCAGCCATCTCAAGGTTCAGGCGAACTTCGTCAGGCCCTTCTCTATGGTCTTCTAGAATTATTAAACAGTTCTTGAAAGGCCTGTTTAGGATGTATCCTCCAGTTCGTCCACCTCCTCCAATTTGGCAGCTCAACCTGGTGTTGGCTCAACTAATGAAGGCTCCTTTTGAGCCTATTCACAAGGCGGACTTGAAATTCCTATCTTGGAAGCTAGCCCTCCTCTTAGCTCTAACATCGACTAGTAGGGTTAGTGAGCTTCAGGCGCTGTCCATTGTGGAACCTTTCCTTCAATTTAAAAGAAATGTTCTTATCCTTAGAACTAATCCAAAGTTCATCCCGAAGGTTCCGTCTGAGTTCCATTTGAATGAACCCTTGATTCTAAAATCATTTTTTTCGCAGCCTTCTACTCCGGCGGAACTAACATTACATTCTTTGGATGTTCAAAGATGCTTGAAATTCTATTTGGAGTGCACAAAGTCCTTTAGAAAGTCATCGCAGTAGTTTGTCGCCTACAGCGCACCACAGAAGGGATGTGCTTTAACAAAGACTAGCATTTCCCGCTGGATCTCCAGTGCGATTCAATTCTGCCATCAGGAAGCAGGCAAACCTCTGGGCAGAAAGGTTTGTGCGCATTCCACAAGAGCGGTGGCATCTTTGGTGGCTCTTTTTTCAGGAGTCACGATCAAGGACATTTGCAGGGCAGCAATGTGGAGCAGTACTCATACCTTCACGAAGCATTACTGCCTAGAGTCTACAGGACAGGACGACGCTGCTGTTGGTCAAGCAGTCCTCAGGAATCTGTTTCAGTGAGAGGTGAGCTTTCCCTACAATCCCTCCTTCCTGTATTGCACATTTTGTTTCAGTGATTTTTTCTTATGGTAACAATTTATCAATGTTCACTGTAAACATCGCTAGATAGTCATGTAATGCTTTATATATATATATATATATATATATATATATATACACACAAAATGTGCTTTGGTGATTTACTGCTGGCTATTCTGATACAAAGCATGGGAATCTATGAAAGATACTGGGGTAAGAAAACAAGTTACTTACCTGTAACTTTGGTTCCCCAGTATTGGTAACTTTAATAGATTCCCATGCGCCCACCCTCCTCCCCTGGGAAAGCTCAGTCTTTTAACAGAGATAGTGGCGGTTTGCACAACGGCTACAAAAATCTGAGGCTCTGAGCTCTCTCAGGAAGGTTCTATGGTGTGAGGCTGTTTTGATTGGTCCTGACGGAAGTTTGGTCTCTTTTACACAAAGAGGGTGGTAGGATACAAAATGAGATGAGGCCTAAGCCTATTTTCTCTTTTGTTTCTATTTTTTATTTACTGAGGCTCCCATTCCGACGACGGGGAATGATACAAAGCATGGGAATCTATGAAAGTTACCAATACTGGGGAACCAAAGTTACAAGTAAGTAACTTGTTTTCTTTGTGCCCATGCACGGAACAAGCATTGTCAAAGTCAATAGGTCTCGAATAGAACAAGCATTGTCAAAGCCCATACGTCTCGTCTTTGTGCCCATGAATAGAACAAGCATTGTCAAAGCCCATAGGTCTCGTCTTTGTGCCCATGTATGCAGCAAGCATTGTCAAAGCCCATAGGTCTCGTCTTTGTGCCCATGCACAGAACAAGCATTGTCAAAGCAAACAGGTCTCGTCTTTGTGCCCATGCATAGAACAAGCATTGTCAAAGCCAATAGGTCTTGTCTTTGTGTTCATGCATGCAACAAGCATTGTCAAAGCCCATAGGTCTCGTCTTTGTGCCCATGCATGCAACAAGCATTGTCAAAGTCAATAGTTCTCGAATAGAACAAGCATTGTCAAAGCCCATACGTCTCGTCTTTGTGCCCATGAATAGAACAAGCATTGTCAAAGCCCATAGGTCTCGTCTTTGTGCCCATGCATGCAACAAGCATTGTCAAATCCCATAGGTCTCGTCTTTGTGCCCATGCATGGAACAAGCATTGCCAAAGCCCATAGGTCTCGTCTTTGTGCCCATGCATAGAACAATGGAATGGAACATAGCTAATAAAACAGTTGCATGTAAAATCTTTGGAATAGACAGGGAAAATAACATAGGCAAGGATGCTTTATTAAAAGGAGGAGAGGAAAAGAGATTGGATAGACGGACACCCACAATTATATTTACCTAGAACGGGAATGAGGTCTAACCCTGGCCACGGGTCAGTTTGGGAAAAGGCGAGGACAAGGACCCTCAAGGACTTAGGATGCCAGTAGGCGAGCAGGTACAGCTCATGGACAGTCAGGACAGGATACCCCTCAGGATTTGGATCAGGACTGGGCTCATCAAAGGGCACGACCAACCCCTGCAGCTTCGGATGCAACGCCTGCGCTACTCCCTCTCTGCACGGAATCCGCCAATAACCCCGATTGGGTTTTTCCAATCTCCCAGCAAAGTGCTTCGCCAGCACTTGAATCTATTCCACCCCTTGGAGTTTGTGGAAATTACGGACAGAGTGCTCCGCAGCTCTCTATCTGGCACCTATAGAGTTCGTAGGGTCGGTGACAGGTCAGCTACTCGGACAAGTCGGACAATTTCTCTAGCTAAACCTAGACTATTTGTACTGTTTTCGGGTCCATGGACCACCCATAAATGTTGCAAATGACAGGATCCCCAACTTTGGATTGGACAAGTGAGGTGGTTAGGTTATTGTCGCCACCTAGAATTCGGAGTTCACATAATTAATATTCAATTTTCGTACCCACCCCTTACATTCCAGTTCCCATGGCATACGTGTAGAAGAGAACAATAGGGCACACAAACATTATCACATAATTTGATACTTTTCAGGTACAAGTTGAAGTCTTCTCCTAGGGCAGAGGGTAGGTTCCCAGGAGCATCACAGTTTCGACAGCCAGCTGGCTGAGTTCCACTGTTGCAAGACTTCGTTTCTCCTGTCACGTGATGAGTCCCTTTCAGACTTCTAAGATGGAGAGGCTCCCCACTCCCAGGCCCACAGATACGCGGTACATGAAAAGTAAGCGAAAACAAATTAGAAACACAGAAAAAATTGAATACACTGTATACCATTATGAGCTTCACTGCACCCCTTACTTTATAATATCTATAGCATTAGAGGTTAGGCAGAAATAGACAGCTAAGCAAAAGCGGCAGTAGCAAGCAGAGAGCATGTTAAAAACAAAGCGGCCATATTTGCAATAATGCGCATGTGCGGAAAATCCCTCCATAACTACGAGTGCGTCACATCACATGGGTATGACCGACGCATGCGCAGACTGAAATCCCGCATAACAGCGACCATGTCAGTTGCAAGCTTCGTTAGGATTAATAGACACATAGGCAAGCATCTCTGGGACACCCGCGTGTTGTGTGAAAGTGCATTACTAATGACAAAACAGGTTGATTAATGACATTATTGGTTATGCGAGGTTCTTGAATGTGAGCAAGTCGCTTTACGTGCGAATCCTTGCTCCATCACTTCAACCTGCAGGAGCTGCGCTTCAACCCTTGTTACCTCCTCACTTTCTTTGCACTTTTTATGTGCTATAATATTCTGGTCTCTGTCCCGAAGGACTGCTTTGTAGGCTTCCCACAGAGTAATGGCGGAGTCCACTGACCCCACATTTTCATTAAAGTAGAGCTCCGTGTCCACCCTAATCTCCTGGGCCACCTGTGGGTCTTGTAACTCCCACAAGTTCAATTTCCAATCCCCAGCGTGGCGTTGCGTCCGGGCCCCCATTGTCAGCCATAAAGGTGAATGGTCAGAAAGACCTCTGCTAGATATTCAACCTTCTGCACTCTCTCTAGTCACCAGCCAGGGTGAATATGTAGTCCAGTCTTGAAGGCCTTATGGGCCCCTGAGTAGAAAGAATATGACTTTGTCTGGGGGTGCTTTCTTTGCCACAGGTCGGTAAGTTCCAAAGTATCTACAAACCTTTTGCGTGGGGTATCTCTGGGGCCTCCGGATGGTCCGTTGTGCGATCCCATGTGGGGTCCATCACCTTGTTAAAGTCCCCGACTATTATATGGGTGTTGGAGCCTGCTTCTAGAAGAATGGCAGCCAGCCTGTCCATTGTGTGTTTCTGTAGTCGAGGGGGTGCGTAAACACTGATGAGCGTGATGTCTCCTATCCCAAATCCCTTTCACAGTCACATAAGTTCCATTAGGGTCACTCCATGTATGTTCTATCCTGAACGGTGGACTTTTCTTTATTAAAATGGCAACCCCTCTCGCCCCAGTAGAAAACCCTGCATGTGCAGTGTCGTGTGTGGTCTGCGACCCAAGAAATTGCAGCGCGTGCCCTTTAAATGTGTTTCTTGTAAGAGTATGATATCCGGTTTCAGCCTCTTGCCGTATATGTAAATGTAAATGTGTTTCGATTTATATAGCGCACTTTAACCCAGGGGCCTCAAGGCGCTTGCTTAGGGAACCCGTCCTGGCATTCCCCTGTGAGATACCCCGGCCGGGTATCCACAAGGTGAAAGCCAGGCATCCCGCCGCGAGGGGCCGTAGTGGAGATTAAGCAAGCTATTGCCCAGAGTCGCAGAGTGTGACCCCGTGAGTCGAGTAGGCACCATAGCGAGAATTGTCGACTCCGTGGAATTTTTGAGCCCGAGACCCGCCGAGGCGGGGAATCGAACCCTGGTCCACGGCCGATCTCAGCTTCTGGGTCTGCCGCCTCTAACCACTGAGCCACGCTTCTCCATGATGATGCAAACAACCCTCGCTTTACCTTGTTCCCCATCCCGTTGAAATTCCATGATAAAACTGAGTATGGGGTATGATTACACATTATCCTTGCTAAGTTGCCTCAGACCCTGCCTCCCCCTCTGCTCTGCACCCTCCTTCACCACCCTCTCACTGAGTGGTCGCAAGTGATACGTTCCCATGTTTTCTTGTCTAGAAACTACATTAACCTCTCCCCTCCCCCACCCCAACCCATTCTCCACCCAACCGACTCTACCCGGGGTCAACATGACCAACTTTGTCGCGTGGGTCAGAAGAGGCCTGTCGCCCACCCCCAACCTCTAAACCCTCAAACTTCCCCTCTCCCCCCTTGTGAAGTGGCTATGAGCACCTACACACCCTCAAGCTACCAGATTCTCAGTTGTGGCATCTCAAAATACGTTCAGGGCAAGGAATAATCCTATCAACCACAATAGGGGAAGGTAGGGAGGTACAACTAAAAAGCCCTTCCGCCTGCTTGCTGCCCCTTCAGCTCCCCGAGCCCCTCACTGCTCATCATTCAAGATCTTCTTCGTGTCTCGTTTGTGCTACAGCGCCAGTTGTCCCGTCCTTCTCTACTGGATTTTCAAGGAGGTTGATGTTCTGCATAAGGGTATGTTCCACCTTTGAGTCCGTGGTTATATCCTGATCCGTACAGTCTGCCGATCTCTGCTGATCTGTTTCTTTCCTCCTTGGTTGGTCATGAGGCACGTTTCTCCTGGAAGTGCTCTCTGAGTCCGAAGCTCTCAGCGTCTGACCTCCGGCCCCCCTGCTGCCATATGGTGGTGCTCTAATGCGGCCTTTTTGTGACGGCTGTCTCTCCAGGCCGGCCTCGAAGTCCAGGGCCTGTTACTGTGCCTAGTCGGTATCCTTCCATTGAGAGAACTTTGCATCCCTGGGGGTCTGAGCATAGGACGTTCGAACGTTCTTCTATCCAGTGCCAGGTCTCTTCGGGCGTCTTGAAGAACATAGTCTTGGTCTGATAAGTCACCTTTAGCTTGGCCGTGAAGAGGAGCATTTAGGTGATTTGCATCTGTCGCAACTTTTCCTTAACTGAATCAAAGTTTTTGCGTTGCTTTTGGACTTCACGCGAGTAGTCTGGAAACACCATGATTTTGGTGTCATTCATTCGTATTTCCCCGTGCTTCTGCATTCCCTGAAGGAAGTGATCACAGTCTTGGTAGTTGAGGAATTTTGCTATCAGCGGTCTCGGGACCGCCCCTACTGGAGGTAGTGCCCCAGGAATGCGGTGCACTGGCTCAATGATGAAACACAACGAGAACTGTACCTCAGGGAGCGAGTCCAGTATCCATTGTCGTAGAAAGGCACCAGCGTCCGTCCCCTCAGTGTTCTCCGGAAAGCCAATAAAGCGTAGGTTATTCCTTCATGCCCGATTTTCGGCATCATCCACCCTCCACAGCACATCTTTCATGGCCGCCGTCAAGTCTGTGACTTCTTTCTGGAGCGTCTGAGTGGTATCTTCCACTTCTGATATTCGTCGTTCTGCCTGCGTGACTTTTTCAGACACATTCCTTAGATCTTGACAAAGCAGGTTAACATCTGTCTTGATGCCATTATTTTGCCCTCCATGGCCTCTCTGGAGGAGCGGATCTCCTGTAGAAGAGGGCTGCTGAACGCCAACACCGCCTCAGCCAGTGGCTTTGGCCCCCATGCTGGGCTTATGGCTTGGTTCGTGTGCCGCGGTGACCACCGGTGAGCAATCGCTAGGGGGCAGTGTTGCACTTCAACCTTGACAGTGCTCTCAAACCTCCTAGTGGATTATCCTTGTGCTACCCCTAGGACACCAGCCAGGTTCCCTCCCTCAGCAGCTTCACATGGAAAAGAGAAGGGGGGGAGGGTGCTCCTTCGTACCTGTACTTGCGCTGGGTGCTCTTCCCACAGGCCGTGGTCCAGCTGCAACAGGTAGTTGGAACCTACACTGGGGGTCCGGTCTAGTAACTATCGCCCGCTCTGACCCCTAGTGTCTCGCGCAACGTGATCTATGACCGTTGGGGGGGGCACCACAACTCGCCCCACCCCTTCTGCAGTGGAGCGACGCGACTCCGGGCGGCCCTCTCAGTTCACCAAAGGCCCGCAGCCTCACAGGGCCCCCCTCACCGAAACACCTTGCCGCGCTGGGCCTGGTGGGGTCGGGCGTGCTCGCCTCTGGGACCGCGCACCTCCGCTGCCCGAGGGAGAACCTGTCCGCGGCTGGGCGAGTGCAGCGCCCACCGGATGGTCTCCGCCCACCTTCATCAGTAGGTTCTGCGGCCTCTGGAGAATGGCCGCGCCCAGATCCCAGCTGCCCCCCGCCGTCTGGGTCTCATCCATTCTCCGCAGCTGTCCTCTCCTCGATGCGACGGGGCTTCTCTTTGTCCCTTTACTCGCACAACATGCTCTCCAACCCAGGAACCTGACCTGAGTAGATGCGGGCTGAAAAGGAGCTCAGGATACTTTCAGTATCACTGCGGGCTGTCGGAGCTTCGGCTGGAGAAGTCTAGTCCGCCATGCTGCTGGCCACGCCCCCCCATATTGAAACACTTTTGGCAGTCTTACCTGCTCATGGAAAAGCCTGCTCTGCCGGTTTAGAGAAGAATAAAGTACAGAGGAAGACCTCCTCTTTGCCGTAGGCCATCCTCTGGTGGAATCCTTTATTGTGTTGTAATTAAGATATAGGTTGTGGTCTCAAATTCTTCTGGCTGGGAAATTAGACATATGATCGGATCTGGCTGGAATGATGGCCGCCTGGTGAGTAGCTCCGGTCAGGAGCTCCCTGGCCAGGGATTTCCTTTTTGGCCCTGGTTCCCTGGAATCTTTCCCCCTTAGACATTTTCTTGCTCACCTGAGGTTCTTATGGACTGAGGTTCTTATGGACTGCGGCCATTCGGCTCTCCAGTTCCAGCGACCCAGTTTGAGATCTTCCGATGAACCTTGAGTAGTGTGCTGACCGCGGAGCCTCCATCAACATGGCCGATGCCCGGTGGAACTGTTTAGGCAGCTATAGAGGCTATAGTCTCTGGCTCTCCCCCTCAGCCGTCCCCTACCCAGACGGATATTTGGATATGGTTTGTCCTAGTCTCTCCGCTGTGTTTTCCTCTCCTCCCCCGCCTTACGACGAGTTGCTGAGGATCTGCTGGCGATGGAGCCATTCCAGCGGCCGATGACCAGTGGGGTATGCCTGGGGAGGGGATCTCCCCTCCTGGCCGTCCCCTAACTTCTTGGTTTTGCTGCGCTTGCCTGTCCTCTTGCACCGCCTCCCTAGCGACGACGGAGATGCACGAGTCTTGCTTCTCCCGGTGGGGGTTCAGCGGTGGTGAGTACTGCGGTCCTGCTGACCAGTGCCTCCAAGCTGGTTTTGTTTCTTGACTTTTGAGAAAGGGCACCCTCCTGGTCTCTGTTGCTGTTTCCACCTCTCCGGGGCTGTTGCCTGGCCCCCGAATCTGACTTTCCCCTGTCTTTGCGGCATTCTGAATGGTGATGCTGCTGCCCCGAATGTGTGTACATCGACGACCCGCTTTATGATCTGCGGTGTCCTTCCCTCCATGGTCATGTGGCTGGCTCCCCCATCCAACCCTGCGTGAAGCCTTCGAGTCTGCTGCCTTGTGGTTTTCGTGTTGGATTTTTGTGTGTTCCGCCATTTTGGGTTGATGCTGTAGGTTCTCCTGGCCTGGGTCCTCCATCAACAAGACCACCATGGGAGGTAGATCCTTCTCATACCTGGCAGCTAAAACATAAAACTCACTCCCCACTTACCTTCGCCTTACCCAGAACCACCTAGCATTCAGAAAGCAACTCAAAACGTGGATATTTGACAAGTAATCCTCCTCCCCTCCCTAAGCGCCTTGAGACCCTCTGGGTATGTAGTGCGCTATATAAATTCTTTGACTTGACTTGACATCTTGGCGGTTTCAACCTATCCTCATTGTTGCTGGACTGCTCCTTGTTCGCCTGTCTGTTCTTTTCCTCAAGTCACCCCCCCCTCCCTCTGTCTCCTACTCCTCACCCAACTTATACTATCACTGATTCACTGAATGTTTGATTGTTGGTCCCCAGCCGGTTTGTATGTCTTTTACTGTGACTGTTTTGTAAGTACTTTCCCTCTTGCCGGTCGGCCTGACCCGATTATGCATTCCTTACCCCTTTTTACCATTCCCCACCACCTTCCATGGCCCGTTTGACGTGTGTGTTTTCTTGGCTCTACTCCAGAAAGTGAAGTCCGGTTCCTCAGCCGACTGTGCGCCAGCTCGCATTCTGAAAGTACTCTTCACCCACTGCCCTGATCCTCCTCTCTCTCTTCTTAATACCTCTATCTCCTCTGGTTCAGTCCCCAATTATTTTAAATCCGCTATAGTTCGTCCTATTTTAAAAAAACCTGGCCTAGACCCTTCCCCTCTAACTTTAGGCCTATTTCCCTTCTCCCCTACCTCGGAAAGATCCTGGAGAGCTATATCACTTCTTGTCTCTCCTCTTACATCGAGGACAACCACCTCCTAGCCTCCCACCAAGCGGGCTTTCGACCGGCTCACTCCACCGAGTCAGTTGTTCTGTCCGTCTTGGACGAGCTAAAGAGTAAGGCAGATTCTAACTTGCCCCAAGCCTTGGTGCTTCTCGATCTGTCCGCTGCGTTTGACACGGTCGACCATTCCATCCTTCTCGACCGTGTCTGCGCAGCGGGCGTTCGGGGCACTGCCCTCTCTTGGCTCGCCTCCTTTCTTAAAGACCGGACTTAGGCGGTACATCTTTCTTGCTACTCCGCTCCCACCCGCTTGGTCCCCTGTGGAGTTCCCCAAGGCTCCTCCCTGTCCCCTCTCCTTTTCAACCTTTATATCCGTCCCCTTATTCTTTCCCTTCTCGATATGGGGTCTCCGTGTATAACTACGCGGATGACCTCCAGCTTGTTTTTGATCTTTCTTCAACCTTGCACTCCCTACCCAAATTCCACTCCACTTTGGTCTTTATTTCAGACTGGATGAATCGGAATCAACTGAAGCTCAATCTGGATAAGACGGAGCTGGTCCTGACTGGCCCTTCCTCTTCCCCTTGGTCGGCCGCCTTTTGGCCTTCCATCTCTGGCCCCCCTCCTTTGCCACCGACCTCGGCAAAGACCCTGGGCATTAAAGTCAGCCGGGACCTCTCTATGCATGCCCAGATCAGCTCGGTTGTCTCCTCCTGTTTTCTCTCTCTCCGAATCATCCGAAAAGTGTCCCGTTTCTTTTCTTCTGACGCCCTTAAGCTCATTATCCTGGCAATGATTCTTTCCCGTCTCGATTACGGGAACAGCCTGTATGTGGGCATTCAAGCGAACGAACTTCGCCGCCTACTGGCTGTTCAGAACCAGGCCGCCCGCCTTATCCTCCACCTCCCAAAGTCTTCCCACATTACCCCCGTTCTGAAAGCACTTCACTGGCTCCCCATCTCTCAGAGATCCCTCTTTAAGATGGGCTGTCTGGTCTTTATGGCTCGGGCCCGCATTGGCCCAGCCTTTATTAACTCTCTCGATTCAGAAAAGGGGGTGGTGATGGACAGAGTATCTGAATTAAGCAGACCACTCCTACCCAGTCCAAAGATCAGGGCTTGATCCATCACCGTTTTTTAGCTCACTGCACCATCCCAGCTCAGAACCTGGCTACATGCAAATTAGTCTGTCCCTGGCCCAGTGCATCATGGGAACAGGGCAGACCAAACTACCAAGCCAATTCTTATACTGGGAAGGAAACAAGCTTCCAGGGACCGGTTTCTGGCATTTCAGCCGTCTTCGGCCCGGCTTGCTTGAATCCTGATGGTGCAGTGAGCAAGGGACTCACATCTGAGTATACCCTTCCACGCTTATGGTGGACAAAACGATTCAGAAAAGGGGGTGGTGATAGACAGAGTATCTGAATTAAGCAGAACACTCCTACCCAGTCCAAATATCAGGGCTTGATCCATCACCGTTTTTTAGCTCACTGCACCATCCCAGCTCAGAACCTGGCTACATGCAAATTAGTCTGTCCCTGGCCCAGTGCATCATGGGAACAGGGCAGACCAAACTACCCCATGATCTTTGGACTGGGCAGGAGTGTTCTGCTTAATTCAGATACTCTGTAACTGTAACTTGTAACTCGCTGATCCTCATGTAAAGCACTCTGATACCTCCGGGTCTTGCCAGCGCTATATAAAACTCTACAAATTAACAAATGAATACAACAAATGAAAGATGTGCACAACTGAGTTAATGGCTTTCAGAGAAGCAGTTTGAGGTGCAGTTAGATTGATCCAGGCAGAGATGCTCCTCCATCTTAGGTTGTGGTCTCTAAACTGAAAGTCAGAGGCAGCATGAATGATTTTACTATAGACATTGCCAAGGGAAGAGGACTAGTATTCCCTGTGACTCTTGCTGAGCCACTCCAGCATCTTTAAGACTGCGTGCCAATGTTTTTTTTGTCGGTCTTCATTCTGCTCACTGTCCCCCCCCCCCCCCACTACTCTCACATGCATATTTTATTTACGCTTCTCTCAGGCTCTCTGAACTTTCCCGCTCCTCCCCCTTTCCTCACTACTTTGTAGTCCGACGTGTGGAACCATTCCACATTGTCCTTTCCTTAACTCCTTTTTTTGGTTCCCTTTCCCAACTCTCTTGGCCACCGTTAGTGCTTTTAAACAACCTGGTATAACATACTATTCAAATAATGATCTTGTATCGGAAGATGTGAACTTTGCTGCAAGAGGTGTGGCTTGTGGCATGATTGAGGATATATTGGTGGTATAGCAGCTTCTAAAGATAAAGTCTGGGTCTCAGCACATTTATATAGCGCGAACTCGACCTGTAGGCATTGTAGCGCTTTACAAGCGTACCAGAATACATGCAGCTCGACTTGTTTTTTTTACCTCCACCCCAAGCCCCCAGCCTCAACCCTCCCACAAACTTCAATCCATTTCCAAGCAGTTGTTCCGCTCCATTGACTTCCATGGGGGTCTTCCCCGTCCCAATTCACCCTCCATGGCTTCAGTAGGACCGTCCTCCTGAAAGCCAGCAGGGCGTAGGTGTTCCTCCATGGAAGAAATCCCCAGGCCGCCTCGGTGAAAGGAAGCGTTGCAGCGGCTGCCTTTGTGTTTCAAGCCTCTGTCCTAAGGTGGGTCCGGAAACAGTGGCGCACCTGGGGTGGAGAAGGGGGGAACATGGAAATGCCCCCCGCCCCCTCATACTCAGCTACTGACTTCGGCTCCGCTAGCTGCAGGCCTCTCTCCTCGCCACAGGCACAGTTCTTCACTGGCATAGGCCCCTTAAAGCAAAGGGCTCCCCGTCCCGGCACCAAGGTTTGCAGGGTTAGAGGGTGCAGGTGGGGCTTCCGGGCAGAGGGAGAAGTGGGGGTGCCCATATTGTCCTGGTTTTGAGTTAAATCCTACACCCCAGGAGCGCATGAGAGCTCGAGAGCATGAGGTGCTTTTGAGCAGTTGCGATGGAATGGCGTTCAAGGTGGCCCGAGCGGCTCAGCCTGAACAAAACTCTCTCAAACTGTTCTTGTTACGCACCCTAAGCCGCCCTGCCTTGCTGTTACTTCGAGAGGGAAAGTTGACAGTGAGTGAGGACTACAATTCCCATAATGCAGTTTGTTGTTGGATGAGAACGCTGCACTGGAGCCGGGAGTCTACTGATATGGACCCATCGGGTCACCTATTCACACCAATTCCTGATGGCTCCATACCAACGGAGCGCCATCTCCAGTCCACTGATGCACCCGTGTGGTTGAATTCACAAACTGCGATAAGCAGGGTTTTACATTGAAACAACCACCAACGTTCTGCACACAGGTATTGTCTGATTCACACTTATAAATGGGAAAAGAGAAAATTACGAGTCCCAGAATGCACCGTACTGTCTTTCTTTTGCAGGCGAACTTGCCTTCAGCTAAGCATCTCCTATAGAGCTGATAACAGTCTGAACACGGGGACTGCGGGGGTCACGTTTATACTCGAAACAAGGAAAACTACAGGTCCCGGTATGCGCATACTTTCCACCTACGGGGGAGTCAAATCAGTGAATACCCACACAAACTCACCAAAGACCCCCCCCCCCCCCGCATCCCATGCATCTCAAACAAGGTGCACCATTGAATAACCCTCTGCTAAGTGACTCTCACGTCAAGTCTGATCCCTTAGACAAACCCACAATGGTAAACACCATCACTTGGCACTCTTTGCGCCAGTACGCAATGCCCTGGTTCGGCGCCAGCCAGGCAGGCACACATTTAACCCTACTTAATAGAACACAATGAGTGCATTGACTTCAGCTTCCCACTGATTGCCAAAATCTGGGCACATACCTACTGTGTGGATAGAGGGATAACAACACCACTTATTGTAATCTTTCATCGTGTTTCAAAGAAGGAAGTCAAAACCTCAATTCCTGCCCAAAATGTCACGATTTGGACAACTCCGTAAGAGTCCTTCCAAATATTTCTACCAAGCAAGTAGTGATGCCCAAGGCTTGTCGCTGCAAGAACTCCTCGCTGGCTCTGAAAACCTTGGCAGGGTGTTCAAGTACAGTATCCGAGCTTCCACAGTGCAGCTGTTGGAGCTCTTTGCATCCAGGTTTCATAAGACAGGGATTGGGTTTCTCTCCACTCAGTCTCTAAGTTTCTGCCGTTGAATGCCCCGCCCCCTGGCTAATGCCTGGTATGGTCTATATATCAGTGGTACTCAGCGTAGTCCCAGTAGTGGCGGAGCCATGCTGAATTTTATGAACAACCCCCAGTATTATTTTTCACTTTCTAAGAACTAACCTAAAAGTAAAACTCATGATAACTACTTATCTTCATAATGGTTTCTTCCCAGTGGCATTCCTTTCTAGATGTTTCCTCGCCGTCAGATGACGGCGGCTTGTAATTATGTCCCACCTGTGTTTATTAGCAGGACCAGGATCCGCTCCTTTGCCGGTAGCGTCTGACCTCAGATTTAATTTATATGAATGAATGAATGAATAATTTTATTGTGTGGTTAATTAAAACCATTACATTAAAACCAAAGTATAAAATTACAAAAGTTAAAACCAAAGGTGTTTCTGCAGGCAAGTTATCAAAGTTCAGAAGGACACACTCAGTCCGGGATCGGGGTGGGCCACCCGATGCCCCACAACAAAGTCTCTATTCCTGCGTGGCCTTGGCGGCCATCAACTCGGACCGAGTCTGTTGTATGAATTTTCCAAATGAGGCCATCTGTTTTACTATGCTCAAGGTGAATAGTTGATGGATTGCTTCCTTAGCTGTACGTGACCCGGCGTCCCTAAGAATGGGCCTGAGGTAGAGGGTGCGGGGTACACGTAAGGCAGGGCAGCAGAATAGTAAGTGGGCCAGTGATACACGTTTATAATTACAGAGTCTGCATTCCCGAGGCCCCGTGCCTGCTTTTCCCGGGTGATATAGTTCATTGAGCGGCAGGGGGTGCAGTCTGTAGGCTAGAATCTTGAGGAGTGCTGAAAGACCCACGGCCTGCGTGAGATGGTTTCGGGGGTTATGCGCGGTGTGCGGCAGGCATAGGGACTCGTGAAAGGCTCTTTTCGTGAGGGACTCCAGGTCCCGGGAGCATGCACGCACTTGCTTTTTTGTCACGTGTTTGATGGTCGTGTAATTGACAAGATCTGGGTTCCACGACTCAATCGCCAGATTCAGTTGCGTTTTGGCTGTTTCAAGGATTGCTGACCAGGGGTTCCCTGGTTCAATAAAGATGTATTTATACTTTAGCTGTGTTAAGTGACCTACATACATCACCATGTCATTATCCACATCAAACCTCTCCGTGCGCTGCCTGGCCTGTGATCATGGACAGTTCAGACGTTTTGTGTCCTACTTGTGTGCAGTGCTCTGCATTTATTGCACTGTTGTGCTACACTGCTCTGCCACGCTGTGCATTTAATGCTCTGTTTTGTAAAACTAGTGTGCCATGCTCTGTATTAAGTGCAATATTGGGCAAAACTATAGCCTTCACCTGCCTTTAATGCATTGTTGTGCAACACTAGGGCCTCAATCATCAGTGAATGCACTGTTAATGCACCAGTGTGCATTTGTGTGCTACATGTTGTATTTAATGTACTGTTGTGCAACATTAGTGTGCCGCACAGTGCATATAATGCACTAAAGTGCAACACTAGTGTGACATGCTCCGCATTTAATGCACTGTTGCACAACATTAGCATGCCACACTGCATTATATGCACTGTTCTTCAACACCAGTGTGTCTCACAGTGTACACATAATGCACTATTCTGCAACACCAATTTGGCATGCTTGTATATAATGCACCGTTGTACAACACCAGTGTGACATGCTCTTAATTTGATGCATTATTCTGCAACTCTAGTGTGCTATGCGGCAAATAGAATGCACCGTTCTGCAGCAACCGTGTGCTACGCTCTTTATTTAATGCACTATTACGCAACATTGCTTTGCCAGGTGCTATATATATTTAGTGCACATTTCTGCAACACTAGTGTGCTACTCGCAGTGTTTAACACACTTGTCTGAAGTACTGTTGTACAACCCACTATATCGGTGATACTTAAAGTATGGCCTAGGGGCCGCATGCAGCCCTCAAGACCTTTACATATGGCCCTCTGGTCAGCTCAGCTGCTGTTTACCAAAATGCTTATTAAATATTTTTTTCTTTAATAAAAGTGATCCATAGCACCATTCAGACAGAGCTGTTATTATCTGACGGTAAGCATTTTGGCAAGCTAGATCAGATTTAGTTCTTGTTGGGAAAAGAGAACCACCAAAACAGAAAGTCTCTTCTGAAGCTGGCAGTCTCGTGCGTTTTTCAGGTTCTCTGTACTTTGCTGCACATATGCACATATCCCCATATCCGCAATATCTGGATGTTTCTTGGCCTTAGGATACACTGTTGTCACAGGTGCATGGCTGTGGTGACATGGAGCAAAAACCACAGTTGATGGACAGAATGCAGAACAATGTCATACATTCACCCCAGTACAGAGATCTGGGCCTAAATCCATCGTTTTTTTGCACTCCACACCACCCCAGTTCAGACATGGCCATATGCAAATCAGTCTGACCCTGTGCCTCATGGGAACAGTCCAACCCGAACTGCCAAGCCACGGTTTTTCTTTGTTCACCATAAGTTGGGTGGCAGAGTGGGCTAAAGAACGGTGATGGATTAAACCCAGCTCAGTTGACTGGGGGTGAGTGCTTGTATTGTCAACGCTCCGTCCATCATTTCCTTTGGTTTTTCTTTGTTCGCCATAAGTTGGCAGGGTATGCTCAGACGTGAGCCACTGGATTCAAGCAAGCCGGGCTGAAGAAGGCTGAAACCGGTCCTCGGTAGCTTGTTTCCGGCCCAGGGAAGGCATGGCTTGGCAGTTCGGGCTGGACTGTTCCCATGAAGCACAGGGTCAGACTGATTTGCATATGGCCATGTCTGAACTGGGTTGGCAGAGTGGGCTAAAGAACGGTGATGGATTAAACCCAGATCAGTTGACTGGGGGTGAGTGCTTGTATTGTCAACGCTCCGTCCATCATTTCCTTTGGTTTTTCTTTCCTTGGTGACATGGAGGGCACAACATGTCTCTTAGGAAAAGTGTTCATGGTAGGGACTCTGTCAGTGCTGAGGCCTTGGGTTCTGGTGGAATAAATGCTGCACATTGTCTTGCAACTCTTCACTGCTACATTGCCATTCTGGAGAAGAACACATTTTTTGTTTGTACAAACCAAAGCACAGTAACTCTGTCACTGACAAAAATAAGGCAAGGTTAGGTATAAGAGAATGTTTTCAGATGCCTTTCTGGTGTGTTGACCACAGAGCTTATGCTCACAATACAGAAATTCCAGAATGATTAAAAGGGGATCTGTATTGGGTTACATTCTATTATCCTGGAACAGTTAAAAGCTCTTTCTTCACACTGCTTAAGCTCTAGAAATTATTGAAGCTTCTTGCCCAAGTGTCCCAATATCTACTCTCTAGGCAGTGGCATTTTGGTAAGTTATGAAGGACATCTGTACTTTGCTTTGGCTCGGTTGATCAGCTAAAGTTACGGAACATTTATAGAGCCATGACCTTGATAGCCCTTGCATGGCCAGATAAATAGATCCTTCAATCAACCAATGAGAGTATTTGTAAAGCGCGCTACTTACCCGTGAGGGTCCCAAGCCGCTGAGGGGAGAGGGGGTGCTGCTACTGCTCGAAGAGCCAGGTCTTGAGGAGTCTTCTGATGGCGAGTAGGTCTTGGGTCTGCCATATGTGGGTAGGGAGGATGTTTTAGGTCTTGGCGGAGAGGTAGGAGAAGGATCTGCCACCGGAGGTCGTTCGTTGGATGCGGGGGACAGCGGCAAGGGCGAGGCTGGCGGAGCGGAGCTGTCGGGTGGGGTTGTGGAAGCGGAGTCTGCCGTTCAGGTAGGCTGGTCCGGCGTTGTGGAGTGCTTTGTGTGCATGGGTGAGGAGCTTGAAGGTGATCCTCTTGTCGACGGGGAGCCAGTGTAGGTCTCTCAGGTGGGGGGTGATGTGGCTGCGGCGGGGGACATTGACTATCAGTCGGGCGGAGGCGTTTTGGATGCGTTGTAGTCATTGTAGGTGTTTGGCTGGGATTTCTGCGTGGAGTGCGTTGCCGTAGTCCAGTCTGCTGCTGACGAGGGCCTGTCACCATTCTTCTTGTTTCGGTCCGGATCCACTTGTAGATCCTGCGCAGCATGCGGAGGGTGTTGTAGCAGGAGGAGAAGACGGCGTTGACCTGCTTAGACATGGAGAGGGAGGAGTCGAGTTTGGATCCTAGATTGCGTGCATGGCTGGTGGGTGTTGGTGCTGTTCCCAGTGTGGTCGGCCACCAGGAGTCATCCGAGGCTGAACGGGTGGGTCCGAGGATGAGGACCTCCGTCTTGTACGAGTTCAGCTACAGACGGCTGCTCCTCATCCAATCGGCGACGGCCTTCATTCCCTCGTGGAGGTTGGTTTTGGCGGTGTGTGGGTCCTTGGTGAGGGAGAGGATGAGCTGGGTGTTGTCAGCATAGGAGATGATGTTGAGGTTGTGATGGCGGGCCACTTGTGCGAGGGGGGCCATGTTGACGTTGAACAGCGTTGGGATGAGCCCTGGGGGACGCCGCAGATGATGTTGGTGGCTTCGGATCGGAAGGGTGGGAGGCGGACGCTCTGGGTTCTGCCGGAGAGGAAGGACATGGCCCAGTCAAGAGCCTTCTCTTGGATTCTGGCTTCTAGGAGGCGTGTCTTTAGAGTGCGATGGCAGACCGTGTCGAAGGCAGCTGACCAGTCCAGGAGGATGAGGGCTGATGTTACGCTGCTGTCTAGTTGGCGCCTGATGTCGTGTGTGGCGGCAATGAGGGCTGTTCGGTGCTGTGGTTTCATCTGAATCCCGACTAGGACGGGTCCAAGATGTTGTTGTCTTCGAGGTGGCGGGCAGTTGCATGTTGACGATTTTCTCGATGACCTTTGCCGGGAATGGGAGCAGAGAGATGGGTCGGAAGTTCTTGGGGTCTACTTTGGGATTCTTGAGGAGGGTATTGATTTTGGCGTGCTTCCAGCTTTCCGGGAATGTCGCTGTTTCGAAGGAGATGTTGATGACCTTCCGTAGTTGGGGTTCGAAGGCTGCGTCTGCTTTGTTGAATACGTGGTGTGGGCACCGGTCAGACGGAGATCCTGAGTTGAGGGAGTTCATGACCTTGTGTGTCTCGTCGTCGTTGACGTTGGACCAGGAGTCATGCGGTTGGCGCTGTGGTGTTCACAGGGAAGGTGGAGTCTGGCGTAGTCGGGGGCGGTCGTGGTGTTGAAGCTGTCGTGGATGTCGGCAATCTTGTGGTGGAAGAAGATGGCTAGTGAGTCGCACAGCTCTTGTGAGGATGTCGTTGGCGCTGGGGTTAGAGAGTTCCTTTACGATGCTGAAGAGCTCTTTGCTGTTGTGTGCGTTGTTATCCAAGCGGTCTTTGAAGGAGGATTTCTTGGCTAATCTGATGAGGTGGTGGTGTCTGCGGGTGGCGTCTTTGTGGGCTGCGTGGTTGTCCGGTGTGCGTTCGTGGAACTATGTCTTCTCCTGTTTCCGGCATGCGCGTTTAGAGGTCTGGAGCTAGTCGGTGAACTAGGTGGCTCTCTTGTTGGCGTGGCTGTTGGAGGGTTTCTTGAGCGGGCGTGTGTGTTGGCGCAGTAGTCGATCCACTGTCTGAGGTTTCGGGCTGCAGCGTCTGGGTTGGTAGGTGGGTTCTTGGCAAGGGAGGTGATCAGCTGGTCTTCGGTGACTTTGCTCCAGCGGCAGCGAGGCAGCTGTTGGGTTCGGTGGTGCGTGGTTGGTTTCTTGAAGGTGAAATGGATGCAGCGGAAGTCGGTCCAGTGGAGTTCGGTGGTGTGGTCGAAGGCGACGTGGGAGCCTGTGGAGAAGACTGGATCCTTGCATCAGACTAATTGGATGGAACTTCTCAAGAATGTACTGTACAGTACTTTGTCTCAGCCCATCATCATAAATTTCAATAACTTACCATTAATTGCCATACATTGCAGGGTTCGTTTTCAGGCTGTATTTAAATCTTTCCAGAAGACCATACAGGAAACATCCTTTACATCGCGGTGATCACACCGCGATGCAGTTGCAACGCAAAAGTTACAACGCAAGCGTTACATTGACTTGCGCTGGATGGCACTATAACCTAAGCAATGGTAAGATTTACTATTCCAACACCTTCCCTACTGTACGTAGACTGGTGTTGGAATAGTAAATCTTACTATTCCTAAGTCCAGCACCCTCCAGCACAAGTCTTTATAAGGACTTGGGTTGCAAAGACTGCGATGTAACCTTCCACGATCATTTTGATCGCGTTGTTACATGACATTCGTCCATACACCATGGTGGCCTACAAATTGTCTTGTGATTTTTTTCTTTGGAGTTGGTATTCAGTTCTATCCATGTTATTTTTCATGGAAACCCCATCATAAAGAGTAGTATTGAGTATCTCCTACTCTAAAACGTCCTCTTTTATGTGTTTGGTACGAGCAGGATCTTCAGCACTTCCCCTACTTATGAATTATTGCATTTTATCAGCTTAGCCTCTATCCGGTGCCCACGGCCAGAGTCTTTACATAAAGTACTTAACCACCAGGTCCCTAGGGACATACACTCACTAGCTACGTTTGCCCACCAGATGACTGTGTGATAATGAAGCCGTAATACATTTATATTCTGCAGCAGCAGCTTATCTCCCTATGTCCACATTTCTATCACAAGCTATAGAGGTCCTGTTCAGCACCAAACTGCCTCCCACCAGTCCACAGTGTGACAATTGGCCAGGAATCGCAGCTACTTCAGCTCCTCTGGCTCACCAAAATTCCCAGCATATAATTGAAACATTCCATTATCACTCGCAAAGCCTTTTGCAGCAAAAACCTCTCCTGACTTTGTGACTGGTCAAGTCTTAGTAGAACCTGAAGCACTGGCTTACTCACCAGGGCTCTAAAACCCAATTTTTCTCTCCAACCTTCAATTCCTCTTACCCAACGGTTGAGGCATTATAACCCCCTTTCCAACACCACCTTGGCAGAACACTGCTTCTATCTGCTTTTTCTGCAAACAGCCATTCTAAATATTGCCAAAAGGAGCAATTGATGGACAGAATGCAGAACAATGTCATACATTCTCGGCAGTAGAGAGATCTAGACCTAAATCCATAATTTTTTTGCTCACCATTTCATTCCAATTGGAACCCATCCATTTGCAAATCAGTCTTCACCCTGTGCCTCATGGGAACAGTCCAGCCCGAACTGCCAGGTCCTCCCTGGACTGGAAACAGCAACCTCGGACCAGTTTCGGGGTGTCGCCCCCTATCAGGGTCCAGACTGATTTGCATATAGCTGTGTCTGAACTGGGGTGGCGAAGTGAGCTAAAGAATGATGATGATGGATTCAACCCAGATTTGTGACTGAGGGTGTGTTTGAAAAGTTTCAGCACTCAGTCCATCATCTCCTTGTGTATTCTAAATATCATCTGCAGTCCCAACAGCAGGCCTTTCTTCCATACATCTGTGGTACCTGTAAGTTTCTTCTGTGAAGTGACACTGTCCATCTGTTAAACTGCTCTTTATGAAAGTCAACATACTAATAGATACTGGATTTTCTAGTGAGGTTTAAAATAAGGTTTCTTTTGGCCATCCTGGAAATTCCATTAAGTGTATTTAACTTGAAAGTTGTGATTTTAGTTGCCATCACATCTAGTTGGCGGTGAACATAGGTCATGCCTTTTTGCCATCCAGTCGGTCTTATATATTAAAGTTACCTTCCCTTGCTGAGCAATCCTGACATGATCTATAAATTGCTTCAAAATTGTTTAGAATCTTTTTTGTGATGTGGAAGGGTGATGCAAAGCTCTATAAAGTTGTTTCTATATTGCATTAGGTTATCATCAAAGTCTTGACTGGTCCTTAAAAGGTCTTCTCAGACTTCATTCCTGTATGCTACAAGCCTGAAATGTATTCAGTCACAGAGGTTTCATTCCTTTCTTTATACGTTATCTGGTGTGAAGTATTTTCAGTAGCAAAGGCTACATTTTTCAAGGGCATGGCATTGACAAGGGCATGAATCCAGCTTCTCAGGATCTCTATTTCTCTAGCAACAAGGCTTTCATCCTGTCCTAATCAGCTAGGGGTAAGGCATTGATATGGAGTAAGTACAGACTTCCCAGTAGCTTTTTTTACAGTGTATGCAATGTTTTCAATTCTAAGTGTTGAATTTGGGTAGGTTTCTTTACTGAAGAAGGCAACTTTAAACAAGCATTTGCAATGAAATAGGTCTCGCATTAGGAAAGTTTGAGTTATTTGTCCTGTACATGACAAATTTGTTATTTATCTGTTATTTTTTAAAATTGTGAAATTAATGCTTTGTCATTTACAATGGTAATACTTTCATTTTTGGACAATGTGACACCTATAGCATGGGCAAAAAGACGAGACCTTTTGGCTTTGACAATACTTGTTCTACGCATGGGCACAAAGACGAGACGTACAGGCTTTGACAATGCTTGTTCTATTCGAGACCTGTGGGCTTTGACAATGCTAATTCTATGCATGGGCACAAAGACGAGACCTATGGGCTTTGACAATGCTTGTTCTATTCGAGACCTATTGGCTTTGACAATGCTTATTCCGTGCATGGGCACAAAGACGAGACCTGTTGGCTTTGACAATGCTTGTTGCATGCATGGGCACAAAGACGAGACCTATGGGCTTTGACAATGCTTGTTCTATTCATGGGCACAAAGACGAGACGTATGGGCTTTGACAATGCTTGTTCTATTCAAGACCTATTGGCTTTGACAATGCTTGTTCCGTGCATGGGCACAAAGACGAGACCTGTTGGCTTTGACAATGCTTGTTGCATGCATGGGCACAAAGACGAGACCTATGGGCTTTGACAATGCTTGTTCTATTCATGGGCACAAAGACGAGACGTATGGGCTTTGACAATGCTTGTTCTATTCAAGACCTGTTGGCTTTGACAATGCTTGTTCTGTAGTAGGGGATCTCTGTGTATAGTCATAATCTAGTGAATAGTCCCGCCCATGTGCGTGGACACCGGAGCAATCAAAATTAATCTCTTAAAGTGTCGAAAAAAAATGCAGAACTGCACAGACACTTAAGAGAGAATTTAAAGACATATAATGCAGCCTATAAACAGGCTACACTGTCCAGTACTTCAACTAGAAATTCCACCAAAAATCCACAAAACAGCAAAGCCTCTCCAGATTTCCCTTTCCTTCATCAAAAACCCTCTGGAATTATAGAGAGGAAGCCATGGACAGACAAGCCCATAGGCTGCCATTATGTGGCTCAAAACAGGATACTGTGCCTTTAAGAGAATTTTTCAGAACTTCACAGTATCCCAGAATGCCCTGCAGGTCCCTTTTACTTTCAGTTCTTTTTTCCGGCTCCTGCTAGCAGGACCCTGGAGCATTGAGCTCTCCCTTGTTGGGACTTATTTGGTGTTGTTTCACTATTTTTCACAGATTTAGTACTTTATTGTACTGTGGGGCTTTTCTTCTTGGTTTTCTCACTCTGTTTTTTGTCGAATATGCCTGCATTATTCGACAAATGCCCGGAGTGCTCCAGGAAAAAGGCCAGGTCGGACCACCATGAGGTGTGTATCCTCTGCCTTCCAGCTTCCCATGTCCCAGAGGAGTGTGTTATCTGCCAAGGCTTCTCTGGAAGGACCCTGAGGGAAAGGAAGAAGATCAGACTTCAGGGTCTCGAGGAAAGAAGACTGAAGGCACAAGGTGGGTCTGAAGGGGCTTCTGCCGGTGCTGAGGCCTCTGGGGGGCTCCCCAGGGGCAGGAAGACCAGAAAACGTCACCATTCTCCGCCTGGGTCCATTGCGCCCTCTACGGCGTCGAGAGGAATGACTGCGTTCTGTTCCCCATCGTCGGAGACAAAACAACGTCGACGCTCGCCGTCGAGGGATGTCACAAGACCTTCGAAGTCCCCGGTGACTGTTTAATCGTCGTCCTCGTCGGCGTCTACGTCGAGCGATCGACGTCGACGAGGCACAGGAGGTCGCCGTCGAGGCACAGGAGGTCGCCGTCGAGGCACAGGAGGTCGCCGTCGAGGCACAGGAGGTCGCCGTCGAGGCGCAGGAGGTCGCCGTCGAGGCGCAGAAAGTCGCCGTCGAGGAGAAGGCGTTCGACGCCGAGGAAGAGACGCTCGACGTCCAGGGGCCGACGCTCGCCGTCTGGTCGCCGTTCTTCGACGCCGAAAAGAGGTGGAAGGAGACCTGACGCCGTGGGAGGTTCGCCTACGTCCCAGGCTGGAAGGGAAGGGGGTTCGCCTCACTCGGTGTATTTCGAGGTGTATACCCCGTCGGGGAAGGTGACTCCCCCTCCTCCGTTACCGAGGGGTCCCCCTTCGAGGACGCCTACTCCGCCTCCGTTGCCTCCACCGCAACCTGGGTCAGGGTTGCCTGAGAAGCCACCTCTGGTTCCACCGAGGTAGACTTCATTACCTAAGTTTCCGACGCCTCCCAAGGGTACACCTAGACCGAAGGCTCCGTCCAAACCCAAGTCACCCGTTCCGGCGGACCCAGTTGATCGTCTTCGGAGGTCCCGTTCACGCTCCGGACGGAGAGGAAGATCAAGGAGTCGTCATAGATCCTCCACCAGATCGAGGCGTCGCCATAGGAGGCGGGGGTCTAGGTCCCGCACGGACTCTTCCAGGACCCACTCCTACTCGCCTACCTTATCGGACTCCCCTGAGACCAGGATTTCTCCAGTGGACGACATTGCCACATTCCAGGAAGTACTCCTGAGGGGAGCTGCGAAGTTGGGTATCACGGTGACAGCTCCAACACCTACGACGTCCGTGATATTAGAGACGCTTCACAAGAAGCACTTGTCTCGTCCTCTTCTGCCTCTGGTACCTGGATTGAAGGAACCTGCGGAGAAGCTGTTCCTCACGCCAGCGGTGGTGAAGGCCGCTCCTTCCCGGCTTCTAAAGAAGTACAGGGCCCCGGATTCGGACCCACCCTTTATGAGAGTGGATCCGGTACCGGATTCAGTGATAGTGACGGCGGCCAGGAAATTGCATTCTACCTCCCCGTCATCCACCGTGCCGCCAGATAAAGAGAGTCGATGGATCGACTCAGCGGGAAGGAAAGCGTGTGGGACCGCTTCCGCAGCCATGAAGGCTGCCAGCGATACAGCTCTGCTGGGCCGTTACGACCGGGCGCTGTGGGACTCCCTACAACAGTTCGTGGAACTGCTACCGAGAGACAAGAGGGAGGACTTCCAGGAGATCCTTAAGGAAGGGATGCTGGTGTCCAATCAAGTCATCAGTGCAGCGGCGGACGCCTCCCTGTTGGCCGCACATGGTTACTGCCATGGAATCAATCAGCGGCGGCATGCCTGGCTACGGCTCACGTCACTCAAGCCGGAGGCCCAGCAGCGGGTGTCCAACCTGCCTTTTTCCGGGGAGACCCTATTCGGAAAACACGCAGATGAGATGGCCCGCATGAAGGCGGAGGCGGAGACCCTTACGGCTGTGGGCTTGGAGAAGCCCAAAGAGAAGAAATCCTTCAGGCCTTTCCAGAGGCGCTATGGCGCACAAGGAAGAGGACGGGGGCAGTCTTCGGGACAGCAGCAGCAACAACCGCAGCAGTTCCGGAGACCCTTCCAGAAACGACAGAAGGGTAGAGGGAGACAACAGTCCTCTACCGCGAACAAGGGCCCAGCCGGGTCTCGACCCTGAGCGGTTACTTCCCCTTCATCCGTTACCCGCTCCGGTGGGGGGAAGCGTTCAATTTTTTCTGGCAGAGTGGAGAAAAATTACTCAGGACAAGTGGGTGCTGAATATTGTTTGCAATGGAAACAGTCTTCGGTTCATCAGCCCTCCTCCAGCGATCCCTCCGGTCAGCTCGCAGTATCAGCTGCGCAAGCTCCAGGTGGAGGCCGATATCCTGTTAAGGAAAAGGGCAATAGAAAACGTATCTCTGTCTCAAAGAGGAAGAGGTCTGTACTCCCGGTTCTTCCTGGTTCGCAAGAAGGACAAGAACGAGTTCAGGCCCATTCTGGACTTGCGGCAGGCAAACAAGTAGATTCGCAGAGAAAAGTTTCGCATGCTGTCGTTGCATCTGATTTTTCCTCAGTTGATACAGGGGGACTGGCTTTGTGCCATTGACCTAACAGGATGCGTACTTCCAAGTGCCCATCGCGTACAAACACAGGAAGTTTCTGCGATTTCAAGTCGACACCAACCATTATCAATACACAGTGCTGCCATTCGGGCGGAAATCTGCGCCCAGGACATTCTCGAAGTGCATGGCATTGGTAGCGGCACACCTCAGGAAGAACAAGGTGTTTGTCTACCCGTACCTGGACGATTGGTTGATCAAGGCCTCCTCCTTCTCGGAAGCTCAGGCAGACTTCCAGAAGACGTGCTTTCTCTTGAACAAGTTGGGGTTGCACATCAACATGTCCAAGTCTGTCCCGATCCCGGTCCAGTGCATTCAATACTTGGGAGCCACCATCAATACGCTGTCAGCAAGCGTGTATCCTTCGGAGGAGCGACGGCTATCGATCCTTCGGAAGGCTCAGGCTCTTATGACCGCTCCATCTACAACAGTGAGGTCAGTGTCTTCTCTACTGGGGTCGATGGCCTCTTGTATCTTCCTCACTCCTCATGCACGACTACACATGAGACCTCTGCAGGAGTGCTTGGAGGACCAATGGGACCAGAGGAAAGGTTCTTGGGACGACAAGATACGACTGTCTCTGCATGCTCTTCAGTCTCTGAAGTGGTGGTGTTCAGCGGAGAATTTCCTCAGGGGGGTTCCCTTCCACAAGGACATTCCTACTCAGACTATAGTGACGGATGCTTCTCTCCAAGGCTGGGGAGCGCATTCGGGAGACTTACAGATTCAAGGAACGTGGTCTCCGATGGAGTCCACGTATCACATCAATTTCCTGGAACTCAGAGCTGTTCACTTGGCGCCTTAGGCCTTTCATCCGTCCTTCCAGACCAACTCTCTGCTTGCACAGACGGACAATACGACCACTATGTATTACCTCAACAAGCAGGAGGGGTCGAGATCGCCCACCCTGTCTCGGGAGGCGCAGACTATCTGGCGCTGGCTTCTGGCCAGAGGATTGACGATAACGCCTACCCATCTACCAGGTGTGCAGAATGTTCAGGCAGACGCACTGAGCAGACTGATTCAGGAAAACCACGAATGGGTCATAAGCGATGACGTACTAGGAGAAGTCTTCGAAAGGTGGGGGACTCCAGACGTACATCTGTTCGCCACCGCCGAAAACAGCAAATGCCAAGACTTCGCCTCCAGGTACTACCAGCAAGGGACGCTGGGGAATGCACTCTGGATCAACTGGTCGAACAGCTTTGTTTACGCTTTTCCGCCCATTCCCCTGATTCCAGCGGTGCTCATCAAGCTGTCCCGGCCCAGTGCACGGATAATCCTGATTGCCCCGGAATGGCCCAGGCAGTGGTGATTCACGGACCTTCTACACCTGTCGATCCTTCCGCACATACGGCTGCCGTGCAGGCCGGACCTTCTCACGAAGTTCGGGGGGCAGATGTTGCACCCCATCCTCTCGTCCTTGAGTTTGGCGGCATGGCTCCTGAGATAGTGCAATATGGCCATTTGAATCTGCCCGAGGATTGCATGGACATACTGAAGGAGTCTAAAAGACCTTCCACTCGGACTTCTTATGCTTACAAGTGGAAGAGGTTTTGTATCTGGTGTGTGTCCAGGAACTTTGACCCAACGACGTGCAAGGAAGATGTCATCCTTCCTTACTTTCTGCATTTGGCGCAGTCTGGCCTTAATGTTCATTCCATTAAGGTTCACCTCGCTGCATTGACTGCCTACAGGAAAAGCCCTTCACAGACTTCCTTCTTCCAGATCCCTGTGATCAAAGATTTTTTGGAAGGCTTGAAGAATGTGTTCCCTCCTGTCAGGCTTCCTTCGCCTTCATGGGAATTGAATGTGTTGCTGTCCAGTTTGATGAAGGAGCCTTTTGAACCCATTCATAAGGCTTCGTTGCAGCACCTGTCCTGGAAGGCGGCGTACCTCGTGGCCATTACATCGGCCCGCAGGGTGAGTGAAATTCAGACGTTGTGTTGTAATGAACCTTATACTGTATTTCATGCTGCTAAGGTTGTTATGCGTACTCACCCTAAATTTCTTCCCAAGGTTATTTCTGATTTTCATGTCAACCAGACTATAACTTTGCCTACGTTTTTTCAGAATCCTTCGTCTCCAGCGGAAAGGCCTCTACATTCCCTGGCTGTTAGGAGGGTGTTGAAATTTTATCTGGATAAGACCAAAGGTATTCGTAGGTCTGACCAATTGTTCATCAATTATGGATGTCAGGACGGGTCTTGCGACCTCTAAGCAGTCCATCTCTAGGTGGATTGTGTCCTGCATACAACTGTGTTACCAGAAAGCTAATAAGACCTTAGGAGGTAAGCCTAAGGCTCATTCCACCAGAGGCAAAGCTGCCACGACAGCCTTGCTCCGTAATGTGCCGATTGCAGAAATTTGCAAGGCCGCCACTTGGAAGTCGGTTCATACCTTTGCTAAGCATTACTGTCTGGACACTGATGCCAGGGCAGATGCTCAGGTTGGACAGGCTTCGCTGCGGAATTTGTTCGCACAGTAGTGGTGTTGTTTCTTTACTCTCCACCGCCGCTTTGGTGTGGGGATGGGCGTGCCATTCTATTCACTAGATTATGACTATACACAGAGATCCCCTACTACAGAAGGAGTAGTTTCTTTTCTGTAACTCCAGTTCTGTAGTAGGGGTGTATCTGTTATAGTCATAAGCGCCCGCCCTCCTTCCCGGTGGAGAGATATTCATGTACGGAATGCTACTGGTCTGGCGTGTTGCGCCTTCAAAAAGAACTGAAAGTAAAAGGGACCTGCAGGGCATTCTGGGATACTGTGAAGTTCTGGAAAGTTCTCTTAAAGGCACATATCCTGTTTAGAGCCACATAATGGCAGCCTATGGGGCTTGTCTGTCCATGGCTTCCTCTATCATTCCAGAGGGTTTTTGCTGAAGGCAAGGGAAATCTGGACAGGCTTTGCTGTTTTGTGGATTTTTGGTGGAATTTCTAGTTGAAGTACTGGACAGTGTAGCCTGTTTATAGGCTGCATTATATGTCTTTAAATTCTCTCTTAAGTGTCTGTGCAGTTCTGCATTTTTTTTTCGACACTTTAAGAGATTATTTTTGATTGCTCTGGGGTCCACGCACATGGGTGGGACTATTCACTAGATTATGACTATAACAGAGATACCCCTACTACAGACTGGAGTTACAGAAAAGAAACTACTCCTTCTGTGCATGGGCACAAAGACGAGACCTGTTGGCTTTGACTGCTTGTTCTGTGCATGGGCACAAAGACGAGACCTGTTGGCTTTGACAATGCTTGTTCCGTGCATGGGCACAAAGACGAGACCTATGGGCTTTGACAATGCTTGTTCCGTGCATGGGCACAAAGAGGAGACCTGTTGGCTTTGACAATGCTTGTTCTGTACATGTGCACAAAGACGAGACCTGTTGGCTTTGACAATGCTTGTTGCATGCATGGGCTCAAAGACGAGACCTGCTGGCTTTGACGATGCTTGTTGCATGCATGGACACAAAGACGAGACCTATGGCCTTTGACAATGCTTGTTGCATTCATGGACACAAAGACGAGACCTATTGTCTTTGACAATGCAAGACGAGACCTGTTGGCTTTGACAATGCTTGTTCCGTGCACGGACACAAAGACGAGACCTGTTGGCTTTGACAATGCTTGTTCTGTACATGTGCACAACGATGAGACATATGCGCTTTGACAATGCTTGTTGCATGCATGGGCACAAAGACGAGACCTATGGGCTTTGACAATGCTTGTTCTATTAGAGACCTGTTGGCTTTGACAATGCTTGTTCTGTGCAGGGGCACAAAGACGAGACCTGTTTGCTTTGACCATGCATGGGCACAAAGACGAGACCTATGGGCTTTGACAATGCTTGTTGTATTCATGGGCACAAAGACGAGACGTATGATCTTTGACAATGCTCGTTCTATTCGAGACCTATTGGCTTTGACAATGTTTGTTCCGTGCATGCCCCTTTTATACCTGAAGTAAACTTGCCTGCTGCCTGTCCATAGGGGCTATGGCGGGGCGTTCCTTGGAATGTGCCTGTAAATCTCGGGTGACTTTAGAGGTGTATAATGAACTTCCTGGACATGTATACGCCTCCCGGTCAATGAGGGAGGAAAGGAATGTTGGGGTAATTAAAGCTGGGAGGGGAAGTGAGGCCGAGCGTTGTTTATTTACATATATATTGTGCTTGTTTGGCAAAAAAGGCAAATGAACAAAAGGATGCCGGGTATTTGAATAAATGCCTTTATTGTATTTAAATGTATTATATAAATAAAATAAAAATGAAAACAAAAATACAGCATGGTATTTATTATTGTGCTCAAGATTTTCGTATGTTTTATACCATAAATGTACGTATTCATTCATGTCTGGTAGTTGGATATAATAACTGAATATAAACTATGAATACAAAAATTACGTTTTATCCAGATTGCATACTTTTGTTTGTTTTTTTACCAAAGATTTTGTTGCGAGTGTTTGTATGTAGGTATGTGTCTGCACTATGTGTGTACCCGCGTGTGTGTGTATGTATATGTATGTATGCGTGCGTGAGAGACCACGTGACAAGGTTTGTGTGATCAAACAAACTGTGTTCACAGGAGTGTTGTGTGAGACAGGCTGGAAGAGAAGAAAGACCAAAAGTGAAAACAAAACAGGAAATTGAAAGCATGAGGGGAGAGAGAGAGTGAAAGAAAGTGAAAGCAAATCAAAGTGGATGAAACAATAGGAAGAGGAGCACTAAATAAATAAATACGAGAAATAAGGCTATGAAAAAGGGAGTAGAAAGAAAGAAACGTACCCGTCTATGAGCAAGTGAAGTATAGAAGGAAGGAAATATCCACGAGAGAGGAGATGAAAGAACGATGAAATGGGAGAGAAAAGGATGTAGAAATAACAGGAGATGAGAAAGGAGGATAGAGGAAACGAAAGAAGGGAGGAGGAAGGCATGCGTAAGAGTGCTCGTGCGTGAGAGGGGGTGAATTGGCAATGTAGTGAGACTTGGGGTGTCTGCAGACACTCGACAACTGTGATCAGCTATTTTAAAGAAAGTGCGGACTCTGCTTTGGCTTGATAACGGCCTGCACAAACACACGTGCCTTCAAGGTCAACAAACTGTGAAGGGCACCCTGCCCCGAACTCGTCAAGATGATAAAACTGAACTGGCAACGGGTTATATTAATTTAAATAAGTCTTTGGTAAAGCGCTGTGCCTTGATTGCAAAGACAACAAACCTGACCATAAACTAACCAAAGAGTTCAGCCAAACGGGGTGAAAAACTCTTATCCGGCAGTCTGTACACAGGCCCAGAAAAGCACTAGTCAATAACTAGTCGCTGCCAAGGATCGTAAAGAGCCAAAGGAGCTCTCGGCATTGCTGTGGCGGGGAAGCATTCCTTTGAAGACTGATGTGGCGGGCGGGGGAGCGGCAGCCTTTCCTTGAAGTCTGATACGGCGGGCACGCGATAGGCTGGCAGCACTGTAAACAAGTCTTTGGAGGAGGGCTGATTAATGCGATGATGCGAGGCGGCTCGGGGAGCAAATGGCAAGCACGGGCACATGCACTCTGCGTAATCCCCCTGCCAAAGCCCCTTGTTCAGCTTTCGTGATCCAACTCTATTTGTCTCGAGCTGCAATGCGCTTGCGCATTGGCAGGTCGAGACCTAAAAACTATTAAAATAGTTTCCCACCTTTGCGTGTGTTACCTAGAACCATATGTGGGCCCACTGCCCCAGTTTCTAAATGCTGCTTTTGCTCATAGTTGCTTTGGAAATGGCTCTTGTGTTGCCCAATGTTTTTAGAAGCACTTTAATAAGAGAGCGCAAAAGTGATGGGTGAATATGCAGCAGTCTATCTTAACCATTTGTAATTACTCTAGACTTATGCCGTCATTTTTTCTCAGCCATTTCAGACCAAGGCCAACTAAATGCAAATCAGTCTTGGCTTTTACCCATAAGTAAAGCCAGTACTGAACTAATAGGCCACTGCCCTTCTAAATGCTAACACAAGCAACTCCAGATGTGTCTGCCTTATTGGTTTGGTGCAACTTCAGTTCCCTGTGGTACAGTTACCTTGCGACTCATTTATGGGTGTTCTACCATAATTAAGGATGACTGACAGCACATTGCATATGACAAGCTCTTCTGTGGTTGTTCAAACATTGCCATCCATCTCAATTTCTACTAGTTAACTACTTCTAACTAAGGTTGACGATTGAAAGGTGGATGAGACTAGGCGCAGTTGTTGCTATACCACGAGAGCTTAGAAGCCAGGTGAAGGCGAGGACTCACGTTAGGAGTACCCCAGCATCCGTTTCTACCCCGGGGCGGCCGGTATGGTCAACTAGGCTGACTCTGGTTAACACAGAACAAGTGTCCAAGAGTGGAGTGGCAGCATATAGTGCAGCCCTGATGAAACTGCCAAAACTGTGGTGGCAGTGAAACATGTTGGCATTTTAAATAGGTAATGGTATGCAGGAATAGCTACCAGCCTTTTTATTGGTACAGCACACCTCCTTCCCTATGAATAAAATTGGTTAAGGGATTTGGTTGCTGTGTTGTGTGCACTACTTTATGTTTTGTGTTTGTCACTAGCAGACGCTTCTGCTTTCCACTGTTTGTCACACTCCTTTGGTTGTTTGTTTTGGACACTCCTTTTTAGGTTTCGCTGGGGGGCGGAGCCGTCAGGCTCCTCCTCCAGAGAAATCTGTAGTTTCTAGTATGGGTGACTTGAACACGCCTCTCTGCTTCATTGGCTAGCTCCATAAATGGAGGCTAGCCATTGGAACAGAGAGGCGTCCGTCAATGCCGGACCAGACACGGGGGCGTTCCCGAGAATCTTTGGCTTTTGGCTACGTCATGATACGTCAGCCAAAAGCCGGGAACGCCCCCGAGAAGAGCTGGCCCGATCGCTGTGCTCATCGGCACAGATTCAGGGGTGAGGGGAGACCCGTGGTGTTTCCCTGTGCCTTATAATCCCCCGTGTCGATCTGCTGGCGAGGAAGCAGGCTGACCGCGATCTGCGGCCCGAAAATCTCTGGCCGCTAAATCACCGTCGCGGCCCGGGGCCAGAAACACCCTCTGCAAGCTGTGTTCGTGACCGGGAGCTGCGGTAGCTGAGATCGAAGCCGCCGCGCTCCCATTGGCCACAGGAGTCGAGCCCCCTCACTGACGCCGCGACGGGATTGGCCCGTGCGCCGTCGCGTCACTACTGAAGCTGTGCAGGGATTGGCCGCTCAAGGTTCGTCATCGTGGGTTGCCCCGGGAGCCGCACTGCCGTTGGCTGACTCCCGGGTGGTTGTGAGGGCTCGCCTGCAAAGCAGCGACCTGATTGGGCCATCGGCGGAGGAGCTGCACCTGAAGCACGATGCAACGGTTTGAGAACATTATTTCTCTAGAAAAGTAGCTGTGTAAACAACTTATTTGCTGCAGATAGACTTATATAGCAGGTCTATTTTTTTGCCCTGTTGCCCAGAGGTTCCAGATCGGACACGACATGTCCAAATGTGACAGAGGTCCCGTTCGGAATGCTTAACTTCCTGATTACCCATATTTAGGCTCATTTGGGTGGGCATAATATGAGACAAGGAAGTATTGCCCATGTCATTCTTTGCGCGCGTGGTCACCAGGGCGCAGGGGCTTTACCTGGAGGTGTGGAGACCGGTGAAGGGCCGCTTGTCTGATCCAACCACAGATCGTGTTTTCGGTGCACGGACACGCTCCATATACTCGGGCCTCAGGGCGCTAGCCTCGAGGTGCTCACGAGGATGACAGTAGTCGTGTTTTCACTCTGCGGCAGCCAGGGAGCTCCTGTCTGGGGCTTTGGACAACTCGTTGACCCCGTGGTGACTTAGTGCACAAGGGCGAGAGCAGATACGAAGTGTTCGCTAGTGAAATCCAAAGCCTGGCCGCATCTGACGTGCCAAGTGAGAGTGTGATGAGCGCGAGACATCTTGCTTCGGGGCCATAGAGCAGGAAGACGCGGGGCACGCGTGGTGTGTGTGTGTGTGTGGGGGGGGGGGGGGCTGCACAGGGTCATGGGCGCAGCAGCGGAACATGGCAGTGTTACCTGGTGACGGCGGGTGGGTGGCTCATAAAGATCCTTCAGTTTGAGGCAGGAGTCGCCCGTACGGCCTCAGCACGGCTCCTGGGTGCAGCCCGGAGTGGCTCTCTCCGATACCTTTACTGTACGCCCCAGACCGGTTGAAACGAGGAGCTGCCTGGGGCTCAGGGTAGGAAGTGGTGCGCTCAGCAGGTGGTCGCCAGTTTACATCAGTTGCAGTCATTCGGGGACAGGGTGAGACAATGCCCGTGGAAGGAGCCGCTGTATGTTGGTTGGTGCTGTAGACTGCCGCGCTCTGGTAGAAGTGACCGTGTTTCCAGCGGGTGGCTTCTCTCGCCCGGAGCATTTATTGTGCTTTCTGCAGGTTGGCGCCTCCTCCTTCTCTCCTGGAGTCGGTCGTGTTTTCGGCCAGCCGTGCATTGCAAGTGTATTGAGTGCATTTCCGAAATACATCGTGAGTTCGGGTCGGGGTTATATTTCTGACCGTAGGGCAGCCCCTAAGCTGTTGTGGATGTGAGTCGTGCTGTGAACCGCCGGGCCGTGTTGTGCAGAAGTGTAAGCCTACCAGTCTCGCCACTAAGTATCGGGCATGTTTCGTGGAGTGTTAGGAGCGGATCACGGCTGTTGCTTGTGTTGCTGTGATTTGTGGCGGGATAGGAGTCACGCCCACCTAAGGTTTCCTCCTGCAGCTATTGATGTTCTGTTTAACAGACCCCCGGAGAAGTGTCAGTACGCCTATCCGGTCCTCAGAGCAGAGCACCGGTCTGAACTGGCCGGAGTCAGACAAACCTACACCTCCGGATCTCCGCTAGATTGCTCTCCGGTGGCGCTCCTTCTACTTTGTATTTGATGTTGTTGTTGCTAGGCAACCAGCATCTCTGAGATCGCCATGGGAACCAGACAGTGTATTACACATAGCCCCGCCAGGCCTGAGTCTGAACCTCTGCTCGAGCACCCGGAAGATGCTTCTCCTTCAGCTGATGAATCTTTTATCTTTAGTGGTTGACTCGTTCTCAGGCACCTTCCCTCTCACGCTAGTTTGATTGTTGTATTACTCACATTTCACAAATACTAACAACTTTTACGAGTGCAAATCAGGAAGGAATAGGGGAAACGCATGATGGAGCGTGTTCACCGATACAACAGTCTCAATTAGCAGACAGAGCTCTTTGGAGAGCCGCAGGCCCTTCTGGCGCCTGTGCAGTCGAGTACCGCTGCCTGACTCATCTCAAAGGAGATGCTTCGCTGAGAGAGATGTGGTTTATTAATGAGAGTTTTGAGGACAGTTTCTTCCCCCAATGCAGAGTGAGTTAAATGATTGGGTATATATTCATTTACTTAAGTACAGTTTTTTACATGCCAAACATCGGTTTGCAGATGCAACAAAATGTTTAGGAAATTATAAAGCAAGGAACAGGGAATAGAATAGTTAAATAGTTGGCAAACAGGACCTGCTGAGTCAGATCCTGCTTATGGGCCCATAGACAATACAACTCCCCCCTCTCTGAATCTAGCTTTAAAGAGGCACCTTTAAGTGCATAACATGTGAGACTTAGGGCTGCTGTTCGTCACCCCCTTTCCTTCACGCCACAACCAAATGCAGTATCCAACTATGTATGCTACCAACTCTGCCAGCCTGAGTGTCATCCTCCTCCTTCGACTCCCTCAGACAATGGTACTGATGCTTGCTATGGTCAAACCATAGTTGTATTACTGTAATGTCCTACACATTGGTTTTACAAAAATAGCTCTCTGCATATTTCAATATTTCTAGAATCATGCAAGACTTTTAACATTCGGTCTGAAAGCACAGGGCAATACCTTCTCATCTACTCCTTCCAATAGATGAGACATCTAAATTCAAGATCCTGTACCTAATGGAGATGGCGCTGCATTTCATAGCTTTTTCTCCAAGGGATTACAGCTTTGTCCCATAAGCAAATGGCTTAAGACTAATCACTTACACAGAATCTGCTCCCCTTCAGCCTGGCCGAATGCACAAAATGTGGAGGTAAGTCTTTATATGAATCATCAACATTCTCGAATGCCCTAAAACCACATCTCCAACTTTTAAAAAACCTTTTGAAATTGGATCATAGCACTGCACATGCTTGGAGCAGCCAAGCAACTTATTGCACAATATTGGAAAAAGTTAGAGGCGCCCCCTATCGCTGCTTGGTATGTGCGCTTATGGCATGTCATAACCATGGAGCTCCTTAGAGCGCGAATACAAGCATGTGATACCCGCTTCACTGCAGTTTGGCAACCCTTAGTTAAGTATCTCTGTAAGGTGGAGCATGCCCGATACCTGCCTGCCAAGCTGCGAGCGCTGCGCCTTTTCGAAAATGTTATCCTCCCGTCTGACCCTGGCAAGCTGCTCCCGCAATAGGCCCAACCCAGCGCGTGCTCTCCAGGCATGGAGTGTAATGTTCCTCACTGACCTGGATCGTTGACCCCGACTATCCCACTCCTTCTCCTCCAACCCGCCCACGAGTCTGTCTACCTTTTCTTTGTTTCTTTGTTTCTTTCGCTTTCTTCTCTTCTGGGCCTCTTGCCCTTGTTGCAGTATTAACGGTTTTCAAGGGTCCTGCGAAGCACCACAACTAATTGATATTGCCTGTAAAAGTTTACCATGCGGCCGGCCCATCACAGGTTGTAGGCGACATGCTGTGTTTAAAAAATTCCTACACTATTGCTCTCTTTTTTTTTTTAATTATATGCTGCGCGGCCGGCCCTACATGGGGTTGTGGGCATAACGCTGTGTGTATCTGACCCGATGTTCTGTTTCTACCGTGTAAAATAAAAAGATTTGAAATTAAAAAAAACTTTTGAAGCTCAAGTACATCCTAAAGACTTACTTCTTCCTTTCTTCCACCCATGCATAACAAACGTGCTTGTCTATGCCGCCAGTGTTTTGGGCCGTTAAAGAGGTATGGAACCACCATGCTTTTGGGTCCGCCTCACCAGCCATGCCTTCTGCACAGAGCCCTCCCTTTTTGGGTTTCGCCTGCAGAAGGCTGCGCTCTGCGCAGCTTTTCGGCGCAGGCGAAATCCATTGTTTACAATAAGGACTTCAGGAACGTCCCCCGGCTCCCATTGGCTAGCTCCATAAATGGAGGCTAGCCATTGGGTGCCGGATCTGTCCGTCAAGGCCGGACCAGATTCGGGGGCGTTCCTGAGAATCTTTCGCTTTTGGCCACGTCATGCGGCGGTGGGCGGGGCTTTTTTTTTTTGTCTCGTCGAGGTTTGTTTGGGCCATTTGGCGGCCGACCGCCGGCCGAGGAAGTCCAGGTGAGTGGTTCCTTTCCTGTCCCCCTCCCGTTGTCCGTTCCTTTCCCAGCCCCCCCTCCCGTTGTCCGTTCCTTTCCCGCCCCCCTCCCTGCTCCCGCCAAGAGACTTTCCAAATTATCTACAAATCAAAATTTTTTATAAATATGTTGCGTTACTTTAACTGATCTGTATTAATAGTCTTACCAACATAAGCATGTTAATAACTATCACTGCTCATTCTGGTTTTCCTGTTGAAACACAGCTATCAGAGTTTCTGTCGGTACCTTGCGTGACACTGCGCCTTACGTGCCTTTCCTTGGTATCTATGGACGCGAATTGCTTCGCTTCCGTAACAGACGGGAATGCTACGAGTATGCGCTGTAAGCGCCTTCCTGACTGGATGCCTGCCGACATTTTGTTTCCCCTGACTGCGGCTCTTGAATCTGCAGAGCCTGCAGCGTTTATACTGAGAGGTCTGGGACTTTTCTACTCTGGGCTCGCTCTCTCGTTTGAGAGACGCGCTCACCTGTCAAAAGGAAGCCATGGAGGACGACGGGCAGCCGAGAACTCTGAGTTTTGGAGTTGTAGTGCTTCGGGGAATAGATATACACATATTTATATTTGTAGTGTGTCATTCAATATATGGTGCAGCTTTCGGACAACTGATATTAAAGCGTCTTGTTGATGTAGCTTCCTCAATACAACTATACATATCGGTAGAGTAGCTACCTTTCTGTTTCGACGGGCAATGATTTGAGCCCAAGGCTGCATTATAGCAACACTAATATATTCTGGAAGTTAGAGTTTTTATTCGCTTTTATTGACCTACTTTGATTACCACTCTAGGCACTACGAATTTTTGCGTTTAAAAACCCCGGGTCGGAAGTACTGACCTTAAATTGGGGATGTGAGGAGGCGAGTTACATGACGAGGCAGGGTTCCTGAGGTGAGACATGTGGTATATAGTGAATAGTTCATTTGGTGTTCAAGTGACACGAACGGGACTGTCTTGTCACGGCATGGAGTAATGCAAATTTGAGGTTGTAGTATAACGAAGGGCATTCAGTAAGAACATGTTAAGCAGTTTTGTTTAATGAATCTAGACGGAGGGGACTTTTAGATTGTGTCGTTTTGAAGTTCGTGCATTATTCGTGGCCCATTTTGATGTATGGTGGATTTGCATCGTTCTTCATGTTTCACAGTTTAGTACATATTATAACGTACCTCGGTTCAAGTGCCTTGTGCACGTTACGTTTCTATTCACTTTAATCGCTTATAGGAAATATGAGCAGTGATAGTGGCGTACTGACCGCTATGAGCCTATTTTAGTATACATGCAGTTTGAAGTGATCAAAAACCTCATTTCGTCATCAGTCTAAAATGTTTAGGATAATCAGTACATAATTATCTGTGAGCTACCTTTTACTTCTCTCAATTGGTCTCACATTTGCGAAAGTTAGAGCTTTTGGGGTTGTAAATGGCAATGTGTGGTTTTTTTTTTGCAATGGACTGAACATTTAGAAAATAAGTGCACGCTATGAATAAAGGAACCTTCTGAAAAAAAGTGGTTGCATAGGTTTCTGACTAATGGTAGCCCTTTGGGCGTGGGGAGGCTATTAAAAGCTGCAATTTGCAACCAGTTTTTTCTGCTTAACAGAAATAGTAGAATTTATTAATGGAATGAAAGGTGGTAAGCATAGGGTGGCATGCTAATGTTCAGCACCACAGAGAGGAGCACGGGCATATAATAACAAGCATTTACAATGCAACGGTTTCGCCTTTGGAAAAGTTTTAGCTATTGGCATTGGATGACAAACTTTTTATTTATGTGTTGGTTTTGAAAACAGATAAATAAATGGCATTGTCATTTACAATGGCAATAGCTCTAACTTTTCCAAAGGCGAAACCATTGCATTGTAAATGCTTGTTCTATTTTCTTTGAGAAACAAGTGACTACCGATGATGAGACAGGGGCTTGTCTGGGAATTACATACCAGTTACCCCGTTGGTGGTGATTCCGTGAGGTGTCATTTGTTTTCTCACACATTTTTAGGTCTCGGCTAGCCGCGCGGAAGCGCGTCTCCGCCGAGATCTTTTGTCAGCGAGTGTGCTCCCCAGGAGACACTCCTGGCCGCGCGCAGGCGATGCTAAACTGGCACGCGCATAAGTATCCCACACGACACACGCATGCGCAGAGATAGAAACACACACAGGAGCGCACGCACATACATACAGAACCCCCCCACTCATACACACACGCGCACGCACACACACACACACACACACACACACACACACACACACACACACACACACACACACACACACACACACACACACACGTGCACCGGCCCTCCCCCTCCCCCTTTAACTTACTGTCGCAATCTGGGGGACTCCGCTCTCCGCACGGGCAGGTGGTAGCTCCTTTCCCGGGACTCCCTCTTGGTCAAGGGAGCCCCGCAACACGTGTGCATCGTCCTGTTGTCGGCCCCGGGGCTCTCCACGCTCGCAGGAGCCCCGGGCCGCTCGACGCATTTCCTCCGCCTGCCTCCTCTTCCGGTCCGGACGCGGCTCCGCCCCCGTCACAGGCGACCTTGCCTGACTTCCGGTGCGGCCGCGGCGGAATTCCGGGGGCAGTGGGAGTTACTCCACCCCCCTCGAGAGTGCACGTGAGCTCGTAGTATGTATATTCCGACCATAATAATGTTATTTACACAAGTGGCGTGATTTGGGAGATAAACTGGTACACTGCGCGCACGTGTTATCCACACACGATTACAGCTAATATAAGCATTTCACGTAAACTCGCATATTAATATAGATATTATATCTGTTCCTTCCTGAATCGTTCTCCTCCCTCTTTTTCATTTAAAGAACGAAACGGATACTGAATTCTGGACTTTTGTTAGAAATGTTCTTTCCTGGACCTCTGAGCCCCTCTTTAAACCGACCATGTTTTGCGGCTGTATTTTGCAGCAGACAGGTAGGATGGGCGTCTCTCTCTGCCACTGCACTGGCAATTAACTCCTTTTGAAAGCACATCTTGCTTTCAATCTCGCATGTAAGGAACCTCATCCCCTCCCTAATTCAATCTGACACTCGAACCACGCTACTGTCAGATGGACCTAATGCAGGAGTTTTTTTTTTAGAATTGGAAGGAGAGGGAACGAGACGATTAGAGGGAGAGAAGGAGTAGTACGGGAACTGATAGAAGGAGATGGGGGCGTAAGGGAAGCAAAGAGGGAGCATGAAGGCAAGAAGGCAGGACAGACGGAAAGAAGGCAAAGTCGGAGAGGAGAGTGGGCGGGCGGGAGGATGTCAGAACAGAGAGCGTGCGGAATGAAGAAATTAAGGAGGAAACCGGGAGGATTGGAAACAAATGAGAAATGTAGGGGCGGGGAATAGGTGAGCAGGATGCGGGAATGAACAGATTTCAGAAAGTAAATGAGCCAAATTAACAAATAAGGAGATTGAAATGAAAAGAATGAATAAAACCGAAACAAGTAAACAATTATGATGTACAAGTAATGCCAGGAAGGCAGAATAAAAACAATATGACAATAGTATGAGACGTTAAACACAGAATAATCAATGAAGGCGATAAAGGATAAATGTAGAGACATAAGAGAGAAGGATGCTGCAATGAACAGATTTCAGAAAGAAAGGAGCAAACAATAAATAAATAAATAAGGAGAGTAAAGCTAAAAAGGAAATTAATAAAACCAAACGACGTAGCCAGTTAAAACCTACAATGGTCGAAAGGTAGGCAGTACAAAAAAAACAAAAACATGACAGTATGAGAAGTCATGCACAAAATAAGCAATGGAGGTGACAAAGGAGAACATAACGAAGAATGAATTGCACAGAAGAAGGGCGTGTATTACAGAAGAAAGAGATCGCAAGATAAAATATAATAATAAGAAAACAATAAACAAGTGACTGAAGGACGAAAAGAGATAAGGTAATAGGATATCAAAGTAGGGAATATATATACACTCATATTTTTATTTGACAATCTTTTTATTAGCAATATCATTGTGTACTTTACAGAATATACTAACAAAAACACAATGCAAGCGTTTTGAGTCGTACACACAGTTACTACATGTGTAGAAGCGTCTAGTAACATTACGTTTTGATTTTATCATTTATTCCAACTACTTGAAACCAAACTCCCCCCACCCTTCCCTCCCACTCCCAGCACTCTGTAGTGAGTGCAGAGTGCCGAGTAGTGAGTAGTGAGTAGTGAGTGCAGAGTAGTGAGTAGTGAGTGCAGAGTGAGTGTGCAAAGTGCAGACTAGTGAGTGCAGACTAGTGAGTGCAGACTAGTGAGTGCAGACTAGTGAGTGCAGACTAGTGAGTGCAGACTAGTGAGTGCAGACTAGTGAGTGCAGACTAGTGAGTGCAGACTAGTGAGTGCAGACTAGTGAGTGCAGACTAGTGAGTGCAGACTAGTGAGTGCAGAGTAGTGAGTGCAGAGTAGTGAGTGCAGGTGCAGAGTGCTGTGTATTGGCAATGTAAATGACAATGCCATTTATTTATGATTTAAAGAAAAAAAAACAAATGTCATGAGCAATGCCAATAGCTCTACCTTTAATGATGCCGAGACCATTGCATTGCAAATGCTTGTTTCTAAATAGATATTTGTCCAACATTGTTGGTGAGGATAATTGGTATTGACTGTGTAGGGACAGACAATCTGCAGTTTTTGTTCTGTGTTTCTGTCAAGGAAGTTGAGCCTCTTTTTACACAAAAATTGGGACGCAGCGCAGTGAAGTACTCCCTTTTAAAGTACAAGGGACTGGAATAGTTATCAGTACATTTAGACTGGTCTATTTTTGAGTAACTGACACATGTGGACGTCCGTTCGACAGGGTCTTTTGTTGTAGGTCTAGTTTTGAGTGGAGGGCGACCCTGTTTGATTCCCTCTATGCTCCCTTTGATAGTTTGACGATTGAAAGGGACAAGGCCTTTCTAGATTGCCCGCCCCCATTTGTTGTTCTGTTACCATGCCGTATGAGTGTCCCAGGAAAATGTAATTGCAGCATTGAAACCCATGGAGGATAACCATGTTCTAGAAATATTGTTAAAGGTAAGTAACTCTTCCTTTGTGAATCATATTGTTAACGGTAGCTAGATGGATTTGCGGAGGGGAAATAATGTGACCATCTTTGTAGTTTCAACTTGCCTCTGCAACTAATTAATGCATTTTCTTTCTGCTTTCCAGCTGATGAGGCAGCAAATGAAGAAGATGTTCTTGGAGAAGAGACTCAGGTAACTATATTCTACATTAGTTATTAGGTTTGTTGTTCACAAGTATGGCCATTTCTCTCCCAAGCCAGCAATTTTTTTTAGCAATATATAATCATACTTATGTGCTGTTCATTGAACTTAGACATTAGAAGACAGTAGGGGACACATTTCTTGTGTACTTGCATGCTTCCTGCATTACTGCTGCTCCTTCGTGTTCCTTCCTCCACACTGGCTTTCAAACCTCCGCCTTGATAGTTGAAGAGCAGTCGGCCTCTGGCCTTGCCTGTTCCTCCTTCCAGTCGGTAAAACAAGAGGAAAAAATAGCACAATTCCATTGAAAAGATACTTATTTGTAATCTTCTTCGCCATATTTATTCCCTTTGAATTCCTTCAAGTAGAATATCTCTGCTCTTATGCAAGATCCCGGATCACAGCTTTTCAAGATTTAAAAAATATATATATTTTCCAATCCGCGAAATACACAGAAAGCAAGACCAAATTGGCAAAATACTTACCTTTTTTTTAGTTACCAATTTTTTTTATCCCACACTACTTTTGACTGAGGCACCACTTGAAAACAGTGCACTAAACAAAAAAGAAAGCAGAAATAGTACCCAATGTAATGACACTATAACATAGTAAAAGCTAATCCTACTTGTTAATGAATCTTGAAAAGCTGTACCAGACATTTAGGCAACTAATCAAAGAGCGGGCAAGAAAAGATAAGTTGGGATCCCCCAACTTCCCTGAAATTACGGTGTATATAAATCCGAGAAGGGTTTCCCTAGAGTCCAGTCTATCTGGGCGGTACCAGAACATGAGTAATTTTTACAAGAAAACTCTCACCCTTCAGGAAATCCTGGAAGCATGATTCATCATACATGGCAGAGGATTGTCACCACCCTGATATGACACCCTATGTTGCAGCTTTCAATGAGGTCTGTGCGCTAGACACCACGAATAAGATGGGCTGGATCAAGCATGTTAAAAGCCTTATGTCCAGCATTGGTTTACCAGGACATAATATTGGTTGCCTACCAACCCATTTCAGAAGACAGATCAAACTACTATAATGGGAATGGGTTGACAAAAATGCACGCTTTAATAGTAACCAGGGCAGACTAACTGAAGAATTCAGAGACTTCAAAGTCAGCCGCTCTCTAGAAAGCTACCTCGACTCAATCAAGGTGCCGGCAGACAGGAAGTTCTACATTCAATTCAGGCATGGTAGTCTGCCAATTAATGCATTTACAAATTCTTGGCTGTCCTACAAAGCCCAGCCTAAGGGCTGCCCTTGTGGCCCCTGCCTGCACAAAGCAATAGGCCATGTCCTCTTTGCCTGCACAGCATATGCAAAACCCAAGGGTAAATGGTTCACCCCAGTTTGCAGACAACTTGGGACTCGATTCTAGAGTGGCCCCTCCACATACTGAAGTCAGATGCAAGCCCCTTGCAGGGGAGGGGGTGGGGGGTCGGGGTGGGGGGAGAGCCGATGGAGCAGGGAGCCTGAACCAGAACTCCTGTGGGTGCCCCCCCCCCCCTATCAGGCCATCCTGCATGCTATAGGTGAGCCCTCTGTACTAATCGCCTACCCTCCGACCCCTGAAGTGCAGGGGCACTGACTGAGTCTGTCAAACAGGGCGGAGAGACACGTCTTTACCGCAAAATCGCACCCGACGGAGGACCCGTGAGGCCAGCCAAGATGGTGCCCACGGTCTGAGCACAGTCTTCTGAGGGACACCAAGAGACTGCCTACGGAGCTAATTGTGGGCCCGGGATGACGAAGCACCGGGCCCACGTAATGTTGTGGCCAAGGGTAAGGATCGACAAGTGGTAACGGGGGAGCCCGCCATAGTAGGGGAGCCACAAGGTACGCCAAGATGGCGACCGGAGACCAGATCCGCGAAAGACGCCCAGAGGCTACCAGCTAGACCCAGCGGGACACAGAGCTGACTACAGGTCTGCGCTGACAGTCTGGCCCTAACACCCGCAGAGCACAACAAGAAATAAGGGGGAGTGGCACCCGGACGACAACACTGCGGGAGGAGGTGTGGGTGCCTGGCGGGGGAGAGTCTGATCTTGGCCTGGACATCGCTGCGGGCGACCCCGGTACGACATTCCTCGATCTCTCCAAATGGGCGGCGGAGCTTGATAGTCTGATGTACTGTGACCGGCCCACCTGGCGCGGCCCGTCTGCCTGGTGACGCTGCTATTTGTCCCCTGCTGCTGCGGGCCACGCGGCCTCCTTGGAGAACCCATCTACTGATGCAGGAGTGGTGCAGCCATCTGGTGAATGGGGGCTACCCGGGACTGTGGGGGCTGCCCCCGGAGGTTGAGGCGCTCCTGCCTCAGTTTTATCCTGCTTCCCCTTTGTGGCCTCCGCAAGAGGTGCCAAGTTCCACTCACCGTGATACGGCGTTACACCAGTGGCCCCCTCGTTGGGCGGCGGTGATTGCACGAGAGGCTGCCGGAGGAGCGCTGGCCCCCTTCGCCCTGACTCCTGCCGTGGCCCGGCTCCGCTATATCCAGTATTGGCCCGTACAAACTCATCAGCCCCAGTGCTGATCAAGGCGCCAACCGCAGTGCACACTGCTGAGATAACGCCACACTATCTTGCTGAGGCCTATGATACCCTCCCACACACATCGCCTCAATCCGGGCGCTAAGGGTATCCCCAAGGGACACTCAGACACCGCTGCACAACCACGTATTGTTGCACTGGTCTGGACTACTGCTGATAGCGAGGGGGTGGGGGGGCGTACACGCTATCACCGCCACCTTTTCGGACCGTCTCCTTGCCTGTGCCACCTGCTGCGTTTCTCTTAAGCTGCCTCTGGGACTCACAGTGAGCACCAGCACACCAAGCACCTGGCCCTAGCTGCTGTTACAGCCCGCAGGGTCCTCTCCACAACCACCATCGGAGACTGGGCGCCAATGCACTTGAGGCTCTTGACTCCCATAACGGAGCGGACTCCTGCCTAGCCACCATGCTCTAACGAGGCTTGCTAACCTCTACTCATTGCAACTCTGCATCCAGACGACTGGTCCCCTCGCCATCACCTCAGAGCGGCGGAGCCCTGCTCACGCTCTTCTACAACCGACGGGCTGTTTGGTGACACCGCGGCAAGAGCACGTGGGGAGACGGGGCTACGCTGCATTGTGGGGCACGGGTGCCGATAGAGGGAGGCATACAGTGGGATTATAGGCCCCAGCAGTGTCCGGCTAGAGGACACAGGGAGAGGTCCCACCCCTGAGCGGGTCTGACTGGGAGAGACGGGAGGAACGGAGGCCCTCTCCAGGCGTTGACAACCAATATGGGGAGAGTCAACAAAAGGTGAGACACAGAGCAGCAGGAGCCAGCTGGAGGGGATGCTGGAGTATCGAGTCTACACACAAAGGGGCTCGTAGTGAAAACAGTTTAGCTCAAGATGACTTATTACTGCATAACATCCTGCAGACCATGGAAATGTCCAGGACGGCCGTAGAATCTAATATTGATATGCTCTGTGAGGATCTGGGCCTACTTCGGGCAGAACACAGGAAGCTGGCAGACTGAGTCACGTCAGTGGAAAGGAGATGTCGGAGACCTGAAACCGCAAGTATTACCCCCAGGTCCCTACGTCCTCGACACCTTCCTTACAATATGAGATTATCCTATCTCTGACAGAAAAAAGAAAAAGAAGGAATGCTGGACCTACCCTCCCCCTCCCGCCGGGAGTACAAAAGGGTACATGTCCCAGCATTCCCTCTGTTTCTTTTTTCTGTCATTCTGACAGGGATTGCTGTGGCGCGTGGAGCATGGATTCGGCTCCTGCGCCGAACTTACCTTCCGCTGGGGCTTCGGTGTCCTCGGCGGCGTGGATGGCCTCTCCCTCCCTGCCGGGCTTGGGGGGAGTGGCGCGGGCTTCCTTTTGGCGCTCCTGGGGGTCGCGCTGTGCTGTGGGAACGCGTGGACCTCGCGTCTGCCCGATGGCCGCCCCTCCTTCCTGCCGGGCTTGTTTGGGGGCGCGGCCGAATTCGCGTCTGGGATTGGCTGGTTGGATGTTGCCTTCCTGTGACGTCGATGCCTGACTTCCGGTTTGGGACAGGGTCAGGCGCTTCTGCCCGGTCGTTTTTCCTGATTATTTAAACGGGGGCAGCTGGTGAGTACCGCGTAGCGGTGTTTCTTTCCTGTGCATTTTTTGCTGATTGCTACTGCCTCCTGGGTTGTTCCTTGCTTCAGGATGGGGAAGAGTTCGAGGAAGAGGCGTCATAGGGAGAGGTCCTCCTCTTCTTCTTCTTCTGCCAGTGGGTCACGTTCTCCTTCTCCTGCCCGGTCCAGACGCCGTGGTGGGGGTGGGGATGCGCGCTTGAAGCGCTTGATCAGGGAGACCCTTACTGAAATGGGTTCTGGTGGTGCCGGTCGCAAGGTGACTGCTGCGGCTTCCGGTGATTCTGCTTCTTCAGCTGACGAGTCGGCTGGGGCTGGTGACTCTGAGCTGAAGGGGAAGTATATTGAAAAGGACGCACTTCCAGGTATCCTGATGCACGTGAAGCGGAATATGGGCTTTGCTGATGACGCTGTTCCCAGTACTTCTGGGGGTTCTTTACTCCGCCAATTCCAGAGTTCTGCAGCGGTGGATGTTCCTGTTCATCCCTTTATTAGGGATGTCCTGAACAGGGAGTGGGCGGATCCGGATCGCATTATGGTTCCGCGTTTTATGGCCCGTCTTTACCCACTCCGGGATATGGCTACGGATCTTCCTGATTCCATCCCCATTGACTCGTTTGTTGCGAGTTTGGTGGGTCGCACTTCCTTATCTGAGGACGCTGTGCTGAAGGACCCTGTGGATAAGAAGGCTGACGGAGCACTGAGGAAGGTTTATTCTGGATCTCATCTGGCCTTGAGGGCTGGTGTTTATGGTACTTATTTGTCGCAGTCGCTGCTGTCTGACATTAAGTCTCTGTACCAGTCAATGGACGATGCCACGGACTGTTCTGGGCTTCTTGAACACATTGAGCGGCAGGTTGAACTTCTGTCCGATGTGTCTTTTGATGTAGTTCGAGCTGCTGCGCTTTCTGGTGGGGCCTGTGTGGCGGCTCGGCGCAGTCTTGTTCTTAAAGACTGGAAGACTGACTCTGCGCAGAAGGCTTGTGCCTTGCGTTTGCCTTTTCAGGGTTCTATGCTGTTTGGGGGGGAGTTGGAGACCAAACTGCACAAACTGTTTAAGGAAAAGAAACATTTGTCTTCTTTTAAAGGGTCTGCTTCTGCTCCTGCTTCTTCTGCCCCCTCTAAGTCTAGATCTTTCTTTCGGCCTTCCTTTCGTGGCAAGTTTGGGAAGGGCCGTGGAAGGTTCTCTGCTGGCGGGGGTCGGGACCGTAAGGCTAGGTCTCCCCCTCCCCCGAAGCCTCGCTCCTGACTCTTTGGCTGTGGTTCCCGGGTTGTTGGTAGGAGGGCGGCTGCGCTTCTTCCTAGATGCCTGGGTTCAGTCATGTTCAGACGCTTGGGTGTTGGATGTTCTGCGGGAGGGTTACGAGGTGGAGTTTTCTGTTCCCCCTCCAGATTCCGGCCTCCGCCCGACACCCTGGCCTGCTTGCCGGTCCAGGAGGGACCACCTGGTTCAGGGGGTGGAGGATCTTCTTCGGAAAGGGGCCATTCAGGCGGTTCCTCCTTCGGAGGTGGGGTCGGGCTTTTATTCCCTGATTTTTCTAGTGCCCAAGAATACCGGGGGTTTTCGCCTGGTCCTGGATTTGCGGCTCATGAACCGAGGGGTGTTGCGTATTCCCTTCCGCATGGAGACCTTGCAGCGGATCATTCCGTTGGTTCTGCCGGGTCACTTCATGTGTACCCTGGATCTGCAGGACGCCTATTATCATGTTCCGGTGCATCCAAGGTCCCGTCGGTTCCTGAGATTTTGTGTTCAGGGGTGCCACTTTCAGTTCCAGGTTCTGCCCTTCGGCCTTCGCTCTGCCCCGAGGGTTTTTACGAAGGTTGTCGCCCCCTTGGTTGCCTGGCTTCATCTCCGGGGGGTGATGGTGTATCCATATTTGGACGATTGGTTAATCCATGCTCCCTCTCGGGCCCTGCTGTTGGAGGCGAGAGAGTTGGTATGCTCGGAGTTGAGGCGGCACGGTTTTCTGATCAATCTGCCGAAGTGCCACCTGACCCCTTCGCAGGATCTGGTGTTCATTGGGGCTCGGTTTCGCACGGACCTCAACCGGGTGTTCCTACCAGAGCCTCGGGTGGTGACCCTGTTGTCCCTTGCTCGCAGATTCCAGGCGGGAGGTTCCTTTCGGGTGCGCCTCTGGTTGCGTCTTATGGGTCTGATGGCAGCGACTGTCTTTACGGTGGCTTGGGCTCGGTTTCACCTCCGCCCCCTGTGGTGTTACCTTCTGTCTCTCTGGGATCCGTTGTCCCGCGATTGGGAGTGTCTGGTGCCGGTGTCTCCTGTGGTTCTGCCTGCACTGCTTTGGTGGTCGGATCCGGGCCATCTGTCTCAGGGGCTCCCCTTGCAGCCCTCTCCGTCGCTGGTGTTGACAACGGATGCCAGCGCTTTGGGGTGGGGGGCGACCTTGGGTTCTCAGTCCCTTCAGGGTCGCTGGTCCCTGCTGGAGAGTCGCAGGTCTTCCAACTGGCGGGAGTTGACTGCTGTGTCCCGTGCCGTGATGGGGTTTCGGGTGTGTTTGATGGGCAGGAACGTCCTGGTGCGGTCGGACAATATGGTGTCGGTGGCCTATCTCAACCATCAAGGGGGGATTCGTTCGGCTTCCTTGAACGCAGTGGTGATTCCGTTGTTTTGTTGGGCGGAGGGTCACCTGCTGTCTCTGACTGCGATTCATATCAAGGGGGTGGACAATTGTGCGGCGGATGTCCTGAGTCGCTGCTTTCCGGCTCCTCTGGAGTTGTCTCTCACCCGGGTTGCGTTTCGGCTTGTGTGCGGGAGGTTTGGGCGTCCCTTTCTGGACCTCTTTGCCTCCCGGCTGAATGCGCAGCTTCCTCGCTTCTGCTCCAGGTTTCGGCAGGAGGGTTGTTGGGGAGTGGATGCCCTGTCGGTTCCCTGGCCGTCCCGCCTACTCTATGCCTCCCCCCCCCCCTGGCGCTGATCCCCAGGTTTCTGTCCCGACTGTGTCTGGAGGTTAGGGAGGTGGTGGTGGTTCTGCCCTTTTGGCCTCGGAGGTCTTGGTTTCCGACAGTGCGTCTTCTGGCGGTTCGGGGCCCGTGGTTCCTCCCTCTGTCCCCGTCTCCCCTGCGGTCCTCACCGCCACTGTCTCTTCTCCGCTTGCGGCTGTCGGTGTGGAGGTTGAGAGGCAGGGGTGGCGGCGGCGCGGATTCCCGGAACATTTAGCTGCTGCCATCCAGAGTTCCCGTAGGCCTTCCACTCTCCTGTCCTATGATCGCCACTGGGGTAACTTCAGTCGTTGGTGTGCGGCCTTGGACCTTTCCCCTTTGCACTGTTCTTTGCAGGCGGTGCTTCAGTTTTTGTGGGAAGGTTTTGAGAAGGGTTTGGCTGTGTCCACCTTGCGTGCCCAGTGGGCGGCTGTCCGGGCTTTTCGTTCCCCGTGGGGTAATCTGTCTGATGATGAGGATTTGGTCTCCAGACTGCTCCGTGGTTTTTCTCTGTCTCGTCCGGTTTCCCGGCCTTCCTTTCCCCTGTGGGATTTGCCCTTGGTCCTTCGGGCCTTGATTAGTCCTCCATTTGAACCGTTGTCGGAGGTGGATTTGAAATTTGTGACCTTGAAGGTTGTGTTCTTGGTGGCCATCACGTCTGCCCGACGCCTGGGCGAGTTGGGGGCCTTGATGTCACGGGAGCCTTTCCTGTCCTTTTCGGAGGGCGGGGTGGTGCTCCGCCTTGATTCCTCCTTCGTGCCTAAGGTCGCTTCTCAATTTCACCGGTCCCAGGAGTTGGTCTTGCCTGAGTTGAGTTCTGTTCTGGATTCCCCGGGTGGTCCTTGTTGGTCCTTGTTGGATGTGTGCCGGGCTTTGCGTATTTATCTTGAGCGCACGGCGGCTGTCAGGTTGACTGACTCCCTGTTTGTATCTTTTGGGGCTGCTCGCCGTGGACGTAAGGCTTCGTCTGTGTCCATTGGTCGATGGCTGAAGCAGGTCATTTCCTTGGCCTATTCTCTTTCTGGGTCCCCTCCTCCTGTGGGTGTTCAGGGTCGATCTACAAGGGGGGTGGCGGCCTCCTGGGCTGAGGTCCGGGGTGTCCCTCTTTCGGAGATTTGTAGGGCGGCCACTTGGGCGTCTTCTAATACGTTCATCAGGCATTACCGTCTCCTCAATTTGCTGGGTGATGATGGCGGTTTTGCTTTGGGGGTGTTGGGTTGTGTTCGCCCATGATTTATGTTCTGTGCTCAATAAATGCCTGGTTTTTGCTGTACTGGTTGTTTGTTGTGTTTTGTGGGATGAATGCCGGGGTTTTGCTTTGGTATGTCTCATATTGTAAGGAAGGTGTCGAGGACGTAGGGACCTGGGGGTAATGTCCTATTACTTACGGTAATCTTCATTACTCCGGGTCCCGTAGTCCTCGACACCTTCCTGGCTTCCCTCCCTCCCGCCCTGTTTGCCGGCCTTCATCCTTTGGCTTGGTATTTCAGAGGGAATGCTGGGACATGTACCCTTTTGTACTCCCGGCGGGAGGGGGAGGGTAGGTCCAGCATTCCTTCTTTTTCTTTTTTCTGTCAGAGATAGGATAATCTCATATTGTAAGGAAGGTGTCGAGGACTACGGGACCCGGAGTAATGAAGATTACCGTAAGTAATAGGACATCTGCGTCTACCACGAAACTCACGGACATCGACAAAAGGGTGCATGTGCTGGGACTACGGGCCGAGGATGCCGAAAATAGGGCAAGGCGCAACAACATCAGAGTCACTTGGCTACCAGAAAAAGCTGAAGGGAACAACATGGTTACCTACCTCGAACTGGATCCGCACGGAGGTGGCAGACGAGGGCCTATCGCCTTATTTCGCCCTGGAGCGGGCGCACAGGGTTCCTGCCAGGGCACACCCGCCGGGGAGGCCGCCGAGACCAGTGGTGGCGCGCCCCCTCTTTTACAAGGACATAGATCATGTGCTGAGCCAGGCTTCTTAAAATAGATAACCGTAGCTCTGGATCTTCCAGGACTTTTCCTGGGAAGGGCAGCGGCAGAGAGCTTCCATTGTTTCAGCCAAACGGAAACTGCGACAAATGGGGCTATCCTACTCCATTGTGTTCCCAGCTAAGTGCCAGATAGCACACGCTGAGGGGACCAAGTTCTTTACTACACCCCAAGAAGTGTGGGACTGGATTGAGGAGCAGGGACCGCAGAACCGGAGAAACGAAGGCCGGGACTAGCCAGAGAAGAATTCCATGATGTCCCCTGGGAAAGTGGGGGGAACCAAAGTGCCTCCCAAAACTGGAGGAATCTCGACGAGCCAGGGAAAAGGCGGTTGTGGCAACAGCATCCCTGAGGACTCCAGGCCCACGGGCACCTCCTCACTATCCAGGGAGGAACAGAGAGACTCCGACTCGGATACCAGCTCGAGCACGGTGGGAGACGTCAGCCAGACCCTTCCTGAAGGAACTCCTAGAACGGCGGACGACTTAATATGATGGACACCTAGCACGCAAGTACCCGCTGGACACTTGAACTAGGGGGGGTGACGCGCCCTGATTAGGGTTTGATATGAGCGAGGGAGGGGCACATGGCGGACGATACGAGGTCCAACCACTGGATAGGTGGGTACCCGGGGGCAGGCTTTTCTCCTTGTGAGCATTAGCCTAGCCACTAACCGCATTTCGGACACTTGTTTGTTTCTACGCTAGAGCGCAGTTTGGGTGGGGGAGAGTTTCTCACTTGTCCTGGGGAGGGGGTGTTAATAAGGTTTTATTGTTTTCAGTTGGGGGCACTGCTGTCTATACATTAACGGGGACATGGGCTGTAGCTGGAAGGTTCACTCCACCCAGAATATGCCGCTGGAAGCAAAACCAGGGCGGGGGGCAAACTGAGGTGGAGACGATTATTTGTAATGCCAAATCGGAAGGTATATAACCTCCTCTTTTGGAATGTCCAAGGGATGCACTCCATGCACAAGTGCTACAAAATCTTCTCCCACCTAAATAGGCTAGGGATCCATATAACAGTGTTGTAGGAAACGCACACTTTGGCTTCTGAGGGGGCGGTATTACACAGTAGATGGAGAGGTCAGGCTTACTATACTTCCTCTTTGGCATCTGCCAGGGGGGTCCTGGTATGGATCAGGATGGCCTCCCCTTTTAGCACACTGGGCCCAAAGTCGATCCAGAAGGCCGGTATGTGGTGGTCACAGGGAGAATGGACGGGCAGGATGTAACGCTTTTAAATATTTATGGCCCTAATGCAGAACAAGGAGCTTTCCTGGAACAACTATCTGGGACTCTGGCACCGTACATGACTGGGTTGATCATCATGGGGGGCGGGGTTTAATTTTATTGCCGACCCGGATCTTGACCGGTCCTACCCACCACTCAGGGATGCCCATTTCCACAGAACAGCTAGGATGTTCAGGAACGGGCAATCTCACTGGGGGTTGGTGGACATGTGGAGACGAACCCACGAGACAGGGAATATTCCCACCTCTAATGTACATGTCTTACATGTCCGTCTAGACACCTTTTTATGTTCAGCAGATATGCATACACTGCTCCACGGCACGGAATACCTTACTCGAACTGTGTCCGACCACAACCCGCTACTGGCTTGACTGCTTTGAGGGCCCAGCAGCAACCCATTCCCATGTGACGCCATTAGCCAGAGGCCCTGGAGGATCACGTGTTTTTACATGAGATCAGGGTTCATACTGTTACATATTTTGCAGAAAACGCACAGTCCACGGACTCCAATAATAGGGTTGGCGGACCCGGAGGGGCAATCTCTATATAGACAAGATGCCATCAATAATAGATTCTGCCGCTATTATGAGCAGCTCTACAGGAGTTCAGGGCCATGGGGGGGAGGGGGGAAATAGTGCTTGTCAAACCTTCCCCTTCATACCCTGACAGAGGAGGACCAGCTAGGGGAAGCAATATCCGAACGTGAAATTTGGGTGGCCATTAGGGAACTGGTAAGAGGTAAGAGCCCGGGCACAGACTGGCTCCCCAAAGAATTTTACGCAGCATAAGTAGAGGAACTAGCCCCCAGATTGGCAGAGATTAATGCGAGGCAGGGGAGAGGGGCCACTTACCAGGCACCACTAGAGAGGTGGTGGTAATTCCGCTGCTGAAGCCCGACCGGTCCCTACTGGAGTGCATGGCATATAGACCCTTGTTGATGCTAAACCTTGATTTTAAAATTTTAAGTAAACTACTGGCAACGAGGCTGCTCCCATATATGACGTCCCAAATGCATCAGGATGAGGCAGGCTTCATTCAATGCAGGAATACCATTTAGAATATATGCCACCTGTTATCTATTATCGAGCAAGGGGCAAAGGACGAATGGGCAGGGGCAGTGTTTGCAATCGACATAGAAAAGGTATTTGATTGCCTCGAATGGGTGTTCCTGTATGCCGTCTTATCCAAGATGGGCCTGGGCCGTGGGTCCCTGCGCTGGGTGAAGCTGTTGTATGCTGATCTGGTGGCAAGTGTACGCACAGGGTGCACAATATCGGAACAGTTCTGGGTGGAGAGGGGCAAGCGCCAGGGGTATCCCCTCTCCCCACTACTGTTCGCACTGGCCGTGGAGCCACTAGCCTGTGTGGCGTGATCTGACAGGGCTTACCTGGGGCTCCAGCTAGGGGAGCAGAAACACCACATAGTTATGTGCCGGTGACCTTTTATTCTTCCTACTGCACACCGCGAGGGACCTGCCAGGGGCAAAGAATATGATGGAGGAATTTGGAGCATTGTCGGGACTACGGGTAAATTGGCAGAAGGCCTGACTGTTCCCTCTAGTGGAAGACATGCTGCCACCTGAGACCCTGGGTGAGTTGCGCTGGGTTCACCGATGCGTCCGATACCTGGGAGTGCGCATTTTTCACAACATAGAGGATGTGAAGGAAGGGAATATAGGTAGGGCGCTGCGTTCGCTCAAGGACAAAATGACATTCTGGGGTAAGCTTCCCCTATCAGTGATGGGCCGCATCTCACTGCTCAAAATGGTGGTTCTCCCCAGGATGCCTGTACTTTAAAGAAGACTATAAAAGCTGTTACATTTCTCTACAGGGCCATAGGACGAGACTCCATACAGCCGTTGGACCGGTTGAGAAACCAATGTAGGGAAGACATTGACAGACCACTGGAGGACAAGGACTGTGAGAACATGTTGAAACGGGCAACCAAAGTATCCCGAAACTCACGTTTCAGTCTGATTAGCTTTTATATACTTCATCGAGCATACATAAACCCAGAATTTATTAATCAATACTTTGCTAGTGAACGACAAGTGCCCGAGCTGCAATGTGCACATGGTGACGTTCATTCACATGACATGGAGTTGCCCATCCTTGACGCACTACTTGCAGGAAGTGACTCTGGAGACAACTAGGATAACAGAGAGGGTAATCCCATGCACACCGGCACATGTCTGGATGCCATGGCAGGGTTTTACTTTGCTATGCGAGACGGGGGGATAGGCAAGATGGAAAGGGCTCAGGCATGGGAACTTTTGATGGAAGAACTGAGGAGCGAAGGCCGAGAATCTGAGGCCTCCACTCCCGAGAGACCGTCACAACAGGAGAACCCCCAGAGGCATGATCAGGATGGGTTCATAGTACAGAACCCGAGAGATGGGGACTCCTAATACCTTCAGCCACAGGAGGGCTTAGACCTGGAAAGGAGGAGACTGGGAATGCAAACACATACCGCCAGATACAGTGGAAGTGAATTATTGAGCTCACTAGATGATGTAATTGGGATCTGCATAGCAGATTCTTACTAAGCAAAGGATAAGACTGAGGACACCAGGAACAATACGGATTGGTATATGCATAAGAATTACTGACCATGCAAATGCTTTGAAATTACCTGTACCACCATTAGGGAAATGGCCGACTACTGTGTAAAAAGCAATATAATCTGTTTAAAAAAAATCAGATGCAAGTCCCTTATTCGTGTGCGCAATTACAAAGTTCTTGGGCTGCTCTTGGGCGATTAGAAGGAAGGCACTGCCAACCCTCTCATTTCACCCCTGAGAACTTTAGTTGTGATGACCCGTCCTATCAAGATAAATTATCGCAATGGTCACAAATTTTAAAGTTTTAAAATGTAAATAGTCTTCTCTACCCTTAAACTCAGGTTGATCAAAGTACCAATGCATTCATGTGTTCTTATTGGGAGTATTGAACTTTTTAAACAACTATTTTAATCTTACTGTGTAATGCATATGAACGTAATTTTATGGTCTGACCACAAATATTTACAAAATGCATTTGCACTTTAAATAAGGGACACAACCACTTTGTACAGTAATATCTGGCTTGTTTGTGACTTGAAAGCTACGAATTATATGATTAACTGTTGTCCTTTAATATCCTATTGCTCGCTGTCACAGTTTTTGATAACCAGTGCTATTGCTTCGTTGTATTCCTTTTAAACATATACAGGTTTGTTCCCTCTTAAATTGGAATGTATGATGTCTACCCTGAATGCATGTTTATTTTTATAGTATTTTACAGAAATAGACGTTCAATGATTCATAATAGAGTTTTCACAATGGAATCCAATACTTACATAGTTGGCTTCATCCTTAGCTCTTTCGGGGCTCACTTATAGATTTTTCAAGGGATCCTAACCATAAATGGTTAAAAGCTTGCCTAAAGAATACGTACAACAAACTTTATGATTAGAATATTGTATTGGCAGTGCAAACATTGTGGGGTCTAAATATCCTTCCCTGCGGTCTAAATGTTTTACCGATCCTAGAGGATACTGAGGCTTTCGTCAGGACCAGTACCAGTATTTCAAAGATCCCTATGAATTGCATAATCCTTTTTGGGTCAGACAAGTGGGAATTACCCCTACTCGCACATCATACTTCCATTCATACCATGCATAGACTTTAATCTTACACCCTGACTGGCTAAATCATTAGTGACCTATTTAGATCTTCACTCCTTTTCTATTGACGAAGGAGGGTCAACATTCTTATAGTCACACTTTCTTCAACAAAACCTTGTGTTCAATCACCTAAGTGTCCTCACTCCTTGTCGGGCAGTATATAAGCATGAAGAACTGATAAATGTTGTCTTGTACCAATTTCTAACAAGGTTTTGTTACCCATTTGTTCTTTTTACTTCCTGTCACACAAGGAGAGAGTTGTAAAACATTCCTACTATTGAGTTGCTAAACAGTGGGTACAGGGGAAAGTGAGTCACTGCTTTGTTGGGGCTTTTCCTGCAGCTGCAGATTATTGCTGTGTCCACTGGTGGACGTTTGCAGCTCAGAAGACAGACTGCTTCTGTTGTCTCTGAAGTTTTTGAAGGAAGGAATTTGTATACATGTTACTCACTCCTTAAGTATCCTTTTAAATGAGACATGGGGACATTATTTCCATCTTTAAAGACCAACTGACATTGGGGTCTCTGTGTCCGATTTCTTTTTCTGAATTCCCTGCTCACTTGACCTGAGAGAAGATGTAGCATTAAAAGGTAGCTTCAACATTATCTATTGAGATTGTGGTGTTGGAGGCAGGTCTAAGCCACAAAGAATGCCTAATTGAAACACCATGGCAGATGTCAACTGTGGCCATGTCCGCTATTATCTTGGGCTGCACATATCCGGCTATTCAAAATAATCCCTTCTATGATTTCCTTGAGAAAGAGGGAGCTCTGGTGAGTTTGTGATGCTGCCCATTTACTCTTTGAAGTGGGGGGAGCAGTGTCTTGGAAGGCCGAATGGGTAAAAATTAGAGGTGTGCAAAATGTATGTAATTTGATTTTGTGTAACTGCCTAAAATTTCAGATAAATTATGCAACATTCAAAACCAACTTCTAGCACTATATTTTTGCGCTAAACACAATTAGTCGCTCATGTTCATTGTTTCCATGCACGTCCTCTGTATTTATTTGCAGAAAAATCAATGCCAGTTTCTCCCAGGCCTAATCGAAACTGAACTTGCCTCTCAGAGGCTGTTGTGGAAGCTGAAGGTGGCAATCTTTTCCTATATCTCCCTTCTTAATCCTAAGGTAGACACCTTCGTTCTCCCCTAGCCTCCAGTAAGACATCTTTTTGCAATACTTACTAGAATAAGGTCAGCAAGGCAGACTACTTAAGCACTTTGGACTTCTTTGAAAACATTAAGAACAGCAATTCTTGAAAAGATGTGTTTGAGGATCTTGCAAAATGGGGAATATTCTACCTTTTAGGATTCAATCTATTGAATAATGTTTTACGTACAAGATAATTTTGCCTACACTGAGAAGCAGACACGGAAATTGATAGCATCTAACTTAGTTCCATCTCTCAGCTTTTCCTCCCACCCCATTATCCAGCATTCAGTCTATTGATGTATTTGTACGGTTGTGATAATCCCAGTGGACGGCAGTGGTCCAAGATCATTTGTGGCTTCATGGCTGGAATATCTAATGTCCCGTTTGTTGGTATTGATGGGGTAATGTTCAACACCCTAAGTTATCTGTGGCAGGAGAGCTCCCTGAACATTACAGCCAAGTGCTTCATAAAGAACGCTTATTGTTCTCTGAAATATTCTTCCCTTCTGCTCTAGAGTGGCTGTCATTTTCTTCATTCCTAGGACATCTCGGACCCTATATTTCCGCTCCCTTGGGTCGGGTGTTCTGTCTTCCCCACCATAGAGTGACAATTACCTGTTTGATGGCACAATGAGAATTTGCCTAGCCTTAGTGCTGGTAAGTTACAATTCTATTAAGAACTCAGAGGCTTCGGATTATGCCTTCTTCCTTCACATTATTTTTACAGCAGCAAGAAAACCCAGTAAAAACGACTTTTCCCATGAAAACTTGGGAAACCGGAAACTTGAACAAAAGTCCTTTGTCAGTCTTTGCACTCCAGCAGCTCCCATCATGCTCCTCTGCTGCTTACTCTTTCTTCGCGCAAAGCCCATGTTCCGGCATTCTCACGCATCCTGCTTGGGACCATCATTCCCTGCAAAAAAATCGCACAGTCAGATACTGACAGTCTCTTCAGCATATCATAAGGTACATAAACGTAGAATACAGTGCAGAGCAGCAACAGTCATAACAGCAGAAACTTCATGAATGATTTACTTACATTCCATACGGGGAGGGTCCACTTCTTGGAAGTCATTGGGGGGGATAATCCTCGCCTCCGAGTCCTTAATAGAATTGGAACTTACCAGCACTAAGGCTAGGCAAATTCTTATTCTATGGCAGGACCGGAGGCTTCGGATTATGCCAGTTCAAAGCTTGTCGACAACCAGCCGAGCCACTTCCAAAGTGGCTTAAAATAGAACCTCTTGAACATGGAATCTGAGGACCAATCGGCCGCCCTTATCAGATCCTCTAGCCGAGCCCCAAGGGCAAAAGCTTTGGAGGCCATAGCTCCTCTTGCTGAATGAGCTCCAAATTGTTTGGTATCAATCCCCGCCTCCTGCATCACCCAACGCACCCACCTGGTGATTGTTGGGGAAGAAACAGCCTTGTACGGTTTTTGTAGGGCAATGAGAAGTTGTCTTTCGCCCAGAGGGCGAGTGTCATCAGTCATATCTTCGTAAGCACGGAGGCACTGCACTACACACAGTTTAGGGGAATCTGGAAAAGCCGGGTACGAAATAACCCGTGCGAGGGTCTTAGTTCGCCTGATCACTGTGAAAGACACCCCTTCCGGGGAAAAAACTCTGGCCGTGATGTTAAGAGCTCGTACGTCTGAGACCCGCCTGTAGGATATCAGGCACAACATCGCTAATTTAGCCATAAGCTCTTTACGAGAAAGAAACCTATTTGGCTGCCAAAAAATAAATAAATTCAGAACCCTGTTTACGTCCCACAGGACGGAGTAGCGCGGTTCAGGCGGCAGCGAGAGGCGGATCCCTCTCAAAAGCCTGCACACCAAAGGGTGCTCCCCAATCTGGGAACCCTGCACCAGGTCATGTCCAGCCGAGATTGCAGAACGGAAAGTATTGATTGACCGATAGGCCAGACCATCTTCCGCCAAACCGGCTAGGAAGTTAAGGACATGTACTAAATCTGCCCCCACGGGATCGAAACTCCGTCGCACACACCAGCGACGCCATCTATGCCATGCTGATCTGTATCTCTTGGTCGTGCTATCTGCCCATGCCTTGGAGAGCAGATCCTCAGCTTTTCCCGAAGGGCCTGGTAGCGTCCAGCGACGCCGGAGATCCTCCACGCCATCAGCTTCAGCGATCCCTCCTGGACCAACCGGTGGGGAGTCCCGTCCGGACTGAGCAGAATTTGAGGAGAGTGGGGGAGTAGGATTGGAAAATCCCAAGAAATTTCCAAAAGAACCGGAAACCAAACTTGAGATCTCCACCATGGCGTGATCAACATCGCCTCTGCCAACTGACGACACAGAGGCGCTGACACTCGCGTTATCATTGAAAACGGGGGAAACGCATACCCCTTCTCGCCCGACCAATCCTGGAGGAAAGCATCCGTTGCCTCCGCCAACGGATCAGGGCCCCAACTGAAGTACCTCGAGGCTGCTAATCCAGGCATGACGCAAACAGGACTGCCGTGAAGGGACCCCACCTGGCCGCCAACAGAGCGAAGACCTGTGGGTCCAACTTCCACACACTGTCATCCAACAGATGTCGGGAGTGCCAATCTGCCACTTCGTTCTGCCGACCCGGCAGATACTCCGCCGTGACCGACACCGGATGGTCCAGGCAGAAGTGCCAAAACTCCCGTGCAAGGTCGGCTAGCATCTTGGATCTGGTCCCCCCCAGATGATTGTTATATCGGACCGCCGACACGTTGTCCATCCGTAGAAGGACACACGATTGCACTCCGTCCTTCGTCCAACACTGGACCGCAAAGGACCCCGCTAGCAACTATAAACAGTTGATATGTAAAGACTGCTCGTGGGCAGACCAGGCGCCACCTGTGGAAAATTCTCCGCACCAGGCCCCCCAACCAGACCGACTGGCGTCTGACTCGATAACTATATCCGGGGCTGATCCAAAAATCGCACGGCCATTCCAGGCCTCCATGTGCGACAGCCACCACTTCATCTCGCCTCTCACTTCCTACGAAAGAGGAATTAGCTGAGAGTACGTCAGTCCTTTCCGAAGGTGATATGTCTTCAGACGCTGCATCGCCCGATAATGGAGAGGGCCCGGGAATATGGCCTGAATCGAGGATGACGAGAGACCCATCAAACGCGCCAAGTGGTGCAGAGATATGAGCGGCCTCGCCAGGGTCTGTCGCAGCTCGTGTCTGATCTTTGCCATTTTCCTGGCGGGAAGACTCAAAGTGGAAGACACAGAGTCTATGTTGAACCCCAAAAAGGTGGCACACTGGACAGGAACCAGAAGGGACTTCTTCTCGTTGATAACGAAGCCCAGACCTTGAAGTAGATCGACTGCAACCTGCAGGTGGGACACCAGCCGTTCTGGACACTGGTCCATGAACAGCATGTCGTCCAGGTACACGATCATCCTGATACCCCGTGCCCGCAAGGCCTCTACTGCCGGACACAGCACCATTGTGAAGCACCACGGCGCTGAGGAGAGCCCGAAGGGCAGCTTGGTGAACTCTTACACCTGACCGTCCCACTTGAACTGGAGGAAACGACGGTGAGGAGGAAAAATCGGAACCGCTAAATAGGAGTCTTTTAAGTCGAGCCTGACCATCCAATCGGACAGACGTAAAACATCCCTCAAGAGGTCTATCCCCTCCCATTTTGAAATGGCGGTACACCAGCCACTCGTTGAAGTCCCTCAAATTGATGACCGGTCGTCGGCCACCGTCTACCTTGTCAACCAAAAAGAGGTTGCTGAGGAAACCCCCGGGATGCTCTCGCGCGCAACAGATCGCCCCTTTGAGGAGGAGGGCAGAAACCTCTTCGCGCACTAAGTCTGCATCTCGCTGTGAGAAAGTAATGGGGCGGGGACGCTGAAGCTGACAGGGACGACCATGGAACTCCATCTGGAAGCTCTGGACCGTCTGCAGCACCCAAGCATCCCTTGTAAGGGCAACCCATGCCGGAAAAAACTGCGCCAAGCGCCCCCCTACCCGCAAACTCGCTGAGGGCAGTACACTCACCTTTTCCAACACCCTGTTGCTGGCCTCTTTGGCCTCGTCGGCCACGGAATCTGTCCCCTAGTCGTGTAGAAATTGTTGAATCGGTTGTTGGTTTGAAACTGACCGCGGCCATAGCCTTGCTCCCGATCGGAGCTGTTGCCACGACCGAACAAGCAGCCCCTGCCACGTCCAGCCCGCTCAAAAACCAGAGGGGCAAAAACTTTCTTTATAGTGGTCTGTGCTCTGTCCAGAGAAGTAAACCTGGCCACAAACTTGCCGAGCTCCTTAATGAAATGGTCCCCGAATAGTCATCCTTGCGCCACAGCGCCAGCCTCAGAAGAGGTGAGGTCACCCAGCTTAGGGTCAATCTTAATCAACAGTAACCTCCTTCTCTCAGTACAGAGGGCGCAATTGGCATTGCCAAGAAAAACAATGGCCTTCTGCGCCCAATTGGAAAGGACCTCCGGGGAAATAAGATCCCCTAAGACCTTGGCTTCTTCGGCCATGTCCAGAATCTTGGTCATGGGACCTACCGCATCTAACAGCTTGTCCTGGCAGGTACGCCAGGACCTGTCTATACCCTTCCTGGCGTCCTCAACAAATTTAGCTAAAAATGTCGCCATCTTCGGGTCGATATCTGGAGTCCTCGCTACCTTACCATCTAAGGTGGGGCGAGGACACTCCGCTCTAAGGCGACTGCGGGCGTCCTTATCCACTGGCTTATGCAAACGGTTCGCCACATATAGGGCCACCTTCTCCCCGGGACCCAGTCTGAAGACCGGGAGTGGACAATATCGTCCGGGTCCAACATGTCCGAAGGACCTGCGGAGGAGGCCGCTTGGGACGGAAGCCACAATCTAGAGGAACAGGCCTCTTCGCCCGTGTCCGGAGAATCCCCATCCTCCTGTGGCTCCGGGGACATTGTGCGTGGGGTAGGGGAAGGCAACTCAAATGGGGGCACAGGGATGGGCTTGGACCCCTCGTGTGCCATAAAGGCGCTTTTAACTCTAGCAAAAGGCTCAGTCAACCCCTTCAGTACACCGTTTATTATTAGGAGGGGGGATGTCGAAGGCGCTGGGGCCAGGGCCAGGGCCAGGGCCGGCGCGGGAATAAGGGCCGCAAGTTTTGCGTACGCCTCATCCATCCGCGCTGTGAGTTGCTGCTCTAGGGGAATCATGACCTGATCAACTACCCTGTAAATGGAATCATCTACCGCCTGGTAAAAAATTGTCTTCCCAGGGGGCGTAGTTCAGAGGGTCCTCCTCTGGGTACTGGCCTTGGTCCCCCCTGCATCATGAGGTAAGTTAGGCTCTGCAGGGTATCAGGGATATGGCACAGCAATTAACCAAGGGCCCTCACGGGCACCACCTTTGAACTGGGAGGGAGCCCAGATAATGTGGGGGCACATAAGGCACACAATTTAAGGGGAGTCAGCCCCAGGGGACGCTGCAGCCCTTCTACTTATAGGGCACCACCCGGAAAAGCGTCCCACCGCACCCACTGGCCAGTGCTAATTTCGACCCCACAGGGTGTCAGACCGCACAATACAACCCACACAGGGCGTTGAATAATGGTGAACAGCCTAATTTGTGACCCCAAAGGGGTGTCAATCCGGGTGGCAGGGAGCGAAAACCAGGCATCTGAAGCAAACGCGAGAAAAACGCTTTGAAAAGCGTCCTTCTCTCGCGCTCGCCACAGAGTGAAAAGCTCGCCCCCTAGCGGTGGGAGGACCCCACTGCGCTACAACTGGGCACCAACATCACGTGAGGAGCGCTAAAAGCGTCCCACGATTGTCAGGGGACTCTGAAATACAGAAATAGGTTTGCGCTAGCCTAGTAACAAAAACGCTAACCCCACAGCCCCCAAAACCCAGGAGAGAGAGTAAAAAGCCACTTCACTTGCTGCTGAGCAGCGAAGAAAGTGGAAGCAGCAGAGGAGCATGATGGGAGCTGCTGGAGTGCAAAGACTGACAAAGGACTTTTGTTCAAGTTTCCGGTTACCCAAGTGTTCATGGGAAAAGTAGTTTTTACTGAGTTTTCTTGCTGCTGTAAAAATAATGTGAAGGAAGAAGGCATAATCCGAAGCCTCCGGTCCTGCCATAGAATCTAGTTGCCATTTGTGTAGAAGCAGTGAAAAGGTGTATGGGAATGACTGTATAATGTGTATGGTGGAAACCTGGGATCAATATTCCAAATATAGTGTTTATTGCATCCAGGAAGCCTGACCAGTATATAGATTCAGAGAGTGACAAAACAAGTGAGTTAGGGTGCCTGTGCTTCCACACTTGCCTGCATACATCTGACTTGCCGTCATCCCAGGAGTGCAGTTTTTCAGTTATGTAGTTCAATATGTCAGAACTTCCAACATGCTTCATGCACTGAAATGCACGTACATATAGTTTGTGCGTGCTTTGTGGAACACCTCTTCCCAGACCCTCTGTGAGAGTGCCCTCCCCAGTTCCATCTCCAATCTTTTCTGCCTAGATGTTTTCCCCCACCAGAGAGATGCAGAAGGTGCCCACATAACTCGGAGTCTAGGTTCCCATTCCCTAGTTATGAGCTGTTTTTCAAAGGTTCAGCCAACCAAAGTCCTGATGTTGGTGCTAAGCCTCCGGTGACTAATTTTATAGTAATCAGATTGCTCAGATTCCAGAAGATCCGTCTACCTTTTATGAATATCCAGAGACACCCATGGTGAGCTCCTTACCGGTTCGAGTCTAGATCGTGCTAAGCTAGTTGTAGGCCTATGTAAATCATTCCAAACCCTACTTGGGAGACCATTACTCTGCACTGTGCTTAAAGGCTCTTACAAATTGTATGTGCATGAATTTGTTTGCTGTAGTTTGATATTATTATACGACTATAATAACAAGCATCTCCCACTAGGATGAGTAATGTGTGAAATTAGCAAGCATGTCATAGAACTTGAACGTTGCCTGTAGACTTTAGTTTAATAGGTTGCAACTATCTTGAAATAGTGTTCATGCCAAAAGCCGAATTTCACCCTATAGCTTTCATGTCTGTGTGAATAAGTCTGTAGGAATGAGTCCAATTGCAAGGTTGGCTTGTCCACTGGTCAACTGACTGATGTAAGCCCTGTAGCTCAGAGATTATGTAGAAACTTTTCATAAATGCAGGGATATGTTTGGCACTCATCCGGCTTCATGGCAGCAGTTCTTTTGGTTTTCTTGTTAGTCACTTTCTATTCCATTATTAGTTGCCCCTTATCATACCCTTGCGGTAATAATAAAACTATGTACCACACCATATACCATGTACCACCCCGCGCCAGGATACTATTTTCTTAGTAACAGAGCGCGCTACAAAAGCCTCTATAATAATATGGGGTCTGTCCTCCACCTCTCATCTCCACCACTCTGGCCTCCCAAATCTGTGGGGGTTGACGACTGCTGTCTTAAACGTAAATAATGGTGCCTATGCTGCATCAGTGGCCATTGCTTCTGACTGAAGGGCAGTGCTAAAGCAATATGAATGAAAGAGGTTAAAGGTAGTTAGTAGGAGTACTGAAGACTATTGGCAGCCCTTTCCTCCCTTACGAAGGTGATGATGGTGAAGGAAAGCACAGAAGACCCAGGTGGAGTTCAGCTCTATTGGAGCTTGGAAGGGGCTGCCTTGAAGGTTTCTAGACTAAAGGGTACTATTAGTTGTCTTGCTTGACTAGAAAATGTAGATTTTATCACAGACCAGCAGGCTCATGTTAGGCACTTTTTTCTAAAAGTGTTGTCCATCTTGTGATTGTTTTGAAAAGTAAACCTATTTTCCATTGAACCCATCCATTTTTAATTGAGACAAATTTCATCTTTACTAATGGGAAACGTAGTGTATTGTAAGGAAAACAATATAACAGCCATTTATTTATGCACCTCATAGCCACAGCTTAGAGGTTTCTCGACTGAATACTGTTCACAAGTTCACATTTTAAAGAACTTTTATATAAATAAATCATTAATAAGCGTCCCTTTCAAATAACAATGTAAATACTACAAATTCCAGAAAATTGAGTTTAAACCTAAGAATAAACTGTTAGTATAAAGCGTAGTAAACGCCTTAAATTCAACATTTGTTGCTACTAACCAGGAATTGTCCAACATCAACTACATTTTTTTGTGAGGAACAGAAGACAGTAATTCCAAATCAAGTTCTTGAACAAGCTCCAAACAACTAGAAAAAATGCTGACCTTTACCTCTTTATTTTCTAACAGTGCGTGTAAACATACACTAGGTCACCACTGTTATATAGATTACGTCGTCTGATCTTGGACGGATACGATCCTTTTCGTAGCTAGACCGCCTGCAGTCTAAGAATATTTTAAAAAGCACAAAACACAAAATTAAAAGCCGTCCTCTCTGTGTTTAGCGGTCTCTCAAAAACCCTAATAGCGGCACATACCTGCTAGTAACAAATCCAGACGGTACGGTGGGGTTCTGACTCCTCGTAATCGCAATTCCTGTGGCCAAACGCCGACTACAAGGTTTAAATACAGGAAATTTCGCGCTGATTTTGCACGATCTGTTCTAATTAGGAACGGTTACTTCCGGGTCAGACTATCCCATCCGCACTAGTCAGTAAAGTTGGAAAACGGACTAGGAATTAAACGTAACTACAAATGTTTCGAGAAAAAGATACTAAAATGAAACTCATATATACTATATTTAGCTAGCGTGTGTATCGGTAAGTTTGAATCACACAAACCGATATATTTATAAGACATTAGGAGTCGGTACATAATGTCGTGCTAAAGAATTTTATATTTATCTCACTATTTAAGATATATAGAACGGCGCTATTGTAACACATTGGACGTCTTCCGGTACCCTACCCCTTTGGTTTGTTTGGGTCCCTCTCTTTTGTTAGAGGTATTTTGTCCAATGGACTAGTAGGCCCAACCCCTACAGCACAAGCCCTTTGGCTTCCATTATACAGTACTACAGTATGTAATGGGAAAGGGTTTTGTCTGCCACTATGGCATGATTTGTATTCATTTATAGAAGGTGTTCAAAGTTGTATATATGATTCACTAATGCAAAGCTTGCTCTATTATGCGCACACATTTTCATTACTGACTTTAGTTCCAGTGTGAAAAGAGTGTATGTTTGCAAAATGTGGTACTTGGCGGCTACTTAGAATGCTCCCAGGTTAAACGCAAATAGATGCAGGAACTTAAAAGAAAGATTGTTTTTCCTTTCAAAATAAAATGCCAATTCACACTTGAAAAAAAAAGTTTTGCTAAATTATGTAGTTTTAAATACCAATCCACAGAGGCATTATTTAGTGAAATGTGTTTAATGCATACAAGTACGTAAATGCAGGATTAATAATTATGACTTAATGTAAACCATGATGGATGACATGAAAATAAATTAGGCCCTAATTCTTAGTCCCAAAAGCGCACCAACAGTCAGTCTGTCCTTGCATTAGTGCAGATTTCCACGTTCTGAAGTTTATAAACTTAGGCCTGGAAACTTCTAACAAAGTTTTGTTTATTCCAAGTTCAAAAATCTACATATGTATATTTTCTCATGAAAAATCTGCTGAGTGTTGGCAAATTTATTTTCCCTACACCCACTTTTTCCCCACCTTGAAAAACGTTTTTCTCTTGCTGTTGTCAAGAGTACATTTCTAACCTTTCCCATTGTGGCCAGAGATTAGATAGAAGTTAGTGAATACCTGTAAACATGTAAGCTTGTGGGATGCACAGACTCACAGGGCATTCCAGCCCTGGAACTGCTGCTTCCCGCCTACTTCCTGCCCCTTTATTTAAACTTGCGGAAAGATGGCAAAGTCAGAGCCTTGGTAGAATTCAAACCCAGATGTAAGATACCCCTCTGATATAATATGAACACTGCCTTAATTTGTCACCTCGCTGCATGCCACCAAAATGGACAAATTATTTATTTTAGCTAGGCAAGTAGAGTTCTTAAGCATCCTGTCCCTTAGACCAGTAAACATTTTTTATAATTCCACATCCCTGACAAAAACAGCAGCTATAAACCTCTACTTCACTCGCCTCATTCAACTCCTGCAATACACGTGTTAGGGACAGGAGTGAAGCCATCTTCAGAGCCCTGGTCAAAGCTTTTAATTAAGGTTTTTAAGCTGTGGTACTTTTTTAATATATATATTTTTTTTATATTTTTATTTTGAGTTTTATACCTGTAGTCTGGGGGATGCTTGTGGATCCATGAAGCCTTCTGAGAGTGTCCAGAGCTGCTTGGAAATTTTCATATTAGCAGATTAATAAAGTGTATATAAATAAAGATGCAAAATTTAAAAGTTAATTTTTAAAATGTGTAAATGTGAAGGAATTTGATATTGGTGGCTAAAAATCAAGTTAATATCTTCAGATTTATTTGTGGGAGCAGTGCAAGTGCTTGTAACAGAGTATAGTACTCACGTTGAGTGACCTCAGTTACATTTAGACAAGCTCCTATCTGTTGATTAGAATTGTTATTATTATTCTTTTTTATATTGGTTTGTGAATTAAATATTTCATAATTTGAGTAATGGTTTGATGAATGTGTTTCTGTATTTTTTGTGTATTGTTTTGGAGTTAAAATCCCGAAATTCTTAGGCCGGGGCCCCAGGTTTCAGTAATGACGCAATGGGAGCCCCCGGATTCCAGTAAGGTTTCACTGGCGGTACCCATGTTGCAGTAAAGGTTAAGTGGGCGTCCACAGACGTCAAAAGGTTAAGAACCACTGTTCTAAAGCATTGATAACACTGCTTTAAAGTAATTAATCTCTCTTATTGTGGGCTATAAAACTCCTTTCAGTGAGTCCTTAAAACTTTGTTACTAGAAAGTATCTTCTGTTATCACTCGCACATCATTTTGACATTTATTTTGGATCAGGAATTCAACATAGGTCTGTGTTCTCAGCAGACATGTGGGGGGTTTACTTACATACCAGAAGTATGAGTCCTTTTCTTCTTGGGTAATAAGTATCAAAACATGTTTAGAGCACTTAGAAACTACAGAATTCTGATATGTAGCACCATTAAGTAATTTGTTAGTAATTTTTTTATATTACTTTATATCACACTTCTTTTACAGCCAGATTCCAAGTTGTTGTTTAATGCACCTATTGCATATAGATAATGGAAGAAGTGCATTAGGCCGAGTTAGCAATTCAAATTACTAGACTATCTCTGGCAACATGTTATTCAAGGCCTGAAAAGTAAAGAGGTTTAGAAAGTAGGTTGTAGGATTCTCTGGGGCTGTTCCGTCATGCAGCCAGACCATATACTCTTAAGTGAATTATAACCTCGCAGTAAATGCTAACTTTGGAATGGCTGCAAGGAAACCTGTTGTGTTTGGTCAAACACTTTGGAATCCGACCTCCCCGCCAGTTCTGGCGGCGGGGGTAGAATTCTACCCTTCTAGAGGAAGGGCAATGTATACACCGGTATTCCCGGTACCAGTTTAAAAGAGCCCTGGCATCACAAAATGGTTGCCACAGACACAAGTCTGGCTTCCTGCTTGTCACAGGGAGGTGTCACCACATCCCAGACAGGCTTTAGTGTATTGGGGCTGGGTGGGTGTACTCCAAGAGTGCTTTGAAGTATGCACTGGGGGCACATTTGGTGCCCCTGTGCATAGCCCAGTTCAAACCGGTTGCTGGGGCTAGCAGCCCCTGCTCTGTCGCGAAGCGGGACAAAGGAAATGGGTGTAGCCACCCCTCTTTCCAAACCCTCCCATAGGTGGGTCCCCAGAGTATGTCCAACCCCTTCCCTGGGTATAAGAAAGGAACCCCTGACTACAGGACTTTAGATTACACATGGACGAAACTCTGATACTGAATCCTGGAACCTCGACTATCTGCACAACGCTGGATGACTGAAGAATCTCCCTAGGAGTAAAGGAGTTACTCCCCTGCTTGGCAGGCACCAAAGACGCATCTGATCGGTTTGCATCTCCGAAGCTCCCACCAAACTCCGAAGTATTTGCAACACAGGAGGTGGATTTCCAGACTTCCCCGAGGCCGCCCTGAGTCCCCAGCAAAGCTGAGACCTGCAGCCCTTGTGGGTACCGTGGAACTGGAACCCCTGGACACCGTGCACATTTGCAAGTTTATTCGCTTCTCAGCGTTCCTTGAGGCTGTGTATTAGGTTACTTGTAGCCCAGACCCCGAGCACATTTTCCACCGAAGATTGCTGGCCTACACTCCACGAGTGTTCCGTGAGCCTGCCCTTTGTGTTTTCGCTCGAGGTACCTTCGCGATCCCTAGTCCGTTGACTAGTGGGTCTCTGAGAAGGCAACTTTGACTTTCCTTGGGCTTCCCTGGTTGCTCCAAACGTACCCTGACTCTCCACAAATTGGTGAGTCCCCTGGACCTTGCTGGTCCAAACCAAAGCATTTCTTCTCTTTCTGCGTGGGTTGCTGTTGCCACAGCTTGTTGAGTCCAATCCGGTCACCAACGCCGCAGCACTCCACATCCTTCGTGGGACAGCTCGAATCCAGCTCCTGGTCGTCGTTGACGCCTCCTGGTCCTTGTGGCTGCAGAGTCAAGCTTCACCTCTTCAACCTGAAATCACCCGACATCGGTGGGCATTCGTCTATCATGCCCCTGGTCACTGACAAGTGACCCAGACTCTGTCCCCTCTGCTTTCAGGTTCTTCTCATTAGCGATCCAGGCTTGGATCACACTGGACACTTTCCACTTCGACGGCAGTAGCACTTTGGAGCAGATCGCCATTGAAATCAACGACTATTTCCGACACCAAAAGACACCTATGATCCCGGCTTCCCTGGGTGAGGTAACTAGAGTACTCCGGTGCGCCCGTGGGTGTTGGCCCTAGAACTCCTTAAGTCTAAAGGGGTTTTGCTCAAAGTCCTCTCCTAAGTGTCCTTAATCTTTAAATTTCCAACCGCGACTTACCCCCTAGAAGATAATGTTCTCGCACTGCACACCCCCCCTCCCGCCGTGGGTTCCCTGTGTCCCTACCTTGGGTGGTTCCTTGTGGTCCCAGCGATTCTACAGGCTCTAGGCCTTGTATGTACTCAAGTAGTGGTTCTTATACCACTATCTTAATATATGGTTTGGTCGCCCCTAGGGCTCAACGTATATTGTGCTATTTACTGAAGTTCTATTGCATTGAAATTGTGTACTTTGCTCAGTAAACTCATGAAGAGATTACTAGAGTTTTTAGCAATAAATACATATGTTATATATATATATATATATATTCCAATGTTACGGCGTTCCTCACGAGCACTCGGGTAAAGGACAACACAACAATCCACAAGGTATCCAAGACGATAGATTTATTCCTTCATAAATCTTGTGTATATATATATACATTTGTGTTGAATAGATTTTATCTATAGAAAATGATTTTCAATTACGGTCAATTATTTGTGTACACATTTAAGCGGTTATTTCAAAAAATTATGAAACCAGGTGATAAATAATTTCAAGATTTTGTGTATGTATTCAGACATGAAAGTAACTTGTCTATGTCTACTGAGAGTAAGATGCACTGGCACTTTAAATATTGGGGCTTGTCATTACGCATGGTCAGGTCATTAAGGCCGCTTGGATGGCCAAAACACATCTTGACTTGATGTGAGAAAATAAAAAATAATGCTGATGCAAAAAGTTGGTCTGCGCCCACGATTCCGCCTCCAGGCGGTGTTTATTGCAAGCTACTGCTGATATTTACCGGCATTGGATTGCTCCCGGTTCGTGGACCCCCTCCTAGGAGAAGAAGGCTTCGCCGCAAGCAGTCTGTTTGCTCGTCAAGGTTTCCGGTCGGCATCATCGCGGGCGCGTGGTGGTGCATTGGCGGGGACCCCAGGGGCACTGTGTGGAGTTCGGCAAAAGAAACTGGTTAAGCCCCCCGGACACTGCCTAACATTGCAGAAAAAAGTATGGGTAACAGCGTAGAGCGTGGAGGAGCAAGAATGGTAACGCCGCCTGATGTTGATTAGTACCTCTCGACTGAGCAGGTACGCGACGGAGGCAGCAACCTGGAACATCCTCGTAACGCGGCAAGAACACTCTGGCAATTAAACTGTGGCTGTGCAGGTCAGGAGGTGCACGTTCACAACAAAAAACCGGCAACAGAATTGGGCTAATATAGAACAGTCGGGACTGGGAGTCGAGGCGGTGACAAGAGCCCATTGCATATTGTGGTTTCTTGTGTGGAACAGCATATTTTGAATAATTTTTTCTCACACAATGTCGCAAGACGTGCGTAGAGCCCGTGAGCTTGCTGCTGATGAAATGTTTTCTGATGCCTTAGAGAATGAAACTACTGCAAACACAGAGGCAAATATAGAGATTGGTGCAGAGTCTACTAGTCTAAAAGATGCTTTCAAATTATTGGAGAAATATAAACAACAAGAACAGTCTAAATGGTGGGAGGCGCGCTCACTAAAAAGATACTTTGATGTGGGGAAAATCCCTAGGGGGCTGCGTATCATGTTAGCCCCCAGTTATGAGGCGCCAAACCCCTTGATGATGGTGGAATGGGGTGAATGTAACCTTGAATCATCAAGACGTCTAGTACAAATGCTTGTTAAATATGATGAAATTGACGGGGCAGATCTGCAGGTAAAAATAGATGCCCTAGAAGCCAGAATAAAGCAGCAGGGAGGAGAGTCCTGCCAGGAAGCCAAAATGAGAGAGGATATGACTAGTAGATTGGCAAAGGAAGAAGAAAAGATAAAGATGCAAAAGATTCATACGTTTAAAAGAGATCGAGACGATTATGCCAATGGACAGATCTTCACGTTTGTACACCGCTATGACACATTGAGGGCAGCGACAGCAAGCAAAAGAAGTGAAGGGAACAAAGGGATTGAAAAAACATCAAATAGAACTTTCCTCAATGTCAAGCTCGACACCTGAAAGCGAGTCTGATAATGAAGGTGCAAGAAAAGCTGCAGGAATTAAGCTGACGTTGGGGGAAGAGTTGGATATTTTAAAACCAAGCAGGAGGGATACACTGAGACCCAGGTTCCAAGGAACAGTGGCAAAACAAAATGCCAAAGGAGAAGGGGGAGACGCCAGGCCCACAAACAATGGAGAGCCAAAGAAGTTTGGCTGGGGTCGTACCCGGAGAAATTAGCAACCCCAAGGGAAGAGGAGTCATGCCCGGACAGTACATTGGACGCCCATGAAACAAAATCTATAATCAACCTGGGTACCATAGATCTGTCAAAGGCAGAAAAGCAACTGCTCTGTTTGGGTTTAAGTTTCTGCCCGGAATGAAATTTTAAATACACCAGAACAAGGGCAGATGTCTATCAATTTATCCGGAAGTTAAAGGTCAAAAAACGACACTTACAAAAACCACCCACGGAGCATAAAATGAACCCTACAAGTGGTATTGCAACCTCAGGATTAATGGTCTCGGATCTGAGTCTATTTCAGGATCTGTGTCAGTTGGCTTCAGGAGATGTGACAAACACACAAGCAGCACCAATAATGAGGGGACAGAAGAAACCAGTAACCCCTTTCAAATTGAAATCCAAATGTATCCCTCTGGCAGCACATGATGGCCTGGACACCTTTAGTGAACACGTGGTGGCACAAATTAAAAAATTGACCCACGCAAGCAATAGAACAAGGAAAAAATATTCGAATGAAGAAAGAAAATGTAATCAGTTGATTTCAAAATTTCAGAAGCAGGATTTGATAATACGAAATTCGGACAAGGGCGGAAACATCGTCCTGTGGCCATCTGCGGACTATTTGAAGGAAGGATACAGCCAATTAAATAATGTCCAATGTTACAAAAAAAGTACCCCATTGAAATATAAGGCAATACAGGACACACTGTTTAAAAGTCTGTTGGCAGGGAAAGTTTTAGGCCTCCTGAGTTGGGACGAATATAAATTTATCCAAAAAGAACATCCGTTGGCACCTTATATTTATTTTATACCTAAGGTCCACAAAAGTTTAACAGCTCCGTTGGGAAGACCCATTATTGCGGCGTGTGAAGGACCGCTGGAAAACCTTTCCTAATATATTGACTATTTCCTACAGGCACATATGAAGAACCTGAAGTCTTATGTTCAGGACACCAGTGATTTTCTCGATTAAAATCAAGGATCTATCTTGGAGTACGGACTTATTATTGGTAACATTGGACGTTAGCTCTTTATACATGTATAAGACACAGAGATGGGCTACGGGCTGCGGGCTGCTGAACATTTTCTAAGCACTAGACCTATGGAATATGCTCAACATACTAGAATGTTACTTGATATTTTATCTTTTTGCTTAGAAAACAATCACTTCCTTTTCAATGGTCAATTTTATCAGCAGGTGCAGGGAGTAGCTATGGGGGCCAGTTTCTCCCCAGCTATGCCTGCTTGTTTATGGGCTGGTGGGAGGGACTGGTCCTCAGGCGAAATTATGAACATGTCGGCATTGAAAACATAGTCTCATGGATGCGTTTTATTGATCACCTTTTTATTGTTTGGCGTGAAACTGAGGAGAATGTTGAAGTTTATTGAGAAAATTAATCGGAATGATCTTAACTTAAACTTTACTTTTAACATCTGTAAGCACTCCGTAACATTTTTAGATGTACAGGTTTTAATACAAAATAACATTTTAACGACTACCCTTTTTAGAAAACCTACGGCGAGTAACACAGTACTCCACACAACAAGTGCACACCCCCCACATTTAATAAAGAGTATACCTTATGGGGAGATGCTTCGTATCCGACCCATATGTAGTGACCCATCTGATGCGAAGGAGAAGCAAATGGAGAGCCTTGCCAGGTTTCTAGACAGAGTGTACAGCTACAGAGTAGTGGAAGCCGCCATGAAAAAATCCCAATTAAAATCAAGAGAGGAACTCCTTATATATAAAGCTAAGAGCACACAGGGGGTTGAAAAAGGATAAGGCTGAACCGGTCCGACTGATCTTGACATACTCCAAACGAGAAAAGAAATTGAGGAGCATAATAAGGCGTAATTGGCACTTTATCCAGGATGATCCTCTGATTAGTGACCTAATGCCCTCTAATCCAGCTATAGCTTTTCGTAGATCAATGAGCATGGGTAACATGTTGGCAAGAAACAGTCAGGAGAGTTTTAAGAAAGATACCTGGCTGTCTTCTAGAAAGGGTTTTTATAAATGTTTAACTTGTAGGGCTTGCCAGTTTGGTACCAACACCGAAACCTATAGAACAGCATTTTCCGGGGCAAACCGAGAAATCAAACAGCTAACATGCAAAACGTAATATTGTGTGTATGTCCGGGAGTGCGAGTGTCATCCATACTAATATAATAAAGAGAGAGCCCAAACCTTTGAGGTGGGTAATCTTAGGAACCACAGCACCAATCACAACACCCAATACAGCGTTGGAAAGGGCAGTTGCAGCAGAAGGACATAGGCTATGCAGACGCCCACCATATACATTTAAAAGGTAAAAGAACCATGCCAGCAAAGTAGTCTGTTGTGGGCGTGTCTGCGTTGTGCTGTGGGCGTGTGCTGGGGGTGTGACAAACGCTGGGGGCGTATGGTACGTTCCACCCTTCATGCCATGTCTCATATCATGTGCTAATCCCACCCTGCTCTCTTTAAATACCCCTGCACCCCATAATCTTAACCCACCCTTACTCCTTAAAATACCCCAACACCCTTAAACACTAACCAATCTTAACCCTATAAATATACCCTGTACCCCAAAACCCAAACCTATCCCTAAACCCTAAAAATACCCCTGTACCCCAAAACCCAAACGTAGCCCTGAATCCTAAAATACCACTGTACCCCAAAACCTACCCCTGAACCCTAAAATACCCCTGTACCCCAAACTTAGCCCTGAACCCTTGAAATACCCCTGTACCCCAAAACTCAAACCTAGCCCTGAACCCTAAAAATACCCCTACCCCAAAATCCAAACCTAGCCCTGAACCCTAAAAATACCTCTGTACCCCAAAACCCAAACCTAGCCCTGAACCCTAAAAATAACCCTGTACCCCAAAACCCAAACCTACCCCTGAACCCTATAATACCCCTGTACCCCAAAACCCAAACATAGCCCTGAACCCTAAAAATACCCCTGTACCCCAAAACCCAAACCTAGAGCTGAACCCTTAAAATACCCATGTGCCCCAAAACCTAAACCTACCCCTGAACCCTAAAAATACCCCAAAACCCAAACCTAGCCCTGAACCCCAAAACCCATGCCTATCCCTAAACCCACCCCTGTAACCCATAACCCAAAACTATATCTGAACCCTTAAAATACCCAAACATCCCAAAACATATACCTCAGTACCCCTAAACATATACCCCTATACCCATACTTACCTTATTCAAACATTTAAAAAAAACATGCTTTTACCATTCATGCATTTACTACGAATTTCGTTGTAAATGTATGCGTGGTAAAAGCATATAAAATGTAATGCCATGCGTTATAATGGCATTGCGGAGTCATGGTACTTTCGTAATGAAAGTATGCGGAGTGATGGTATGCGGAAAGAAAGTTGCGGAATAATGGGTGTTTACCCTCCCCCGGTAAGTACATTGGTTGCACGGCGGCCCACATCTCCAGCAACATGCTCATATTTTGTCACTACCCATTTGAAAAATGCACAGGTCTCTCTCATTGATGGCCGGCACCGACATACACTTTTAGACACACCTCCCGCCACAAGTTCTAAAATTGCAAACTTTAGAGCTGGAGAGCTATGTTCAAATCTCTGCATCAGCTCAACATCTTGTGATTCCAGGCAAATCGCTTTGCCTCTCCGTGCCTACCACAAATGAATGTGTTCTTCTGTAATGTAAATTGTGCTCATGCCATGTTGTTGAGTTCACGCTATATAATATTGCAAGGAAAAATAAAGTAGGAAAACGAGTTCACACACTACTGAACGCTCACTCTTAAGTGCATCAGTAGTGCACTGTGAATCGGAGCATTTCACAGGCCTGTCACAGATAAGAAATGCTATCAAAACGAAATCCTACAAAACAATATACTATTGGCCGGCAGCAATTCATACCCGAACAACGTTGGGACGGGCTGCTAGTCTAGTGTATATAGGTAGTACCAAGCTGGCCGTACACAAACGTATCTTACAACATCTGACGGCTATTTCTAATAAAGATCAAAACTATCCTGTTGCAAGACATTTTCAGGCTGTACATGACAGCAACCCCCAATATCTCCGATACTATGCGATAGAGTCCATACCATTGACAGAGAGGAGGGGATAGAGAAGCCAGGTTAAGGCGAACGGAGACGAGTTATATATTAGAGTTCGACTCCAGGTGGCCTGGGGGATTGAATGCAGCAGAGGATCTTCATACATTCCTGTGATTAATTTTTGGGATGTATTTAAAGCCCATGTACTGCCCTCCTTCCAACATCTTATCTGCACACCTATTATGTGTTAAGTAAAATCAATGTTATGTACAGATCAGGTGAACCCCAGAAATCTAAATGATAATCTGCTATTAATGAAAAGGTAAATGAGCATAATGTGAACCTTCTGTAGCAAGATGCTTCGTATGCATTGTTTTTTATGAATGGTTTTAAGACCTCTGCGTAGGTTTTATCTGTCTTTTTATCAATTGTTTTAGACGTGTTGCGGGTGTTTATTTATAAGGGTTTTATAGATGTTTAGAAACTTTGCACATTCAGCCACTACACTAAAGTTGTCCAGCTGTACAAATAAGTGATACTTATGAATTGTTTCCTCTGATTTCTGAATCTCTATGGACCATCTCGATGTTTGCACCTTATTGGCACTAGTCACTTTAAACTATAGCACTAAGGCATATGTCACTTTTATTCATAGTTCTGTAGCACCATAGCACTTTAAATCATTCAATGAATTTTGAATTGAATGATAATTTATCAGTATGATTGTCTTAGGCCTATGAGGGGTCAAATGAGTTTCTCCATTATATCCTTCAAATATTTTTAATAATATTAATAATTCATTCTGTTGGAAACTCACAAGAATTATCCTATATTTTACTGGTGTAATGCAGTTAAAACTATGGAATGATTACTGCTAGGGAAAGATCAGCAAAGTGACTGCAAAGTTTGTAGTTTCTATTTTTGATTGAGTTTACACATATGTTAAAGTTCATTTCACGTTTAGGTGAGCACTTGGCTAAGTAAGGATTTATACAATGCATCTTAGGAGTTTGACATTTATGAGATAATATTTGACAGCATTTATGCAGAAAACTTTTGTTCTATAGATTTTATCTATAGAAAATGATTTTCAATTACGGTGAATTATTTATTGTGTACGCATTTAAGCGGTTATTTAAAAAACTGATGAAACCAGGTGATCATCATTTCAAGATATTGTGTATGTTTCAGACATGAAAGTAACTTTTCTGTAAAGTCTTCAAGACGTGGCCTGAAGGCTGCTCTCCAACATCTGGCTTTAATCGCCAAAGACCATGAACCTGATTGTTCAAATACAATCCCTACATAGGAAAATGTTTTAGTACATTCTATTGCCATTGAGTAAAAAAAAAAGGATTATTCTTCTATTTTGGTCCAGACCCGCAATTCATTGTGAAGGTTTTCGAGCAATTAACAGTAAGACCCAAATTTGACATAAAATTAACAAAGGCATTTACCACCCTTTGTAGACCAATTGGTGTGCGGGCCATAAGGACTGTGTCATCCGCATAGAGGAGTGCTGGAATAGGGTGAGTCACTGCAGCTGGAAAGTCCTTACATTCTCTAACCAAAACAGTTTCTAGCTCATTTGTATACATTGTAAAAAGGAACGAGGAATGCACCCTTGTCTAACACCTCATTACTTTAAAGTGCTTTGTGCATTCACACCCCCCCCTCTAGTAGCGAATCGTGGCCCTTGCACCCAAATACAGCTGCCATAAAATGTAATTATTAAAACGTCTACTCCCATCCCCTCTAAAACCGACCACAACTGATTGTGGATGACAGTCAAAAGCCACTATTCAGTCGATAAGTCTAGTATAACCTTTCCCTTTTAGCCTTGGTATATTTATCTAATAAAATATGTAAGTTTGGACCCTGTTCTATTGAGCCCACGCCCTTGCGAAAACCGTACTGTAAGTCACTTAATATTGATTGTTCTTCCGCCCATAACTGCAGCCTATCTAGCAATACTCGTCCCACGATCTTGACTGTGGAGTCCAACAATGAAATTGGGCGGTAGCAGGCTGGGTCTGCCCTGTCCCCTTTTTTAAAAATAAGCACTATTTTTTAGTCATACCAAGTCGATAAAAAGCCTTGTGAACAACATGGATCAAAAACCTGCGTTAATAGTGGCCCCCATAGTGCTATGATCAACTTAAAAAGATCTACAGGGATACCATCGGGCCCTGCTGCCTTCCCTCCCTGGCTCGAGTTAATGGCTATGCTGACCTCACTAAGGATAAAATGTAAAGGTAGTTCTTTGAATGTTAAGAGCTGCTCTATGTCTGCCCCCATTGCTAAGATAGCCTGTTCTTATAGCAGTGGATTTTTATATAGCTTTGCGAAATGAGATATCCATTCATGTTCTGCGATAGCGATCTCTATGGTAGCGTTATCGCTCTCATCCAGAAACTGGCCATTGACCGCCTTCCAGAAGGCAGAGGAATCACGGTTGGTTGAAACATCATGTAAGGCATGCCAGGCTTCCTCTTTTAGGGCGCTCTTTCTAGCCTTTATTGCCCTCTTATATTCATTTCTTGCCTTTCTAACGTTTTCCTGAATTTTCACTCTAGAATGAATGGAATTTTTAAGGTTAGAATAAGCCTTTGTACAATTATTATCGAACCACCCTAGTTTCTGTTTTCTGGTCTTTCTTGCTTTTACATTTAGTGTTTCTTTAACAAAATTTGAGATAGCTAGAAAGTTATTTACGATTTCTGTAATTGATGACCTCTCATTTAGGCAAATTAGGAACATTTCTTTACAGTTTATAACAACTTTACCAATAAATCCTCTGGATCCACATTTACCCATTTGAGTGCATAACCTTTTTGTCTATTCAAAATGTTATCCACAGAGTTGGTAGAATTACCACTGGCCTTGAGGACATTATCTACCATCACATTGATACTGATTGGAAAGTGGTCACTTAATGTAATCTCATGTGTTGTAAAATCCATGAGGTGGTAGAATATCTGCTTGAAACTAATACAAAAGCAATAGTTGAGAAGGTGCCTCTGCAGTTAAGTGGGTCAGAAGAGGACCACTGGAGAACATAAATTGTTAGCAAAACCTATATCGTGTGAGAACATAATAATCATTTAAGAAGTCGCCAAACGATGTATGGGGGAAATGAGAAAAGCTGGGGCCCTTTGCATACGTTCTACCGCACACACCTTTTTCAGCAGGCTGGCATAAGGAAGAATTAAAATCACCGCCCCAGATAAAACCAATCTCTTTTGATGATCCAGATTGTAAGTTATGCATTTCCCCACTCACACGTCTCCAAATTCCATCAGTCTATCGAAGTGCAGCATTATTATAAAAATTCAATACATCTATACAAAATGCTCTATCTTTATGAAGGCTAATGATTTGATAGTGCTGGTCTGACACATTTAAGGCAATTTTTCCTATATTAGGGTAATTTGATATCTATGTGCAGAGGCCGCCTTTGGCTCTCCCGTGTGACGATGGAACTGCCGGGGAAAAAAGGGTTTTATAACCAGTGATATGACTTGGCCCTTCCAACCGGTTTCTTGAAAGCTAAGAATATCGAACTTTTTCACAAAGTCATACCACATAGTATTTGTCACCTTCGATTTTAATCCTGCCACGTTCCAGAATGTAAACTGGCATTTGTCTTTGCTTCCTGTACTTTGGTTAATTCCCCCAGTCTTTGTCCTGCTCCTTTGATATGTAACCAGGTTGCGTAATATGGGGTGGGGCAGGCTTCGCCGGAGTAATCCGGGCTATGTCATTGTTACTCTTTTCGTTCGTTATTATATCATTATCTTATGGTGGGATAATATTATTACTGCCTCGAAACATCCTTAGCCCCCCTTTGGGAAGGGTCTTCTCTATACTAGGAATGTCACTCTTTGTTTGGACTGTTATTTGTTGTCAATCCACTGACTCAAGATTCGCTAGTGCGTCAAAGCGATTGTATGTAGGGATTTTAAACCAAAGCCTATTGTGCATGGTTTGTGGTAGCCTGTTTATAGGGGCAATTTAAGTTGTAGGCTGATAAAAGTAGCCTAATGGTACTAAGTTAACACCTTGCCCTAAAAAGGACTGATTTCCAACTCTGCTCATGATAGATTGTACCAGAAAGGGGGTTTTTAAGGTCAGCACTATACAGTTGCCCGGCGAACTCTTGTGTCCACTGCCCACCCAACTCACTCTCCTCTCCTGGCCATCTTGAATTCTTCAAATAGCCTCTCTGTAAGACCAGTTCTAACTCCAAGCCAATGTAATGACTTGTTCCTTGTTATCTCCCATGGTTCAACTAATCCTTTTTGTAATGTGGGAACATTAGTTAATACCACTACATAGGGTGTTGCAGCTGGTGGTAAATCCAGACGTGTTAAGTGTCTCTCATCCACGTTATCATTCCGATGGCCTAAGATATTAGGACCATTAGGAACTTTAAAGGGCTTCGGCATGGTTGAGACTATGGGAGTAGTGGGTTAGAGCACTGCAGGATTCGCTTAGGGAGTATGTTGTGCGGGGTTGTGTGGTGTGAGTGATATTTCCTCACGGCAGCCAGGGACAGGCTAAATTATATGACTTCTCTGGGTGTTTGTGTGGTGGTCCTGGTTGCCCGTTTGTGTTATAGTTATGCCAGGGGGCTGTGTATTAGCTAAACATGTAGACAACATTTCATCCAACAATCTGATTCTATGTGTCAAACTGCTGAATCTTTCCCTGAAAAAGGTATCTGTGGCTTCCATTTTGCTTCTTAGCTTTGCCATCTCATTCTGTGTGCTTATATTAGCAGGTCTGTTGACTTTCCCCCTTTAACTAAATTATTTCTTGTGGATTGTTTATCCTTCTTGATGATCTTTTTTTGAGTTCTAGGGGGGAGTCTCCCTCAACGTTATACCGATTTCCCCTGGCATATGTGTAGGAGGATCGGGGTTTCTGGCTTGCTTTGTCACTGCCCGTTATGTTATCCAATGTATTTATAATGCAATCATAACTTCCTGAAATATTCCTAGATACTTCTCTCGGTGGAGCAAACCCCTCGCTTGATATATTTACTGAAGCTATATCCCCTTCAGAGCCTAAATGTGCTGGGTTTAAAGCCTCTTCCACTGTTCTAATCTGATGCTCAATGGCGCCCACAGCTCCTGTTGAATAGTTGAGGGGGTTCTGGCGAGGATGAGCCCCCGATTGGGGCTGCTTTTTAGGTTTCGCCTGGCGTCCGCTGCACAGCAGCGTTCGCGCAGGCGAAATCTAATGTTATAACAGTACTGGCTTTGGTCCCGCCTTCTCTTCCATTGGCTAGCTCCATAAATGGAGGCTAGCCATTGGAAGAGAGATCTGTCCGTCATTGCCGTAGCAGATTCGTGGGCGTTCCGGCCATTTTTACTTATCCCGCCCCCTTGCGATCGTCATGCGGCGGTGGGCGGTAGTTATTATTATTTTTTTTAACGCTTTGTTTTCGCCATTTTGGAAGTGTTTGCAGGGGTAGGTTGCGCGATGTCCCGCTGTCCGTTCCCGCCCCCCCCTCCCGCTGTCCATTTGCCCGTTCCCGCCCCCTCCCTCTGTCCATTTGCCCGTTCCCGCCCCCCCCCCCGCTGTCCGTGTGCCTGTTAACCCGCCCCCCCTCCCGTTGTCCGTGAGCCGGTCCCCCCTCCCGTTGTCCGTGAGCCGGTCCCCCCTCCCGCTGTCCGTGTGCCTTCCTCCCTCCCGCTGTCCCTTCCCCTCCCCTCGTTAGTCAATGGGTGTCTGAGGCGTGGGCGTGTGTGGAGCTGGCTTGGTGATGGGCCCCTGAAGATGCTTCTCCTGCCTACGATTCACATGGCGGTTTTAGGCATGCTTTCTGCTCTCATCCTGGCGTAATTTCTCTCGTGTTCCATTAGTAGGGCTGGAATTGAAGTACAAAAAATACCCGCTCTTTGCGCTTGCCCACAGTGCAATTACATTAAGTGAGCACCAAACATGTTCCCCGCCCCCCTCCCGCTGTCAGTTTGCCCGTTCCCACCCCCCTCCCGCTGTCCGTGTGCCCGTTAGCCGTCCCCCCTCCAGCTGTCCATGAGGCCGTCCCCCCTCCCGTTGTCCGTGAGGCCGTCCCCCCTCCCGTTGTCCGTGAGGCCGTCCCCCCTCCTGCTGTCCGTGTGCCTTCCCCCTCCCGCTGTCCCTTCCCCTCCCCTCGTTAGTCAATGGGTGTCTGAGGCGTGGGCGTGTGTGGAGCTGGCTTGGTGATGGGCCCCTGAAGATGCTTCTCCTGCCTACGATTCACATGGCGGTTTTAGACATGCTTTCTGCTCTCATCCTGGCGTGAGTAATTTCTCTTGTGTTCCATTAGAAGGGCTGGAATTGAAGTACAAAAAATACCCGCTCTTTGCGCTTGCCCACAGTGCAATTACATTAATTGAGCACCAAACATGTTCAAAGGGTTGCTTACCTTATCGGAGCCACAGTTAACCTCAAATGACTGTCCTGGACACATATGCTACTTTGTTAGTTCGCTGCCCCTTCCTACAGCGACATCTGGGAGGATTGCAAAGGATTCCCACTCCTCCGCCAGCTTCCTGTTAAACCTTGCCAACAGAGCTACAATAGCTACATCTGTTTGTTGAACATATACTGTTTCATCTCTGTTTCACACTTTTTTTCCAGTTTTGATTCTCTTTGTGCATAGTTGCATTTACCTCACAAGCGATCTTCCTTTTTATCAGTGTTCCTACAGGTTCACTCTTTGAAGAACAGTATTTAATATCGGGTTTGTTTATCCAAATTAAGATAATGACATTTTACCACCCGTGCTTTTCCTCTTCTACTCATGTGCAGAGTCATGGAAACATAACCAGTTTGATATTAATTGAAGTGGATTTCTCTTAAATGACCTCCACTGAGGTAGCGTGCATTTTCATGTTGACCTCTGTAGCTCTCCAGACCCACCTGCTTTATGGTAAAAAGCTAATTGGCCCCTCTCCTCCTGGCTTCTTAGCCTCTTGCGCCTTCCTGACAGTGTGGGCCTTGGTGGCGAGATCAGAGTAAATGTTAAGGCAGATTCTGTAAGCACGATTGTGAAATCCTAAAGATTCATGTTTTTTTAAATTGTTTCCAGATTACAAAAATTGACAAAAAAACAATGTAAAAGTGTCCAGTTTGATGTACATTGGTCACATACCTTTAATCCCCTTGTTTGCAAGGGGCCCATAAATCTTTTGGAGGTGAAGCTTCTGGAAAGAGTTCTTCATAAATGTCTAGTTGTTCATTGCAAGAAGTGAATTCCGTGAACCTTGCTTTCTACATCTGGGTGCAACCTCATCCCTATTACTGGGCAACCAAACGCTTAGCAAGTCACAAAGCCAGAGCAGTATACTTTATTTTGGCACATGGTATTGTTTTTATCCATCCCAACAGAGCAACCACCAGGGTCAACTGTATAGATGGGTCCGTGATTTTTTTTTGTAATGTGCTTATCACTTATTCCCAGGATTTGTATATTTCACAGCATTCCCACGCCAAATGGTAGATTATTTCTTCTTCGTCTTGGCAATGATTGCAACATAAGTCTGCGCTTCATTTCCATTTATGCAAAGCTGCAGGTTGGTAATAGATGCAATTTAAAAAACTTTAGTGAATCAAACACAGCCTGCTTCTATGTGGTTTACCAGTTTGCAATTAGCAGTACTTTCCTATTTCATTGATAATTGGAGGATCTAGGCCTGTAGTCCATTCTCTGTGGGCAGGAATAAATAATTGTATGGCTATTTCGTTTTGCTTTCTCTTACTCTACTACAAAAAACAAAACAGCTAATCCTCTTCCCGTAAACATTAAAGTGAACTACAAAACTTAATTTCCCGCTGTCCGTGAGCCCGTCCCCCATCACGTGAGGTGTAAGAAAAAGAAGGGGAAAATGCATCCACCCGAGTCCGCTGGGTCATCTGCAGGTCTCTAACTTTACCCTTCGGCTTCCCCCGGGGCTCCGAGGAGCAAGGAAGAGCCACGGAACATACAGGCAGAAGAGCGCTGTGTCCGCCAGAAGCTCCCGGTGAGTGCGGGTATCTTAGCAGCTTCAGGGGCATTTTGTTTTTAGAGCCCACGAGGCTCTCCCAAAGCGGGGGCATTTCTTTCGAGTCCGCCACGAGGGACTCCCACGACCGGAGGCATTCGTCTTCAGAGCCACGGAGGCTCTTGGGGGCATATTTGTGCTAGAGCCCATCTCTCTCTCGATCTATTTCCCCTTTCCTTCTCTCTTTCCATAGATCCTCTCTCTCACACTATACTAAACTGCCTCTTTTTCTCTCTCCCTGTCTCCTTATCTCTCCTCTCTCTACCCATCTCGTCTTTCTTATTTCTTCTCTTTGTGTAGCTTAGTCTGCATTTTTTTTAAATAGCTCTCTTCTGTCTTTCACTGTTTCTCCTCGGTTTCTCTCTCGCATGCAGCTACAACCTTCCGTTAGGCCTCGTGATCTTACTGGTGACCCCCACAGTCCTATATAGGGTGACCACCTCACTCCAGGTCATCACAGAAACTACATCCAGTTTTCCGTGTGCCTCTGTTGCCTGCTGCTTGTGCTCCGGTTTTGCGTGTGCCTCTGTTGCCTGCTGCTTGTGCTCCAGTTTTGCATCTGCCTCTGTTGCCTGCTGCTTGTGCTCCTGTTTTGCGTCTGCCTCTGTTGCCTGCTGCTTGTGCTCCGGTTTTGCGTCTGCCTCTGCTGCCTGCTGCTTGTGCTCCGGTTTTGCGTCTGCCCCTGTTGCCTGCTGCTTGTTTATTAAGCATTTAAATTCGTTCACATTTTACTAAAAATTGGACTGGGTCTCATAATGCACCAATTCGACAATATTTTGTTATTTTCTAAAACTCAAACAGATTACATCACCAGCAGTACACCAAGGTTAAAAATTCTTGATTACAAATGTTACTCATAATGCCAGCATTTCATATATTTCCTTAGTTCAGGGATGTTTCTTATCAAATTTAGTATATCTCATGGGTAGAAAGTTTCTTTAAGAAGGTCAAGCCCTCTTTATGCATTCTTGAATTAGAATTCTTTGAAACAGAAATTAAATAATGTTGACTATAATCAGTGAATAAGGGGCAAAACAGTATAAAGTGACTTGTGCTTTGTGTGGAAACTTGATCACAGTGACACAGGGGCAAGTCATGTCTCTAGATACTGTGTTGAGGAAAAGCTACCCTATAGTGTATCTTACATAGCCTAAAACCCCTCGCTGTGCTTGCTTTCCTGCCAACTCGCTGTGCTTGCTTCCCTGCCCCCGGAGTGTGTGTGTGGCTCTGGGTGGGTGTGTGTGGCTCTGGGTGGGTGTGTGTGGCTCTGGGTGGGTGTGTGGCTCTCGGTGGGTGTGTGTGGCTCTGGGTGAGTGTGTGTGGCTCTGGGTGGGTGTGTGTGGCTCTGGGTGGGTGTGTGTGGCTCTGGGTGGGTGTATGTGGCTCTGGGTGGGTGGGTGTGGCTCTGGGTGGGTGGGTGTGGCTCTGGGTGGGTGGGTGTGGCTCTGGGTGTGTGGGTGTGGCTCTGGTGGGTGGGTGTGGCTCTGGGTGGGTGGGTGTGGCTCTGGGTGTGTGTGTGGCTCTGGGTGTGTGTGTGGCTCTGGGTGTGTGTGTGGCTCTGGGTGTGTGTGTGGCTCTGGGTGTGTGTGTGTGGCTCTGGGTGTGTGTGTGTGGCTCTGGGTGTGTGTGTGTGGCTCTGGGTGTGTGGCTCTGGGTGTGTGTGTGGCTCTGGGTGTGTGTGTGGCTCTGGGTGTGTGTGTGGCTCTGGGTGTGTGTGTGGCTCTGGGTGTGTGTGTGGCTCTGGGTGTGTGTGTGGCTCTGGGTGTGTGTGTGCATGTGTGGCACTGGGTGTGTGTGTGTGTGGCACTGGGTGTGTGTGTGTGTGGCACTGGGTGTGTGTGGCACTGGGTGTGTGTGTGGCACTGGGTGTGTGTGTGGCACTGGGTGTGTGTGTGGCACTGGGTGTGTGTGTGGCACTGGGTGTGTGTGTGTGTGTGTGGCTCTGGGTGTGTGTGTGTGTGTGGCTCTGGGTGTGTGTTGTGTGTGGCTCTGGGTGTGTGTTGTGTGTGGCACTGGGTGTGTGTGTGTGTGTGGCACTGGGTGTGTGTGTGTGTGTGTGGCACTGGGTGTGTGTGTGTGTGGCTCTGGGTGTGTGTGTGTGGCTCTGGGTGTGTGTGTGTGTGTGGCTCTGGGTGTGTGTGTGTGTGTGTGGCTCTGGGTGTGTGTGTGGCTCTGGGGGTGTGTGTGTGGCTCTGGGTGTGTGTGTGTGGCTCTGGGTGTGTGTTGTGTGTGGCTCTGGGTGTGTGTTGTGTGTGGCTCTGGGTGTGTGTTGTGTGTGGCTCTGGGTGTGTGTTGTGTGTGGCTCTGGGTGTGTGTTGTGTGTGGCTCTGGGTGTGTGTTGTGTGTGGCTCTGGGGGTGTGTGTGTGTCTCTGGGTGTGTGTGTGGCGCTCTGGGTGTGTGTGTGTGTGTGTGGCGCTCTGGGTGTGTGTGTGTGTGTGGCGCTCTGGGTGTGTGTGTGTGTGTGGCGCTCTGGGTGTGTGTGTGTGTGGCTCTGGGTGTGTGTGTGTGTGGCTCTGGGTGTGTGTGTGTGTGGCTCTGGGTGTGTGTGTGTGTGGCTCTGGGTGTGTGTGTGTGTGGCTCTGGGTGTGTGTGTGTGTGGCTCTGGGTGTGTGTGTGGCTCTGGGTGTGTGTGTGGCTCTGTGTGTGTGTGTGTGTGGCTCTGGGTGTGTGTGTGTGTGTGGCTCTGGGTGTGTGTGTGGCTCTGGGTGTGTGTGTGGCTCTGGGTGTGTGTGTGGCTCTGGGTGTGTGTGTGTGTGGCTCTGGGTGTGTGTGTTTGTCTCTAGGTGTGTGTGTGTGGCTCTGGGTGTGTGTTGTGTGTGGCTCTGGGTGTGTGTTGTGTGTGGCACTGGGTGTGTGTGTGTGTGTGGCACTGGGGGTGTGTGTGTGTGTGTGGCACTGGGTGTGTGTGTGTGGCTCTGGGTGTGTGTGTGGCTCTGGGTGTGTGTGTGTGTGGCTCTGGGTGTGTGTGTGTGTGGCTCTGGGTGTGTGTGTGTGGGGCTCTGGGTGTGTGTGTGTGTGTGTGGCTCTGGGTGTGTGTGTGTGGCTCTGGGTGTGTGTTGTGTGTGGCTCTGGGTGTGTGTTGTGTGTGGCTCTGGGTGTGTGTTGTGTGTGGCTCTGGGTGTGTGTTGTGTGTGGCTCTGGGTGTGTGTTGTGTGTGGCTCTGGGTGTGTGTGTGGCTCTGGGGGTGTGTGTGTGGCTCTGGGGGTGTGTGTGTGGCGCTCTGGGTGTGTGTGTGTGTGTGGCGCTCTGGGTGTGTGTGTGTGTGTGGCGCTCTGGGTGTGTGTGTGTGTGTGGCGCTCTGGGTGTGTGTGTGTGTGTGGCGCTCTGGGTGTGTGTGTGTGTGTGGCGCTCTGGGTGTGTGTGTGTGTGTGGCGCTCTGGGTGTGTGTGTGTGTGTGGCGCTCTGGGTGTGTGTGTGTGTGTGGCGCTCTGGGTGTGTGTGTGTGTGTGTGTGTGTGTGGCACTGGGTGTGTGTGTGTGTGGCACTGGGTGTGTGTTGTGTGTGTGGCTCTGGGTGTGTGTTGTGTGTGGCTCTGGGTGTGTGTTGTGTGTGGCTCTGGGTGTGTGTTGTGTGTGGCTCTGGGTGTGTGTTGTGTGTGGCACTGGGTGTGTGTGTGTGTGTGGCACTGGGGGTGTGTGTGTGTGTGTGTGTGGCACTGGGTGTGTGTGTGTGGCTCTGGGTGTGTGTGTGTGGCTCTGGGTGTGTGTGTGTGTGGCTCTGGGTGTGTGTGTGTGTGGCTCTGGGTGTGTGTGTGTGTGGCTCTGGGTGTGTGTGTGTGTGGCTCTGGGTGTGTGTGTGTGTGGCTCTGGGTGTGTGTTGTGTGTGGCTCTGGGTGTGTGTTGTGTGTGGCTCTGGGTGTGTGTTGTGTGTGGCTCTGGGTGTGTGTTGTGTGTGGCTCTGGGTGTGTGTGTGGCTCTGGGGGTGTGTGTGTGGCTCTGGGGGTGTGTGTGTGGCGCTCTGGGTGTGTGTGTGTGTGTGGCTCTGGGTGTGTGTGTGTGGCTCTGGGTGTGTGTGTGTGTGGCTCTGGGTGTGTGTGTGTGTGGCTCTGGGTGTGTGTGTGTGTGGCTCTGGGTGTGTGTGTGTGTGTGTGGCTCTGGGTGTGTGGTGTGTGTGGCTCTGGGTGTGTGTTGTGTGTGGCTCTGGGTGTGTGTTGTGTGTGGCTCTGGGTGTGTGTTGTGTGTGGCTCTGGGTGTGTGTTGTGTGTGGCTCTGGGTGTGTGTTGTGTGTGGCTCTGGGTGTGTGTGTGGCTCTGGGGGTGTGTGTGTGGCTCTGGGGGTGTGTGTGGCGCTCTGGGTGTGTGTGTGTGTGTGGCGCTCTGGGTGTGTGTGTGTGTGTGGCGCTCTGGGTGTGTGTGTGTGTGTGGCGCTCTGGGGGTGTGTGTGTGTGTGGCGCTCTGGGTGTGTGTGTGTGTGGCTCTGGGTGTGTGTGTGTGTGTGTGTGTGTGTGGCACTGGGTGTGTGTGTGTGTGGCACTGGGTGTGTGTGTGTGTGTGGCTCTGGGTGTGTGTTGTGTGTGGCTCTGGGTGTGTGTTGTGTGTGGCTCTGGGTGTGTGTTGTGTGTGGCTCTGGGTGTGTGTTGTGTGTGTGGCTCTGGGTGTGTGTGTGTGTGTGTGGCTCTGGGTGTGTGTGTGTGTGTGTGGCTCTGGGTGTGTGTGTGTGTGGCACTGGGTGTGTGTGTGTGTGTGGCACTGGGTGTGTGTGTGTGGCACTGGGTGTGTGTGTGTGGCACTGGGTGTGTGTGTGTGTGGCACTGGGTGTGTGTGTGTGTGTGGCACTGGGTGTGTGTGTGTGTGTGTGGCTCTGGGTGTGTGTGTGTTTGTGTGGCTCTGGGGTGTGTGTGTGTGTGTGGCTCTGGGGGGTGTGTGTGTGTGGCTCTGGGGGTGTGTGGCTCTGGGGGTGTGTGTGGGGGTGTGTGGCTCTGGGTGTGTGTGTGTGTGTGGCTCTGGGGGTGTGTGGGGTGTGTGTGGCTCTGGGTGTGTGTGTGTGTGGCTCTGGGGGTGTGTTGTGTGTGGCTCTGGGGGTGTGTTGTGTGTGGCTCTGGGGGTGTGTTGTGTGTGGCTCTGGGTGTGTGTTGTGTGTGGCTCTGGGGGTGTGTGTGTGAGGCTCTGGGGGTGTGTGTGTGGCTCTGGGTGTGTGTGTGTGTGTGTGTGGCTCTGGGTGTGTGTGTGGCTCTGGGTGTGTGTGTGTGTGTGTGTGTATGTGTGGCTCTGGGGGTGTGTGTGTGGCTCTGAGGCTCTGGGTGTGTGTGTGGCTCTGGGTGTGTGTGTGGCTCTGGGTGTGTGTGTGGCGCTCTGGGTGTGTGTGTGTGGCGCTCTGGGTGTGTGTGTGTGGCGCTCTGGGTGTGTGTGTGTGTGGCGCTCTGGGTGTGTGTGTGTGGCGCTCTGGGTGTGTGTGTGTGGCGCTCTGGGTGTGTGTGTGTGGCGCTCTGGGTGTGTGTGTGTGGCGCTCTGGGTGTGTGTGTGTGGCGCTCTGGGTGTGTGTGTGTGGCGCTCTGGGTGTGTGTGTGTGGCGCTCTGGGTGTGTGTGTGTGGCGCTCTGGGTGTGTGTGGCGCTCTGGGTGTGTGTGGCGCTCTGGGTGTGTGTGGCGCTCTGGGTGTGTGTGTGTGTGTGGCGCTCTGGGTGTGTGTGTGTGTGTGGCGCTCTGGGTGTGTGTGTGTGTGGCTCTGGGTGTGTGTGTGTGTGGCTCTGGGTGTGTGTGTGGGTGGGTCTGGGGGTGTGTGTGTGTGTGTGTGTGTGTGTGTGTGTGTATGTGTGGCTCTGGGGGTGTGTGTGGCGCTCTGGGTGTATGTGTGTGTGTGTGTGGCGCTCTGTGTGTGTGTGTGTGTGGCGCTCTGGGTGTGTGTGTGTGGCGCTCTGTGTGTGTGTGTGGCGCTCTGGGTGTGTGTGTGTGGCGCTCTGGGTGTGTGTGTGTGGCGCTCTGGGTGTGTGTGTGTGTGGCTCTGGGTGTGTGTTGTGTGTGGCTCTGGGTGTGTGTTGTGTGTGGCTCTGGGGGTGTGTTGTGTGTGGCTCTGGGGGTGTGTTGTGTGTGGCTCTGGGGGTGTGTTGTGTGTGGCTCTGGGTGTGTGTTGTGTGTGGCTCTGGGGGTGTGTGTGTGAGGCTCTGGGGGTGTGTGTGTGGCTCTGGGTGTGTGTGTGTGTGTGTGTGGCTCTGGGTGTGTGTGTGGCTCTGGGTGTGTGTGTGTGTGTGTGTGTATGTGTGGCTCTGGGGGTGTGTGTGTGGCTCTGAGGCTCTGGGTGTGTGTGTGGCTCTGGGTGTGTGTGTGGCTCTGGGTGTGTGTGTGGCGCTCTGGGTGTGTGTGTGTGTGTGTGTGGCGCTCTGGGTGTGTGTGTGTGTGGCGCTCTGGGTGTGTGTGTGTGTGGCCCTCTGGGTGTGTGTGTGTGGCGCTCTGGGTGTGTGTGTGTGGCGCTCTGGGTGTGTGTGTGTGGCGCTCTGGGTGTGTGTGTGTGGCGCTCTGGGTGTGTGTGTGTGGCGCTCTGGGTGTGTGTGTGTGGCGCTCTGGGTGTGTGTGTGTGGCGCTCTGGGTGTGTGTGTGTGGCGCTCTGGGTGGGTGTGTGTGGCGCTCTGGGTGTGTGTGTGTGGCGCTCTGGGTGTGTGTGTGTGTGTGGCGCTCTGGGTGTGTGTGTGTGTGGCTCTGAGTGTGTGTGTGTGTGGCTCTGGGTGTGTGTGTGGGTGGGTCTGGGGGTGTGTGTGTGGGTGGGTCTGGGGGTGTGTGTGTGTGTGTGTGTGTGGCTCTGGGGGTGTGTGTGTGTGTATGTGTGGCTCTGGGGGTGTGTGTGGCGCTCTGGGTGTATGTGTGTGTGTGTGTGGCGCTCTGTGTGTGTGTGTGTGTCTGGGGGTGTGTGTGTTGCGCTCTGTGTGTGTGTGTGGCGCTCTGGGTGTGTGTGTGTGGCGCTCTGGGTGTGTGTGTGTGGCGCTCTGGGTGTGTGTGTGTGTGGCGCTCTGGGTTTGTGTGTGTGTGTGGCGCTCTGGGTGTGTGTGTGTGTGGCTCTGGGTGTGTGTGTGTGTGGCTCTGGGTGTGTGTGTGGCTCTGGGGGTGTGTGTGTGTGTGGCTCTGGGGGTGTGTGTGTGGCTCTGGGGGTGTGTGTGTGTGTGTGTGGCTCTGGGGGTGTGTGTGGCTCTGGGGGTGTGTGTGTGGCTCTGGGGGTGTGTGTGTGCGTGTGTGGCTCTGGGTGTGTGTGTGTGTGGCTCTGGGTGTGTGTGTGTGTGTGTGGCTCTGGGTGTGTGTGTGTGTGGCTCTGGGTGTGTGTGTGTGTGGCTCTGGGTGTGTGTGTGTGTGGCTCTGGGTGTGTGTGTGTGGCTCTGGGTGTGTGTGTGTGTGTGGCTCTGGGTGTGTGTGTGTGTGTGGCTCTGGGTGTGGGTGTGTGTGTGGCTCTGGGTGTGTGTGTGTGTGTGGCTCTGGGGGTGTGTGTGGCTCTGGGGGTGTGTGTGGCTCTGGGGGTGTGTGTGGCTCTGGGGGTGTGTGTGTTTGTGTGTGGCACTGGGGGTGTGTGTGTTTGTGTGTGGCTCTGGGTGTGTGTGTTTGTGTGTGGCTCTGGGTGTGTGTGTGTGTGGCTCTGGGTGTGTGTGTGTGTGTGGCTCTGGGTGTGTGTGTGTGTGGCTGGCTCTGGGTGTGTGTGTGTGTGTGGCTGGCTCTGGGTGTGTTTGTGTGGTAGTAATTGCTGTCTGCTGAGCTTGTCCGTAGGGTACAATAGGTCTCACATTTGCGAGAGATTAAGCTAATGGCAATGTAAATGACAATGCCATTTATTTATCTGTTTTCAAAACCAACACATAAATACAAATTTTGTAATTTACAATGCCAATAGCTCAAACTTTTCCAAAGGCGAAACCATTGCATTGTAAATGCTTGTTGTTTGTTGTAATCAGCTTTTTTCTCTTCCCCATGGTTCTATTTTCACACGGTAAGTATAAATTACTACCCTCAGACTACTCCTTATGGGGAGTTACCAAACCTTACTGGTTTTAATAGTTACTCTGTGAAACAACTTACCTATTAGGTGCGAAGTACAGTGGTTTTACAATTGGGTTAACATACTCCCTCCTAACTCTAGGAACACAACTTATCTCTCAGTACCTTTAGGTGAAAATATTAGAGCCGTGGTCCAGTCCAGTCTCTGGCGGTCTTTGACGGCCTAATATAGGCCCGGGACGAGCCCGGGCACGCTTGTGTCCCACGCTGCTGGACCGGCTCCGGGTTCAAGTACCTTTTCGCCTCCTCAATGGGCCGTGGCCAAAGTGAGTTGTGCGTGGCTAGGCTAGGGTCCAATGTCAAAGTGCCCGGTGCAATCCCGTTGAAGAGCGGTCTCCCGCGCAGTGGGACTGGCTCTGGCTTCAGTTACCTTTCCGCCTACTCAAGGGGCCATGGCCAAAGTGCATTGTGCTAGGCTGGGATAGGCTAGGCTCCAGTGTCAAAGTGCCTCTGCATTCCCATTGTAGAGCGGGAGCGTTCTCCCCAATCTATGTAAATCAGCCCATGAAGGGCATTATGGGGCTCTTCATACCAGGAGTAGTAAATTATAAATGAACTGCTCCGTATGTATGTATGTATGTATGTATGTATGTATGTATGTATGTATGTATGTACACTGGGTCCCTGGGACACAGTCATTGAATTGACCCATAGGGATGGTGTCCCTGGGGCCATATCCTGGCTCTTGGAAGGAGGTAGCCCGTCCCCCCTTCCTCATTAAAAACTATTGGTTTAGGGTAATGGGGTCGTCAGGCCCTGAAAATGGCCCGATCGCACACTCTCCTCCCCTTTATAAATCAAGGCCTTGGTGGATAAGTTGCTAGGAGTCTAGAAAAGGCTCACTTGGGGAGGAGGGTACACAGGCCACGTGCTCTTTTCCCCATTGATGACACCCCCCAGCCACCCACAATTCCCAACACACCTATCCCAGAGCAGGTTTTTTTTGGGGGGTGGGGGGGGTTTAAAGGGCTAGAGGTTGTTGTTTTTTCCAGAAAAATGACCACTAATTTTCTGAGTTTGTGATGAAATGTAAGGAATTGGGTGCAATGTACATGACTTAGTCTTTTAGATCAGCACTGGGGTTCTTCAGTAGAGGCTGTAAAGGTGTTGGCAGTAAGGCAGCAGGTTTAGCACAGTTTGGTGGCTTTCTCATTGCCCAAGCCTGTCTCTTTTGTCTCAGTCAAAGCATGCAATCGGTGCACAATTACTAGAAATGGCCACAGTGGATGAGCCTGGGGTGAAGGGTGTTTTTGTTGGTAGTCTCTTGAATAGTCCTTGCGTGAAGAAGTCTGACTATTCAGGAAAGATTGGAATGGGATTCTGTTGTAATTTTAAATCACGCATGTTGTGAGGTCAATGGGGAGGTCTGATTTCCTTAAGCACCTTTCGAGGGCTTTTCAACATTTCAGGAGAAGTTTCTCTGTAAAGGATTTATTGTTCGCTGTTAGACCTGGCATCATTGGCGTGAGTCTTCCTTCCATTTTGACGGATTGCCTCCTCTATTTTCATATGTTTTTGCTGGTTTTATGCTTTGGGCACTGTGCCACTGCCAATCAGTGCCACAGTGTAGGTGCTCCCTATGTTAAAATTATGTATTAATTGGTTATTCCATAATTGGGTTATTTGATTTAACTGTCAGCCCCTAGTACAATGCACCATGTGTGCCCAGGGCTTGTAAATCAAATGCTGCTAGTGGGCTTGCAGCACTGGTTGTGCCACCCACAGAAGCAGCTTGTTAAGTGTCTCAGGCCTGCCATTGCAAGGCTTGTGTGCAGTCTAGCACTGCCATGTTGACTTGGCCAAGTGCACTCACTTGTCAGTCCCTAAACCTTCCCTTTGCTTCATATTAGATACTCCTATGGTAGGCCCAAGGGCAGGGTGCATTGTAAGTATAAGGTAGGACATGCTCTGGTGTGTGTAGCATGTTCTGATAGTGAATGACAGCCATTTTCGTTTTTTCACTATTGAAGGCTACCTGTTCTCATAGGCCAGAATGGGCAGTTAGATTTTTACTTTCTTATAATCCTAACTGACTCAGGGTAGAAATTCGAATTTAGTATGCCTGAACTCAGAATAATAAAATACATATTTTAGTAAAGTTGGTTTTAGTATTCTATGTTTGAAAATTCCACTTTTAGGAAGTAGGTATTTTCTTGCCTAACTATCCAGGCCTGCCTCTGCTGGGTTGTGTATTCCTTGCCTCGGTTTGTAAATGACAGGGCTGGGGGATTCCAGGAGACGGGCTGGGACAGCCCAGTGGTGAATAGAGAGATCTGCATCTAGATGGGAGGGAGGAGTTGCACCTGGGACCTGAATTGGGCTGGGCCTTCCCTCTACAATGTTGGCTCCACCTCCTGTGGCTTGTCTGATGTCTCTGCTCTGCACTGTGAAAGAAGAGAAGGAATCATGTCAACAGAGTGCTCCAGCGCTGTACCTTCCCTCCCCTGTGCTGGCTCCACTTCCTGTGGGGCGGCTGATGTCTCTGCCCTGAACAGTGAAAGGAAGAAGACAGTTGTGTAAACAAAGTGCTCAGGAACAGATTTGAACTAGGCAGAGCCCTCTCTGGCTTCAGAGAACAAAATATTTTGGGGTATAAATATTGGGACCCTTATCCCAAGAAATTAGATCACTTCTGGAACAAGAAACCTTTCTGCCAAGGAGCAGAACCAAGGAAGCTGCAGGAGTTTGGACTGCCCCTCTGCCAGTGTGCGGTTTGCTGGGTTGGCCTGCAGTGGTTGCTTCATTGCCAAGGGAAAGGAGAAGGAACTTTGTAAGGACTTTCATCTACAGAATATTCTCCAAGGGCTTGAACTGTTCTTGCCTCCTGCTGAAGTCTTCTGGACAAAAGACTTCCCCTCCAGCTGCCTCCTGAATTTCCTTGCTGGGAATTCTGACTCCATACACTTGCGTGCCGCTGGGAGCTGGAAGCGCGATGCATCGAGAAGAAGCATATCGCCGCCGCAGCTGAAATCGTCGCAACGCCGGAGAAGCGAGCCTTCACGGCATCTCCCTGGAAGCGTGTATTCATCGAAGCTGCCTGCTGTCGCATCACCGGAGAAGCATGACTCCATCGTGAGAGTCTCCATCGCATCACCGGAGAAGCGGGTCTCAGAGCCTGTCGCAGCTCCAAAGAACAGAGTCGTCTCAAGGCTGCCAGGGCGTCATCGCATTGTCATCGCCTCACCGAATCAAGGGCGCCATCTTCTCGCATTACTCCCGGATCATCGCATCGCATCAAGGCGCCATCTTGCGTAACGGGCCTGCAGGCCGAGAATCTACACATCACCTCCGCACCGGTAAGAAGCACGACGCATCACCTACTCTGCGCAAGCGTTGAGGCACAACGCATAATCTCCCCCAGATCACGGAACTGACGCATCTCCCCTTTTGCGAGCCTTTTGTTTACTTTGCGTTACGCATCCAGGTACTTTGTTGAGAACGTTGTCGCATTTACCAACAAAGAATACTTTTTTTTTTTAAAACCTTTATTTGGAGACAAGCAAGGACAGAGGAAGTGCATACACAATACATACAGTCGCATATGGCCATCGCAGTGGTACGTCAGACTCGAAAAAAATGTGATGAAACAAGTACAGGGTAACATATCAGTCAATACATATATCCACATCGAAATGTACAATGCATATAAGAGAGCAATGATCCAGTTTGCACAGACAAGCTAACAATACAATACATTATGGTCACACTCTATTAGTGCTCAGAGACTAGAACAAAGGAGAATCAGATAGAAGGGTCAATAGGAGAACAAATAAAAGAAAATCCTGACAGGGGTATGATCTCAATCCCCATCCATCCACGTGCCATAGGAGGAGCCACAGCTCCCCAAATCTCGCAGTAAGAGGAAGCAGCCCAGCCTTTCCTCCAATACTTGAGGAGCAACCGGTGTAAAATGAAATCCCCGCCCACCATGCTACGGTCAGCCAACCCCAACGCGGTTCTCATGTTCAGACTCAGAATCCTGCACAGCTCTAGTTAGGAGATACACCTGGAGCGGACTCCAAAAGTCCTTCGGCCTGCACCTGACAGGCATCAATTCAGAGTAGATATTATATTGGTCCTGACAGGATATGAGGTCAGTCAACCAATCCTGGAAGCGCGGTACCCTGCCACGACCCCAGCAACAAGCAACCCTACGCTTAGCCAACAGCAAGGCCACGTCAACAAATCTACGGTGAGAGGCAGGCACGTCCTTAGAATAACCCAACAACATCACCAAGGGATCCAATGCCACCCCATCCTCAGCCATAATCTGCAGGGCTTCATGGACCTGAGTCCAATATTCCAGCACCCCCGCACAACTCCAAGCCAAGTGCAGAAAGTCAGCGCCCTCTGCGTGACACCTAGCACATCTGTCATCCTCCGCTAAATGAAACCGAAGTTTCCTCGCCGGGGTGTAATAGTACCTCTGAACAAATTTGTAATGGATAATTTTAAGCCGACAACTGGAAGAAACATTGGCTGTGAGTCCACAGCAGTACGTCCATTGCTCGTCGGTAATAGAGGCTCCCAATTCAGCGACCCACTGCTCGCGCACCCGATTGGTCGGGACCGAGCGCTGTCTGCGAATAGCGCCATATAATTTCGACACCAGGTGTCGCCCATCAGATACCAACAGCACGTGGAGGGGGAGGGTAACCTCCGGCTCCGAAGGGAAATCTGGTAACAAGGCACGCATGCCCTGCCGCAAGCGGACAAAGTAGAACAGCTCCAAAGGGGAGCATGCAGCCACTCCGAAGAAATGAGCCTGCGTACGGAAGGTACCTTCATGAAACAAGTCACCCCACGAAAGGATACCGAGCCGCCTACACATTCGTTGGAACCCCGTTTCCAGCAACAGAGACAAATCAGGGTGATAAGACAGAGGCAGGGCCGGCGAATAAAGAAAGGAGACGCCCAGCACTCGAGCCACCCGTTTCCAAGCATCCACCGTGCACGTCACCGTCGTGCGAGGCGTTTCCACATCTGACACCTTGCCCAGTACCATCCCCTCAAGCGGGAGTGGGTGGGCAACCCAATGTTCAGCAGCAATTTGGGGCATAAACGGCGTGGGGCGCATCCAGTGGTAAGCGTAATGCGTCTGAGCGCTAAGATAATAAAGCTCAAAGTCAGGAATATCGAAACCGCCATCAGAGTAGGGTAATGTAAGGGTAGCCCAAGCCACCCGCGGCTGCTTGCCCCCCCAGACCAATCGTATGAGCTCAGAACGTAGTCTGCGAAAAAAATAAGCACCAGGATGGTACGGAAGGTTTTGAAAAAGGTACAGAAAGCGAGGCAGCACTACCATCTTGATAAGTGACGCCCTGCTGGCCATGGAGAGAGGCAAGGACATCCATCTAGTAACGTCATCTGCAAGTTTACTAATAGCCACTCCATAATTAAGCCGAACCGTTTCTTCTCTATTCAATGCCACGACAATGCCAAGGTATCGCAGCTCCGAATCACACCATTCCAGAGGGTAATCAAGGGGAAACCTAGACTCCCCCAAAAGCGACCAACTCTCGCAGGAGTGCATTAAGGTTGTTCTCAGGGTCTTTAACATAAAGTGTAACATCGTCAGCGTATAAAGAAATACCGACCTGCCGCTGAAGACAATTAAAGGCGCTCTGCTGGTGATGCTGTCGAATCCTGCAGGCTAGCGGCTCAATGGCAATGGCAAACAAGAGGGGCGAGAGGGGGCATCCCTGTCGGGTCCCCCTTGTGAGAGGGAACGAGGGGGACAGCACTCCATTCACCACCACCCTCGCCATCGGATCAGTGTATAAAAGCTTGACCCATGAGATGAAAATCCGGGGGAAGCCCATCCGACAAAGAACATCAATAAGATAGCCCCACTCAACGGAGTCAAACGCCTTAGTGGCATCCAAAAAGATAGCGGCAACCGGGACATCAGGAGCAATGGTCGACACAAGCGAAAACAAGGTGCGAAGATTGTGGGAGGTAGCACAGCCGGGCACAAACCCCGACTGATCAGGTAGTACAATAACGGGCATGAGCTCGGCAAGCCTCACTGCCAAGACCTTCGCAAGAATTTTGACATCGCAGTTGAGCAATGAGAGGGGCCTATAGGAGCCCACATCAACCGGATCCTTCCCCGGCTTGAGCAGCGACATAATGGCGACCTCCCGCATGGAGCCCGGCAGACGCCCCTCCTCCAGGGACTCCTCAAACACCTCACGGAGAACAGGGGCCATGGTGTCTACATAACACTTATAAAATTCAGCAGGAAGGCCATCCAGCCCGGCGGCCTTTCCATTATTCAACGCCATGATGGCATGCCTGACCTCCTCCACCTCCAGGGGTCTACCCAAGAACGCTCGATGATCATCCGATAGCCAGCAGAGTGCCAGCTCGTCAAGAAATCCGCCATACCGTGTCTCACCAGTCTGCTGTGTCGTGTACAGGTGTGCGTAATGGTCAATAAAAGTACGCTGAATCTCCGCAGTGTCCCGACAGCGAGTGCCATCCGGCGATACCAGCTCCAACACGTCTGACCCATGCCTCGGATGCCTAGTAAGGGCAGCGAGGACCTTTCCGGGCCGCTCCCCCTCACAGTATCGCCTCGCCGTCCAGTACTTTCCCCTATGTCTAGCCTCTCTAGCAGCCTCCTCTTCATATTCGGAGAGTTTAGTACGGAACTGGACCAGAAGATCGGGATCAGAGTCAACCTGCATCCTGCGTTCTAAGTCTCGCAAGTTAGCTTCCAAGCCCTCGAGGGACCGAACAATTAGCTTGAGGATTCCACAACTTTTAGAGATAGTGACACCTCGGATCGTAACTTTGAACGCCTCCCATATAACCTCGACGCTTACAACAGAGCCCTTGTTTCTAGGGAAGAACGCCTCCACCTCCTCGCCAAGCTCCTCCTTGAACACCGGGTCAAGCAACGCAGTCGGAAAAAGGCGCCAAGGCGGACGTGGCCTACGCAGCCCGGGGACGGACAGAACAGCCTTCACCGGACAGTGATCAGAATACGTACGAGCCAGATGTGTAGCCTCCCGCAGGCCAGCCACCAACCCTCTAGACAAAAACACATAGTCCAGTCTCGCCCATGAACGAGCATGTGTAGTGTAATGAGTGCCCTCCTTAACGGCAGGGTGGGCGTACCTCCAGCTATCGATCAACCCAGCCTCCTCCACAATCCCACGCAGTACTTCCCTAGCTTGCACATTATACTGAGGGCTCCCTTCCGATCTATCCGACTGGGCATGAAGTGCAAGATTGAAATCCCCCCCCCCACACACACAATGTAAGTGGCATCAACAGCAAGCACATGACCCCACAATGTAACGAAAAGGTTGGCGTATCGACATTAGGAGCATAGCAATTAACAAACAGTACAGTGTCCTGCCCAAGCCGCCCCCACAATAGCACATAGCGCCCCTCAGGGTCCCCCATAGAACCTAGTTCTTGAAATGCGAGCGACCTTTTAACAAGAATGACAACCCCACGAGCATAAGAAGAATAGGAAGCAAACATCCTGGCCGCAGCCCACCTCCCACCAAAGCTGGGGGAAGGGGCGGGGCGCAGATGCGTCTCCTGGAGGAGGGCCACATGAATAGCATGCCTGTCCAGATACTGGATCACACTGCGACATTTCCTGGCATCATTAAGTCCCCGTACATTCCATGACAAAATCGATATCTGATCTAGAACAGCAGTCGACATTAGCCAGCTTCCGGGCCCCACAGGACCCAGTAAGCAAATACTGACCATCCAACTACCAGCAACAGCCAGCGACAGGACCACACCCTAGGGAGCAGTCGTCCACCCGCATACACTCCACACACATCCAAGCCATCTCCAACCGCAACAACCAGAACCACAACAACCCCCCCCCAGCTGAACCAACCCTGCAACAAGCACTCAGCAACCTCTACGCACAGCACGCAGCCAACCGAGCCCAAGCGGCCCGCGCCCAGCATACGTGTTCCTCGTGCAAAGCATTCCCCGCCGCGCGGCTGCCAAAGATGGCGGCCATCCTTTACTGGCTCAAGGCGGACGGGGGCAAGGGCCCCCGGATCAACTCCGCCGAGATAAGTGGGCCAGCCTAGGTAGCAGGCACAGAGCCGTGCCTGTGCAGACAGCCAATAGCAGCAATCCAACCACTGATCCCCGAGGCCCGGGCAAGCAAGTGCAGTCAGCCGCATCCCCACCCCACCCTCCCACCTGATGCCACCCCAACTATCAGGCCATGCGTACCCCCCCCCCCCCCCCGTTCCCCAACACAGATCCAGTCAACCAACAAAGGACTAGAGTACAAACCAAAGATACAAGTGGGGCACACCCTTCGGGGAACCTTCTAGAGGTGCACGATTCCACACCCTCACACCACGCCAGTGTCCGAGCCAACGGGTATCAAACGGCCCCAGGCGCAGCGCAGGGGGGGGTGGGTGCCCAGAGCGCGACACCAGATAGCGCCATCCTGCGGTTCCAAACCGACCCCAGCAATCAATACGTACACTCTCACCTCAGACATGACGTGACCCACGCCCCAGCAAAAGATAAAAGCGTATATCAGTTAGGTCACCAATGCGGACAAGGAAGTCAGTAGAAGTCAGTGTAAAAGACAGATGACCAGAGTGTTCCAACACCAGTAAAACAGAATCAAAACCCACAGTCACCACAATCAGGCGACCTCCTCCTCAGCCGCCGAGTGTTCATCCTCAGGGTCTCGATCGCCTCCCCGATCTGCAGCCGTTCGTTCGCGCTGGAGGCGCTTTGCAAAATCCTCAGCATGCTGTGGGTTGGTGAAAAAATTTTGTTTAGCCTGGTGCGTCACTCTAAGTTTGGCAGGGTAAAGCAAGGCGTAGTCCACTTGGAGTTCCCGAAGTTTCTTTTTCACCCCCAGAAACTTACGACGTTGGTCCTGAACCATCGGTGTAAAGTCAGGGTACATGGTGAAAGACACCCCATCGAAGGAGAGGGCCCGACTAGTGCGGGCAGCTCGGAGGGCAGCGTCCCGGTCCCGGTAGTTCAAAAGGCGCGCGATGATGGGGCGCGGTGCGGCCCCAGAGGCCGGCCGAGGTCCCAGTGACCGATGCGCTCTCTCAACGATGAACTGGGACGAGAATGCTTCCGCCCCAATGGCGCCCACCAGTAGTCTCTCGACATAAATTTCCATTTTGCCCACATTTGTGGACTCCGGCACACCTACAATGCGAACGTTATTGCGCCTACTCCTCGCCTCCAACTCCTCATTCTTAGCGGCAATAACACGCAATATATTGTCCATCCTCGCCAGTTGGGTGGTATGGGTGGCCGCCGTGTCGTCGTGGTCCGAAATGCGCTGTTCCGCCGTCGTCAGGCGCTCCTCATGCACGTCCAGCTTCTGGACTACCGCATCCATGCGCGACGATATCTTGTCCACCTTGTCCACTATCGTGGCAAAACCCTGCCTCATCTCCTGCATCATCTGGGCAAAGTCCGGTGGTGGTGGCTGCGGCACATTGTCAGCGACAGGCGGGGGGGGAGACTTCGAAGTCCCAGCCTCATGGAGCAACCGCGTACCCCTCCTAGCTCCTCCAGAGTCAAAGGACAACTTGGATTGCTTAGTGTCCGGCTTCCCCATGATGGTCAGGGGTCCGGGGCAAGTAAGCAATAGGATGCAGGCCGGTCACAGGGCCCGGACAGTAGCCGAGACCGTGGGGGCACGAGCAGGCCAGCGTGCCCCGCCACTCCCAACGACGAGGATGGCCGTCCCCTCACCCAGGCCCGAGGAGCGAACTCCCAGGCAGCCAGAGGGAAATCCGCTATGCCTCCGCGAGCAATGGTATCCGGACAGGCAGATGTAGGAGCCAAGAGATCAGTCCAATAGCAAAGAAGTAGCAACCCGCCCGATCGGCCAGCGAGCAGGCCCGGCGGAGAGGGGCAGAGCAGGGCCTACACCCCACGTGCAGAGCCACGGCCTGGCATGAATGATGACGCCGGGCCGAGGGACACCAGACCTCCAGAGCGCAAGTCGGGGAAACTTGGAATCCTCGTAACTTCGGCCAGCAACCTCCGATCGGGCCAGGAGTTGGACCGTGGGTGGTCAGTAGGTATCCCAGTAGATCTATAGGGTCAGATCCGGGCGCATCGATGGTAATCAGGATCCCTAGACGGATAATAGCTCCGGGCAGCAGGAGCCTCACAACAGTGCGGCCATTCTGCAGTGCGCCCTCTAGCGCCCCCCCACCAACAAAGAATACTTATTTTTTTATAAAACACGTGTTGTGTCCATCTGTAGTTTTTCACCATATTACTGTGTATATTCACAAATGCTTAACACACTGCCGCTGAGATTAGCCTGTCTGCTCATGCCAAGCTACCAAGGGGGTGAGCAGGGCTTATTAAGGAGTGTAATCCCCTTATCCTGACTCAGAAGTAAGGGTCCCTATTTGGACAAATGTTAATACCATTGCCAACTAGAGACCCCCAGATCTAACATTCGCCAATATAGGTTAGTGTATAGTGAGCTGGGCTTTCTGATCGGGGTGGGCTTGATGCACTGCCAGTACAATATCCGAAGGTGTACAGACCTGTATAGGAGTGCCAGAACATAGATGGCAGCGCTAATCTTGGACAGGTTTCTGGCCCACATAACGGAATAGTTGATCAGCTAGTGGATTCAATTCTGGGAGTGTGTGAAATTTGTGTAATTTCCTTTTACAGAAATAATGCTACATTTAGGAAGAATTATGCGAAACTATAGACAATAAAAAGCAGCTGACATTTTTGAAGCAATATTTAAGTTTAAAATGCATCCTCACGTCCTTTTGGACGAAAGAACGCATTTCCCGCAAAAATGTCACATAACCGATTTGCCATTTTTTGGTTGTCCAGCGTGGCGCCGTCATACGAATGGCAATATCACTATGATTGGGGAGGGGGGGAGGGGGGGGGGGTTGGTTGAGTTGGTATGACTCACCTCTTAGAATATATCCACAACATGCAGCAGTTCGGACCAGGATGCAAGTTCGGACCAGGATGCAGGTGGGGAAGTCTTGAAACTGTGGGTAAGGAGGTAAGTTCCTGAGCAGTAGGCGTGGGTGCCCAGAAGACATTGAATTGAAGTAAGGAAATCCTATTAATAAGTAAGGGGAGTATTTGTAGGGTGACCAGATGTCCTGGATTTCTTCCGACACTTTTCTTAATACATTTCTTGGAACAAAGGTCACGTCATTCTGGAAAGCATAACTCTCCGTTTGTTTGTGTGTGTGTACACGTACGTACGTTCAGACCGGACAGGCCAGATATTGAAATAAGACTAAAGGCGTTAGTCCTACTTTTATGTCTGGCCTGTCCCTGTTTTTGCTTGTCAAAATCTGGTTTACCCGATTAATTTGTTTTTTTACCTGATGGCGAACCCGTATCTTTGTACAAGTACTGAATGCGATCCTGGGCAGATGGTGTGTAAAGTCTGCGGTTTGAAAACCGACATTTATGCCCTAATATTTTTTTTTCGTTACTGACAGTTGTGACATACTTCAAAAACCTGGCTCTTTGTGGTATAATTATGACGGGTCACAAACTATTGCCAGAAGAATCCGGATCTACTGATCCCCCAGGCATTGTCTGCAGAATCCTCAAAAACGTCTTCCGTGTGTTGGTCGTTAGCGCCCCCTTGTGGATACTCTTCAAAAGTGAAGCCCGTTGAAGAATTGGCGGTTCTCTGTTGTGAAGACCGAATGCAGCAAGCGATTTCTGCTTCTTCTAGGAACACACGCTGCGCAGCGCCCATAGACCGTTGAGATATGCGGTATGGGGGAAGTGCAGGACTGCAACAGTCCAAGGTAAGCGCTGTGTTATGTCCAAAAATACTGTGTGTGGAATCTACCACAAACATCTACGTACTGCGCGGGAAGGCCCGGTTTCGAACTGACAGGAATGGAAGTTGTGTGCCTGGCTCTCGTGCGCCCCCAGCGATAGCGCGTCTGACGAATCGCAATGTTGAGGTAGAACTCCAAGTATGTTGCACAACTAGCCCATTCCGGTGTATCTGTTTATCACACTATCGTTTTTTATTGTCCGAAGCATAGCTGCAAAGTTTTCAGTATGCTTATGTGTGACATTTCCATTACTTCAGTGTCTGACATCGGCGGCGTTGGGTAGGTCCGATCGGCAGCGCACAAGGCAGCAAACTCCAATACTACATGGAAGCCTTATAAACCATTGTGCAGACCGCCGGGTACTGATGATGCCTGGGTTCTTCACACAATAGGTAGATCCAGAGCGTCACAGTTTCACAGACACAAGGAGTACCTCCTTCTTGTGACATTAAGACGAGCCTATTGGATACTTACTAGGTTCTCTAGTGTAGAGACATCATTATTCAAGGTCCTGAACAGGGTCGGATTGGGATCACAATTCGGCCCGGGCACTGACGAAAAAAGTGGCCCACATTCAAGAGGCGTGGCCCATATTTAAGGGGCGTGGCCCACATTCAAGGGGCGTGCCCTTTCATGAAACACTATTTGCACAGACAAGGAATGAAAGTGGGAGGATACTGTTCTTGCACAGGACACAGGGCAAAGGTGCCAATGGCTTACATGCTGAGCAACTAAAAAAAATAGCAAGGCCCCTTTCTGTCACAAAATTATTCCAGCCCTCCAGCACAGGAGCACCTGAAAAGCAGCAAAGCCCCTGTTATTACTAACCTACTTAGCCCACCCCAGACCTTCGGCTCAGGAGCACATGAACAGAGGTAAGGCCCCTGCAATTAGTAAATTAATCAACCCTCCAGGCCTTGGGAAAATGTCCTGGCAGGGGAGCAAAAAACACAGCTTTCTGGGTCATCCAAGGTAGCCAGGTAGCCAGGGGGGAGGCTGAGGTGAAGCTGGTGCATGGGAAGTGCCTTCCCAGTGTGTTCTGGCAGTTTGAGTATTTACCATTTACTGTAGTATTACCCTTGTACCTGTGTATGGTACCCTTTTGTAACTTGCACACGTCACTTTTCTCTGGTATCGCACTGTTTGCTACCTCTCACTTTTGTTTGCTTTAGATACTTGCACAAGTGCCACCATTGCCTATGTAACGTTTGTTCTTGTGCTGGAGTGTCTGCCATTTATTGCAGTATTATACCTCTACTTGTGCTTTGTACGCTTTTGTAACCTGCACACATATCACTTTTTCCTCCTGTAATGTACCGATTGCTACCTCATGTATTTTGGTTGCTCACTATTGTCACTTTTGATTCATGTAACTTAACGTTTGCTTTTGTAATTTGTCCACTTGTAATTTTTCTCCTCATGTATTATTGCTGTTCCTTGTGTGAAGCGCTCTGACACCTTCAGGTACAGTCCGTGCTATATAAAATCGCATAAATAAATAAATAAATAAAATAAAAAAATTCCAAACATCACCTGGCCCCCACAGCAAGACCCATTCTTCCTCGTCCACTATGCCCTGAATGTGAAGGGCTGTGGGCGAGGTGTTAAAACTAACACAGTTTCTGGGCTGCATGGCCCCAGGGGGGCCGAGGTGAAAATGGCTCAAAGGCCTGAGAAACACCTGGCCCCCAGGGAGGCAGATTCTTGCAAACAATCACCCCTCCCCAGCCCAGCCTCGGCTTGATTGCTTGGCAGGGTAGGGGTGAAGGAGAGCCCACAGCTGACAATCGTCCGGCCGCACAGCAAGGCTGCTTTCATTTCTCTGTCTGTCTCGTGCCCTCCGTGTGCCGTTTTTTTTCTCCCCTTTCCTAGTCCACTCTCTGTGGACTGGGACAGGGGAGAAAAAAACGGCCCACAGAGGGCACTGAGGCACCGGCCCTTAGGCCCATTCCCGAATGCCCGCCTTGCCAATCCGCCCCTGGTCCTGAAGGATCGCAAGTTTAACGCAAACGCGAGAAACATGTTGACCATCACAAACACACACTGACAGGCACTGAAATAGGAACATTACACTCCATCCAGTGCTTGTCATCATACTTTTTAACTAAGACAGGAGACCCCTAGAATAAAAATTTCGCCTAGGTACTCCCAGCCTTATTTTAAACCCACTTTCTTGTCTACACAATCCTGGCCCCACACCTGCACTTCACAAAACGGCTGTTGGATAAAAGATCTCCGATAAAGTGCCCCTCTTAGAGGTGAGCCCGTTGGGTATTGCAGCGCCGACCCAACGAGGAGTAGCCAGGATGATGAAGCATGACACCTGCAAGGGTGTGTGAGGGCATTACATCCAACAAAATGGATGCCCAACTGTGACCTCACTGAGTCCAGTGGCACCACCATACCATTCTGACACATACATTTCTCCTTCTGAGGAACAGCTCCGCACCTTTTTTGTCTTGACATTTAAGTGCCACATGTAACGCTTTTAGTGACACTTTACAGTGAGAGAAAGAAAAAGGGCGTTATGATCATGTAATCAGTCAGAGGTGACGGATTACTTATTCCCTTCTGTGGAATAATCTGGAATGATGCGATGACTTACAGTTAATAGCATTACTCGATCCTTCTCTCGCCATGCTGAATCACATAGTGAGGTCCCTGTGCCTTCAATTACAATCCTTTCCCACGTATAAGTCTCTCCCCCCCCACCCCATGCTTCCTATTCCATAACCAGTCCAAAATACCAAACGACATTGCCGACAGGGCGGGAGGGATGGCCTGATTCAGCACAGCGAGAGAAGGACTCAGAGTAATGCTATTACCGGTAAGTAATCACAGCATTACCCCCTCGTCCCTTTCGACGTGCTGAATCACATAGTGAGGTGTACCAAAGCCACAGAAAGAACCAGGCCAACTGCACAGAAAACTTAAGGCCAAGACACAGGCAAAGCCAAAGACCGAATGGAAGCCAGCACTGCAGAACCCCACCAACCGCAACAGCTGGGGGTACCAACCCCCTACCCCTCCCCAGGAGGAAGAACAAACGACCCCCAAAAAGCATCTTAAAATAAGCCAGGAAGAAGCAGAAAATGTATGCGGGCTCCACTTGCTTCTGTGTTTTTTTCACGTCTTGTCCTTGTTCACTCTTCGTTGTTTGCCTTTGTCCCCTACCGCTTACCTCTGTCTCCCATGTTGTTATTTTCCAGTTGTGCTCCTCTCTTCGCCTATCCTTCCAGCTTTTTCCCACCACTCTCCCGTTTTGTGGACTGTGCATCACGTTAGGCATACGTTTGGAAATTGCAGGCATTCAGATCCCGCACAATGTAAGTGGGTCAAGGGTATTTTTGCCTCTCTTCTCTCCAGTCTCTTTCTCGCCCATCGCCTGCCCCCTCCCTCCCCCTCTTATCGCTTATCCCCTTTTTGTTTGAGCCTGTTCCTTCTGCGGGCTTTTGAGCCAGGCAGTTCTGATCATATTGTCTTTTTCTCTGTGCCCTCACCTCTCCAGCCCCTCCCTGCTCGCCGTGCTCCTTGCTTCCAGCCCAGGCCAAACTCATGCCGTTGATTTGTGATGTACCTAATGTCAAGATGTGGGTCTTAATTTGTGTTTGTCTGAACTGTTATCAGATTGTTCCAACCCAGTTGGTCATCTTTCCACTGTTTTTCAGCTGAAACTCTTATTTATATATCAGCTTTTCCAAGTGAAAATTATATTCACTTCTGAGTTTATAGGAGTACACCGTAACACATTTAGTATGTTAATATGCTCAAAAACTGTACCTCGGAGTCAGCATTTTTATAGAACCAACACTCATTTAAAAAAAAAAAAAATTCCTTGTGGTTCTTTTTAGTACTCTGCGCAGTGTCCAATCCATTCAAAAGCTGTTCTTAGTGATCTCTCTCAAAGGTTGAATTGCTCTTCTTTTGCTTTCCAGCCGCCCACGTAATTACCTATATTGTTTTTCAAATGGGAAATTTAATTTCAAGAATTTTATGACTTCCTCTTCCATCAAGTGGCAAAACCTGAATCTCACTTTAATGAGCAAAGCCAGCGAATGCAAAAGCCCATAGAACGTTTATGCAAAGCTAGTGCGTGATGTTTTTTCCTTTTTTCAAGTTACTAATACTTCCACAAATATCATTTTCTTCAACAACAAAAAAATACAGTCCCTAATGCTGAAGGCAGAGGACAAGCCTAGCACACTTTTCCCTATGTAGTGTTAAAGGGCTACAGGTTTCAGCCCCTGTCTGATTTTAAACGGTATTTACTTTATCTTCTCACAACCCTCTCCTTCTCCACATGCTACATTACAGTCCGTGCCCTTTTCTGTTCACCTCAGCACACTCTCTCTCCCTCTCTCCCTCTCCACCACTCACGCCTCATCCCTTGCCACATTCATCCTCATTGCCACCTTCCTCTCTCCAGCGCTCTCTTCCCAGTTGCCACGAGTACAGCCTGCTTTTTTATACTGCACCCCTCCCCCTATCCTCGGAGTGAATCATTTATGGTGCATTTTGTCTTGCTGCTCTCATTATGCTCTGAGGAGGGAGGACTGAGCCCATAATGTACCTGGGCTGGAAGTGATGGGAAGCATACGCTCTTAGATTGTCAGCACTGCCCGAAGACCAGACTGTACAGCTCCCATCTTGGTTATTTCAGCGCTTCAGTGTCCATATGCAATATTGTCCTGCATTGCTGTACTGTAATGCGCTGCAGTGTTTTCATGCAGTGCAACACTCCCATACCGTGATTTAAACTGTGGTCATTTTACCCCCCCATATATACGTTCCCGAGGCATTCACCTTTCATTCCTGAGACATTTATGTTCCATTTCTGAGGCATTCACCTTCTATTCCAGAAATATCAACCTTCTTTTCTTGGGGCATTCGCCTTCCATTCCTGATGTTTTCAACATTCACCTACCATTCCTGATGCATTCACTGTGCATTCCTGAGGCATTCACCATCCATTCCTAAAGCATTCACCATCCATTCCTGAGGCATTCACCTTCCATTCTGTAGCTGCTTCAACAAGCATTGGCATAGCCAATAGCTTTCGCCTTTGGGACCTTATAAGTGTTTAGCCATGCAACAATAGATGTTGTTGCACCAAGGTTATTGTGGTGCATAACTAAACACTTATAAGGTCCCAAAAGCGACAGCCACCCCCGCACTGAGAATTATTACTGCTCCTGCCCAGATGCCAGTGCTGTTGGTGAACTAAGAGGCAAGCCAGGAATCATGTCTACCCTATATATGGGCTTGATTCTTGTTATCATAGAGCAAACATTTAGTCTACTAAATAAAATGTTTTTTGGTACAGCAGGAATAGTGAACTTGCATATTTTGAAGGTGCTCTTTTATGTGATAATAAAGAAAAAGACAGCTCCGTAAGACAAAATATTTGCCTAGGATCACACAATTGAAGACCAGTTCACGGGTAAAGTACATTACAGTTAGGTCGAGTAAATTATTAAAGTAACTAGACCTGGAGGTCACTAACATTTTTATGATTTGTCGAACCCTTACCAACCTGGAGACCAGGACACAGGCCATACGGCCGGACCAGGAACCGACAAAACAGGACATCACAGTGAACGGAAAACGCACAGGCCGAAAGGGACGCCAGGCCACCTATAAAGGCTCTACCCTACAGGCCAAGCACACCCGGGAACGAGCATAGAAGGCCTCAATGAGGCAGCCTGGGCCCCAGAGAAGACTGGGACAGACGGCCGCAGACCACCATCCTCCAGGCGAACAACAGGAGCTGAAGGCAAACAACCCCCAGGCAAAACCAAGGAGCAGCAAGAGGAGCCAAAAGAAAATACCCCCATAAGAAGGGAACAACTCCACAACTCCCAACTGCGGCTGCAGAGGATAGTCAAAGAAAAAGAGGACCCCAAAAGCCACGAACAGTGTGGCAACCCCAAAGGCAACTGAAGACTAACAGCTATAGCTGGCCAGCTAGCAGTGCAGGAGAGGTAGTCACAGATAGCCCCAACAAGAACTGCAGACGCAGACTTGGAGACTTATGTCACCCGCTGCCTCAGTGCCTTCATCGAGGAAACACACTTCCTCGATGACCGGCAGGCTGGTTTTAGACCTGCTCATTCCACTGAGGCAGTGGTGGTGGCAGTTATGGACACGCTGAAACAGGGAGCTGACAAGAACTTGGCCCAGGCCCTTGTACTCTTAGATCTTTCAGCCGCATTTGACACGGTCGACCATGGAATCCTGGTCGACCGTGTCAGAAATGCTGGCATCTCTGGCCTGGCCCTGTCATGGGTGGTATCCTTTCTCCATTCCCGCTCTCAATCTGTTCGCCTTTCCTCTTTCTCTGCCCCTCTATCTTCTCTTTCCTGTGGTGTCCCCCAGGGTTCTGCTTTGTCCCCGCTTTTGTTCAATCTTTATATGCAGCCCCTTCTTGTCTCTCTTCGTCAGTTTTCAGTTACTGCTTTCAATTACGCAGACGATCTGCAGCTTATTTTTCCTATCAATTCTTCTCCTTCTTCTTGTTCCAATTTTCAAAATGCCATGCTCTTCATCTATGAGTGGATGAACCTTAGCCAATTAAAGCTCAATCCAAGCAAAACGGAGCTGGTGGTGACCGGCGGTCCTCTCACTCCCTGGTCTCCCAACTTTTGGCCTACCGCTCTGGGTTCCCCTCCTTGTCCAGTGAACACCGTGAAGAGCTTGGGGGTTACCATTTCTAGTGACCTCTCGATGCGGCCACACATCAACACCGTCACTTCGGCCTGTTTTTTCCAACTCCGCCGAATCGGGAAGATTCGCAGGTTTTTATCCCAAGAGGCCCTTATTCTTGTTATCCTCGCCCTCATCACCTCACGTCTAGACTATGCCAACTGCCTATGCGCGGGGGTTCCTGCCTGTCACCTTTCCCGACTCCAACTGGTTCAGAACCAGGCAGCCAGACTAATCTTTCAGCAACCTAAACATCAGCATGTCACCCCTCTGCTGAAGACTCTACACTGGCTCCCAGTTGCGCAACGGTGTGTTTTTAAAATGGCCTGTACCATTTTTAAATCCCTGTTTCCCTGTGCCCCTGCCTTTATCTCCTCTTGTTTGCACGCCTATGTTCCTCCCAGTCACCTCAGATCTTCGGCTCATAATCTTCTGATCACTCCCAGGTTCAACCGTAAAAAACATGGGGGCGCTTGTTTCTCTTTTCTTGCTCCCGCTACCTGGAACTCCCTCCCTCTTGTTATTCGTCTGTCCACCGACTATTGTTGGTTTCGCAGTTCTTTGAAAACCCACCTGTTCCGTCTGGCGTACGGTTAGCTGCCCTGACCCTGATTGTTCTTCTCCCGCCTCGTCTTGAGCGCCAAGAAACCAATTGGTGTATGTGCACGGTACCAAATCTCTTTTAATAATAATAATAATAATAATAACATACAAGAAGACTTAACTGTGAGACAACCGCACAGGGACATCTGACATACAGGTCCCAACGGCACAGCCAGAGGCGATAGCGTCGCCCCTAAGAAAGGAGCCGGCAACACCCCACAAGAGGCTGACCGGGCCCAAAAACTTTGAGGCCAGAAAACATACTGATAGGCCACAACCCCCAGGCGAACCACGGGAACCGAAAGCAGAAAGCTCCAAGAAGAACAAGGAGTGGCAAGCAGGTGGGCCCAGGAAGAACGAACCAGGCCGGAAAGCAGCAGAAACCGCACCCTGCCAACCAGCTCTCAGGGAAATCTGAAGATAGACACCGATGCGCCAAAAAGGGACCCTGGCAGGAGCACAGCAGCCCCCGGAAAAACACACCGCCACAGTCCCCGGCAAGCCGAGAACAGTGGAAGGGCAGAAATGCAGACAAAGGGCTGACACAAGACCCTGCCTGGCAGCCACCACAGTAGAACAGCTTCGTCGGGACGCCAATAGCCAGCCACCAACAATGCGCCGCACTGTGACCTGGAAAAAAGGAGCACCACTATATCAGGCCGTGGGAACATCAACAGTGCACAGGTCACGCAGAGGAAGAGTTGCTAACTGCACAAACAGGCAGCCACAGCACCAGGAAAGGCAGCCCGGTAGCGAGCACAAGGAGAATGTCAACCAGCCAGGGTGACACAGAGCAGTAGAGAAAACGGACCGCGCAGCACACACCCCTGAGGACGGGAGAAAAGGCACTAAAACAGGAGGGGCAGACTGGCCACCTGGAACTCCCAACTACAGCCACGAAGAACACAAGCGGACTGAGCCGCAAGGTCAGCAGGAAAGCCATCAAACAGCCAAGGAGCAGCAGAGACAACACAGCTGAACGCGACACAAGGTGCAACTGAACCCCGAATGCCTGAAACACGCCAAGCAGGCAGGAAGAAATCTAGCAGAAGACCAGACCAGGACCGGACCCAACCAGAAGAAGGGTCAGACTGAGTCCGAAGGCCCCAACCCGCCCAGACAGATCGCGCAAGCCTAAAAAGCGCCAGGCCCAAAAACAGACCACCCAACACACCAAACACGGAAAAGGGCTGCAGCAGGCCAAAAGCGTACAGGCAGGAAACTTGTCAGAGCACACTGCGCAATTTAGCCCCGATAACCAGCAGTAAAGTGCCAGTACTCCCCCATTTAAAGATAGTCACTTTGACATACTTCTAATTGGTATATATAACTTGTGTATAAGTCTCTAGTATATGGTATGAAACGTGCCCTGGGCCTCTACTGGTCTGCAGCACCTTTTGTGCCTTCCACTATGTTGGCAGTGCAAACGTGACTTCAGTCCTACCTTTGTAGCCTTGCGCTAACCGTGCTAAACATGCACAGCTACATCTAAAAAAAAAACTATTTTGATAGGTAAAACCTTCTTAATACTTAAAAGGAAGTCAACCCGGTTAGGCCTTGTAGCCCATAGGATAGGGTGCATGATATTTAAAAGTAAGACATGTAGAAATTAAAATTAACATGTCCTTACAGTAAGGCAGGCTGGCTGGCTGGCCCTTTGAGAAACACTGGGAGCAATGTTCAAGACTAATACTGTGCCTTGGAAATGGGATTAGCTAGATAAACAACTATGTTCGAGGCATACGAGCTGCAGATCCTACACTTAGTAATAGATCGCCACCTGGTGTTGGGCTCGGATGATTGCAGGTTGTTGTCTTCTTGGAAGATATCTTTGTAGTCACGAGATAGGTGACTCCTCCCTTGGACAATACTGCGCATGGTCATAGACTCCATCCTCAGATTGTTTTTTTCCGCCACTGGGTTCGGATGAAAGTTTTCCGCTCCGGCTAGAAAATACTTTTTCTGCAATTTCGAAGCGAGAAACTTTAGATATCACCAGCTTATCGACATCTTAAGACCTCACCAGCTACATTCCGGTGCGTCGACGCGGGCCGATCGGCGCCGTACGGCCTATTGCCTCATGGACAGAACTCCATTCAAGAGATGCCTGGTATGTCGAGCAAAATTCCCTCATAGCGACCCTCACGAGGTCTGCAACCTCTGTCTCTCGCCAGAACACGACGAGTCGAACTGCGCAGCCTGTGCCTCCTTCCGATCGAAGAAAACCATTCGGGATCGGAGGGCCCGTCGACACGAAATGAGGAGATCCGCGCCAGCACCGGAGGCCATCTTTTAGGAGGAGATAGTCGAAGAAGACTTCTCCGAGGACGAAGATCCAATCGAAGATATCTCCGAGGACGAGGCTCCACTCGTCACCGAGGAAGACTCGCCTGATCTCCAGATCATATCAGGGACAGAGGACTCGGACGATTCGATTCCATCTCGACAACCCGTGAGTACCACTGCCCCCGCAAAACATACACTACCCTAGACAAAGGCAGTGGTCGGCACTCCGCTCATGGGGCCCAGTCGAGACCGAAATTTACCCATAGACGCCCCGCCTTCAGGCTCTGCTCCGAGGAAAAAGACTACGCCTTCCGTTGCCTCGGCACCGGTAAAACATGTGCCAATTCCACCTCCTCCATTGGCACCGAAACATCCTTAGACACCGAAGGATTCTTCGACACCGAAGCCAAAACGCCCTTCGGTGCCCAAAGACAAAGAACCTTCGGCACCTGAACCAAAAGTCACATCGGTGCCGAATACAAGAACCGTACTGGACCCGAAAGCTTCGACTCCGAAACCCTCCGGTTCCAAAAATAAAGGGAAGCCAGATTCCGGCGCCGCAGGCCCAACAAAACATGTCTCCACGCTGAAATCTACGATATCAGTAACAAAGACTCCAAGGCATGATACAGACAAGCCTAGACAAGCTTCGGCACTGAAAAAATTACCACAGGACTCAATCACTCCTCCTAAGGCAAAGAACACTAATCAACCTCTATCGGCACCGAAAAAATCGACACCAAAGAAGATTATAGAACAAGAAGAACTGTTTAAACTAGATCCTTTTTTTAAAAAAAAAATATTTTTATTGGGAAAATGACATAAGAACAAAAAAAAAAATAGCAAAGAACATCAAGTGTATATCTTTGTCATTCCCCACATTTTTCCAAAATTATCCACCACCCTCCACCCATCCCTCCCCCCCAGGGGCTGCAGGAGTATCTTAACACAGGACAAATGGAATACCTAAAAAAATCACATTGCGGGACCAGTAAACTATACAAGTCAAACTTAAAAGGGAGAGAGAGAGAAAAAACAATTACACAACAGGTCAGAAAAAAATAAATGCACAATTTAACTCTCAGGATTCAGCCAATTTGTAATGGGGCTCCCAGGTCCGTTCCCCCTCCCTCCGAGCCCTCTGGCCTCTCCTTTTAAAGATCAACAATTCCCACTTCCCAACATTTATAAATTTACTAAACCATTCGTGGGGGATCGGGGGGACAGAATCCAGCCAGACTGTGGCTACATACAGTCTAAATGTGGCCATCGCAATAAATAGCTTTCTTTCTGGAACATTCGTATAGGTATCCCGAACTCCCAACATTACAACCTGCGGTGAGAGTTTTACCAAATATCCAAACACCCTTTCCAACCGTTGCTCGACTGCATCCAACAATGGGATTAAACTAGGGCATAAAGCAAACATATGCACGCTATCTACCGCAAATTCACCACATCTAGGACAATTAACTCCATCCACCCCACCCCATTGTTGTATGCGATGTGGGGTAACATATAGATTTAACCAGGTCTTAAAACATTGAACCTGCAAGTTAGCTGACATTGTTGCCGATTGAGAAAGAGCTAAAGACTCTTCACATACGTCTTGTCCTGCCTGTACATCATTCAGCCAACGACCAAAATGTTTATCCAAGTCGTCGCTTCTGGTTTCATTCACTAGTTTATACATCGTAGAAATAGTTGATTGTCCACCATGAATCGTCTCTACAAGCAAAATATGATCCCAGCTAACCCTTTTTCGACTCAAAAAATTTCGTATCTGTAAAAATTTAAAGAAATACTGGTTGCTTATATTAAATTTCTGTCTAATACATTCAAAAGACATAATCCCGGTTTCCATTACAATATCCCCTATTACCAGAACTCCATGCATATTCCATTCTCTGATATAGCCATCCCTGAAGATTTCCGGTAAGAGAGCATTGTCTATAACAGGAGTATATATATGTAGTCTCCCGATTTTGAACAATTTTCTAACGGGTGTCCAAACCTTGAAAGCAGCCATCAGGGTCTTAAACTTTACCCGTTTAAAATAAGCAAAATCAATGTGTCTGAAAAGGAGCCCCTTAGCTTCCTCCCCCAAAATTAAACGATAAATAGAAATGTCAGCACCTACAGGTTCCTGCCCATCCAATAATAAATCTATATGCAGCAGCGTAATTGCCCAATAATAACATTGGAAATTCGGTAGCGACCATCCTCCCCTCTCCCTTGGTAACGCCATATATTTCATAGCTCGTCTGGGCCTTTTACCGGCCCAAACGAACCACAAAATAATTCGCTCTATCTTCTTAATCCAAATCATGTCCACAAACAAAGGAATAGCTCTAAACACATACAGAATCTTAGGCAAAAAAATCATTTTGACCACATTACATCTCCCCATCAAAGTTAAGTGTAAATTGTTGATCCAACGCGCCTCAATATCGATTTTACTTAATAAGGGGGATAGATTAATCTCGACAATCTCATCCGGTTTGGAGCTTAACTCAATCCCTGAATATTTAGCCTTGTCAATCACACGTGGGTCTCAGATTGATTTTCTCATTACAAATTATTTGTGTTTTAGGAATATTTAGATGATATCCAGAGATCTTGCCAAATTTTGACGTCAAGCGCTGAATTTCTGGCAAAGCAATCTGTGGGGAACCCGTCAATATGGCAAGGCCATCCGCATACCCTAAGATTTTGGTATCTCCTCCTTTGGCTCTGACTGGTTGAATCAAAATGTTAGAAATAATTTTTTTTATTAAAGGATCAATATAAATGGCAAATAATAGGGGGGAACAAGGGCAGCCCTGCCGAGTACCTCTTAAAATAGAAATTGTGCCAGACTGATTTCCCATAACTGATATTTGAGCTGTAGGCTGGATAGCACAAGTATAACTATCACCTAGACCGTAATGCCGCAATACGGCCCATAAAAAAGGCCAGGAGACCCTATCAAAAGCCTTCTCGGCATCCAACAGAATTACGGCCATAGGGTCTCCTGAAACCTTAGTAAAATCAAAAAGAGCAATAGTGCGACGTATGTGTTCAATAGTTTCTCTGCCCGGCACAAAACCGTGTTATTGTGGGGATACTAGCTTCTTAATCACCCCGGAGAGCCGATTAGCGAGAATCTTGGCATAAATTTTAATGTCTCTGTTTATAAGCGTTATAGGTCGATATGACCCCGTATCGGTTGGGTTCTTGCCTTTCTTTAAAAAGGCAACAATTCTGGCACTTCGCCATGATTCCGGAGGTACCTCCCCCCTTTGAACATCTCGAAATAGCTCTAGCAAGACGGGAGTAAGCTGAGATCGAAATGTCTTATAGAATTCGCCCGGTATGAAATCCGACCCTACCGCTTTGCCCAACGGCAAAGAGTCTATCACTTGCCACAGCTCATCTATTCTTATCTCAGCATCCAAAATTCCAAGTTCCTCAGGGGACAAAGCCTCAACCTCAACTTCTTTTAGATATTCCTGAATCTCTGACTGCAAAATTTCATCATCGATAATATCCTCCTAATACAATTTTTGATAGTATTTTTGAAAAGCTAGAGCCATGGCCCGCTCTTCTGTCACCAGGCCAGCCTCCGGATCTAGAATAGCATTGATCCGGATGGCAGACTCTCTTTCTCGAATTCTTGCAGCTAACACCTGTCCCGCTCTTTCACTGTTTTCAAACATTCTGGATCGCCATGCCATAAATTTACCAGCTGCTGTAGCCTGTGATACTTCTATTATTGCTGACTTGGCTAGGATAGTCTGAGTCTGAGCGATATCAATGTCTCCACCTTGTAATATTGCTTAAGTCAATGAAATCTCAGCATCTTCTAAATCTTTATACAATCTCTGCATTTTCACCTTCTCTTCTCTCTGGCTTTCCCACCCATATCGAGTTGTCTCCCCCCCCTAATCCCTGCCTTGAGCGTGTCCCATACATTTTGTATCCCAGTACTATTTAAGTTTTCATCTAAAAATGTCAGAATCCAAGGAGCCATAGCTTCAATATATTTAGTATCCGTAAACAGTCCTCTATTGAAGGTCCAAGCATCGGCTTTATTCCGACAGATTCGCACATTAACCTCGAGGACAAGCGGATTATGATCCGACATGACTCTTGGGAACCTAGTGATACTAGAGCCAGAGATAAGGGCAGCTGAGATAAAAAAAAATAGTCCAGCCTAGAGCTGGTCTTATGAGGTGCTGAAAAAAATGTAAATCCCGGATCCTTCTGCTTCAATACAGCCCAGACATCAATCAGCCCATGTAGCTCCATAAGATATCGTAGGGCCTGATAGACTTTGGGTTTTCTCCCTGTATAAGACACCCTAGATTGATTCAACCAATCACAGCCCAAATTTATATTAATATCCCCGCAAATAATAAACGGTGAGGGCCAGCCGACCAACTCCAAACTCAACCACTTATATAATTCAGGGTCATCAAGTATAGGGCCATAGATGGAACATAACGTAAAATTTTTATCCAGAAATCTCCCATGAACTATAACCCACTGACCAAGACTATCAACCGAAGATAGCGTAATGCTCACCGTTCCCTTCCGTGCCAAAATTGCCACTCCTTTAGTTTTGGCCTCAAGTCTGGTCCAAGACACCAATTGATACCCATCAAAATCCAAACGTTTGTGGCGGCTAGCCTCAATGTGCGTTTCCTGGAGGCAGAGAATATCTGCCCGCAGGAGGCGCAAATCTTCTCTAACCTGACGCCTTTTGACAGGGTCATTGAGCCCACAAATGTTAATAGTGGCTATACGAATATTAGCCATACTTCTTAACAGCTAGACCGATAGGGGAATAACATAAAGATAGAGGAAAAAGAGAAAGCAAAAAACATATCCAGTCCCTTACAGCAATCCTGTTTCATATCACTTGTCTCCAAAAATAACCTTAAGTCCTGTGCAAGCCCCCCCCCGCTGCTCCACCCCCACCCAAGAACGCCCTTCCCCCACCCTGCCACAGACCCTTCCCCAACCCCAAAAAAGGCAAAATAGGTCAGCAGACCCATGTGATGCCTCCCACTTCCCGAGTGCCCATGGTCACTCCCTGTCTAAATATCCATCCTAAAGAGAAGGAGCAAAAAAAAAAGAAAAGAAAGGAAAGGGGAGCCCAGAGGAGAAAATTAATTATTGAACATCAGCATATATCTGATAAACCCTACTCCTAGCAGTATAGCAGTAACTCCAAACTCAGAACTCCTATCCCAAGCCAGACCCACCACCCCGACCCAAACCGAGAAACCACAAACGATCAAACATCAGGAAGTTCTTTAAGATACTCCTCCGCTTGTATTTCAGAAGTAAAAAATCGAATCTTGCCCTTAAAGTTGACCTTTAACCGTGCGGGGTTCATTAGAAACACCTCGCAACCCTTCTTTTGGAATGGGGTTATCAGAAGGCGCAGTCGCCACCTGCGTTCCACAGTTGCGTAGCAGAAGTCCGGGCGAACGAAAAATAAATGTCCCTCTGCAGATCTCTTGGCCTCAGGGCGGGCTTTTTCAAAGATGGCTTGTCGTAGCAAAAAATTACCCAAAAAAATCAAAATGGCTCTTGGTTTGGCTCCAGGGTCAGGATTTTTTTTCAACGTAAAAGTATAGCGGTGTACTCTTTGGATATCACTTTCCCAGGACCAATGAGAAAGTTTGGGGAATGCGGCTTGGAACAACTTAATAACAAATCCTCTAATATCCTGTCCCTCAACATTCTCCTCAATCCCTAGGAGGCGAAGGTTATTCCGGCGTAGCCTATTTTCGGAATCTTCAAGCTTCCACATAATGTCCGCTAGCTTATCGTCATTTGCTGTTGTTTTGCTGGCAGTACTCTGTAGCCCCGACTCAAGCTCGACTATCCTTTCTTCCAAGGCCACGGTTCTGGCAATGACTTCGGAGCAAGCCTTGGTATTCTTCCTAATGGCCCCCTGAATCTTCATAGTCGCCAGTTGAGCTCTCTTATGCTCTTGTCTAGCCTCACTTTGGATAGATTTAAGCATATCGTATAGCAAGGTATTAGATGGAGGTGAATGAGATTCCCCCCTAGAGCCCTTCCTATCAGCTCTTCGCAAGCTTGAGCCTCCTGAACCCGTAAGGCTTGTCGTAGCCTGAGCATAATCCCATTGGAGGTTATTACTAGTCTCGGACCCATCGCTATGTGGGGGAGTGATCTTAGCCTTGCTGCGGTTATGTCGGGGTGTATTCTTTTTTAGAGTATCAGCAGTTTTTGGGGGGCTCTCGTCCGTTCTGTCCGAAGTGAGGCTACCGCTCTCCGAATCTGCAGTGAGGTCAATGTCTGACTCTTCCGCCAGGGAAAAAAAACTATCTCCATCTGTGGGGTCCGCTGAGCTGAAGGCTCCTTTACCATTGATCACCACCACCGGCATAGTGTGAGAGGCAGTAATACTCAGTTGTGGTTGCCCACTGATTAAGACTGTAGCCGTACTCTCGTTGCTCATCCCCTCTGCCCCTTCAGTTCTCCTGTCTTCTTGTAACCCCGTCATGCAGGATTCTCCAACAGTCCGCAGTAAAGAACCACTCTCAGGACCTCCACTCTGCCCTTTTTCCTCGCCTTCAGAATTCTCATTACCCCGGGCCCCTGTTTTCAACAGCCCAGTCGCTCCCTGATCCCTGACAGAATCCTTAGAGCTCCCACAAACCGGGGAATTTAGCTCAGGCATAGTAGTGGAATTTTTGCCCAGAACGTTCTTCCCATCAGTCTTTCCAGCGAACATTGCAGGGTCAGTAACCACTTTCACCTGACCGTCCCCCTCTGGTGCGACTGTACAGGCTCCTGCTAGAGCTGCCACCTGCCCCATTTTACCGTTGACTTTTGTGCAGGTAAAGTCATTCTCTTTTGAGGCAGGGACGGGAAGAGGTTTCCCTTTGCTTAGCCCCTGTTTCTTTGCACTCACCGCCACAGCTCGAAGCCCGGGTTTCTCTGATTTGTCATGTTTCCCCATCCGCTCCTGCTTGTCTCCCGTGAGTTGTTGCCTTTTTGCCCCAACAGGCGGTGCTTCTGCCGACGGTTTCAGCTCGGCTGCGGGACCTATCCCGCTCCCGTTCCTCCGCGGCGGCATCAAGCAAAGCAGAACGCCGGCTGTCTCGATGCTGTCTCTCTGTGTTCTCTTTGCGAGGCACGCCCGCCAGGTTCCCAGGTGTGTGCGGCTGCGAAGGGCGGCGACAGTAAGCTGCGCAGACCGCAGCCACAGCCTCTGGAACTCCCACGCCCTCAACGTTCACTCTTTTTAAAAAATAAGCCACCACGTTGCTGGCTGTCCTCCTCCGTCCACTCCGTTAAGGTCTGGCAATTGTTTTCCCGTCCGCTTCTGCTGCCCTTCTCCAGAGGCTCCCCCTTAGCTGCTCCACGCCATCAGCACTCACAGGTAAGACAGGGAGTGGCGCTCACTCGACTCAAGCGGCCGCCATCTTGCTCTGTAACCAGGTCCTAAACAGAAAAAAGTCTATATTAATCCAAAAACTGGACATGTGGAAGCAACTCATATAAAAAAAGACCAGAAGCAATTCCTTATAACAAAAGACCAGCAGACACACCACTTCCACCTGTGGTTCCTGCCAAAAAGGACTGTGCAACTTCTAAAATGCACCCTTCCTCTTCTTCACCTTCTTCCTCTCCTAATCCTTACATTGAACCTATGACTTCTCCAGTTCAATCTCCTGCATCATCACACCACACTGACGAAGAGTATGATTTAGGTGGGGCAATGACGTAACATACCCTTTAGATGAGGATGTCAACCCCCAATATCCCAAGGAGGACGAGGCATATGGTTTTACACCAAACAATGCACCAGACATCCCTGAGCCTCAATACTACCCAACAAAACCTTCCCCTACAGAAGATAGTATTGGGTTTAATCATCTATTAAACAGACCTGCCCTTTACCATGGAGTGCCAATGCACTCTGATGCCATTTAGGATATCTTACTAGACACTTTTGAGCAGTCACAAAGGTCTACTCAAATATTACCTATGATCAAAGGAGTTATTAAACATGCTCCGGACATTTTTAAAGATCCAGTAAGTTGTAGGGTGCTAAATCCCAGAATAGAAAAAAAGTATAGACCAGCACCAGCTGATCCGGTCTATATTAAGGGACATCTGCCACTAGACTCTTTGGCAGTGTCAAATGCACGTAAAAGAGCAAACTCCCAAACTTCTGGTGACACGCCCCCGCCTGACAAAGAATCAAAAATGATTGCTGCGTCGGGAAAAAGGATAGCTGCTCAAGCAGAAAACATATGGCGCATAGCAAACACACAAGCCTTACTCTTACGCTACGACAGGGCTCACTACGACCAACTAGAAAAATTAATGGAACATCTCCCAGATCAATACAAAGATCAGGCAGCAGAGCTCTTACAAGAAGGCAAACTAATATCTAATGCCTTAATTAAATGCGCACTAGATGTAGCTGACACAGCATCCAGAGCAGTCAATAATAGTGTGATTCTCAGACGTCCTGCATGGTTACGCATTTCAGGTTTTAAACCAGAGGTACAAACTACCATCCTGAACCAGCCCTTCAATCAAAACCAGTTGTTCGGGCCGGAGGTAGACAACACACTAGAGAAGATGAAAAAAGACACGGACACAGCTAAGTCTATGGGTGCATTACAATCCACCCAGAATAAAAGTTCTTTTCGCCGCTCCTTCTATAGAGGAGGCTCAAAGCAAACAGGCACAGAGACCTCATCATCTTTTAAAACAAATACACAAACCTCCTCTAAAAAAGGCTACTTTAGAGGAGGCTACAGAGGCAACAACAATAAGGGAAGAGGCAGAGGTAATAACAACCGCTCCTCTTCCACTCCCAAACAGTGACTTCCCTCTGCCTCCCCTACAGCATTCCACTCCTGTGGGGGGCAGACTTTCACAGTCCCTACCGGTCTGGAACTCCATCACAACCGACAGGTGGGTAAGACAAATTATCCAACATGGCTACTGCCTAGCACTCACAGCAACCTCCTTAAACATACCACCCAGGCAACGTCCAATGTCCACAGACCATATGACTCTGCTTCAACAGGAAGTTCTAGCATTTCTACAAAAAGATTCTATTCAAGTAGTTCCTTTAGAGGAACAAGAGTTAACTCCCTGTACTTCCTAATTCCCAAAAAGGACGGGACATTAAGACCAATTCTCGACCTCAGGCCCCTCAGCCACTACATACAATCGGGTCATTTTCACATGATCACTTTACAACAAGTACTCCCATTACTACAACAGGGAGATTTTCTGTCCACACTAGACCTAAAGGACGCCTACTTTCACATTCCTATACATCCTGCGCACAGGAAGTATCTAAGGTTTGTCATACAATGACAACACTATCAGTTCAAAGTCCTTCCATTCTGGGTCACAACAGCAACACAAGTGTTTACAAAGTGCTTAGCAGTAGTAGCAGCACACCTCAGAAGACAACAAATACATGTCTTCCCTTACCTCTTCGACTGGCTCATAAAAGCAAGATCGTTCAACCAGTGTGTACAACACACAAAACAAACAATTCAAACATTGCACGACTTAGGGTTTACGATAAACGACACCAAGTCTCACCTATAGCCTTCGCACGCTCATCAATATCTAGGAGCTACCATAGACACATCTGCAGCTCTAGCGTGTCCCAGTCAAGCCAGGATTCAAAGTATTCAGAACTTAGTCTCCCTTTTTCAATGCCAGCACTCTCTCCAAGCCAGAGTGTTCATGAAACTAATAGGCAGGATGGCGTCTTGCATTTTTATAGTTCCTCACGCAAGACTGCAAATGCGCCCACTACAAGAATGTCTAGCACAACAGTGGAATCAGGCTCAAGGTCAGCTCACAGACCTGGTGTTGGTAGACAGCCGTACATATCGATCTCTGCAATGGTGGAACACCAAAAACTTGACAAAGGGACGACCGTTCCTAGACCCTGTTCCACAGATGGTGCTCACTGCAGATACATCCCTCACAGGATGGGGAGCCCATCTCTTGCATTATACCACACAAGGTCAGTGGAACAATCAACAGAAACAGTTCCACATCAACCATTTGGAGGTGCTAGCAATTTTCCTAGCACTCAAAACTTTTCAAGTACAAATACAAAACAAAGCTGTCCAAGTCCGGACGGACAACATGACAGCCATGTATTATATACAAAAAAGGCACAACTGTCCCAGCTTGCACAAAACATTTGGAGATGGGCCATCCCTCAAAACATACACCTCACAGTAGAACACCTTCCAGGAATTCACAACCAGATAGCAGATCTGTTGAGTCGTCAGTCACAACAGATTCACGAATGGGAGTTGCACCCACAAGTTCTACAACCATTCTTCCAAATGTGGGGGCATCCACAGATAGACCTGTTTGCCACCTACGAAAATGCAAAAGGCCCAAACTTCGTTGCCAGGTTCCCACACCCACGGTCGGAGGGGAATGCAATATGGATGAACTGGTCAGGCAGATGTGCGTACGCTTTTCCGCCTCTCCCACTCATTCCACTAGTAGTACGCAAGCTCAGACAACAGTCTCTCAAACTAATACTAGTGGCCCCCACATGGCCACGCCAGCCGTGGTTCACTACGCTACTAGATCTCTCACTGGTTCCACATCAGAAATTACGGCTCACGCCATCCCTGTTAAAACAGAACCATGGAGAAATAAGGCACCCAGAACCAAGCCAACTGAATTTGGCGATCTGGAGCGATCCTAGAGTTTTGTTACTTAAACTTACCACCAGATTGTATGAATATAATTAAAGAAGCTAGAAAACCCACTACCAGAGCATGTTACGTTGCTAAGTGGAAAAGATTTGCAATATACTGTAACAATCACATTGATCCACTGAATGTTTCCATCCAAAATATCATTTGCTACCTTCTACACCTACAAAGGTACAATTTGGCTTATTCTTCCATACGCCTGCATCTAGCAGCAATTGCAGCGTATTTACAAAATAGACAACATCTATCTCTCTTTAGAGTACCTGCAATAAAAGCATTTATGGAAGGATTAAAATGAATAATCCCACCTAGGTTACCACCTGCTCCAGTATGGAACCTAAATGTGGTCCTTACAAGACTCATTAGCCCCCCTTTTGAGCCTTTACATAAGTGTGAACTGCAATTTCTACCATGGAAAACTGCCTTCCTTGTTGCCATCACCTCTCTCAGAAGAGTTAGTGAAATACAAGCATTCACAATAGAAGAACCATTTTTCAAATACATCCTAACAAAGTGGTTCTTAGACCCAATCCTAAATTCCTGCCAAAAGTTATTACTCCTTTTCACCTAAACCAATCAGTAGAGTTACCAATTTTTTTTCAAAAACCAGTCCCTGTTGCAGAAAGGGCTTTACACACCGTAGATGTTAGAAGAGCTCTACTATACTACACAGACAGGACTAAATCCTTCAGAAAGACAAAACAACTATTTGTATCTTTCTCCCCCCCCCCCCCCACACACACACACACACACACAAAGGCAATCCCATCTCTAAAGGAGGAATTGCCAGATGGATTTTAAAGTGTATTCAAATATGCTATCAAAAAGCTAAACGTACACGAACAGTTCCTCATAGAGCACACTCCACTCGCAAACTAGGAGCCTCTATGGCTTTCTTAGGAAACATACCACTAGAGGACATATGCAAGGCAGCAACATGGTCTACAATACACACCTTCACTAAACACTATTTTGTTGATGTGCAAGCCAAGCAGCAAGCTGCAGTGGGCCAATCTGTCCTTAAAACACTATTTCAGTATGCTGCAACGGATACAAGCGACCACCGCTAGGGGAGACACTGCTGCACAATAGTTGTGAAGTGTAGGATCTGCAGCTCATATGCCTCGAACGGAAAATGCTACTTACCAGTATGCATCTGTTCTTGGCATGTAGAGCTGCAGAGTCCTACACGCCCTCCCGCCTCCCCGGGACTTGTATCTGTTCCAGTACTCATCTTACTTAGATGCACACACATGGACATCCTTTTCTCTTTACTTCTACTAACTCCATCATTTCCCATCATGGCGAAAAACAATCTGAGGATGGAGTTGATGACCATGCGCAGTATTGTCCAATGGAGGAGTCGCCTATCTCGTGACTACAAAGGCTTCTTCCAAGAAGACAACAACCTGTAATCATCCGAGCCCAACACCAGGTGGCGATCTATTGCTAAGTGTAGGACTCTGCTGCTCTACATGCCAAGAACAGATGCATACTGGTAAGTAGGATTTTCCTTTTAGTGGTTATTAAAAATCCAGTTTAGTGGTGAAGTCCGATTTTAAAAATTAAATATTTAAGAAAAGTAATTTTTCAAAAGTTACCTTTATCTGCATGAACTATCAAAAGGCTAATTAGCGCATTCCACTGCCAGCTCCCAGACAGTGATTAGCCTTTGAATAGGTGTGAAATGTCTCTCACGCGCAAACAATAGGCTGGCTTTATTGGGCAGAGATTACGCCTCTGAGCTCGGTAGAATATGCAGGTTCTGCTTTTGAACTCATGGTGTTAAATCCTATATCGTAGGTCTTCTGAGCCTCACATAATACTTGAAAAGGAGAGAACAAGATGCCAAGACCATTCCTGTGTATCCACGGTCTCCTTGCTGATGGGCTCTTCATTTGTCCTACAAGCCTTGTCTCTAGGTTTATTGTGAGTACAGTGTCTGCCCCTAACTGGATTTTATTGTTCGATGTGAAAGCACACTATGATTACCATAGTACACTCCCCACACATTCCCCAACTCTCCCAACCCTCGGAGCCTGAGTTTAGTGTGGCCGAATACGTTTTACCTCATTGGTTAGGGGGTACCTATGAGTCATTCCCCCTGACTAGCTAGTGTCTGGCATACATGTGGCACCTCCAAGCTCCTACCTCAATACACTTCCTGGTCCTGTGGATGATTAGAAAAGGACTGAAATCGCTACCTCTTTTACCCTTGGCAAATAAGTGGATTCCAAGGGATCATACATACAGATTATTTGGTTGTTCTATCTATACGCGACTGCATACAGCCTACAGACATCTTTGAGTCGTCATATCTTGCATTTGAGATCACTAACTCTCAAAAACTTGGTGAAAATGAACATTTTAAAGCTTGGTTGGAAAAAACACAACTTCAGCTGGTTAATCAATAAATGTTAAGTCTGGGTTGTCCAAAAATACAGGTGTCTCAGTTGGAACAGCCAAATCCTGGTTTGCCTCCTTTTTGTCTGAAATACTTTAACAGTTAATTCTTGCCATATACAGCTTAGCCATTACTGATGAGCTATAAGTTCCCACAGGTCTCCACTTTCTCCCGTTCTATTCAGTACTCAGCCTTAACCACCATTATTAAAACCTTCAGCTTCAGGGTAGTCATTTACGCTCACAACACCCATCTTCTTCTCAGATTTAATAAACCCCCCTCTTCAAATCCAAACTAACATGACAGGATGCCTATCTACCGTCCTACATTGGATACATCGCAACTTGTTAAGGATTAATCGATCGAAAACTGAAATCCTGCTTGTAGACTAAAATACTTTATCTTCTGACCTCTGATTTTTGCGAGCCATGCCAGCTCAAGTCAATTAATTAATTAATTGCAAGTTTATATAGCGCTAGGATCGACTCCCGGAGGAGTATCTCCGCGCTTCGACCGCTGCGAAACCCTTCCTGGCTTCCCTGAGAGATGGTCCCTTAATGGGTATCTCCAGGGTGAGACCAGGCATCCCCGGCGGTCTGGTGGGGCCGTTAGTGCAGATGAGGCAAGCTAATGCCCAGAGTTGCCGAGTGTGATCGCTGATCAGAGTGGGCACCGAGGCGAGAGAATTATCGAGTCCGCTGACCCTGGTCCAGAAACCTGCCGCGTCGGGAATCGAACCCTGGTCCCGGGCCGTCCTCTGCTCTCGGGTCTGCCGCCTCTAACCAGTGAGCCACACTACCTACTCCCTCAATAAGATTAAAAGTCTGGGGTTAGGATTGGAAAAGGTCCCACTCTAAAAACTCATATAAATATGGTTTCCACTGCTGTTTTTTTTGTAGATGAAAATGCTGAAGAAAATGTGTCCTTTGGTCCCCTCTTGAAAGCACTAGTTGTTCATTAGATCATCAATTCCAGACTGGATTATGACATTGCTTGCTATCTGGGCCTCCCTGCAGCCTCGATCTATGGATTGCAAAGAGTTCAGGACATGGTTGTAAGACTCTTCTTCAGTTTGCAAAAATGTAATGGGGAACGAGATGTTGCCGAAATTTACATTGGCGTCCACTCGCAAAGCAAGTACAGTTCAAAATCTTCAATGAGGCAGAGTCACTGTTTTTTCAGAATATGCTTCTCAAATCTCCGTAAACAATCTTTGAGGCCATGGTAATTTGCCCAGCTGGCAGTCCTGTATTTCTCAAGAACTAGAGTAGCAGCTGAGTTTCTGCTATTGTAGGTACTGTTCTATGGAATCGCTGTTCCTCCATCTTGATATTTTGACTGATAGAAAATCATCGTTTTTCCAGGAATCAATTCAAAACCTGAACTTGTTAACATTTAGGTTCCAGTTCTAGCACTGATTCCTTTGGGCAAATACCACTGCGTTTTAGAAGTATAGTCACTTACTAGACGCAGTGGAAGAAAACATTACTTTACTAAATGCTAAGCTCCATTTGATTGAATGTAATGTGCATTGATGCTTGTTTACCTTGGCTGGGGTAAGAGCCGGTGTGATTCTTGCAATTTAATTGTTGAATCTGTGTGCCCTCTAGTGTTTGTGGTGAGGTGGGGCGGTCATACAGCCTTTTCGGAGGGGGGAGGCATAAAATGCAAACTGCGTGGACATGCCGGCTACGCTAAGAGCGGGTGTGATTATCGCAACTTAATTGTTGAATCTGTATGTAAACTTCTGTCAAATTACAATTTGGTTTTATGGTTTAAATCTTTTTATTGAAAAATGCAAGTATCAAACGTGTCAGAGCGGGCCACGCAGGGGCCCCATCTTGGATATTAGCAATAGCATTACTACAGAAAAGAAATAAACAATAACTGTCACCATCCCACTGCCTTCCAAAGAAAAGGAAGAAACAGAAAGAAGAAACCACAGAAAAGACCCCCCACCCCACGACCCCTCGGTCCATCAACTGTTGTGTCGCTACGCATCGCTAGGTGCCATTTGTGGAATTTAGGCTCAATTATGTAAAGGGGTCCGGCGTAGTAAAACACAAGAGGCGTAAATACCTTGGGCAGGTAAGCTCCCGTAACTCTTGTGTGAGCAGGTTCAAGAATGGCTGTCAAAAGTCACTAAAGGATGATCCCTCCCTGCCAGGGTTACTGAAATCTTTTCCATGCCAAGGACATGCCACAGTCCGTGGAGCCACCCTGTGTGTTGGAATGCGTGGGGACCTCCAATGTACCAATATGTTCTGGATGGTCGTACCTAGTGCTATTGCAATCTGCTTTCCTCTCCTAGATTTCGGAGGGTAGGAGATTGGATTTGGTTCCCCCAGTAGGATGTTTGCAGGGAGCTGGAGAAGCTCCGTGCCGAGGTGCTTATCAACATCATCGAGATTCTGCGTCCAGTAGGTCTGTAGATGTGTGCATTCCCAGAAGAGGTGAACCATTACGCCCCTCCAGCACTCAGGGCTCTGTGTAGTGTCAACGTGAAGGAGTCACTCCGGGGTGTAGTGATGGGGAAATACTGGCACCCTCCTAGGAGCAAATGAAAAACTCACCAGAGAAAGCTGGTTTGCTCAGAAACAGTGACATTTATTTATTGGTACCAAAAGCATGCATCATTGCCAATTAGCAAGGAAGAAGTCAGGTCTCCAGCGTTAGGGGCTCTCAGACTGCTTCTTCCAAGAGTGACAGCTTCCTGGGTGCTATATAGTTTAGTAATGCCATGTCAGCGGAACTAGAATAAGGCACCAAGCCAAATATGGCTAACATGGATGTGCAATGTCTGCACCATGCAAATTATAAACAGACCGATATGGGCAGACCAGAAAGGCTGGCTCTGCACTGTGTAAGCAACTTGCACAACCAGATAAGGAAACTTATGATGACGTCAGATAAGGAAAGTGACCTCTAAGGCTGATTCAGAATAGCTTCTGGAAGCTGGTCCAGGCAAGGTCAGATAGGGAGCCCTTTGGAGCTCTGGGCCTCATGTTAATGTGAGTTCATACTTATGAATTTAAATGGATAAACATATATATTTTGCAACAATCATCCCTTTTGGATAGACCTATCCAACATTAGTGTAAAACCAAAATATATATGTACATATGAAGGAAACATTAGTTACATATCTTTGGATGGCATTACACAGTGTTTGCATAAAGTGCATATATTGATGCCTCTTATCATGCAGCGTGGAGAAGTGTGGCTCACTGGTTAGAAGCAGCAGACCTGAAGCAGAGGTCGGCCTGGGACCAGGGTTCAATTCCCGACGCGGCAGGGTCTTGGGTCAATGTCCGCGGACTCTATAATTCTCGCCTAGGTGCCTACGCTAACCATGGGTCCCACTCCGCAACTCTGGGCAATAGCTTGCTTAATCTCCACAACGGCCCTAGCAGCGCCGGGGATGCCTGGCTTCACCTTGGGGGTGCCCTCTCACAGGGAAAGCCAGGACGGGTTCCCCAGCGGTATACAGCGCCAGGACGCCACGTAACTGGGTAACAGTGCGCTTTACAAGTATACATACATTACATTACATCTTGATGAGATCATTATTATATCAGCAGGCGGTTGTGATTCCGGCAGCATACTCATAATTAAGTGTTCAAATATTGTTTTCTCTGTGGATGGAATGCATAGTGCTACAGTGTCACTTTAGTCACTCAGTTCCCAGGCACTTTCTGCAAGCTTCAGTAATTTCAGATATTTAAATCACAGGAAAGCATACATACCTGCACATTCATCCTCCCTTGTGCAATATCAGAGGGTCCCTGCTCCAAGTCTTGTAAGGCAAAGGAACATACTGCGTGGGAACACGGGCATCTCATCCTGGTAGGCCCATACTCTCCATTGTTCGGCTCACATCCATCATCAATCCTCCCTCTATGTTAATCTCATTTTGCAAATCATTGTGCTTCCTTTACATTAGCTTCTAACAAGTGTCTCTGAATGAGCTGTATTTTTGGAATGCTTTGTTCATTAGTCCCATCTGCACTGGCTGTAACCTGCTTTCATTTAAGGCTGTGTCCGCAATGGCATCACCTTTCGCTAACTTAGTATTAGCTCCTGTCTAGGCTTCACATTTTATTACCGCTATCCTGGTGTATAATCGTATTGCTGTAAACAAGATCCTTACTAAAGGACCATTTTTAATAAGGCGCTATGTTTCTCTTATGAATCTGTGATACTTCCACAGCTGGCCACAAATAAAAACTGCAAAGCATAATGTGAGTTAGTGTAAATGTTAACAGTTTTACCCTTGACTAGTATTCATGCTTTTGTTACAGCATACAACTTATCTTACTGTGTAGATGTTTCAAGTGGCAGAGCTGCACTTCTGCTATTGCTATAGCTACCCTGCTCTGTAATCAGTCTGCTGGAGGAACCATCCGTGTTCTACTCCTATAGTCTGCCCTTTCTAATGATATCTAATCTTGGCTTGGTGCTGATTTCTACAATCTCAACACCAACTTACTTAGGGGTCTCATTTGTTTCTAAGAGAATGGATCTCATCAGAATAACCCATTGCAGGTAATACTTTTGCCAAATTAACAGGTGGGTATCTTATTATGACATTCCAATTAGACAACATGGTGCAATAATAACCTACATGCCTGCTAGCGGAAAATGCTGTGTTGATCCAGACAACAACCACCACACCAAATGCATCCGCACCAAATGTGGTACCTAGATTGAACAAGTATAGTCCAACACAATGAGAGCCGTCCTCTCCACCATCACAGCTGCTGACCCCTAATTACTGTAGAAAGCAAGTTGTTTCCCATAGGCCTTTCTTTTCCAGCTGTGTCAGCACATAATGTGCAACACCACTTCATTTGCAATGTCATTTTGCTCTGAAACAGAGATGGAAAGGCAGTTTGTAGTCAGGCAGTCCCCATGATGGCACAATGCACAATGTCTTTCAATTTCTTGAAACCGTTTGCAAGTTCATTAGTCATAGCATTTGCATTCATGGACCCATTGGTGGCAGCAGTTCATTATCCCCAGGAAGGACATCATTCCTTTCTAGGTGGGCAGGAGCTAAATGCCCTGAAACAATTTTATTCTGTCAGGTGGCATGCGGCGTGTACCTTGGAATATTTCATAACCCAGGTAAGTCACCTCCTTTTGGCAGTACAGGCATTTTGACAATGAGGCTTAGTGTCTTCTCTCCTAGAGGTAGTTCAGCGGAGCTTCAGTGTTTCTATTTCACAGGCCTCAAGTGATGGAGATGTCACAAGGAGGTCATCCGCCCACTGCAGGACAATGCTACCACCTTCCAGGCTTAGGTGGTTCACGTCTCTCTTCACTACCTGCGCATTGACATTGGGACACACAGTGAATGAAGTGTACTGGGTATCCCAGCATGATGGCAAAGGGGCTTCTGTGGATGGACTCCACTGCTAAAACCCACTGAGGAGAGAAACATACTCTGCCTCTGCAGGAATAAATAATAATATAGTACTGGTGTCAGGCACAACAGGCTCTAAGGGAACCACAGGTTCATAAGATAATCACTTTATGGGGACAGCATGTTTTCACCACCCTCTTTTTTCATTTGATTTATTTTAAATATTCCTTTATGGGGAGGGCATTTTTTCAAACCTATCCTTAAACACTGGGCACCATAGCACTTATATCATAATCTATCTACTTTCTGGTAACTACGCTGCGCCCCTTGATAATGTTATTCAGTAGGAGAAACTGGTATTATTTTTCAAACAGTGTTATCCCAATCTGCTCCAGAATATGCAATATTTCCTTTAGCTAATGTTAACCTAAAACAGATCTGTGGTGTCCAATCTTGTTCCAGGAAGGCTTAATCAAGGCCATAATTTAATTGAAACAACTATGTCAATTCTTCCATTTCTTAATTGTAGTTAAATTACTAATGACGATATCCTGAATATTATTAACCTGAATTGAGAATTAATTTGACCCTAATTTTCCTAGGCACATGATAGCCTGAGACATCTTCAGCGCTAAGTTTATTTTAACATTCTTTTTTTTTTAAACCTTTATTTTTGGTATTTTTTGTAGAACATCACACAATTTCACAATTTGGAACATGCATCAGTGTGGTGCAATCATTAAATCAATGCGTTGTGGTGTGTACTCAGTACATTCAGTGGATTCAGTAATACAGTCAAGAGTTATAATCTCCTATCACAATGTGCACCGCTTAAAGAAGGCCCGCCGCCCCTAATTTATTTATTTATTTAGAGTTTTGTAGAGCGCGTAGTCACCACGAGGGTATCCCAGCGCTAGAACCTTGTTACTCATGAGGGGGAGCGGATAGGTAAGAGACCGGATTAGGGGAAGAGGAGAGTTTTGAGGGTTTTTCTGAACCGAAGTAGATCAGGCTCTGTTCTGAGGTTCAGAGGGAGTGCGTTCCACTTGAGTCCGGTGTTTACCGAGAAGCGGCGGCCCCCTATCCGGGCCTTTTTCACCATGGGGATCGTGATAAGGTTTCCGTGCTCTGAGCGAAGCGCTCTCGTGGGTCTGTAGGGGGTGATCCAGTTGTTTAGTATGGGGGGGCCGGTGTTATGGAGAGCCTTGTGGGCCAGGCAGAGGGCCTTGAAAGTGACCCTTTCTTTGATCGGGAGCCAGTGTAGCTTCCTAAGAGCGGGTTTGGCCGATGATCTGGCCGGGGTGCTTGATAGGAGTCTGGCGGCGGCGTTCTGAGCCTTTTGCAGAGTTTGGAAGGTGGATTCCGGGGCGCCCAGGTAGATGGCGTTGCTATAATCCAACCTGGATAGGATTAAGCCCCGGATCAGCATAAGGCGCGACTGTAAGGGTAGGAGAGGGATTACTTTCCTGCAGGATTTAAGTAACCCGTAGCAGGTTCCGGCCGTCTTTCTGGCCTGGGTCCGGAAGGTAAGGTCGGTCTCCAGCCACACGCCAAGGCTCTTGACCTCCTTTTTGGGAGTGGGAGGTTCGCCCATGCAGGCGGGCCAGAAGTTGGAAGGGATGTTAGTAGTTTTTTGTCCGAGGACCAGGATCTCTGTCTTGGAGCCATTAAGCTTCAAGGCGGAGTCGCTCATCCACTGGTATACGCTGGTAAGGCAGTCGTGGAGGTTGGAGGGCTCGAGTTTGGGGTGGGAGAGAGTGACCACCAGTTGCGTGTCGTCGGCGTAGCTGACGATGGTGACTCCGAAGGGTGAGACAAGTTCCTCCAGTGGGGCCATATAAACGTTGAATAACGTAGGGCTCAGGGAAGAGCCCTGTGGCACACCGCACTGGAGGGGGATGGAAGAGGAGCGGCTTTCGCCTTCCCATACTTGATAAGAGCGTCGGGAGAGAAAGGACGAGAGCCACTTCAGGGCTTTGCCCTTAACTCCAACAGTCCCGAGGCGGTGGATTAGAACCTGGTGGCTGACCGTATCAAAGGCCGCACTTAGGTCTAGGAGGACCACTGCCACTGATCCTCCTGAGTCGATGATTTCCCTGGTTCTTTCCACTGCCACAAGGAGTGCAGTGTCTGTGCCTTGGCCAGGTCTGAAGCCAGTCTGCGAGTCGCTGAGAAGATGGTTTGACTCGAGATATTGCGACAACTTTTTGTTAACTAATTTTTCGGCGACTTTGCCTATCCAGGGGAGAAGTGAAATGGGTCTGTAGTTGGAGAGGTCAGTGGGGTCAAGCGACGGTTTCTTGAGAAGCGCTTTGACTACGGCTTCCTTCCAGGTGGAAGGGACCACTCCTTGTTCCAGTGAGATATTGATCAGGGCAGTCAGTTGAGGGACTATAGTCTGCATGATAGTTTTTGCGAAACGTATGGGGACCGGGTCGCTAGGGGCTCCGCTCTTGGTTGAGGCAAATGTGATTCTTACTTCTTCTTCCGAAACCGGGCCGAGCGACTCTAGAAAGGGTTTGTCTACGGGAGGCGTCTGCTCCTTGGCTCTTTCTGAGATGTTGGAGTTGGCAGGTGGGAGGGAGGAGAGTATTTTTTTTATTTTTTCATCAAAGAAGGAGGCCAACATGGCGCATTTTTCCTCGGCTTCTTTGGGGTCCATGGGTTTCTGGGGGGGGGCAGGGACACGGAGGAGTTCTTTAAAAATGGAGAAGGTCTCCTTGGATGAGCAGGCAGAGTTTTTTATCTTTTCCTCGAAATAAGTCCTTTTAGCGTCATGTAGGGCTTGTTTGTAAGCTTTCATGGAGCAGAGGTAGACGCTTTTCTCTTCAGCTGTTTTGTATTTTCTCCATAGGCGTTCTGTCTTTTTGCAATGCTTTTTGAGAGAGGCAAGGGCGGGTGTGTACCAGGGGGAGGGACTAATTCTTTTCATGTGTTTTAGCGAGCTAGTCAGTGGAATGGAGCTGTCTAGAGGTTGGACTAGCCAATCCATGAGTTCTCTGTCCGCGGTATTAGGGTCCGTGGACAAAGGGGGGATGGTATTGCGTAGTTTGGCTTCCCATTCCTCTGGGACTAATTTATGCCATCGTCTGGTTTGTACCCTGGTTTTATAAGAAGGCCCTGGAGATGTGTCGAGTGGCCAGTGCATGGGAATCAGCATGTGGTCTGTCCAGGGCAGGGGGGTGGGGTCCTGGGCGTACAGGTTCGCAATGTTAGAGAAAATGGGGTCTAGGAGTTGGCCCTTCTCGTGGGTGGCTTTAGGATTTTGCAGGAGGAGGTCAGCTGTGGTGAGATCAGCAAGCAGGTTTGCTGCGGTATTATTCGTGGGGTCCAAGAAATGAATATTAAAGTCCCCTAAGAGGAGGAAATTAGAGACCGAGATGGACTTGAGTAAGATATGGTCAATCAGAGTGCTGGTAAATTCCCCTAGGGATCCTGGGGGTCGGTACACAAGTATTCCGGAAAGGGAGGTGGAAGGGGAGATCTGGATTGTGAAGTAGCAGTTCTCACAGTCTTTAACAGATCCGGTCTCGATTCTGCATTTGAGGTGATCTTTGAAGAGTATGGCTAGGCCTCCGCCTCTACCGATTGGCCTATTTAGGCAGCATATTTGGTAGCCGGGGGGAGTTGCATTGGCCACATCGAAGTCGTTGTGCGGGGTTAGCCAAGTTTCTGTCAAAAATAGCAGATCTAGCCGCGAGTCCTGGACAAGGATGTTGATTTCATGGGCATGCTTTACCAGGGATCTGCAATTCAGAAGACCGAGCCGGAGACCTGGGTGGCATTCCGTTTCCTCGAGGTTATTACAGAGGGTGCATCCTACATAGGGTGTGTCCTCCTTGTGGATATATTTGCACTGGGGGTGTTTTCCACGGTTCCAGGCAAGCAGTGAGTCTCTGGGGTATGAGATGCCATTTTGCCGATTGGGCATAGTGGCTAGGCCTAAGGCCGTCTTGGCCCGGACGGGCCCAGACGGGCTTGCCTTTGGCGCGCCTTCGGCGCGCTGACGGCGCGCCCGCTGCGCCCGTCCGCTGCGCGTCCGGTAGTTGCACATCTTAAATGTGCAGAAAAAGGGGCGGGTGGGCGTGGCCTAAGTGGGCGTGGCCTCTCTCCCTCGCCGAGAATGGCGGCAGGGAAGTTTGTTTGATGCTTAACGTTGCAGCGAGGGGGTCGCTGTTTTAGTGACTGAGAGCCCGCTTCAGGAGGAAAACGGGTGAGTGAGGTTCAGTTAAAAGTACAGAGTATTTCGGCGAAATTAGTGACACAAATGCAAATTTTAAAAATGAAAGGTTTCTCTCCCGGCTTCCGCCTCAGGAGCTGTCAGGATTCTAAACAAGTTGCGCTGAAGGCAGCGTTTAAGTACCGAGGGCGGCGGGTGGGCGTGGCCTAAGTGGGCGTGGCCTCTCTCCCTCGCCGAGAATGGCGGCAGGGAAGTTTGTTTGATGCTTAACGTTGCAGCGAGGGGGTCGCTGTTTTAGTGACTGAGAGCCCGCTTCAGGAGGAAAACGGGTGAGTGAGGTTCAGTTAAAAGTACAGAGTATTTCGGCGAAATTAGTGACACAAATGCAAATTTTAAAAATGAAAGGTTTCTCTCCCGGCTTCCGCCTCAGGAGCTGTCAGGATTCTAAACAAGTTGCGCTGAAGGCAGCGTTTAAGTACCGAGGGCGGCGGGTGGGCGTGGCCTAAGTGGGCGTGGCCTCTCTCCCTCGCCGAGAATGGCGGCAGGGAAGTTTGTTTGATGCTTAACGTTGCAGCGAGGGGGTCGCTGTTTTAGTGACTGAGAGCCCGCTTCAGGAGGAAAACGGGTGAGTGAGGTTCAGTTAAAAGTACAGAGTATTTCGGCGAAATTAGTGACACAAATGCAAATTTTAAAAATGAAAGGTTTCTCTCCCGGCTTCCGCCTCAGGAGCTGTCAGGATTCAGTAGCGGGATCCAGTCCCTACTCCCCACCCAGTGTATACTATTAAAATAACATCTTAAGTTGAGTTCCTTGCGTAAATTCATGATACAGAACATCACATAGGACCTCTACAACTCTTTACTCAGTCTCTCCTCTCTCATCAATGCCATTCAGACCTTGCGCCTCTGGACTATCATTCTCCTCTAGTGGTCCCTCCTGTGCAACAGGTAAGCTTGTAGGGGTCCCCATATGTTTTTAGGTCTAGAAGACAAGGGTTGAGTCTCCGCATGTATCTTGCTCTGGTCTTGACAATATATCATATTGTGAACCCACTCTTTACATTTAGGGGCGCGCCCTCTCCCCATCTACAGTCAAGCCTCCTCTTTGCTATTCGTAATGCCACATCCATAAATTTGCGGCTAGATTTTGGTATTAGTGCAGTGTATCCCAGCAGAAAATCCCAAAGGGATCTGTAGGAACTCCCATGTCCAACATTCGCTCTAATGCACCATGCACGTCCTCCCAGTATTGTGCCACCTGTGGACATTCCCACGCTAAGTGGAAGAAACCGGCTCCCGATTGTCTGCAGCGTTCACAGCAGTCATTGTCAGCTAATCGAAATCTATGTTTCCGCATCGGGGTATAATACATTCTATGTAGATATTTACAATGGATGATCTTAAAGCGGCAACTGGCTGTCATGCACCCGGTAATACTACAGCAATACTCCCATTGTTCATCAGTGATGTCACTCCCGAAGTGTTCGTTCCAGTGCCCCCTTGCCGTGCTCGTGATTTCAGGTGTGTGCGCGCGGAGGCTTTCATATATTCGCGACACCAAATGTGCACCATCACTGCTGCCCACTACAACATTCAGGGGAGCAACGCAGTCCGGCTCCCTCGGGTAGTCTGGGAGGAGAACTCTCATGCTCTCTCTCAATCTTACGTAATAAAAAACCTCAAGGGGGCTAGGAGTGTGCTCACCAAAAAAGCAGTCACGAGTACGAAATTCATTTGCAACGAACAGGTCCCCCCAAGATGTTATGTGTAAAGCACAAGACATTCTCTGGAACCCAGCCTCCGGTAACAGCACTACCCCTGGATGATAGGTAAGAGGCATGCGTGGTGTATACAGTAGGGGTGCCCGAACTTTACGCAGCAAACTCTGCCAAGCCTCTATCGTGCAGGATACTGTGGTTGGGGGGGGGGATCCAACACCGTCGGGGGTCCATATACAACACCGCTCAGCGGAATAAGGTGTGCTATCCAGTCTTCGACCGTGATCTGGGGCATATAGCGAGTGGGTTTCACCCAGTGATATAGGTAATGGGCCTGTGCACTGATGTAGTATGTCTCAAAATCCGGAACGTCAAACCCACTCTTACCATATGGTAGTGTTAAAACCGTCCATTTGAGCCTTGACTGTCGCCCTCCCTACACCAGCCTAATCAGTTCTGATTGTAGAGTCTTAAAAAAAAAAGGCACCAGGATAGTTAGGTATGTTGAGGAAGTAATATAAGAAACGTGGCAAGATTACCATTTTAATAAAGGAAACTCTACCAGACATGGATGGAGGCAGTGCTATCCATCTCGTAATAGTGTCTGTCAATTTTGATATGGCTGTTCCATAATTGAGTCTCAATGTTTCTTCCCTATCTTTAGAGAGCTGGATCCGCAAATAGCGCAAATCACCGCTGCACCATTCCAAAGGGAAGTCCAATGGTAACTCTCGTACTGCTAGGGTCAGTGGAAAGAACTGATTTCCCCCAATTAATTGAAACTCCGGATAGTCTGCCGAACGCAATGAATTCTCGCAACAATGCATTCAGCTTGTTTTCAGGGTCTGCGATATATAAAGTGACATCGTCTGCATATAGGGAAACTCTACCAGACATGGATGGAGGCAGTGCTATCCATCTCGTAATAGTGTCTGTCAATTTTGATATGGCTGTTCCATAATTGAGTCTCAATGTTTCTTCCCTATCTTTAGAGAGCTGGATCCGCAAATAGCGCAAATCACCGCTGCACCATTCCAAAGGGAAGTCCAATGGTAACTCTCGTACTGCTAGGGTCAGTGGAAAGAACTGATTTCCCCCAATTAATTGAAACTCCGGATAGTCTGCCGAACGCAATGAATTCTCGCAACAATGCATTCAGCTTGTTTTCAGGGTCTGCGATATATAAAGTGACATCGTCTGCATATAGGGAAAAAGACATCTGGCGCTGAAAGCATCGGAATGCACTCCCCTGATGGAGCTGTCACACACGACACGCCAATGGTTCAATCGCGATGGCGAACAGTAGGGGGGATAGTGGGCAACCCTGCCGGGTACCCCTAGTGATCTTGAGTGCATCAGATAGGTGCCCGTTCGCAAGCACTTTCGCGCAGGCTCCATGTACAGCAGCTGCACCCATGATATAAATATAGCAGGAACCCCCATTTTATGTAAAACAGTAAAGAGATAGCTCCACTCTACGGAGTCAAACGCATTGGAGGCATCCCAAAAAATCGCGGCTAGGGTAAACTCCGGTGCAACCGTCTGTATGAGGGAGAACAACGTACGTAAATTGTGAGAAGTCGCTCTCGTCGGGACAAAGCCCGATTGTTTAGGGAGTATGATTTTAGTCATTAGTAGTGAGAGCCTCGTGGCTAATACTTTAGCCAGAATTTTTGCGTCACAATTGATTAGAGACAGAGGCCTGTACAAATCACATCGTTTAGGGTCCTTTCCTGGCTTCAATAGGGATGTGATCACTGCCTCACGCATAGAACGGGCGGAATCCCTACCTCCAGAGAGTCTTCAAAGACCTCTTTCAGCACAGGCGCCATGATGTCAAGGTAACATTTATAGAATTCAGCGGGAATGCCGTCTGATCCTGGCGCTTTGCCATTCCCTAGTGACATTATGGCATCCTTGATTTTGTCCATCTCGAACGGTGCACTTAGGAAGGCTCTATGCACGTCGCTTAACCAACATAGTGCCAGCTCCCCCAGAAACCCATCTAAATCGACCTCCCCAGTGGATTGCGAGGTGTATAAGTGTGCATAGTGCACCTGGAGTGTCATCAGTATCCGGTCGCTGTCTCTACAGATCTCACCCCCTTGATCAACAATCTCCAATATGGCATTGGTGCCTCTGTCAATCTGCACAACCTCAGCCAGTGCCTTCCCTGGTCGTTCCCCCTCACTGTATTTGCGAGCGACCCAGTATTTGCTTCTAAATTTTGCTTCGCGCTTCGCCTCCTCTTCGTATTCAGTCAGTTTAGTGCGAAACTGCTGATGAGCTGCTCCACTATTCCGTCCCGCCATCTGCCTCTCCAGTGCTTGCATCTCCCTTTCTAATTTAGTTAAAGTATGTCGGATATCCCGGAGTACCCCAAAGCTTTTGGTCATACACCATCCTCGAACTGTGACCTTAAAGGCCTCCCAGATTGTCCCAACACTATCTACCGAGTCTCAACACTATCTACCGAGTTCTTGTTACGGGGGAAGAAATCCTCTACATCCTCCCTCAATTTTTCGTGAAGTACGGTATCTAGTAATGCCGTGGATTGAAGTCGCCATGTACGCTTAGGTCGATCCTATCCGGTCATCTTCAGCGTGACCAGGACAGGACAATGATCCGACTGGGTTCTAGCAAGATGTTGAGCCTCAACAATCCTAAGTGCTAAACCACTAGTTAAAAAGCAATAATCCAGTCTCGCCCACGTACCCGTGTAGGATGTAAAGTGCGTACCCTCCTGGTGTGTGGGGTGTATGTATCTCCAACTGTCCACAAGGCCTCCCTCTTCTATAATGCCCCTCAGTGCCTCTCGCATCCTAGGGTGATAGTGTGCCTGACCGTCAGTCCTATCCATGGACGGCACCATTGCCACGTTAAAGTCGCCTCCCCAGACGATCTGTCGGGTCCCAGCATCTAGTATCTTCCCCCATAATAGCGTGAAGAACCCCGGATCATCCGTATTTGGCGCATAGCACAATTGTAATGGAATCTCCCCCCAGCCGGCCCCATAGTATAACATAGCGTCCTTCCTTGTCCACCTGTTGACCCAGCAGTGTAAAGGGGACCGAGCGACGTGTCAGTATGGCAGTACCCCTAGCATAAGAAGAATAATTACAAAACACCAGGACTCCTGCCCATCTGCTGGCAAAGGTGGGGTTAGGCAGTGGGGCCATATGAGTCTCCTGCAACAGCATTATGCTTACGTTATGCCTGTCTAGATAATCCAATACCTGTCTGCATTTTCGAGGGTCCTTAAGTCCTCTAATATTCCATGATAAAATCGTGCAATTATTAGTGATAACTAGTGTTTGCGAGTGGCCCAGTGGCAGTGGGCTGGCTCCCACGCTCAGAGAGCAACTTGTGGCATTTCCTGCTCTGTGCCCCGCTGATTGCGAACGGGTCGCGCTTTTTCGCTTTGGCTGAATTTTATACTGTTTTAATCATACCCTTTCGTTATGCAGGCTAAATAACTTTAAAACTTACTTTCCCAAGGTAAGCTGCTGGCTGGGGGCTGCCTGGAACCGCCGGTTCCCAGCGCTCGCGGGCGCCATCTTGGATTGGGTTTGTTCCTTCGGAGTGTAGCCCTGACACTCCACCCTCGTCCCGCCCCTATTTAGGAGCGCGTGTTGACTTCTGCTCCGTGTTTGCGAGTGGCCCAGTGGCATTGGGCTGGCTCCCAACGCTCAGAGAGCAACTTGTGGCATTTCCTGCTCTGTGCCCCGCTGATTGCGAGCGGGTCGCGCTTTTTCGCTTTGGCTGAATTTTATACTGTTTTAATCATACCCTTTCGTTATGCAGGCTAAATAACTTTAAAACTTACTTTCCCAAGGTAAGCTGCAGGCTGGGGGCTGCCTGGAACCGCCGGTTCCCAGCGCTCGCGGGCGCCATCTTGGATTGGGCTTGTTCCTTCGGAGTGTAGCCCTGACACTCCACCCTCGTCCCGCCCCTATTTAAACGGCCCTTATGTGTCAGCGCAGCGGACGAGCGCAGCGGGCGTGACGTAGGCGTGCCGGAGTTGCGCCTGAGTTAAGCCCGTCTGCGCCCGTCCGCGGCAGGCTGGGGCAAGGGGCCTGTTACTTTGCTCCCCCTCTTACTTACACTCGCACAGCCCTTGTCTCTGCCCACGACCCCGCCACCCCCCCCCCATCCGTCCCTAAACTGCTACTTCACAACCTGTTCACGACCAGAACTACCTTCCCGGAAATCCTTCCTTCCTTTCCCGACCAATGTTCTCCCCCTCCGCACTCTTTGGCCCGGACCCCATCACCCCCTGGCCCCTCTTCCTCCCCACTGTCCTTGGTGTACCTCAACACCCGCTCTTTGGTGCGGCACCGATCAGAAATATTCTATCTTCTGGATTCAGAACAGCCGGACGTTTTGCTCTTGACTGAGACCTGGCTCACAGATGGTTCGTCCCCAGACATCTTGGCAGCCATCCCCCCAGGCTATTACATTCTGCAGACCAATCGCCCTACTGGTAAAACGGGTGGCGGGGTTGCAGCCATCATCAGACACCCCCTCAGGTTCTCCCCAGTGCCCTTTCTCAGCATCTCTTCTACTGACTGTCTCGTACTAAGACTGGAGCAGCCTGGGTGCTCGCTCATATGTGTGCTGATCTACCGCCCCCCTCAACCCATGCCTGACTTTTCTATTCAGTTCGGCAATCTGATCACCCAGCTTACCATCAGCAACTCCAACGTGCTGGTCCTAGGCGATTTTAATTACTGGCCGGCAGACACTCACGAAACTTCTGACTCACGCGTTTTCTCTGATCTTATGCGGAGTCTCAACTGCACCCAACACATACATGTACCCACGCATGTTAAAGGCCACACTTTAGATCAAGTCTGAACCACCTCTCTTGCCATTTCTGTTCCCCTCGTCTCTCCCTGTCTTTGGTCAGATCACCACCTCATTACCTTCTCCTTAGCTATGCCCCTCCCTCTCACTGTTGCCCGCCAATCCAATTTCCTGGCACGTAATTGGAATAAAGCTGACCTCAACAAATTTACTGCTCTTCTGAGCTCTTCGTCCCCACCCATCACTGGACCCAACACTTCCACCGACCTCCAGTCCAAAACCCTCACACATTGGCTTACCAATGCGGCCGACTCTGTGGCACCTTTAAAACTCGTCAAGACAAGGCGCAGACATGACGCCCAAAAGTGGTTTACCGCTGAGCTTAGCGCACTTAAACTTAGTCTTCGCCAAGCAGAGAGACACTGGCGCCAGGATTATTCCCCTGCATCCAAAGAGCTTTTTTCGCTTCGGCTGAAGGAGTACAAAAAATCAATTACTGCGGCTAAATCTTGCTACTTTTCAAGCAAAATCATGAACTCCTCCAACAAATCTAAAGATATTTTTTCCATAGTGGACGAACTATCTAACCCGGAAAGAGTTGCCCTAGCCCCCCTCCCTTCCCAACCCTTGTGCGACTCCCTCAACCAATTTTTTGTTGAGAAAATTATCAAAATTAAAGCCAGCATTTCCATTTCTCCTCCGGCTCCCACATCTTTTTGTGTTCCTAGTCACTCTCACACCCACACTCTTACTCACATCCCTCTCATTTCAAAGGATAACTTTTTGTCACTCCTACACAAAGTTTCCTCTGGCTCTCCCAGCGACTGTTGCCCCCCGCCCCGGTCCTCCGAGAAGCCTTCACCTCTTGTCCGGACCCCCCCCTCGCTCTTCTGAACAACTCTTTGACCAGGGGGGAGGTTCCTGGACCCTTCAAACAGGCTGAGGTGGTCGCCATTCTGAAGAAACCCTCGGCAGACCCCTCCATCATGAGCAACTATCGCCCAATCTCCCTTCTTCCTTTTCTTAGCAAAGTTCTAGAATCACAAGTCACTCAGATTCTCAGTTCTTTTGTGGAAGACTCTGGTGCCCTGGACCCCCAGCAGGCTGGATTTAGACCCGCGCACTCAACAGAAGCAGTCATTCTTTCTGTCATGGAGGAATTGCGCAGGGGAGCGGCGGAAACATCTGCCAGGCTCTGGTCCTCCTGGATCTGTCGGCCGCCTTCGACACGGTCGACCATGACATCTTGGTCGACCGTGTCAGGGAGGCTGGCATCCAGGATACCGCCCTGGACTGGGTCCGCTCCTTTCTGACTCAACGCCATCAAGCCGTCAGACTTTCCCAGTTCTCTGCTTCCCAGGTTAAACTCACCTGTGGTGTCCCGCAGGGTTCTTCCCTGTCCCCCCTCCTTTTTAATTTGTATCTTTCCCCACTTATCCGTGCCCTCCGGCAGTTCAATGTCACAGCGTTCAATTACGCTGATGACATACAACTAATTTTCAACATTGATTCCTCTGCTGATTCCATTTCTACTTTCCAAAACACCCTCTGCTTTATCAGCAATTGGATGAGCTCAAACCATCTGAAGCTCAACCCCGACAAGACCGAGCTGGTTCTTGTCGGGGGCCCTTCCAACCCCTGGGACTCCTCCTTCTGGCCGGTCAGCCTCGGCAGTCCACCCCGCCCTGCCAACTGCGCCAAAAGTCTGGGAGTCGTCATCAGCAGCGACCTTTCTATGACGCCCCAGATCAGCGCGGTAGTCTCCTCCAGCCATTTTCAATTAAGGAAAATTAGGAAAATCTCCCGGCTTCTCACTTTCGAGGCCCTTACCCTAGCCTTGCTAGCGTTAGTAATATCGAGGCTTGACTATGCCAACGCGCTCTATGTTGGCATTCCAGCCTACCAGCTTAGGCGGCTTCAGCTCATTCAGAATCAGGCTGCCCGCCTGACACACTCTCTCCCAAGAGATCAACATGTTCGCCCCCTCCTGAAGAGCCACCATTGGCTCCCAGTGGCCGCCCGCTGCAGGTTCAAGCTGGGCTGCATCATTTTCAAAGCCCTTGCCGGTCAGGGCCCCCACTTCATCTCTTCCCTCCTTCAACCCTATGTTCCCCCTCGCACTCTCCGGTCTTCCCAACTGGCCCTGTTATCTACTCCCAGATATAAGAGGAAGAAACATGGCGGGCTGAAGTTCTCCTATCTGGCCCCCACTTTTTGGAACTCCCTCCCTCTGTCCCTCAGACTGTCCACTCCGTACCCCAAATTCAGATCTTCTCTCAAAACTTTTCTTTTCACCGAATCTTACCAATAAAACGTCCTCTGCTGCTTCATCTGCTCTCTTCATTATGGCGCCAAGAAACCTAATGGTGTTAGCTGCGCCTTACAAATCTCTTTAACATAACATAACATAACATAACATAACATCACCCATCAGAAAAATCCATCATGCATGCATCACACCACCACAAGTATCGCCATGATGTCTCCATCCGCCCCTCTCCAATGCTGCTCTGTTGTGTGAATTGTGTTAACCATCAAAAGCTTAACTTGTAACTTTTCCCCCCCTCCCTTACTGAGGTCTCCCCCCACTTGCCATCTGCACCGGTATGTGCCCATGGTTCCTTGCCAACCCATCCCACCAATAACTACCAACTTCGCTATGCATAGTCAATCTGTGCTGCTCGTAGTTTCTTTTTCACCTCCAGAAATTTGCTACGCTCTTCTTGGACTAGTGGAGTGAAATCCGGATAGATCAAAAACGTCACACCATCGTATACCAATTTCTGTTTTAAGCGTGCAGCCCGTAGGGCCACATCGCGGTCACGATAACTCAGCAGGCGCTCGATGATTGGCCTAGGCGGTTGGCCAGGCTTCGGTTGTGGGCCCAATGATCTATGGGCACGCTTGACTATGAATTGCTCAGAAAAGGCCTAGACTCCAATCGCGACCTGTAACAGTTTCACAATATAGTCCTTCATACGTCCCGTGTTGGTAGATTCCGGAATGTTGACTACGCGTATGTTGTTTCCTCTACTACGGGCTTCCAAATCTACATTTTTTGCCGCGATTGTCCGAAGTATGTTGTCTATACGTGTCACTCTCGTTGCGTGACTGGCGGTGGCTTCATCCGATTCTGAAATGCGTCTTTCCGCCTCGGTCAACCTTTCCTCGTGGAGATAAACCTTGTGCGAATAAACAAAGTGGAATCCACTCAAAGTGATAGTGATCCCTAGAGTGATGGGGAACACAGTGTTGTTTAAATGCCCCTCACACACCAACAGGCCCCTTGGTGTCATGCTTCATCATCGGGGCCTTCGCACCCCTCTACGGGATGCGGCGTGCTGCGACTCGCGAATACGCAGGAGCACTTGAAGTGAACTATGTGTGGGGTGTGTGTTTGTTACAAAAGTGTGAGTGAGGTGAGGTGAAAAAAGGGTGAATGGTTAAAAAATACCTGGCACGTGGGAGGAAAAAAATACTTTATTTAAATCCCCGGCTGGTATTATTAAAACAAAAGTGCAGGGCGTGGTTTAAATAGATACATATTAGGGTATCCAGACCACTATATCAAGATGTCAACATGTTTCGGAGGTCACAGCCCCCTTCTTCAGAACAAGGGTTAATGCACTTACCCTCCCCTTACTCACATGTAAAATGTAAAAGTGTTATTAAAAATTATTACCACAATGTGTAATATTCCTAACAATGTTTTTGTGTTAGTGAATGTCGTTGCGCCCAATAGGCGTTAGAACCTGTGGAAACAAAATCATAGATAAACATACAAATCTATAATGCACAAGCCACTAGAGAAGGAAAAAACTTCTCTGAGAACATCAAGGTTGAACCAAAAATAATGGGACCCTGGAAAAGAAAAACACAAGGACACTACACAGTACGTACAAACATACAAACACAACACCAAAATTACTCTCTGCTCTGATGGAAGGAGAGCAAACATAAAGAAAGATAAGTCTTACTTAAAGTTCTCAACTACAAGACTTCATGAGCCTAAGCGTATATTGGGGGATCCTTCCTGATCAGAAATAACCTATAAAACATTAATGTCAGGGGTTCAGTTGGAAAACAGGGTACTGAAGGCACCAATTGTAAAGAAAACGACTGCTCCTCTCTGTGATCAATAACTCACGGTTACTGCAATGGCTAATCGCCTGCCTTCCCTCAACGCGGCTCCGATGAAGTGAGCTAAGATAGATTCAGGGCCCTTATATATACTGTCCCTGTAGGTAATTAGTGGTAGTAAATTGGTTAATGCGGCCCGGGGGATGCCCAAATACGGAGGTAATAATCTCCGAGCGTCCGGTGTTGCGCTAGCGGCATACACTGCTTCACGCGCATGCGCATACTAGTTAAAACGGCACGCATGCGCGGCGAACAAAGCGACCGCGCATGTGCTGATTGAGACACTATGCTGTTTCCCGGAGATGGAAAGCAGCGCGCTTTTCAAATAGCAGCCCGTGTGTAATAAGAGTAGGTGCCTCGGTGGTAATATATCCGCATTTGGAGGTTGAAAGACAACTGTCCTTAAGTTATTGAAAGGGCTCAAAAATTTGTAATAATTTTTTTAAAAAGGGAAGCCAAAGAGAGATTATTAATCAGAGGGGACCTCAAGAGGCATGGTCCCTGCTGATAGGTAATAAATCCTATCTTAGAGCTGGAGAGTACCGCTATTTGATTGCAATTTGACCCATTAGGACCCCACATTTAAGTTTTATAGATGTAACCCCAAGTATACATCAGCTGTCAGTTGCAAATGACCAGATAAAGTTTATCTGAGGAGGTTCCAAGGAATGGAGTAGTTGAGCCCAGTAGTGTCGGTTCCCAACCGGAACACCCACCGGTGCCCGAACCTTCCAGCTCTCATCACCCAACATCATGGAGGATGAACATGGACTGACCTTTAGCGAGGATGATATTGACCGTATTCTAGCAGATGACAAACCCTTTGAAGGCCTTAGTAACAGTGACCCGGGTCCTGCTGTAGCGGACTGGGATGAGCTAATGAATACCCGCAAAACCCAAATCAGGACAGCCCTTCATGGCTTACTGATGAGGGAGTATTTAAGAAACAAGATGGCCCCGCAAGGTTTATCTGTCAGCATATTACTTTCAATATCTGTGATCTTTCGGGGCATAGGCGTACCCCACATATTCGGGGGATGACCAAAAACAATCTCATACGGGGACAATCCTGTTCTAGAATGAGCTACCATTCGCATGTAAAAGAGGGCAACTGGCAGGGCTACTATCCAATCTACACCTTTTTCTGCACAGACTTTTGCTAGGCGTGTTTTCAGGGTTTGATTATGTCACAAGTGCATGGATAGGGTGCGAGTGGGGGACACATTAGCTACCTAAAAATTTCTATTACCTCAACCCTTTGCTTTAGATATAGTATTTCTATATCTAACCCTAAAATGGACACATATATTCTTATCAGTCACTCCTATGGCAGGCCTTAACAATCCTGAAGGCAGAGTGCTTGGAATCATGTGAGATGGTGCTCTGGCATGAGCTGAGCCTGTCTGCAGCTTGCGGAACCAAGTCCTAGTAGCTGTTTCATGATAACGCTATACCATATACTCTTTAGTGCATTATGAACCTCGCGGTCAAATGCTAACTTTGGCATAGCATTATCAAAACATGTCGAGTAAGGTGTCATACGAATTGGAATACTAACCCCTCGCCAATTCTGGCGACGGGGTTTGCATTCCTCCCTTCTAGAGGGACACGACATGTATGTAACTGAACCCCGGTTAAAGTTAACTCGAGCCTCAGCATCACAAAATGGATGCTGCCACCACAGACACAAGTCTGACCTCCTGCTGCTGGGAGTCCTTCCAGCGAGGGAGGATTGGACAAAGGGTTTCCTGCCTTGGGAGGTGCTAGCACCATCCCAGACAGGATTTTGTGTATTAGGTAGGACTGGGCTCAAAGGAATGAAACATGCCTGGGGCACACAAGGTGTCCCTGTGCATACACCGGTCAGAACCAGTTCCTGGGGCACTCCAGCCCCAGAGCTGGCGCAAGACCAGACAAAGGAAAGGGGGTGTAACCACCCCCTTCCTGGTCCCACCCAGAGGAGGGACCTAGTCGTAGTGCAGCCCCCTTTAGCTGAATAAAGGTAGGAGCTGGTCCCATTCAAATCAGATTAATCTTGACAACTTCCACGAAGAACTCCTGACCTTCTCCCTCCTGAACCATCAGAAGACTGAAGAATCTCCCCTATGGTCAGGGAGTGACCATCCTGCTTCGCAGGCACCATCAAGCTCCTGTGCGGTTTGCTGCAAGTCCTTCCTTCCCGGAATCCGACGACCCAGCTCAACAAGACCCGGACCTCCAGACTCCTCTGACCTCTACCCACATCCACAGCACAGCTGGGACCCATGGGTGCGATGAGCAACGTGGAGACGGCCATCTTGAGAAACCTGCACAGCGCTTCCAGCACGACCGCCGAGGGATCCTCGAGTGAGTGCACCGGGGTCTGAGAAGTCCCACACCGACGCAGCTTCTGCACCAAAGATCAGCCCCCCAGCATCCACGAGATCTGCGTGGGGCCCTTTTGCCTGGTTGCTGCATCTGCTGTTGTCTGGTCACTTGCCGGCTGGCCCGTGACCTCCGAGACGACGATCCGAAGATTTCACCACTGCTGGTCTGGTCCCCCAGACTGGCCCTTGCTTCCTTGTAAAAGAGGAGCACCCCGGACCCTCCTGGTCCGCATCAGACGCCATCTTTGTTCCACCGCGTGGCTTGCATTAGCAAAGGCCTGTTGACCAGATCGATGATCCAACACCGCCAACAGCAGCAGACTACGTGGGACAGCTCGTGCCTCCAGCCTGGTCGTAGAGAACAGCTCCTGGTCCACGCAGCTACAGAGAGAAGTGTCCCGTCCTCCACCTGACTGCGGCGACAGCACCTGGTTCCCTCCTGGCTCCAGCACCGTCACTGGCTAGTGACCGAGACTCTGTCCCCTTCCCTTTCAGGACTTCTTCTTACAAGTTCCATCCTTGGAACCACCGGACTCCTCCATCTGGCTGCCTGCCAGCAATTCCTTGTTTCAGGCATCACCGGGATCAACGCAGCAAACCCGACACCACTTCAGCCCTATGCACCCGCAGCCTGTGGGTTAGGTAACTAAAGCTTCTAGGTGCTGGAGTCAGTGTTCACTATACTAGTGTCCAGGTCCACTGTTGTTTTCCCTCCTTCCAGCCGGGTTCCTCAGGAATCCATAACTTTCTAAACTGTAACATCCAAAGACGTTGGTACGCATCGCGCGTGAGAGTTTCCACTCTGCATGGGAGTCCCTTGGGCCTCCTGCTCCTTACTTACCTAGTTTGTAGAGTAGTCCCAGCGATCCTCAAGCCTCTGGATCTCCTTACAGTATTTTCTTTCCTCGCATTCCATTATTTTGAGTATATGTGTGCGAACTCCTTATTTCCTTTTTAGTATTGTCATGTGCTTAGCCCTCTGACCTCATAAAGAGTTCAGAGGTGTATGTTAGTTAATAAATATCTGTGTATTTTCATAACAACCTGTGTGGTGTCCTTTCATTTGGTATTCAAGGGGTTATATGTGGTAAAACAGCTGGCTTCACATGCCATTCAGAGTTTAGCCTAAAGACTGCTCTTGTCCACGCTACTAGGATAGCTGGTCTATAAGGTTGACTTACAACCAATCACCATAAGGGTTGTTTGGACTGATACAAGGTGACCACTAGAACTAGTGATCATCATATATCAGGCCAACTTCTCACACTATGTACAGCAGATGTGAGGTCGTTATACACCTCCATCCTTCATGCCGGCGGCATTGAAGCAATGGAAAGGGCTGTCTTAAACATGGATATTGAACTGGCGATGCAAACATTTCTTATGGAACTCATAATTTTTACCCTGTACCAAAGCTACTTTGAGTACCAAAATGATTGGTACCTTCAACTGTCAGGGACCTCAATGGGTAATTGTGCCGCACCAATATATGCTAATATCTATATGAAGCAATACGAGGATATCAACATCTACTCCGACCCAAACTGGACTGACAACATCAAACTCTTAGTACGCTACATAGATGACGTATTCATACTATGGAACAACACCAAAGAAAAGCTACTTGATGCCTTAACGTCTCTCAATAGCATTGATGATAGATTTGTCATCAATCTCCCAGGTGAACTGAATCCTATCACCTTCCTCGATGTACAGATCACTTTGACCCCCACTGGCATTGAAATGGATGTAGACCGAAAAAATACTGATAGAAATAACACCTTACACTTTTCAAGCTTTCACCAAGCCTCATTAAAGCGTCATCTACCTTTTTCCCAGATACTACGTGCCGAAAGAATCACGTCTAATGAAACCAAAGCTACATTATGCATCAGAGATGAGTGAAAGGTTCAAAGCCAGAGGCTATCCGCAATCTTTGATTGAACAGGCTAAAACTCGAGCATCCCTCATTCCTAGAGAGGAACTACTGAAGCGTACCAACAAGCCCGAAACTAACAGGATGGTCTTGGTGTCGAAATTCTCAACATCAAGTGTAGCTTATAAAAACATCATCCTAAAATATTGGCCAATTCTCAGTATGGAGCCGGATTTTAACGCTTTGTTCTAAGATCCACCCATCTTCGCATATACAAGGAGTAACAACTTGAGAGAAATACTGACTAAAGAAATCCCGACACCTTGTATATATAAAGGAACTATGCCTTGCATGAACTGCAATAACTGTAGTTATGTGATTAAAGGTAACATAATTACACACCCTATGAAGGGTTTTAAGATCAAACTGCAAACCAAGGCGACATGTGACACAGTAAATGTAATCGAATTGATTAAATGCCCTTGTGGCAAAGCATACGTGGGTAAAACTCAAAGAAAAGTCAAAGTTCGGATCAATGAACATAAATTCAACATCAGGACAAAAAATGCAAAGTCAGCTATTTCTTTACACTTTCACGAAATGAAGCATCACATTTCGCAACTTAGATTTTTGATTCTCGAGACTTAACAAAAGTGAGGGAAGAGACAATAATATATTCTTACTACAGAGGGAAAATGCTTGGATTTATAAGATGCAATCTATGAGGCCCTTTGGCCTTAATGACTATCGAATTTTCTTGTTACCTGTAATAGGACCTTAGTAGGTCTTTCCTGATGCTAGTTCTCTGTTATGGGCTTATTACATGTTTATTTTATTGTATACTTTACAAATGCACATGCTATATCACAAATCAACTATTGTTCACTTTTGCGACACACTTTTGTCTTTCGTTGTTTTTTCATTCGCCCAAAATGGCCGCCACAGCCTTAACATTCTTGAACCTTTTTTATGTCTGAGGTTCGCGTTAATCCAACCTATATCTAGCTTCACGTCCGTTTACTTCCTGACACGCCCATCGCGTCAGTTTGCAGACTATATCTAGCTTCACGTCCGTTCACTCCCTGACACGTCCATCGCGTCGTTTTGCAGACGCCCGATTATTTTGGATCCTCGTGTAAACGATAATGCAGGATCAGATGCTCCGCCACAAGTTAGTCTGATGTACGCTATGCCACCAAGCTGGGTTGAGTCCGTTTTGCAACTATGCTTAATGGTAACTATTATTTTTTTCACAGCTAATCTTCAAAGCTGTATCGCCATTTCGTAAGTTTTTGGATTTTCCGATTACTCTCACGGTTTGTTAAAATGCATGCACTCGTCGTTTTCACCATCACTACACTAACGTTACTCTGATTCACCACACGGTTGTTTGTTTAAACTACCATTGATTACTGTTCTATGGATTGACATATCATGTACAGCATTCTTATAGCTATATCCTTTGTTTTAGAGCTCCCCGATGAAGGGCAAAGCTGCCCGAAATGCATTGGAGCACATTTGAAGCATCTTTGAACCATACCTGATTGATTCAGAAAATGAAAATTTAATTACGGAATGAAGGATAATTACAAATCATTGAATGAACTAAATATATTCAATAAATGTTGAAACTTCGAACATTATACATTTAAAAGGAGTCCATTTATTTGAGGAATCCAAGGTGTGCCCTACCTAGGGATGCATTCCGATTTTTTTGTTTGCACTATATGAATACTTTGTTCAAGAATGACTAGTTGACTGTCAAATGCTTTGGCAGCATCGAAGGTGATTATTGTTAAAGGTTTTTTTTCCACAGGTTGCGATATCTATTGCAACGAAAAGTTCATGAGTTATATCTTGTATTTGCCTTCCCTTCACAAAACCCTTTTGGTCAGGGTTTAACAGTTTGGTCATTACAGTGGCTAGCCTCCTTTTTTTTTTTTTTTTTTTAAATTTTTGTAAACCTTTATTGTGCATTAGGCAAAGAACAAATACGGGCCCACAACCAACAGGCCGGCCACGGATACGTTTGTTGCACCAAAGCAAGCAATACGGTGACACAGTAACACATTAGTACGACATGCGAGCATTTAAAAGTTACACTGTCATGTCATGTGATCCCGCGTCCCAGGAGTAATGAAGGTTCGTTTTACATTTTAATAGCAGCTATTGAAATTCGACATTTTAGTTTTTTTATACAAACAGAAAGCTAAGAAAGTGGAGTCCGTGCAGGCGTGAAATGACAGTAGCAGCAAGTTAACCACGCAATCAAGTTACTCAATAGTCAAGTCCCTCACGGCAGCATGGCAGCTCGAAAGTAATGCAGCAGGAGTTACACATCAAACATCATATCAATATCCACCGCCACCCACCCCAAAACTGCAGCAGACACGGACCCAAGATAGAATAAAGAAAGAGAGACAAAACAAAGGAAAAATTTAAGGCACCATGGAAACCGAAATCAAGAAACTAAAATCCCATCCCCCAACCCACCACCCTACACGCATGCAGAGGCTACGTCCTACCCCCTCCCCCCCCCCACCCCAGCAGTGTGTCTGTCGCCCAATAAACCCGAAATATAGGACAAGGAAGAAAGAGGAGAAAAGAATAAGGAAGAATTATAACACCTAAATATAGAGAGTAAGAAAAGAACATTCTAATCTAGTACTCCCATAAAAAAAACAAGTCGAGAGGAGGTCAGTTCCACATACTCCCGGTCACCATCGGCCCATAAACATCCCCTACCCCAATTATCATCAGCACGATAGAACTAGCAAACAATACTGCAAATGGTGAGAGTCATTTCTAAATGTGTATACAAAGCAGACAGAAAGCAGTCCCAACCCAGTCCCCGCCCGCCGGTATGTCAATTACACTAAAAGAAACTGCCTAGCCCTGGCCCGATCGTGGATGTCCCCCCACTCCCACCCCCCGTGAAAAGCCAACACCCTCGGAGACAAAGAAACAAAATGGCCGCATTGAGAGAGGGGGAGGGACATGAGCGCAAAATGGACGTCGCCAGCCTCCAAGAAGTTAATTGTCCTCAGTTGAAAGTCCCTCCGATACAACCAGATGGTAAAAGTTCCACAACGGGGAGAATGAAAACCCCAAAGACAGAGCAAGCAAGGGGGCGAGAGGCCATGTATCTGGTGCCCAAAACAGTGGCGATGTTGAACAAGGCAGAATGTCAGTCTCGGAACGAGAGGAAAACAAAGTAGCACTAACCGGTCCGATGGGTGGCCTTGAGTTGCAACAAGTACCGGTGAAAACAGTAACAACATTGCTACGAACCCTCGGAGACATTGTATCCCAGTCAGCCAGCTGCAAGGGCAAATCCAAACTTTGTGGGGGACAGACCTTCCGCTCCCGCCCCAGGTCGATCACAATGGCATCAAGCTTCTCGCCCAGTGCACGATAGCCATGTTCCAGCGCCGATCGTAATTCACCCAGAGCAGCCATAACATCACAATTAGACCACGCAGGCTGCGGTTCTTTTAGCTCCAAAGCAAAGGAGGATGAATGTGATCTGGCCCCCAGCGTGGACGTGGGGTCGCAGTTCCAAGGCGAGGACGGGCAATTCCTCCCCACGTCGCAAGTAAACAGGCGTCGCCATCTTGCCGACGATCTAGTACTAGAACTGGGGGGTGGGGGGTTCACGAGGCACTACCGATGATCAATTCAAGCCCTCGGTGTCTCCAGGGTCATCTCTCGGCCAGCGGTTTTCGCATGGAGCCGAATCGACGTAGTTGGTTAGTCAGGGCGGAGGGGGGGGGGCTCGCCGATGCCAGGCAGGAGCAGCGATGGGGTCTAAGCAGCACTCCGTCGGTGCCCTACAAAGGAGTCTTTCACCCAACGCGTCCTCGCCACGCACTCGCGCTACAATTTCAATGCGCGATGCAACCTTGGCAGACTGTGCAGGACATTCTATGTCTTGAGCAAAGGCAGCGCTCCCCACACTCCGGCTCCAAGCGAACAGCCCGGCCGTCACGGAGCCCCAGAGGTCCGGCGGTGCGCAGTGATACAAGCTGGGGTCCAGGGCAGTTAGGCAATTCCAGGATATCTTCGGTTACCGGGCAGTCAGAGGACCCGAAGGAACGCTGGCGAGGTCAGCACACCTTACCGCACGTCCCGCAGGTGATTTGCTTCAGGATATCGAGCGGGATTCAAGGGCCGGCGGAGCCGAGAGCCTACACGTCCGCTCCGGTCGCCATCTTGGCTCCTCCCCCCGTGGCTAGCCTCCTTGCCATGATCTACATAAAGATTTTGTAGTCGCTGTTCAGCAATGAGATAGGTCTGTATGATTCACAGATTATTGGGTATTTTCCCGGTTTTAGGATGATGCTAATGGTTGCATCATTCCACGAGTCAGGAATTTTGTCCTGATCCTTGTAAATTATATTTAATAACTCTGTTATTGGTAAAGCCAAGGTCTCTCTCAAGGTTATATAGAATTTGTTGGGTAAGGCGTCAGGGCCGTCTGCTTTCCCTTTTTCCAGTCCTCTTATCACATCTCTTACTTCAATTGAGATTTCTTCATTCAGTTCTTCTTTTTCCTCTTCCGATAATAGTGGGAGTGGCAGGCGATTTAAATTGATTCCAATCTGTTCCTCCAAAGGGTTTATGTCTTCTTTGTATAGATTGGCGAAAAAGTTAGTGAACTCCTGCCTAATTACGGATTCCTCAGAGCTTGATTCAATTTGGTTATGCTGTTGGATGCTGGATATTTGGTTTCTGGTTTGATCAGTCTTCATTTTCCACACCAGCATTTTGCCGCATCCTTCTCCATATGCATGGTTCGATAGTTTGCTGGCTTCCCATTTTCTCCTCACTTTATTCTCAAGAATGTCAACTAGTTTCTCCTTTAGTTATTGCCTCTTCTTTTCTAATACTTCTTTGATGCAAGGGGTGGACTCAGTAGCTATTTGTGAGTCGAGTGATTGTATTCCTTCTTCCATATCTCCTATTTCCTGCTTCATAAGTTTGGATCTGTAGGCTCCCATACTTAGCAACTTCCCCCTGATTACAGGCTTGTATGTGTCCCAGGTGATTTGTTTTGATGTGCCGATTTTATTGTCTTCAAAGAAGTTAACTGTAGCAACCCTTAGTTCTTCCGTTGGCTGTGGATCTAATAGTGTAGTACGATCGACCGTCCATCTAGGTTGTGTGTTCTTTGTCATTTGCAATGTTAGTTGGACTGCTGAATGGTCGGACAAGTGAGCTGGCAAATGTTCTATGCTCCTAACATTGCCTAGTAGACTCCTATTTATTAAGAAGTAGTCAATTCTTGATTTGTGTCCAGTTTTTTTGTTGTGAAAGCTAAAGGCTGTCTTTTATCGCCTTTTTCTTTCCACATATCCATCAAATCCAAGTCTTTTTTGTAGTTGCCTAGCCACTCCTTCATTTTGGGTAGATTTGCTTGTCTTCCTGGGGGGGGGTTCTGTCCATTTTGGGATCTAATATAATATTGTAGTCACCCCCCAATATTATGTGTGAGGTTGTTGATAGGAGTTCTGTGTAAAGTCTTTGGAGGGGAGTAGGGTCATCTGAGTTTGGACCGTAATAGCCTGCTACACTGAATATATATCAGATATTCTTACTTTGGTTATTGCCCATCTTCCTTTATAGTCTACTACCTTGTGTTCGATCTTGGCTTTGAGTGATTTTTTTAAATATTATTGCTATGCCTTTGATATTGCAGTCTTGAATAGTGCTGGCATAGGAGTCGGCTCAGCTAAGATTCTTCATTATTTGGTCCCATTCCGCGCTTAGAAGGTGCGTCTCCTGTAGTATGATTATCAACTTCCTTAAGGTATTCAAGGATCCTCCCTTCTATTAGCTGTTCTAAGACCATTAACGTTCCAAGAGAGTACTTTAACTTTTTTAGAGTTTGATATCGTTTTCTTATGTTATGTTGGGAAGTGCAAGGGCTAATTTACGTTTACAGGCCCCGTGTGCTCCTTTTGTGTTGGATTGTGAGGACATTTTTTCAGGTTTTTTTCCTTAGTTTGCACCCCGCCCTTGCTCTCTTTTTGTTTTGTATTTGTACTTTTTTGTGAGATTCGTTACCCACCCTGAGGAAGCCTCCCTTCTTCTTTTTGGGCGGTATTATTCACCCTCTTTGAGCTCCATGCTTCGCCTGGGTTGCAAATTTCGCCTTTCTTGATTTTATGTTGCGGTCCGCAGTTGATCCTTAATTTGCTCTAGCAAAGTTTCGACCTCTCTGTGATCCCTGATGTTCATTTTGTTTCTCCACATGATCCTCAGAGCAGCAGGGAATTTCATTTGAACTTTGGCTCCAAGGGACTTTAGTTCTTGCATGTATAGTCCCAGTTCCCACTGTCTGTCCTGGGTGGCTTTGGACATGTCTGAGCGGATTCTGAAAGACCAGTTGTCCTTGTTTAAGGTGCCCTTTCTTAAAGCCTCGCTTCAATTTTAAAACTTACACCCTGAAAGAAAGAATCTTATTAGGATTTTCCTTGTTGTCTTCCTCTCTTTATTTTTGCCAAAAGGGTCACTGTGAACCCTCTGTATGCCTTCTGGTAGATCAGCTTATTTGGCCCAGGGGAAATACTCTTCTTGGAGTGAGACAATGTACTTTTTAATATCTGTCCCTTCAAAATTTTCTGGGACGTTTAAAATCCTCAGATTGTTCTTTCTTGCTTGATTTTCTAGCGATTCGAGTTTCTCCTTGCTTCTATCGCTGTCTCTTAACGATCTTATCTCTTTTTGGTTAGTTTCCACTTTTTTGCTGAGAGCTTCTACCACTGATGCGACCGCTGACACTCTTTCTCCTAACGCATTTAGTTGGTGATCAAGCATTTAGCATACCTCCTGGATCTTATTTTGGTTGGCTTCTGAGACTGCACATTTTTCTATCATTTCCCCCAGCATTTTGTCCATGAACTTTTCCATGAGCTTCTCAGTTTCTCACGGCGGGATGGTCTTCCCCAAAGTTAACTGCCAGTGGTTCAGCAGATTTTGCCATGATGGAGCCTCCTGGTACCTCGGTCTGTAGGCTTTTGTGAGTAGCTTTCTCTTTCTCTTTGCTCATGTTCAGGGTTTTCTCGTCTGGTGCTATAGTGTTTAGCTCTACTCTAGTAGGAGGGTTTTTTCTTAAGATGGTGACTGCGTTTGGAGCTGGAGATTTGCCTTATCTTGCAGAGCGTGGTGATTACCTCTCGCTTGGACCAGTTGCTGGACTTTGAAGAAAGATCTTAGAGAGGGGGTTACTCAAATTTTTTTTTCTATCTGGTCTTTCCCTGGGTCTTTCCCCTTCGCTGTTTTGCTTTTTGTTTTTTGTGGTTGGTAATCAGGGTTCGGAGACCCTCTCTGCTTTCTTTTTGTACTTCTAGGGACCACTGTTTGTTTTATGGGGGGGGAGGAAACTCTGCTTGGAGAACTGCTTGTTCCTAAGACAATAGCTAGATCTTATGCTGTTACCCCCTTCAAGCCCTACACGCTCTACTAGTGGTTCAATGGGGGTAGCCCAGGATGGCGGCTGGCTGGGAAGATGGCGGCTGGCTAAGAGGTCCGGTCGGGGGCTCCGTGCTCGCCGCAACCATCCACTTTAGAAATCCCTTACGCCGATGTAATTAATCAAGAAAACCGCAGTAAACGCAACTGACATTAAGGAAATTTACCTAAAGACGGTCATCTCTCTGTACTTGCCGTGCAGGTAATTCCTGGCGATTCAACGGTCTCTGGTGGTTCTGGGATGCGACCCCCAGTCACCGCCATAGCCAGCATCAAGGGAGGGACCGAAGCGAAAGACTCTATCTTCGCCCTAGCAGCATACTCTAGGCTCTGGCCGACGGCATCAGGAGCGAACAGAGACTCCAGGAGGGCGATTGGAAGGATCCCCTTCCTGTTCCCGGGCAGAAGCGGCAGTGCAGGTGCGGTAAACTCAAGCGCAGCGGTCTCGGCTGAGCCTCTTCAGTTCCGGGTGAAAAGAGTAAGAGCTGCCGGAGTGTATCCATCAGACTGCAGCGGGTGATTCCTGGGATCTCATTACAGCGGAGGAAGGAGGAAAAAACAGACCGAGGCATCCCTTACACCTTCACCAGCAGAGGCGGGGAGTTTTTGCTCCTGGGATCGGCGGACCACATCCAGGCCTGAACAGAGGACCGCACACACGCCCATGAGCAAGGTACAGGGGGGGAGAGGAGGGGAGGGTGTTGCCACGCTAGACTTGCCTGCTGGTTGTAGAGAGAGCAAGCATTTGAGAAGTGACAAGGGAGTAGGAGGAGAGGGTGCAGAGGGAGCAATAGAGGCAGAAGTTGTAACCCCACAAAACAATTCAGACAAAGTAATTTGTTACCTTGCGGCCCCTCCTCCCAATAAAAACAAGCATTGGCACAGCCAATAGCCATGTAACAGTTGATGATGTTGCACCAAGGATATTGTGCTGGATAACTAAACATTTATAAGGTCCCAAAGGCGAGACCTATTGTCTATGCCATTGCTTGTTTTCTTAAACTGCAGCTGGGCTTTGGGGTGTTCAGATTACAGTAGCCATGTCTGCAAAAGATTTCAAACTACTTGCAAAAACTTTCACTTTTAAAAACAAAGTTTAGGACTAAGGCCTACCATCATAAACTACCATAAAAAGCAAAGATACTGGGCAGACTACAGATTTAATTTTTTTTAGTTTTTGGGTTCTCGCTATAAGTGTACAGAAGATCGTGAAGTCCCTGTTTTAATCATTCAATCTGTGCAAAGACATTAAAAACTCCGAATTGCACTCATTCCAAAGCCATCTCAATAAATGTATTTGGTAGTCCGGACCGTCAGACAAGTATCAACTTCACCACCAAAACTGATCACCTCCAAATCATGTTACCCCAACAAAGGTCACTCCTATCTCTTGAAGAGCAGCACACGGGGCACAGACTAACTGCTATAAATGCGAGCAGCACTGAAGGAGGCACGATTCGAAAGGCAAGGGTCTTCGTGGTCAGCACATTCAGCTGTATTCCAAAGGGCCCATCTAGTTGCACATTTGCCTCAGCAAGTGTCAGAGCCCACTGCCCATCTAACATTATTGCAAAGTGCATGAGGGGAATGACGTCAGATGCTGAGCTGTACTGTCAAAGATGTTTTCCCTGTAGGTGATAAAATGGCAATCCTCATCACATAATAGCTTAGACTACCCAAAGTCTCATGAGACCATACATTACTCAGCACAACTGGGAACTACAAGCAAGCTCAGTCATTGTTCTCAGTCACTACCTGCAGTTCTTTTCTTCCACATCACACGTGCAGACCAGCGATCTTTTCCTGGAGAGCGCCTCCAGAAGCTGTAACCAACTGCAACATCTATTAAAAACACCTGAAGGAAGTTGCGGCAGGTGTGATGCCATTGAGCGCAGTGATCCAGCACAACCCAGAATCCACTGCAAAGCAGGAACCCAAAACTCGACAGTCTTCAGAAGTGCTTTTAACTGTGTGCTCCATTTAGTTGAATCTGTGAAGCAAGTGTGTTGGTCCGAAGCATAAAACAAAGTCTCTCTGTGCAGATGCTGTGTAAAAGAAATAAAAACAGATGCTTCTCTACTGCCTTCATTGAAACCGATAACTGTAACAGACAAGGAACTTCAAGGTCCATACATGGACAACTCAACGCAAACACCAACTTTCGCTCTATTACCAGTAAAACGAAGCAAACTCTGTGCCAATGAATATTCAGATTAATACATAAGGAAACCTAAACGTCATGCAGAGTAACATGTTGGCATTTCAATAGTAAATTAACCAGACCAGTAGTATGTCCATAAAGAAAAGTGGAGCACAATTCCTAATTTGCATGACAATCCAGGGGTGTACTAGAAATCCATACTGACAAACATGACATTTACAACATCCAATAATTTAATGTAATAAAACCGCACCCACATCTAGCTTTTGGCACTACGAATAAAAACAAAGTGATAAATATTGAACCCATGTCCTTCTTTGGCCAATTGCCCCTGCTGTGATTGGTCTGTTCGATGAACCAATGGTAATTGTACCTACTGAAAGAGTGAAGTTAATATGTCTAAACAGTGCAACACTAATTTATATGAAGAGCAACATGCGCTGGATATGGTTCCAACGTAAAAAGCAATTCTAGGTCCTCCGTTAGTATTCTGTACATTTAATTGCCATGTTTCTGTAGTAGGGGATCTCTGTGTATAGTCATAATCTAGTGAATAGTCCCGCCCATGTGCATGGACCCCGGAGCAATCCAAAAATAATCTCTTAAAGTGTCGAAAAAATGCAGAAATGCACAGACACTTAAGAGAGAATTAAAGACAGGTAATGCAGCCTATAAACAGGCTACACTGTCCAGTACTTCAACTAGAAATTCCACCAAAAATCCACAAAGAGCAAAGCCTGTCCAGATTTCCCTTGCCTCAGCAGCAAAAAAAACCTCTGGAATGATAGAGAGGAAGACATGGACAGACAAGCCCCATAGGCTGCCATTATGTGGCTCAAAACAGGATACTGTGCCTTTAAGAAAACTTTCCAGAACTTCACAGTATCCCAGAAAGCACTGCAGGTCCCTTTTACTTTCAGTTCTTTTTTTCCGGCTCCTGCAAGCAGGACCCTGGACCATTGAGCTCTCCATTTTCAAGGGTTTTTTGGTGTTTTTTTCACTGCTTTTTCAAAGTTAAGTGCCTTCTAAGTACTTTGGTGTCTTTCTCCTTGGTTTTGCACTCTGTTTTATGTCAAATATGCCTGCATTATTCGACAAATGCCCGGAATGCTCCAGGAAGAAGGCCAAATCAGATCCCCATGAGGTGTGTATCCTCTGCCTTCCATCTTCCCATGTCCCAGAGGAGTGTGTGATCTGTCAAGGCTTCTCTGGCAGGACCCTGAAGGACAGAAAGAAGATCAGGCTTCAGGGCCTTGAAGAAAGAAGGCTGAAGGCACAAGGTGGGTCTGGAGGGGCTTCATCTGCCCATGCTGAGGCCTCTGGGGGGCTCCCCAGGGGCAGAAAGACCAGCAAGCGTCCCCATTCTCCGTCTTCGTCGATTGCACCGACTACGGCGTCGAGAGGGATGACTACGGTCTGTTCCCCGTCGTCGGGGCGAAACGACGTCGACGCTCGGCATCGAAGGACCTTACAAGGCCACCATTGAAGTCTCCTGTGACTATTTCGTCGTCGAGTGATCGACGTCGAAAGGCCCAGCGTCAGCGCTCGCTGTTGAGGCGACATCGCCGTTGGCGAAAAGGAGACGATCGTCGTCTAGGAGATCCTCGTCATGGAAGCGCGGATCGCCGTCGAGGCGCAGATCGCCGTCGAGGCACAGATCGCCATCGAGGCGGCGCAGATCGCCATCGAGGCGCAGAAGATCGCCGTCGAGGCGCTGAAGAACGCCGTTGAGGCGCAGAAAGTCACAGTCGAGGCGGACGAGGTCGCCGTCGAGGCGAAGGCGTTCGACGCCGAGGAGAAGACGCTCGACGTCAAGGGACCGACGCTCGCCGTCCGGTCGCCGTTCTTCGACGCCGAAGAAAAGTGGAAGGAGGCCTGACGCCATGGGAGGTTCGCCAGCGTCCCAGGCTGGTAAAGAAGGCGGTACACCGGGCTCGGTGTATTCCGAGGTGTACACCCCATCACAGAACGTTACGCCACCGCCTCCATTGCCGAGGGGTCCCCCTCCGAGGAACCCAACTCCTCCTCCGTTACCACCAGCTCAGCCTGGACCTCGGTTGCCAGAAAAGCCGCCTCCGGTCCCTCCGAGGTCGGTCTCACTGCCTAGGCTGCCGACCCCTCCCAAGGGGACATCTAAGCCGAAGGCCCCGGCCAAGCCTAAGTCACCTGCTCCGGGTGAACCGGCGGATCGACCAAGGCAGAGGAAGTCGCGATCACGCTCCGGACGGAGAGGAAGATCGAGGAGTCAACGTAGATCCTCCACCAGATCAAGGTGTTGCCATAGGAGGAGGGGATCTAGGTCCCATATGGACTCCTCCAGGACCCGCTCCTACTCACCGACTTTGTCGGGCTCCCCAGGGACCAGGGTGTCTCCGGTGGACGACATAAGCACATTCCAGGAGGTTCTCCTGAGGGGGGCTGCAAAATTGGGTATCACGGTGACGGCTCCAACACCCACGACGTCCCTGATATTCGAAACGCTTCACAAGAAGCATTTGTCTCGCCCTCTACTACCACTAGTACCTGGATTGGTAGCACCTGCAGAGCAGCTATTCCTCACACCAGCAGTAGTGAAGGCCGCTCCCTCCCGGTTTCTGAAGAAGTACAGGGCCCCGGATTCAGACCCGGCCTTTCTGAGGATAGATCCGGTCCCTGATTCGGTGATGGTGACGGCGGCCAGGAAGTTACACTCTACCTCCCCGTCCTCCACCGTGCCGCCAGATAAAGAAAGTCAATGGATCGACTCGGCTGGAAAGAAGGCTTGTGGGACTGCGTCCACGGCCATGAAGGCGGCCAGTGATGCGGCACTGCTAGGGCGCTATGACCGGGCCCTGTGGGACTCCCTGCAACAGTTCGTGGAACTCCTGCCAAGAGACAAGAGGGAGGACTTCCAAGAGATCCTCAAGGAAGGGATGCTGTTGTCAAACCAGGTCATCAGCGCAGCGGCGGATGTCTCCCTGTTGGCTGCCCATGGTTACTGTCATGGGATCAATCGGCGGTGCCATGCTTGGCTCAGGCTCACGTCACTCAAGCCGGAGGCCCAGCAGCGGGTGGCCAATCTGCCCTTTTCCGGGGAGACCTTGTTTGGAAAACACGCAGATGATGAGATGGCCCGCATGAAGGCGGAGGCAGAGACCCTTACGGCTGTGGGCTTGGAGAAGCCAAAAGAAAAGAAGTCCTACCGCCCGTTCCAGAGATGGTTCGGTGCACAGGGAAGAGGACGAGGGCTGAACAGCAGCAGTTCCGGAGACCCTTCCAGAAGCATCAGAAGGGTAGAGGGGGACAGCGGTCCTCTACAGCGAACAAGGGCCCGGCCGGGTCGCGACCCTGAACTGTTACTTCCCCTTCATCCGTTACCCGCTCCGGTGGGGAGAAGCCTTCAATTTTTTCTGGCAGAGTGGAGAAAAATTACTCAGGACAAGTGGGTGCTGAATATTGTTTGCAATGGATACAGTCTTCGGTTCATCAGCCCGCCTCCAGCGTTCCCTCCGGTCAGCTCACAGTATCAACTGCGCGAGCTCCAGGCGGAGGCAGATATCCTGTTAAGGAAAAGGGCGATAGAAGACGTACCTCTGTCTCAAAGAGGAAGAGGTCTGTACTCCCGGTTCTTCCTGGTTCGCAAGAAGGACAAGAACGAATTCAGGCCCATTCTGGACTTGCGGCAGGCAAACAAGTGGATTCGCAGAGAAAAGTGTTGCATGCTGTAGTTGCATCAGATTTATCCTCAGTTGCAACAGGGAGACTGGCTTTGTGCAATAGACCTATAGGATGTGTACTTCCATGTGCCCATTACATGCAAACACAGGAAGTTTATGCGATTTCAAGTCAGCACCAATCATTATCAGTACACCGTACTGCCATTCGGGCTGGTCTCTGCGCCCAGAACATTCTTGAAGTGTATGGCAGTGGTAGCGGCACACCTAAGGAAGAACAAGGTGTTTGTCTACCCGTACCTGGACGACTGGTTGATCAAGGCCTCCTCCTTCTCGGAAGCTCAAGCACACTTCCAGAAGACATGCTTTCTCTTGAACAAGCTGGGGTTGCACATCAACATGTCCAAGTCTGTCCCGACACCGGTCCAATGCATTCAGTACTTGGGAGCCACCATCAATGCGCTGTCAGCAAGCGTGTCTCCTTCGGAGGAGCGACGGCGATCGATCCTTCGGAAGGCTCAGGCTCTTATGACCGCTCCATCTACAACAGTGAGGACGGTGTCTTCTCTACTGGGGTCGATGGCCTCTTGTATCTTCCTTTCTCCTCATGCACGGCTGCACATGAGACCTCTGCAGGAGTGCTTGGAGGACCAGAGGAAAGGATCTTGGGACGACAAGATACGACTGTCTCTGCATGCTCTTCTGTCTCTGAAGTGGTGGTGTTCAGCTGAGAATCTCCTCGGAGGGGTTCCCTTCCACAAGGACATTCCCATTCAGACTATCGTGACGGATGCTTCTCTCCACGGCTGGGTAGCGCATTCGGGAGACTTACAGATTCAAGGAACGTGGTCCCCGATGGAGTCCACGTACCATATCAACTTCCTGGAACTCAGAGCTGTTCACTTGGCACTGAAGGCCTTTCATCCGTCCTTCCAGACCAACTCTCTGCTTGTACAGATGGACAATACGACCACGATGTATTACCTCAACAAGCAGGGGGGCTCGAGATCACGCACTCTGTCACAGGAGGCGCAGGCGATCTGGCACTTGCTTCTGGCCAGAGGATTGACTATAATGGCTACCCATCTACCAGGTGTGCAGAATTTTCAGGCAGACGCACTGAGCAGACTGATTCAGGAAAACCACGAGTGGGTCATAAACGACGAAGTACTAGGAGAAGTCTTCGAAAGGTGGGGGACTCCAGAGATAGATCTGTTCGCCACAGCCGAAAACAGCAAATGCCGAGACTTCGCCTCCAGGTACTACCAACAAGGGACGCTGGGGAATGCGCTATAGATCAACTGGTCGAACAGCTTTCTGTACGCTTTTCCACCCATTCCCTGATTCCAGCGGTGCTCATCAAGCTGTCCCAGTCCAGGACACAGATTATCCTGATTGCCCCGGAATGGCCCAGGCAGTGGTGGTTCACGGACCTGCTTCACCGGTCTCTCCTTCCGCACATACGGCTGCTGTGCAGGCCGGACCTTCTAACGAAGTTCGGGTGGCAGATGTTGCACCCCAACCTCTCGTCTTTGAGTTTGGCGGCATGGCTCCTGAGAGAGTGCAATATGGCCATTTGAATCTGCCCGAGGATTGCATGGACATATTGAAGGAGTCTAAGCGACCTTCCACTCGGACGTCCTATGCTTACAAGTGAAAGAGGTTGTGTATCTGGTGTGAGTCCAAGAACTATGACCCGACGATGTGTAAGGAAGATGTCATCCTTCCTTATCTTCTACATTTGGTGCGGTCTGGCCTTAATGTTCATTCCATTAAGGTTCATCTCGCTGCATTGACTGCCTACAGGAAATGCCCTTCACAGACTTCCTTTTTCCAGATCCCTGTTGTGAGAAGTTGGCCTGATATGCAGTGCTCACTATTCTAGTGATCACTATGTATCAGTCCAAACAACCCTTATTGATGATTGGTTGTAAGTCAACCTTATAGACCAGCTATCCTAGTAGCATTGACAAGAGCAGTCTTTAGGCTAAACTCTAGAGGGCGTGTTAAGCCAGCTGTTATACCATCACTTATACCCCTTGAATACAAAGTGAAAGGACACCACACAAGTTATGAAAATAAAAGGATATTTATTTAGAACTCAACAGCCCTGGACTCTTTGAGGACAGGGTGCTAAGCACAATACAAAGCTCTTAAAGAATTACTGAAAGTCGCACAATTTACACAAATGCCCGAGGGGCACGAAAAACCATATACTACAAAAGTGGAATGCGAAATTACTAGCAGGTAAGTACTACTCTCATAGACTTTAGAATCGCTGGACCTACAATGCTGAACCCTTAGATTAGAAGCAGGAGGCCTAGGGACGTCGTGTGCAGAGTGGAAACTCTCACGCGTAATGCGGGACAAAGTCTATGGTTGCTAGAAATTACAAAGTTAGTGTTCTCGGGCGAACCCGACTAGGTAGGTCAAAAACGAAAGTGGATCTTGACACTTAGAGAGTTGGACTACGCTGGAGCACCTTGCTACTCGGTTTACCTAGCCCAGGGGCTGCGGCTGCATAGGGTTCAAGTGTCGTCGGGTTTCTTCGTTGACGAACCAGGAGCCTGAAAGAAGTTGCTGGCAGGCGACCAGTGAAGATGTTCCGGGCCGATCCAAGGGCTGGATCAGCTGAAGAGAGTACCTGTAAGCAGAGGGGACCAAGTTCTGAATCACTAGCCAGTGATTAGATGGGCACCAGGATGGCACCGGATGGAGTCACCTCGACCAGGTGAGTGGGCGACGCTGGGCTCTGCAGTCTCTCTGACCAGGAGACGTTGTCAGCGACCAGGATGGAGGTGCGAGCTGTCCCACGAAGGTATCTGCCGTCTGCGTTGCTGGACCCAGGATTAGGGCAACAACTCTTGGCAAATGCAAGCCCACGAGGTGGACTCAAAATGGCGTCTGGAGTGGACCAGGAGGGTCCGGGGTGCTCCTCTGTTGGAGGGGAGCAAGGGTCAGCCTGGAGCAACCAGACCAGCGATGGAAGTGTTGTTGTTCGTCGTCAAGAGGGCTACAAGCCAGCAGGCAAGTGGCCGGATAACGCGGTGAGCAGCAAAGAGCAGAAGGGCCCCACGCAGATCTCGTTGATGCTGGGGGGCTGGACTTCGGTGCTGGAGCTGCTCAGGGCTAGGGCTTCTCAAACCCCAAAGCACTCACTCGAGGATCCCTCGGCGGTCGTGCTGGATAAGCGTAGTGCAGTTCTGAGGATGGCCGGTCCCTCGAGGTCTCGTCACACCCACGAATCTCAGCTGGGCTGATGATGCAGGTAGAGGTCAGAGGTGCCAGGGAAGCCGGGTCTCGTCGTGCTGGTCGGTCTGGTTCCGGGGGAAGGACGTGCAGCAAACCGCAGGCTACTTAGTTGGTGCCCGCTGATGCAGGGTGACTACTCCTTAGTCACAAGGGAGAAATCTTGAGAAGAAGTCTTGAGTTCCTTTCGTAGAAAGTAGTGTCAGGATTCAAAGATGATCTAATTTGGAAGGGTCCCCGCTCCCACCTTTATACTAAAGAAAGGGGCTGGTACGGGACTAGGTCCTGCCCATGGGTGGGACCAGGAAGGGGGGTGGTTACACCCCTCTCCCATGCCGGACTTTCCCCAGCTCAGGGGCTGGTGTGCCCCTGGAACTGGTTCTAGCCGGCCTATGCATTGTGAGCACCGAGGTGCCACTTGCAGTCACCTTCCTATTCAGCCCTGCCTACCCAGGATACACAAAACCCTGTCTGGGATGGTGCTAGCACCGCCCGTGACAGGAAACCCTTTGTCCAAGCTCTCCTCGCTGGAAGGACACCCAGCAGCAGGAGGTCAGACTTGTGTCTGTGGTGGCAGCATCCATTTTGTGATGCTGAGGCTCGAGTTAACTTTAACCGGGGTTCACAGTTACATACATGTCGTGTCCCTCTAGAAGGGTGGAATGCTAACCCCGTCGCCAGAATTGGCGAGGGGTTAGTATTCCAATTCGTATGACACCTTACTCGACATGTTTTGATAAAGCGATACCAGAGTTGGCATATAACCGCGAGGATTATAATGCACTTAAGAGTATATGGTATGCGTTATCATGGAACAGCTATTAGGACTTGGTTCCGCAAGCTGCAAACGGGCTCAGCTCATGCCAGAGCACATCTCACATGATTCCAAGCACTCTGCCTTCAGGATTGTTAAGGCCTGCCATAGGAGTGACTGATAGGAATACATGTGTCCATTTTAGGGTTAGATATAGGTATACTATATCTAAAGCAAAGGGTGATTACACCACCTTGCCCCAGCTGTCGTGCAGCCAGTTGTGTCAGATTTAGATGGCCAGCCAGGGGTGGCATAATACATGCTGCAGCCCCTGGTAGGCCCTGGGTACCCTATGCCCTGAGTTACAGGGTCTGATAAGGTGGCCCAGTACCAATTAGATATGTACCTAAGGTACATGGAATCCATCTTACAGAGAGAGCAGTAGGCCTGGGGCCCCGAATAGCAGGGTCCCAGGTCAATTAAGTCGGAAAACCAGCAAAACACCAGGCAAAAAGTTGGGGGCAACCATAGTCAGGTATCCACCCTCCTACACCTGTGATCAAAGATTTCTTGGAAGGCTTGAAGAAAGTATTCCCTCCTGTCCGGCTTCCTTCGCTTTCATGGGAATTGAATGTGGTTCTGTCCAGATTGATGAAGGAGCCTTTTGAACCTATTCATAAGGCTTCGTTGCAGCACCTGTCCTGGAAGGTGGCTTTCCTCGTGGCCATTACATCGGCCCAAAGGGTGAGTGAAATTCAGGTGTTGTTGCCAAGAACCTTATACTGTATTTCATGCTGCTAAGGTTGTTATGCGTACTCACCCTAAATTTCTTCCCAAGGTTATTTCTGATTTTCATGTCAACCAGACTATAACTTTGCCTACGTTTTTTTCAGAATCCTTCATCTCCAGCGGAAAGGTCCTTACATTCCCTGGATGTTAGGAGGGTGTTATAATTTTATCTGGATAAGACCAAAGATATTCGTAGGTCAGACCAATTGTTCATCAATTATGGATCAGTCAGGACGGGTCTTGCTACCTCTAAGCAGTCCATCTCTAGGTGGATTGTGTCCTGCATACAACTGTGTTACCAGAAAGCTAATAAGACCTTAGGGGGTAAACCTAAGGCTCATTCCACCAGGGGCAAGGCTGCCACGGCGGCTTTGCTCCGTAATGTTCCTATTGCAGAGATCTGCAATGCCGCCACTTGGAAGTAGGTCCATACCTTTGCTAAGCATTACTGTCTGGACACGGATGCCAGGGCAGACGCTCAGGTTGGGCAGGCTTCGCTGCGAAATCTGTTCGCACAATAGTGGCGTTATTTATTGTTTCTCCACTGCCGCTTTGGTGTGGGGATGGGCTTGCCATTCTATTCACTAGATTATGACTATACACAGAGATTCCCTACTACAGAAGGAGTAGTTTCTGTCCTGTAACTCTAGTTCTGTTGTAGGGGTATCTCTGTTATAGTCATAAGCTCCCGCCCTCCTCCCCGGTGGAGAGAGATATTCATGTAAGGAATGCTACAGGTCTGGCGTGTTACGCCTTCAAAAAGAACTGAAAGTAAAAGGGACCTGCAGTGCCTACTGGGATACTGTGAAGTTCTGGAAAGTTCTCTTAAAGGCACAGTATACTGTTTTGAGCCACATAATGGCAGCCTATGGGGCTTGTCTGTCCATGTCTTCCTCTCTATCATTCCAGAGGGTTTTTTTGCTGCTGAGGCAAGGGAAATCTGGACAGACTTTGCTGTTTGTGGATTTTCGGTGGAATTTCTAGTTGAAGTACTGGACAGTGTAGCCTGTTTATAGGCTGCATTATCTGTCTTTAATTCCCTCTTAACTGTCTGTGCATTTCTGCATTTTTTCGGCACTTTAAGAGATTATTTTTGATTGCTCCGGGGTCCATGCACATGGGCGGGACTATTCACTAGATTATGACTATAACGGAGATACCCCTACTACAGAACTGGAGTTACAGGACAGAAACTACTCCTTGTATATTATAAATTTACTACATTTGACCTTAAACAAAAGGGGCTGTGCATCATTATATTTACAACACAATAGACTAAATTACTGACTTGTAGCAAATAAGGTCAGCACTTTTTCGACTTATCACATCATCTGTTAAGTATACATTCAATTACAGTTGTCTGTGTGTAGCGTAACATTCACACCTCCCAGTTGCATACGCATCGAGATCACAAAACCTGAGACCGCGTCGGACCACAAATATGGTTTTATTACAGCCCCACTAAAAAAAAGATACCCTCCATCGTGACATACCACCAACTACAGTTGCTTCCTGAGGCTAACTGGCTCCCGTAAACCTGCTGATTTAGTACCCCGGCCCGCTTAAACGCTTGAATTAGAATCTTGGCTCTGCGCCCGCACACTTCCTCGCCGCTAATGTGAATGGTTAAGGCATAATTATGTATACAGTGACGGGGGTGCTTAGCATTGCAAGGTTGGCTACTAATACATCCCAGAACAAAACAGATCACGATTACTTTGACTAGATGCCTGGCAGTGGGGATATCCCTGGCGCATCTTCGACAGCGAGCCGAGCATGTGGGTATTCCAGGCGCAGACGGAGCACACCCCAATAGGCACCCACAGCACACAGTCTTTGCCTCGGGTGACCTGCCCCGGCTGGTGGGGGCTTGCGAGTAGCGATGAGCAGCCAGAACAAGCATCAATCTCTTATCTTTATGGGGTCATGTGCTTCTAATTAGCGTGGCGACGCATACTGCCCCGACCTCTAAAATGAAAAAAATCTTGACGAAACAAAGATTTTTTTCCTTTGAGAGGCCAGGGGCAGTGCGCTCCTCCACACTAAGTAGAAACACATGGCCCCATAAAGATAAGAAATTGCTTTGCGATAGCCACAAAGCAAACAAGCCAGTCCGGATCGGCCGGACGAAAGGGCGTCACCAAAATAACCCTAATTTCTAATGGCAGGCCACCGTTTAGCATAAACTGTGACGCCAGCCAATGCAAATGAGGGACGGGTCTTCAAGTCACCTTCTCAAATCTACTCTTCTACAATATCTCTCCTCCAGCGTGCAGCGCTTTGCCCTCCAACGCCAGGCGAGACCTAGAATGTTAAAAAAAACAAAAGATCAGTGGGCATGGTGGACAAGTGTAGAGCTGGTGGCGAAGAAGCAGCTGGAAGTGTGGAATGGAAAAGCAGCAATGAGGGCGAGCAACATAGGGGAGGAAAACAAGCTAAAAAGCTGCATCTAGAACGAGGAAGGGAGGGTATTTGGCGGGGGAAGCACATGAGAGAGAACTTGCAACACAAGGGTGGCACCAGCAAAAAAGTGATGGATGAAATTTGCTTGTTTTCCGATTCAGGGAGAACCTTGCTTGGCAGTTCAGGCTGGACGGTTCTAATTGGAGTAGGTTCAATACTGATTTGCGTATGGTTGGGTCCAAACTGAGGTGGCATAGTGTGAAAAAATACCTATAGGCTGGGATGCGGCCTGAGTAATTATCAGTAGCTGAGATTAATCCAATCGTTCCATCACATTTTTGTATACTTTTGTGTACCCAAAAATGTGTGGCATAGTTTTTATCTGAGAAAGGTCGAACCCTGCAGTTCTGTTCTTTTGTGATGTATACCTTTCGGGAAATATTATTTTCAGGTGCACTGAATGTTTTAGGTCATTCTGAAGCAAATAAATTTGATACTGGCCAAACAAAGCACGCCTCCCTTTCCTTGCTTGTTGAGTTTTCCAAAAAGTCAGTGCTCAGTAGGTGTGTGACGGCTGCACACACTTTGAACCAAATACTGCAACCATCTTACATGTTGGTGTTTTTGCCACTTCCTTTGCATTATCTACGCCACTATTTTCAGGTGGGGTAGCTATGTACACCAACAATCTATTTGAATTATCACTTATACCCACAAATTTAGATTTATTAATTACTCTAAAATTGTATGTGTAGTATATTCCCATAGTGTTATGGTTATTCCAAATTTCTGTACGATACACAAGTCATCTATTTCTGAACTCATTAGAGTCTGAGGTAAAATTAAAAAATGCCTAGCTTTCCTTGACATACATTTTCTGCTCATATTTTTTTTCAGTGCCATTAGATAATTTGCTAGTACACATTGAAAAATTATTGTATGTCAGTAGTTTGGCTGTGAATACTGTGTGTTGTCTGGCAAACTATCAAAGTTACACATATCTGTGGCCGAAAGTCTGTGGGCACTGTTGCTTTCTTAGATAGTCATTTAGTACTAAATATTACAGATGCAAACCTTGCTAACCAGGTTTTTTTTCTTCAATGGTATATTTATTTTTGTGTGAATTTAGTGAAGATATTCTGCTGGGATACCTTGGACAATCTACACAAATGAGCCATTGATTAATTTAGAATGGTATCTGGGTCTCGGATACAGTAAGTTTCCGTTGTCTCCCTTAACTGCTAACCGCATAACCTACAAAAAAGGACCTATTGACAACAAAAATGAAGACATCATGGGAACTACACTACATACAATACGGGGGACCCAAGGGCAATTTTAACGACCAGCTCAGAATACACGCCCAACAGACATATACCACAGAAAAGTATCAGAGGGTCAAGAGTTCAACAGGCAACTATTCAGGACAGAGAGGGTGAAAGTGAAATGCTACCTCTAGCCATATGACTGAAAAAATAATAACGGTAGTGAAAAGGCCAGGTCAAGTTGGTGTCTGGTCTCTGGCACCCATCAGTCACCACTCGGAACCGCCCTTCATCATTTGGGGCTCCGAGGACCAACACTGTACATGATCTTGTTCTCTAACAGAAAGAGATTGGCCTTCCTGTTAGTCAGTGTATGTTGGTATTAGAGTGTTGGTGATGTAGCCAATGGGGTAAAAAAACCGTGCAGTGCAAGGGAAAACCAAGGAAGTGGAAAGAGTGAATAAAATTGGTTTAGGGAGCAAAAAAATTTTAATAGGGTTAAACTCCCAGCACCAATGTTAAAAATAGCCAAGACAGGGAAACTTTATAAACTGTCTAGTGGTGGAACGTGGTCGACATGTTTCAGCAAATAGGGCCAATAGCCTTGCTTTCTTCAGGACCTATGTATTCCGCTACTGCAAACTGAAAAAAAACCCAAAAAAGTGATAGAAGTGTCATAAATTAGGAGAAAATAAGTACTGGAACGACATCAATATGTAAATGTCACCTGGACATCCTAGGTGTGCTTGACATCATGGGAAACCATTTTTTCTCCTTTTAATCTGTTTCAGAAACTGCAGAAGAGGGTAAGTTAACAAAGCTCACCTTTTATTGTACCCATTTGCTTAAAAAAATGGGGGACACCACTCTCTTTTTTAAAATTGTTATCTGAAAGAGACTATTAGTTATAGGTTTTTTACCTTCGAATTACCCCCAACCGTCAGACTGGATCTGGAGAATTTCTCTTCAGGAATACCCCTGCGCGTCGGTTGTTGGCGCCGGTCGGCTCTGCGTCCGTCGTGTGCATCGTGCCTGCCGGGATGACGTTGCAGTGTCTACTTAGACGCTGACCCTGCGCACTCATGTCAGTTCTTTCTTTTTCCGCACCAGCCTAGCACAGATCCGGAGAGAGCTTGCCACTTGGTCATTTTTTAAATACATTTTTTTTTACTTTTGTCAACGTCTTTTTTCGAGTCTTCGTTTCCTGGTGCGCAAGGGATGTGCCATTGTCAGACCGTATTCATGCCTTGTGACTACTGTCACAAGCTGATCTCCGTGACGGATCCGCACCTCCTGTGCCTCTGGTGCCGGGATCGTGACCACGACCTGAAGTCGTGCTCCGACTGTCGGGCCATAAATCGGAAGTCTTTGCGGGAGTGGTTACAAAAGCTTCTGGAGGCCCAGCAGTCTGCTCCCGCTCGAGGTGAAGGACTCTAGACTGGTCGCGGTGCCACCACACCTCGTCCAAGTCTCCGCACTCTTCGGGTAAGTTGAAGCACAAAAAGAAGGGCGAAGAAGCACCTTTGCTCTTCACCTTTCCCTCCTGTCGGTTGGCTGAAGCAGGACTCGGAGCGTAGGCGCTCTAAGGCTCCGTCTCCTCTGCATGACTCAGGGCCGACTCCACGCCAACCCCTGTTTCCGGCAGCCGGAGCGTCCCCTGCCCAGCCTCGTACGGTCTGCGAAGCCCTCCACCGAGTATTTGGGCAGCCAGTCTCCGCTGGTGCGCCTTCAGGCCCTGTAGAGTCAGTTGGGGGCCCCGTGCCTTTGATGCCAGCAGCTCCGGTCCTGGCACCTGAGGGCCCCTGTGGATGCAGGCCTGGATCAGGATCGACGCCGGTCGACCTTACTCGACCTTCCCCGGTGCCGATCCTGGAGGCGATGCCCCGTGCCGGCCATGCCCCCGCCAGACGCCGTTCCCATCCTCATCCCAAGATGGAGCAGGATCGATGTCGACCGATGTCTAATCCAATGCCAGGGGGTACTTTTGTTCCCTTGTTCATCCCAGTGTTCCCTATCGCCCTGAGGTTGGTGATGACTACTTGGAGGGGTCGCTGGACCCTCTGACAGAACAGCTGGAAGAACTGGACTGGAGAGAGGAATTGGGTGACGCCAGTGGTTTGGATACCTCCCCAGTCTTTTTATTTAAAAACTTTATTTTTTCAGTTTATGTAACCTATACAAAAACTCCCCAATTGGCATCGCTACAACACATGTACACAGTTCGACAACCTCATTAAGGCACTTGGGAATGTAGGTATCATCCAGAGAGATACGGACACATGAGGAATAACAGATTAGCAGGCAAATAACATCGTGAGGAAGCAGCCAAGCACAGCACAACTCCCGTTAATAGATAAACTCTAGTGGTTCCCCCCCCCCCCCCCCCTCCCTCCCCATCAGATCCCAACCCCACTGGCGAGAACAATTTGTCACTTGCCCCGTCAGACTCGCTCTGGGAAGAATGCCCCCTGTCAGTCAGTCCCGAGGCACACATGGTTCGCCAGGCGAGTAGATCGTCCTGGAGTATGTTCCCCCCCCCCCCCCCCCCTCCCTCCCCATCAGATCCCAACCCCACTGGCGAGAACAATTTGTCACTTGCCCCGTCAGACTCGCTCTGGGAAGAATGCCCCCTGTCAGTCAGTCCCGAGGCACACATGGTTCGCCAGGCGAGTAGATCGCTCTGGAGTATCTGAAAGAGACACGTTAGTGATAGATTCCTTACCTTAGAATATCCCCAGGCGTCAGACTGGATCCGGAAATTTTTGCGTAGCAATACTCCTGCGCGTTGGTAGGCGTCGTCTGCGGCTCCGCGTCCGTCGGCGTCGTTAGTGCCGGAATGACGTCGTCTGAGTACTTAGACGCCGCCCATGCGCGCTGACGTCAGTTCTTCTTTTTTCCACGCCAGCTAGCGCAGATCCGGAGAAGCTCTACCCAGAGTCATTTTCTGACTGAACTTTTTGATCTTTTGATCACTCTTTTCTTCGAGTCTTCGACTCTTATCGGTGCCGGTAGGGATGCCCGGGTTCAAGCCCTGCTCGAAGTGCGATCGACTGATGTCGGTCACGGACCCCCATTGCCGGTGCCTGAAGTGCTTAGGCCTCGACAATGACGATCGAACCTGCTCCGACTGCCGGGTCTTGACGTCGAAGGCTAGACGGGAGCGGTCCCGTAAGCAACTCGAGCTGCGGCAGTTGGCCCCGCGCCGCTCCAAGTCCCGGTCCCACGGGAGGTCGAGGGACAGGTTGCGAGGTCGGAGTCATCGGAGCTCCGGGAGTGGACACCGGTCGTCAGGTTCCAAGTCCTCAGGTAAGAGGCATGAGAGGTCGGAGCGACATCATCGTTCCTCTGACCCACCCCGACGCTCGTACAATGCGGCCGGGGGCACGGGCGACACCGCCCACGCGGCTCCGCGGGAGTAGCAAGCATCGCCGCCTGCCCCACACCTTCGGGTCCCTGGGCACAGCACGACGCCAGAGGAGATCGAGCGGTACCTCATGGCATGAGGTCCCTCCCTCCAAAGTCGGGTTCCGTGGCGCCTTCGGGCGCATCGGCCCGACCGGAGGTCCTAGCGCTTCGGGTGCTTCGGCCCGACGCTGCCGGCGACTTAGGTCTCGGCGCCGCAGGATCTCACCGGATCCGCTTCCGGATCCGGGTCGTCGCCGGTCGACCTTACGACCTCACCGGCGCCGGCCCCACGGGTGTAGCCCCCGGCGCCCGTTGTGGACGCCGTCCCCAATGTCTCCTTCGGTCCAACTCTAGCGCCGGAAGGGCGCCGCTGGACGCCGATTCTGTTGGCCTTTGGAGATTTTTATCTCCACGAGGAGGCCCTGTCTACTAATCCTGGTTTACAGGACACAGGTGACGAGGACGATTGGGAGGGGTCCGAGGACCCTCTGGCACTGGATTGCCAGTCTCAACAGGACTGGAGATATGAGCTTGGGGAGGCCAGTGGTCTTGACACTTTGCCAGACACTGGATTTAGCTCCCCTCCGACTGTGGCTTCGGAGGCGGGTTCTACATATAGTGTAGTGTTGACGAAGGCAGCTAAGGCCTTAAACCTTAAGCTCCCCGTCTCGGCCGTGAGTACTAATCTCCTCACCGAGGCCCTCAAACCACAGTCAAGCTCCAGTGAGCCTCTGCTGCCGTTCAATGAGGCCTTGTGTGACGTTCTTGTGGGCACTTGGTCCAAGCCCGCCACAGGTCCGTCTGTGGATAGGAACGTCCCATGCTTTTTGTCCACCCACCCCACCCCGAGAGTCTGGTCATCCAGGCCTCCAACTCCCAGACCGCATTCCCGTCGGCCCCGACCGACAGGGAATCCAAGAGATACGAACAGTTCGGGAAGAAGGTGTTCTTATCTGTTAGCTTAGGGCTGCGTTCTGTGAATACCGCCTGTCTCTTGGGCCGCTACACCCACACTCTGTGGGACACGGTTGCGGAGGTGCTGCCACAATGCCCGGAGGAGGTCCAGGCTAAACTCGCCCAAGCCCTTGCGGAGGGGCGAGATGCAGCACGTTTTTCTATCCTGTCTGGACTGGACACAACGGACTCACTGGGCAGGGCGATGGCAACGACTGTGGCGGTTCGACGCCACGACTGGTTGCGGTCCGCCAACTTCTCGGCCGATGTCCAGGCCACTCTCCTGGACATGCTGTTTGATGGCCGTCCCCTCTTCGGCGACAAGGCAGACCATGCGCTGGAACCTTTCAAGGACTCCAGGGCTACGGCCAAGTCCTTGGGCCTCTCGGCCCCACGCCAGCAATCTGGTGCCTTTCGCTCCTTTCGTGGCCACGGAAGGGGCGCCCCCACACGTTCTGCCAGCCACACGCCGCAGAATGTCCAACAGCGCGGTAGCGGCCATGGAAACGGCCGTGGCGGCGGTCGGGGACAACGGCGAGGCCAGTCCACACCTCCCTCCACAGCACCCGCCTCAAAACCTTCCTAGTCCGAGTTTTCATGCCCATGTGACGCCTGTGGGAGGCAGGGTTCGCCATCACCTCTCCCACTGGCGCACTATCACGTCGGACAGGTTGGTGCTGCAGATGGTCCGAAGGGGCTACTCCCTCCCCTTCGAGGCGACCCCTCCATCCATGCCACCGCAATGCCACAGCGTGTCGGGGGATCACTTGCAACTTCTGCAAGAGGAAGTCACGGCCCTCTTGGCCAAGGGGGCCATCGAGCGCGTTCCTGGGCCAGAAGTAGGGTGTGGATGTTACTTCCACTACTTTCTGGTACCCAAGAAGGGCAACGGGGGCCTACGCCCTAACTTGGACCTACGGAACGTCAACGGCTTCCTCCGGAAGGAGAAGTTCAAGATGCTGACTTTGGCTCAGGTCCTAGCTGCCCTGGACCCGGAAGACTGGCTGGTAGCGTTGGACTTGCAGGACGCTTATTTCCACATCCCCGTCCTGCCGGCCCACCGGCGTTACCTGCGGTTCACGGTAGGCCAAGAGCACTTTCAGTTTACCGTGCTTCCTTTCCGCCTTACTAGCGCCCCACGGGTGTTCACGAAGGTGATGGCGGTGGCTGCAGCTCATCTGCGCAGGTTAGGGGTATCGGTCTTTCCCTACCTAGACGACTGGTTGTTTAAGGCGGGCTCGCCCCAGACAGTCGCCAGCCACCTCCAGACTACAGCCGACCTCCTGCACTTGCTGGGGTTCTCCATCAATGTGCCAAAGTCACACCTGTGTCCCTCTCAGAAGCTCCTCTTCATCGGAGCGGTTCTCGACTCGGCGCAGTTTCGGGTTTACCCGCCTGAACAGCGGGTTCGGGATATACAGGCTCTGATTCCCATCTTTCAGCCGTTATCCCGAGTCTCGGTCAGGTTGACGCTGCGGCTTCTGGGCCTGATGGCCTCTTGCATCCTTCTGGTGCATCACGCCAGGTGGCGGATGCGGGCTCTGCAGTGGGACCTGAAGTTTCAGTGGGCCCAGCATCAGGGCAACCTGTCCGATCATGTCCTGATCTCGGAGGGCACTGCGAGACAACTGCAGTGGTGGCTCACGGACCGCGACTGGATCAGTCGCAGATCCCTCTCCCTACCCCACCCGGAGCACGTGGTTGTGACGGACGCGTCCCTCCAGGGCTGGGGAGGCCATATGGGAGAGGCGGGGATCAGAGTCCTCTGGTCTCCGGCGGAGTCCCGGCTCCATATCAACATGTTGGAGCTGCGGGCGATTCGTCTAGCACTGAAGACATTCCTCCCCTCTGTCCGGGGGAGTGCAGTGCAAGTGTTCACCGACAACACCACCGCCATGTGGTACTGCAACAAACAAGGCGGGGTGGGGTCGTGGATCCTATGCCAGGAGGCTCTGCGCCTCTGGCAATGGCTGGAACAGCAGGGCGTGACCCTGGTGGTTCAACACCTGGCAGGCTCTCTGAATGCCAGGGGGGACGAACTCAGCCGTCGGTGCATGATGGATCACGAATGGCGTCTGAACTCGGACGTGGCGCAAGGTCTCTTTCAGCAATGGGGAGAGCCTTGGTTAGATCTATTCGCCACAGAAGAGAACGCGCAATGTCATCAGTTCTGCGCGCTGGAATTTCCAAGGCGGCACTCGCTCGGAGACGCATTTCGTTGCGAGTGGAGTTGCGGTCTATTGTACGCCTTTCCGCCTATACCACTTCTGCCCAAAGTGCTGAAGAAGATCAGGCGCGACCAGGCCCAGGTTATCCTTGTGGCTCCGGACTGGGCACGAAGATACTGGTATCCCGAGCTACTCAGCATGCCAGTCGATCCCCTGATTCGTCTGCCTCTTCGGGAGAACCTTCTGTCGCAGCAGCAGGGGACGGTCCTGCACCCGAACCTGTCCAGTCTCCACCTGCAAGCTTGGAGTTTGAGCGGCGACAGTTGAGGCCATTTAACTTGCCTCCTGAAGTCTGTGATCTCCTTTTGGCAGCCAGGCGTCCCTCCACAAAGTCGGTATACGCCTGCAGGTGGAACAGATTTGTGGCATGGTGCACAGCAAAGGCTGTGGATCCTCTCTCTGCACCCTTTTCGGAAGTGCTGCTCTTCCTTCTTTCCCTGGCCCAGCAGGGCTCTGCTCTGGGCACTCTTAAAGGGTACCTTTCTGCTCTTTCCGCCTTCTTAAGGCTACCTGATCAGCCTTCCTTATTCAAGTCCCCCATTGTAAATAGATTTCTGAAGGGCATCACACACATGTTCCCTCCTGTTCCCTTCGTGATGCCCCAGTGGGACTTGAATCTTGTTCTCACTTATCTGATGTGTGCTCCCTTTGAGCCGCTCCATAACTGTCCTCTCCGTCTTCTCACATTGAAGACTGCTTTCTTGGTCGCCATCACCTCTGCCAGGAGGGTGAGTGAGCTCCAGGCTCTTTCTTCTACTCCACCTTTCCTATCTGTTCATCCAGACAAGGTGGTGTTGCGTACACGACCTTCCTTTCTGCCCAAGGTTGTCACGGCCTTCCACATCGGGCAGTCCATTACTTTGCCCACCTTCTTTCCGCCTCCGCATCCCTCGAAAGAGGAAGAGAGGCTCCACCGTCTGGATCCAAAACGTGCGCTCTCCTATTACCTAGATCGCACACGCCAATTCCGGGTGGATGACCAACTCTTTGTTAGTTACGTGGGCGCAAAGAAGGGAAAGGCAGTACACAAGAGGACCATTTCGCAGTGGATCATCTTGTGTATTCAGGCATGTTACTCTATGGCGAAAAAGGAGCCCCCTGCTGGATTGCGGGCTCATTCCACTCGTGCCACGGCGACAACAACTGCCCTGGGCCGAGAAGTCCCCTTACAGGACATTTGCCAGGCAGCGATGAGGGCCTCGTTGCACACGTTCGCAAGACACTACTGCCTGGACAGTCAAGTCCGGAGGGATGGCTTCTTTGGCCGCTCCGTCCTCCAGGACTTTCTGGTGTGATATTGGTTCGCAGACCCACCACCGGGGTTGGTATTGCTGGGGTATCTATTCTAAGGTAAGGAATCTATCACTAACGTGTCTCTTTCAGATGCACAAGTTACTACTTGTGTAACGATATATCTGTAAGAGACATTAGTTAGTGATAGATTCCTTACCGACACACCCATCCTCCCCGTTCTGCGAACCGATATCTAGGGTTAAGGTCATCCCCCTTCAGGGCCCTAGTTTCATGGCACCAGTGTTGGTTCTATCATGGCTCTGCGTATCTGGCACGGAAAAGCTGTGTATCAGAACTGACGTCAGCGCGCATGGGCGGCGTCTAAGTACTCCGACGTCATTCCGGCGCTAACGACGGACGCGGAGCCACAGACGATGCCTACCGACGCGCAGGGGTATTGCTACGCAAAAATTTCCGGATCCAGTCTGACGCCTGGGGATATTCTAAGGTAAGGAATCTATCACTAACTAATGTCTCTTACAGATCTATCGTTACACAAGTAGTAACTTGTGCTTCTCGTCCCTCCGAGTAAGTTGCATATGAGTTTCCTCGGCCAGGGGCCACTCTCACATCTTTAAGCCAGGTGGGCACCTCCGGAGCCCTCTATCCCATCCAAGTGATTGCCACCCTGCGCCTGGCAGGCATCAACATAAATTGTAAGAGTTTATAGGAGAGTTTCCTTTTCTTTTGCTTGGGGACTAACTCCAGTAAACAATGCAAGGGGTACATTGCTATCTGAAAGTCTGTAGTGGCGACTATTCGATCTACCACCCCCGCCCAGAAACTCCTGATCAAAGGGCAGTCCCAGCTAGGTGTAAGAAGCCCGCTCCCCCTGCACTATATCTAGGGCAGCTGTCCCCCCTGTCCCCAGAGATGCGCTTCAACAAGACCGTAGTCAGGTAGGTGCGGTGTAGGAAGTTAGTGTATCAATTTGAACTGTGCATTGCACCGTACCTTGCGCGTAAGGGACCCTATTCGCTTCCGCTGCCCCTGTTCCAGCGCAGTACCGAGATCCGCCTCCCATGCCACCCATGACGGCTGTATATAGTAGAGAGATTAGTCTACGCCCCCTGCCGCAGGAAAGAAGAATGTTTAAGGTGTGAGTCATTGGTGGTGCGTCCGGTAACCTTCACCACATCCTGCAGTCTCCGATAGTGCAGTTGTTGCCCTCTCCCAAGACCAAAGGCCTCCTCCGCCTGCTCATAAGTCAGGAAGGACTCGTTAGGGTAGAGATCAGCTAGAACCCGGCATTTCCCCTCCAGCCAAGAGTGGAAGGACATGTGTTTCTCTATGGCAATGAAAGGGGCCAGTATCCAGACCGGTAGCTCCCTATGGAAGGGCGCCCTCCGCAAGACCCCGTGCCAGATGCCTGTGTGATGCACAACATAAGGAAGAGTTTCGTCCGCTCCCCTCCCCTGCATCATTGCGACCTGCAGCCCCTGTATGTTCGCCCTGCCCTCCAAGAGGCGCGTCTCCCAGTTATCTGCGTAGGTGAACCACTGGGCCGCAGGCTGTAGTTGTGCTGCATATTAATATAAGTCGAAGTGTGGCGCCTCCAGGCCTCCCTCCTCGTAGCTAAGAACGACAGTGTGGAGTGCTACCCTGCTGCGCCGGCACACCCAAAGCAGGGACGTGAGCAGCATGTTAAGAGTGCGAAAGACTCGTGGGGGAAGAGGACACAGCGAATTCTGGAGGACGTATTGCGTCCTGGGAAGCATTACCATCTTGGCGACGGCCAGCCGTCCCATTAAAGAAAGTGTGTGACATTGATCCACATTCGGTCCATCACCTGTTTTGTTTGCATTTTCCATTAAAGAAAGTGGCAAAGAATTCTAAAAGGACACCGATTGCTGTAGGGACTTGAGTATCCGATCAATATTCCGAACCAGCAGCTGTGAGTCCGTCGGGCCACCTGAATTCCGTGATAACGGAATCCCTCCAGTTCCCCACGGAGCCCGAGGTCTGGCAAATCTCCCAGTGGCGCTGAGTCAAACCCCGCAAGCGGGAAGATCAAAGACCTGCCGCGATTAAGTTTCAGCCCCGATGCCTCGCCAAACCGATCCAGGTGGCGCAGCAATATCGGCAGTGCCTCCCGTGGAGCTGTCAAATAGAACAAGGTGTCATCCGCATACAAGGAGATGACACTGCATGTGTCTCCCACCGTAATACCCCACTGTGCCATCTCTGTTCGGACTCTGACAGCAAAGGGCTCTATGGCCAGGGCAAACAGGCGCGGTGAGAGAGGACACCCCTGGCGTGTACCCGGTCCCCGTCCCCACTCCGACGACTGTGCAGCTCCAAGTCTCACCCTGGCGCGAGGGGCCATATATAGGATGCAAATCCAGTGACAAAAGTTGGGGCCTAACCCCACTGCCCGGAGGACCTCTGGTAGATACCCCCAATCGACTGTATCAAACGCTTTAGCGAGGTCGACCGACACCAGAACCATCTGCTCCTCCCTGCCACGTACCTCATGCATAATGTGATTCAACCCCCGCAGGTTCATGGCTGTGTTGCGCCCTGGAATAAGCCTGCACTGGTCTTCATGGACCAGGTGAGACATATGGCGTCAAACGCGTGGCTAGTAGCTTGGACAAAATCTTCACGTCCGTGTTGATCATCGTAATCGGACGATACGACGAAGAGTCATGTTTGTCCCCCCCCCCCCCCCGGCTTCAGGATCATACATATTTCCCCATGTGTCATACTCAGTGGGAGAGTCTCGTGTTCAAACGCCCCGAGAAATACCTGCAAGAGGAGGCGGGAAAGTGTACCCTTGAATGTCTGATAAAATTCAGGAGGGAACCCATCACTCCCCGGAGACTTAGCTCGCAGCAAGCGGCCCAATGCAGAACGCACCTCACCCAGCGTCAGGGATTCATCTAACTCCTCCTGTGCCGCCTTGGGAAGCAACTGCAGGGGCAACCCCTGAAGGTAAGGGAGATAAGAGGCCTCAGTAATGGCAGGGTCAGCGGCATATACCCGCTGTAGGTGAGACTGGCGCAGGATGCCCAATTCTGAGAGGACCACACCTCCTGTAGGCTCCCGCCGAAGGATCCAGGCTAAAAGGCGACATGATTTATCGCCCTCCCTGTGAAGGCGCTGCCTATATTGGCCGAGGGTATATCTGTCAAGCCGTTCTAGGATATCATGAATGCGAGACCGAGCATTCTGTTCCTCCTCCTGCTGTAAAGCATCAGGAGCCGTCTAGGTTTGCAAGCCTAAAAGACTATCCTCCGCCTCCCGTAAGTCCCAGTGGAGCTGTCTCCGAACCCCATAGATGAGGCCCATGCACGCCCCTCTCACCACCGCCACGCAATGGAGACTCTGTGCCTGCGAAGGAAGGACAGGACCCTATATCTTTTAGTGCATGTGCTCAGCCCCCTCACGTTCCAACTCAAAAACGTATACCCCATGTCTGATGACTTATCCGAGCAAGCCATAGTACTCTACCCATGTTGTCACCCTGATCCCGTGCCTGAAATGCGATACATATGATGCCTGTAACAGTTCCCCTCAACAACCCCTCCCAAAACATCAACCACCCCCCTCCCACGAGCAATATACTTGCAACAACAAAACCTGCCAATATGCCCTTCCCCTGCTGGTGCCAGGACGTGCACAGTAACCCCTACGCCCAACTGGGCTAAACCGCCCAACAGGTAAAAAAGAAGACTGCCCTCCCCCCACCCAGCTCCCGACACAACCAGCTGTCTCAACACTGACATAGGGCTCGGACCATCAGGAGTTAGACATGCGCAACCCTCAGAACCCCCGCCCCACTAGGAACAGCACCCCCCGATCCAAGTACCCCCAGAACACTCCCCCTGTCGTGAGTGAGACCAGTTAGACCGACCAATGCTCACAGTTCAGAACAGTTAGAGCACAACCAGATATGTCCTTCAAGACAAAGCAGCGGAGGCAACCATCGAGGCCCTAGCCGTTTCAGGAACCGTGTCGGTGGTAGGCGGGAGAGTGTCCGTCGTGGGCTGCAGAGTGTCCGGGACCAGCACCTCATCCTGAGGGGGAACCACTGAAAGCACAGGAAGGCCTGACAACTCCAGGCGGAGGGCCCCATAGTCTCCCACCGTGACACGCTGCCTTTCCTTGCATACAGCAGCATCTGACGAATGTCTGCGTCTGTTACTGCCCCTCCTCGATGGCCGTGTCCCCCATGTACTCCGGGCCCCCCCCCCCATTCGCCTGGCGGAAGGGCATGCCCCCTGATCTCCAGCCACTTCCAAACCTCCGGGGCTTCAAAGAAATGTGCCTTTCCCTAGGATATGACCTTAAGTTTAGCAGGGTATAGCAGCATGTACTGTAGGTGTAACTCCCGAAGTTTCTGCTTGACTGCTAGGAAGGATTTCCGCTGTTCCTGTACGTGGTGGGTGTAGTCCGGGTAGATGGACACTTTGGCGTTTTCCAAGGTGAGGTTCGCCGTTTCCCTAGCCGCTCTCAGGATGCAGTCCCTGTCCCGGTAATTCAGGATCTTACCGATGAGGGCTCGCGGCGGGGCGCCCGGCCTTAGCGGCGGGACCAGCGCCCTATGGGCGCACTCAATTACAAAGACGTCAGACAGGCCCGTGGGGCAGAGTGTTGTACGGCTCTAGTGTTCCAGGAAGCGCTCCGCATTGCCCATTGTAGGAGAGTAGGGTCTGCAATCCTATGATCACCCAGATTTTTTGCCCATGTTTCACTGGTTTACGACTTTGTCTGGCTGTGGGCCTGCCAATCAGACCCACAGCCTGGCTGTTCTCTCTCTAAATTACAACATGTACCCTAGGTGCATTACCAATTGGTACTGGGCCACCTTGTCAGACCCTGTAACTCAGGGCATAGGTGTACCCAGGGCCTACCAGGGGCTGAAGCATGTATTATGCCACCCCTGGCTGGCCTCCTAAATTTGACACAACTGGCTGCATGACAGCTGGGGCAAAGTCGTGTAATCACCCTGTGCTGTAGATATAGTATACCTATATCTAACCCTAAAAATGGACACACAGATTCCTATCAGTCACTCCTATGGCAGGCCTTGACAATCCTGAAGGCAGAGTGCTTGGAATCGTGTGAGATGGTGCTCTGGCATGAGCTGAGCCTGTCTGCAGCTTGCGGAACCAAGTCCTAATAGCTGTTCCATGATAACGCATACCATATACTCTTAAGTGCATTATAATCCTCGCGGTTAAATGCTATCTTTGGTATTGCTTTATCAAAACCTGTCGAGTAAGGTGTCATACCATTTGGAATACTAACCCCTCGCCAATTCTGGCGACGGGGTTAGCATTCCACCCTTCTAGAGGGACACGACATGTATGTAACTGTGAACCCCGGTTAAAGTTAAACGAAGCCTAAGCTCCACAAAATGGATGCTGCCACCACAGACACGAGTCTGACCCCCTGCAGCTGGGAGTCCTTCCAGCGAGGGGAGCCTGGACAAAGGGTTTCCTGTCGAGGGCGGTGCTAGCACCGTCCCAGACAGGGTTTTGTGTATCCTGGGTAGGCAGGGCTTTACAGGAAGGTGACTGCTGAGTGGCACCCCGGTGCTCACTACGCATAGGCCGGTCAGAACCAGTTCCAGGGGCACACTAGCCCCTGGCCTGGGGGAAGTCCGGCATGGGAGAGGGGTGTAACCACCCCCCTCCTAGTCCCACCCATAGGCAGGACCTAGTCACCGGGTCAGCCCCCTTTTTTAGTATAAAGATAGGAGCGGGCCCCCTGTTAAAATTAGATCATCTTTGGAATCAAGACACAACTTTCTGCGAAAGGACATCAAGATTTCTTCTTCAAGATTCTCCCTTGTGGCTAAGGAGTAGTCACCCTGCATCCGCAGGCACCATCCTAAGAACACTGCGGTCTGCTGCAAGTCCTTCCTCCGGAATCCGACTGCCCAGCTCGACGAGACCCGGCTTCCCTGGCACCTCTGACCTCTACTCACCTCTACAGCCAAGCTGAGAACCGTGAGTGCGACGAGACCTCGAGGGACCGATGATTGCCAAGACTGCACGACTTCTTTGCAACAAGCCCACCGTGTGCTCCACTGGTGAGTGCTTTGGGGTCCGAGAAGCCCCAACCCTGAGCAGCTCCAGCACCGAAGATCAGCCCTCCAGCATCTCCACGATCTGCGTGGGGCCCTTCTGCTTTTGCCTGCTCACCGCGCTGTGTGGCTACTAGCCGGCTGGCTTGTGGACTTCTTCACGACGCCCGACGACATCACTGCTGCTGGTCTGGTTGCTCCAGACTGGCCCTTGCTTCCTTCTTCAAGAGAGGCACCCCGGACCCTCCTGGTCCACTCCAGACGCCATTTTGAGTCCACCGCGTGGGCTTGAATTTGCCAAGGCTTTGTTGCCCAATCCTGGGTCCAGCGACGCCGACCGCTTCATCCATCGTGGGACAGCTCGCTCCTCCATCCTGGTCGCCGACAATGCCTCCTGGTCCGTGAGATCTGCGAGCACAGCGTCACCCACTCACCTAGTCGAGGTGACTACCATCCGGTGCCCTCCTGGTGCCACCTGACTACTGGCTAGTAGTCACGAACTTGGTCCCCTCTGCTTTCAGGTGTCATCTATCTTCAAGATCCAGGCTTGGATCACTTCGAACTCTCTTCACTGGTCGCCTGCCAGCATCTTTCTTCCAGGCTCCTGGTCCGTCTACGAGGATTCCCGACGTCTTTTGAGACCTATGCAGCTGCAGCCCCTGGGCTAGGTAACTTCGGCATTTCGGTGCCCCAGCATAGCCTCACTATCCAAGGGTCAGAATCCACTTTCGTTTTCCTCCCACCAGGTCGGGTCCGCCCGAGAACACTAACTCTGTGAAATCTAGCTACCATAGACTTTGTCCCGCATTACGCGTGAGAGTGCACACTCTGCACCCGAGTCCCCTAGGCCTCCTAGAAGTAATCTGAAGATTCTATAGCCAAGGCCTAGCGATTCCAAAGCCTATTAGTACTGTACTTACCTGCTAGTAATTTCGCATTCCACTTTCAGAGTATATGGTTTTCCGTGCCCCTCGGGCATTTGTATATACTGTGCTAACTTAAGTATTTTCGTAAGAGTTTTGTTTTGTGCTTAGTACCCTGTCCTCATAAAGAGTACAGGGCTGTTGTGATTTTAATAAATACACTGTTTATTTTCATAACACTTGTGTGGTGTCCTTTCACTTGGTGTTCAAGGGGTATATGTGTGGTATAACAGCTGGCTTAACACGCCCTCTCGAGTCTTTAGCCTTAGACTGCTCGTATCCACGCTACTAGGATAGCTGGTCTATAAGGTTGACTTACAACCAATCATCAATAAGGGTTGTTGGACTGATACATAGTGATCACTAGAATAGTGAGCACTGCATATCAGGCCACCTTCTCACACCCATCTCCGAGCGTTCCGGAATGCCAAGAACCTTGATGTTACTGCGGCGTGCCCTCCATTTCGCATCTTCTGCTCTGCGCTCCAGCGTCCCCGTTGAGTCGGTGAGCTGCGAGACAGTCTTTTTTAGGGACGCCACCTCTCCCTGCAGCTGGACGATATTCCCCTCCGCAGTCGAGACTTTATCTTCCACCTTCCGCAGATCCGCCTACAGCAGGTTCACATCTATGGACATTGTTTCTATTTGCCTCTCCAGGGCGGTATGGAACCCCTGTATTGCCTTCAGCAGCTCTGCTCGGGAGGGCTTGTCAGGGACCTCACTCTCTCTGTCCTGTCCGACTGACGCTTGATCCGCTGCGAAGGGAGTCGTTGAGTGGTGTACTGCGTTATGGTATTTGGCTGAGAGGCGTGGGGCATCCTGTCCTTATGCATGGCAGCAGCCTAAAGGGACCGCACCTGGGCTCCTGAGCAGCAGAAGTGTCCCCAGGCAGCCCCACTCAAAGGCCTGTAAAGTTGTGAAGAGTCCGCGGCTGTCTCTCTGGCTGCACGTAGCTGTGGCCCCAAGCGTCGCCAGTCCCCACTCATCGCAGCGTCATCCGCAGAATCCCCGGCGCATGCAGAAGTCTCTCGGTACCGGGTCACAATGCCCAAGCTGCCAGGCCACAAGGATCCACAAAGGCCAGATCCGACGCAGTCGCAGCGGACCCCCAAGGAGAGCGGGCACCGCTCCAGGGCAGCAGACAGGCCAGCTCCAGGCGTCTCCACTCACACCCGCAGTGCACCAGGAGCATCAGTGAGGCTGAAGGAGTCCAACGTCCTCCCTCACCGTGAATAGGCCCGCACCGTCCCCAGGTCTCCCAGCGTCCACAGCCTCCTCTCGTGCGCTGTGTGTATAGACCAGAGGCAGAACGAGGACCCCCGCCCCTCAAGTGAAGTCGCAGTTGACCGCGGAGACCCCCTGCTACGCCGCCACTCGTCCCGGCTCCGGGCCTCGGCAATGCCGATGTAGGCCGCAACCCCGGCCTCTCTTAGTGTCAGTCCATTGGCTGCAGGCACGGTGCCTCAACAGTCGTCCGCCCGCCTCCGGTCAGCTGTCCCGGCGTCCAGGGCACACCTCCCGCAGAGCAGTGCGCGCCCCCAGGGCCGGCCCGGACGTCACTTCAGACGGGTCCAGTCCCACGGTAACACCCGGGGTGCTCGCCAGAACACTCTGTATCGTTCATGCACCCGCAGGGTCCGGCCAGGCCACCGGAGCACCCTACTTCTCGGGAGGCCCCCCCAATGGCAGTGGGCGCCTCCCTTGCTGGCACGCTGCTTCTTGGGCCGGCTGCAAGGGGCACCCGGATCGTGGGCCGCCTCAGCCATGCCGGTGTAGGCCGCAGCCCCGGCTTCGCTTTTCACACCGGCCGTGTACCCGCAGGGTCCAGACGGGCCACAGGAGCTCCTCACTTCTCTGGAGGCCCCCCGATGGCAGTGGGCGCCTCCCTTGCTGGCACGCTCCTTTTTAGGGCCAGTCACGAACGGGCACTCGGATCGCGGGCCGCCCCTGCCGCACCGGCGTACGCCGCTGCCTCGGCCCCGCCCCCGCACCGGCCGTGCCCTTTGCAGGGCCTGGACGGGCCACAGGAGCTCCTTACTTCTCGGGAGGACCCCCGATGGCAGTGGGCGCCTCCCTTGCTGGCACTCTTCTACCAGGCCCGGCCGCAAAAGGGCACCCGGATCGCGGCTGTCTCTGCCACGCTAGTGTAGGCCGCAGCCCCTGTCTCTGGTTAATCCAGCCCAGCAGTCCCGTAGTCCGGGCTGCCACCGTCGTCCACTGGGTGGGCGAACCACCGAACAGGATGTGCCCCTAGGTCGCCGGGACTCTTGGACCCCGTATACTCGGTCCGAGATCCCCAAGATAGGATTTATAACAGGATTTCTGCGCTGGCCTGCCGGGAGCCGAAGGAGCTCACGTCCTGTCGGCCATGCTGCTTGGCCACGCCCCCAACCTCCCCAGTCTTTGACATGCTTTCTCCCCCTACCGTGTCTACGGAGGATAGAGCGTCCTATGCAGTGGTGGTGCATAGGGTAGACGAGGCTTTGGACCTGGAGCTCCTTACATTGGCGGTCAGGACTAACTTCCTGACGGAGGTGCTTCAACCTTCGGCAACCTCAGATTCCCTCTTGCCCGTCAATTAAGCCCTCACGGACGTTCTTCTCTGCACTTGGTCCAAGCCCAGCACAGTGGCTTCTGTGGAACAGATGATTGCCTGCCGCCGCTGCCACGGCCTGGCTCCGGGCGATCCCCTCACCCAACATCCTCATTGAGACCTTGGTGGTCCACGCCTCTCCTTCCAAGGGCGCATTCTCTTCTGCACCCCTGGAAATAAATCCAAGAAGCTGGATTATCTTTGGAAGCGCATGTTCTCTTCCTCCAGCTTGGCGCTGCAGTCTGTGAATACTGCAAGCCTCTTGGGCTGATATACCCATACAGTCTGGGATACGGTTGTCCAAGTGCCGCCTCATTGCTTGGAAGAGGCTCGGGCCGTTCTCTCCCAGGCTGAAGCGGATGGGAGAGGAGCAAAATTCAGTCCGCTGTGGATTGGATACCACCGACTCATTAGGCAGAACTATTGCCACGCCGGTTAGCCCATCAGCGCTACGTCTGGTTGAGGACATCTGGTTTTTCAGGGGATGTTCAGTCAACTTTGATGGACATGACCTTCAATGGCCGATGCCTTTTTGGTGACAAGGCAGACTCGGCCCTGGAACGCTTTAAGGATTTTCAGGCTACGGCAAGATCCTCGGGCCTCCTTGCGTCCTCCCATCCACCACAGTCTGCCTTTTGCCCCTTTCGTGGATATAGAAGGAGCACCCCATCACGTCTGACTCCATCCAGCCACGGGCTCACGCAAGCTGCCCAGCCTCTGCGTGGCCGCGGACATAGGACCCAGCGACGAAGGTCTGGGAACCAACGTGCGGGCCCGTCCACCCTTTTCCTCCTACAGCAGCCTCCGAACCCTCCTAGTCTGACCTTCCAGGCCCATTAGCGGACAGTGGGCGGCAGGATTTGGCATCACCTCCCCCACTGGCAATCTATTACATCAGACGGGTAGGTTTTGCTGATAGTCCGAAGGGGCTTCTCCCTCCTTCGAGGCTGCCCTTCCCGCCGCAGTTTTTCGATCACATGCCGGAGGCTCATTTGGCGCTTCTCTGCCAGGCAGTATCAGCTCTCTTGACCAAGGGAGCTATCAAGAGGGTCCCGGTGCCAGGAGTAGGTTGTGGTTGCTATTCTTGATACTTTCTGGTGCCCAAGAAGGGCAAAGGCCTGCATCCTATCCTATCCTAGACCTCGGGACCCTCAACCGCTTCATCCGTAAGGAGAAGTTCAAAAAGCTAACCTCGGCTCAGGCCCTATCTGTCCTCGACCCTGGAGACTGGATGGTCGCGTTGTGCTTGCAAGACACCTATTTCCCATCCCTGTCCTGCCAGCCCACAGACGTTGCCTACGGTTCACGGTAGGCCACAAGCATTTTCAGTTCACCCTGCTCCCCTTCAGCCTTACCAGTTCCCCTCTGGTGTTCACAAAAGTGACGGTGGTGGTCTCGGCTCATGTGCGCAGATCAGGGGTTCCAGTCTTCCCCTATCTCGACTACTGGCTGTTGAAGGTGGGCTCGCGCCAGGCTGTCGTCTCCCACATCCAGACTACGGCGGACCTCCTGCATTCGCTGGGGTTCACTATCAACGTGCCGAAGTCACAACTGACTCCCTCTCAGTCGCTCTTTCATCTGACCTGTTCTGGACACAGCGTAGTTTCATGCCTATCCTCCCGAGCAGCGAGTCTGGGATATTCGGGCTATGATACCTATGTTTCAGCCTCTATCCCGAAATTTTTTGGTTAGAATGACCCTGAGGCTGCTGGGCGTCACGGCCTCCTGCATCCTGTTAGTGGATTACACCAGATGGCGCATACAGGCTCTGCTGTGGGACCTGAAGTTCCAGTCTCCCTTCCCCAACCAGACCTGATGGCGGTGACCGATGCATAACACCTGGGATGGGGCGGCCACCTGGGAGAGGCGAAGATCAGAGGAGTCTGGTCTCTGGTGGTGTCCGTGCTCCATATCAACCTGTTGGAGCTCAGGGCAATTCGTTTGTCACTGAAGGCATTCCTTCCCTCTCTCAAGTGGAAGGCAGTGCAGGTGTTCACGGACAACACCACAACGATGTGGTACTACAACAAACAGGGCGGGATAGGGTCGTAGACCCTTTATCAAGAGGCTCTTTGCCTTTGGACATGACTGGAACATCACAGCATTACCCTGGTGGTTCAACATCTGGCAGGTTCTCTGAACGCCAGGGCGGACGAACTCAACTGCTGGTGCCTGGTGGATCACGAATGGCGTCTTCACTCAGAGGTGGTGCAAGGTCTCTTTCAGCAGTGGGGAGAGCCTGTATTAGATCTGTTTGCAACTGAAGAGAACATGCAACTTCAGCAATTCTGCACGTTGCAGTTTCCAAGGCGGCACTCACTTGGCGACGCTTTTCGACACGAGTGGATTTGCGGCCTCCTGTACGCCTTTCCACCTGTACCACTTCTGCCCCAAGTGCTGAAGATGATCAAGCGCGACCGGGCCCAAGTCATTCTTTTGGCTCCGGACTTGACACAAAGAGTTTGGTTCCCCGAGCTCCTGAGCATGGCCATCGATCCTCGATCAGACTGCCCCTTCTGGAGGCAGTCGCAGTAGCAGGGGACAGTTCTCCACCGAATCTGTCCAGCCTCCACCTCCTTGTGTTGAGATTGAGCGGCGAAGTCTGTAATGTCATGGCAGCCAGGGTCCCTCCACTAAGACTGTATAAGCCTGTCGAGGGAACAAATTTGTGGCATGGTGTACTGCAAAGGCTGTGGATTCCCTTTCTGTCCCTCTTTCTGAGGTTCTTTTGTTTCTTCTCTTTGGCCCTTCAGGGCTCTACTCTGGCCACTCGGCAGCCATTTCTGCTTTTCTTTGGCTACCAGATCAGCCCTCTTTGTTCAAGTCCACTATTGTAAGTAGGTTCTTTAAAGGCATTATTCATCCCTTTCCTCCATCTCCTTTCATAATGCCTTAGTGGGGCTTGAACCTTGTTTTGACTTACCTTATGTGTGTTCCCTTCGAGCCACTTCACACCTGTCCTCTTAGGCTTCTCACTCTTAATTAAGACTGCCTTTCTTGTTGCCATCACTTCTGTTCGCAGAGTGAGTGAGCCAAGGCTCTTTCTCCTAAGCCCCCTTTCTTCCTGGTCCATCCATACAAGGTGGTACTTCCAACGAGGGCCTCATTCCTGCCAAAAGTTGTTCACACCGGACAGACTATTTCTCTGCCCACCTTTTTCCCGCCTCTGCACCCAAGGAGGAGGAGAGACTCCACCGTCTGGACCCGAGACGTGCTCTGTCTTTCTATCATGACCGCACAATGGATTTCCGGGTGGACGATCAACTCTTCATTGACTATGTGGACTCCAAGAAAGGTTGGCTGTGCAAAAGCGACCATCACTCGGTGGGTACTCATTTGTATTAAGATTCGCTTTAGCTAAAAAAGGAACCTCCAGTGGGGCTACAATCTTATTCCACTAGAGCTACGTCAGCAGCTACTGCTTTGTCGCAAAAGTTTGCCATATTTTTTATCGCATCTAAGGCTGTTGCATAACAATTTACAATTCCTCCATATCTACTCCATCCCCCAGCATACTGGGGAAAATAGGTCCCAGAATTGAAATGCTTATAACACGGATTTATTAACTTGGGCATAACCCTGAATTGACCAAAATGTGTGTTTTACAACTAAAGGGCTTAGCAGTCAGTTGATTAAAAGTCTCAACACTTTCTGATGTTGGTTGCATTCTAGCTAATAATGTAAAAAAAATAACCTAAGAACTTCATGTTCAGTAATTACTATGGTACATAGCATTTCAGTTCAGTTCTTCGAACTCTTCCAGGGAAGCGTGCCCTTTTATCTATAAACATTTTATACCTAATGAAATGGACTGCAGCAAGTTATCTGTGATCATGCAGAGTGAGGAAAAGCAAGATCCTAGGTTTTAGTTTGTGGTGTTTTGCTCTTAATCGTGCAGTGAAGCAGTACTTTAATAGCTACTTAGACATACATATCACCATGCACTTTCCTCTGTCGCTTTGGGTTTTCACTCACAGCTCACTTTCCCACCCTAGGAGGAAGAACCAAAGCCAGTAGAACCAGCCGCCAAAGTTGAACCACTGCCACCACAAGAGAAAATCCCTCAAACGTAAGTATTCACTTGCTTCTAAGAATCCTGGTCTTCATTTTGTTACCAGAACCCCTTGTGTAGATAAACGTGCCATGTTTCCAATTGTAAACAGTGCCCAGGTAACGGGACACATGAGAATGATGAAGTACACATGTCTGCGTTTCCTATATTGATTACTTTCTTAAACTGAATGTTATGATATGATTTAGATTGTGCATAATTATTTTGGACACCTAGTCACCTCAATGTGATGTTTATGTAAAACAATAAAAATGTTAAGCACTTCTGTTACTAAAAGATCTATTTCTATCCGTATGTACGCACAGCTAAATGTTTACTGAAAAAGTATGGTTAAAGTTGTTATTGTTCGCTTTGGTTAAAACACTGTAACACGTTTAAAAAACCTCAGAAATACACTTAAAAACAGGTAAGTGCAACAATGGTTACAAAGTAAAGCCAACACGTAAAGTTTTATTTAAAAATAAAAAATTCTAGCCATAACTTAAAATGAACTTTCGTTTTCAATTCAATTTTCAATTCAACAAGCTTTATTCGAATTCAGTAAAAATTCATAAAAGCATACAGGGTAAAAACACAATAAAGTCAGAGATCAATTATATTCATTACAAGGTCACTATCTGTACAAAGTTAACTACAAATCATTATACTAATCAAATCATTTTTACAATTCATTGTAAACAAACCCTAGCAGCTTTGTTTACAAGGCGTGGTCGTAGCAATTTCAATTAAGTCAGTTGCTTTAAAAAATAAGGTATGTTTACATGTTATGATGACACGTTTAAAAATAATGATTCAGAAAAGGGGGTGGTGATGAACAGAGTGTCTGAATTAAGCAGACCACTCTTACCCAGTCCAAAGATCAGGGCTAGATCCATCACCGTTATTAATCTCACTGCACCATCCCAGCTAAGAACCTGGCTATATGCAAATCCGTCTGTCCCTGGCCCAGTGCATCATGGGAACAGGGCAGACTAAACTACCAAGCCAATTCTTCACCAGAAAGGAGACAAGCTACCGGGGACCGGTTTCTGGCATTTCAGCCTTCTTCGGCCCGGCTTGCTTGAATCCTGATGGTGCAGTGAGAAAGGGACTCATGTCTGAGTATACCCTGCCACACCTATAGTGGCCAAAAACGATTCAGAAAAGGGGGTGGTGATGAACAGAGTGTCTGAATTAAGCAGACCACTCTTACCCAGTCCAAAGATCAGGAAGCATGGAAGGGTATACTCAGATGTGAGTCCCTTGCTCATTGCACCATCAGGATTCAAGCAAGCCGGGCCGACGACGGCTGAAATGCCAGAAACCGGTCCCCGGAAGCTTGTTTCCTTCCCAGTGAAAGAATTGGCTTGGTAGTTTGGCTTGCCCTGTTCCCATCATGCACTGGGACAGGAACAGACTAATTTGCATATAGCCAGGTTCTGAACTGGGATGGTGCAGTGAGCTAAAAAACGGTGTTTAGCCCTGATCTCTTGACTGGGTGAGAGTATTCTGCTTAATTTAGAAACTCTGTCCATCACCACCCCTTGTTGTTAAATACGTTTAAAAATAAGGCAGATATCCTTCAGGGGCTATAAGGGAGAGAAATACATAAGTTGTTCCTTTGGTAAAGACCATCCAAGGACTTAGTGTGAGTCATTATCAATTTCAGTTACTTATGCGAGCCCTTCCGTAAACGGATTTAACAAGTCAGGGAACTAGGTCTATGCCTTAGAATAAAGAAAATCGGTTATGGGTGGGTAGTATATGCTTGCTAGATCCAGGACCACCACTACCCGTCCCAAAGTTATTTTGTTTGTATGATCTTGCAGGGGGCAGATATGTAGTCCTGGGGTAAAAGTCATGCAGTTCCCATGTTCCGATTGGGCCATCACCCATCTGTGGCTGCCAACTTGGGAGATGTTGGATGACTCGAGGGTCCCTAAGGTTGACCAAAACCAGGTCTCCCGGTATGTCCTTGGGGGATAGATCCCAACCACCCTACCTTTCTAACATTTAAGATCGTTCCATCGATATTGGGTGGTAAGGGTCTATTCTTTGTCAGCCAGAAAGCCACCTTGTTTGCCAGGTCTGCTGGTCTTTCAATTTTGCTATTAATGAGCTTGGGCACGCCCGAGAGGATGGACACAAAGGGTGCTGCCTCCGGCGGTAGATCTATATGTTTAGCCCTTCTTTGCATGTTACCATAGTGTTGGAACTTCCCCTTTTTTGGCGTGAGTGGTTTAATCTGCCCGTCTCTGAGTGCAGGATTCTGGGTTATTGGGGGGTTTGATATGACTAATGTTTTAGATGTTTTGGGGGCAAGTGCATGAGTTTGTATGATATTTCTTTGTACTGGGAGGATGGGGGTATCAGTAGTGACTAGGGTCTCAACTTGATTATTTCCTTCAATTCTTTTTATGATTGTTAGGTTTGCCCTGGTGGTTTCCTCTATGGAGCAGAGTTTTTCCCCTATAGCCTCAATTATTTTTTCCAGTGGGGAAATTAAAGACCTGACCAGGAGTTCAATCTGGGCCAGTAGTTCAGATTGAGTAGTATTTGCAGTCGGCTCCAGGTTTGAACGTACCTCAGATGTTTTTGGGGTGTTGTTAATGCCTGAAAGGGGACTTTGATGCAATCTTTGTATTTTATCTAATCTTCCCCTCTGATTAGGCCCTTTGCGCTTTCTATTTGGATAGGGTACCTGAATATTTACTGGCTGTTGTGTAGTGTCTGTAGGTGTTGAAAGAGAACCAGAATGACTTAAGTTTAGTTGAAATGTGGTAATAGACTGGGGGCTAGTATTTCGCAAAGCACCTGCAGGAGCATTAGTTAGTCATTCCCGTTTTCAACGTTGGTATACACAGTTTTACAGAGCAGATTTAGTTCATCCAGTAAAGAAACATTTTGTGTTTGGTCTGGTGGCTCCATAGCTGAGTGGTTGCTGGATGTGGATTCTATACAGAGACTCTTTTTTACTCTTTCTATAACGGACTCGATAGCCAATGTGGTCCTAATTAAATAATTGTTCAATGTCCCTTTCCGTTGCCCCCCCAGGGGTTGTTATTCGTGCGAAGCCCTTTGTCAGTCATAATATGGATAGTTTTATGGAAATATATGTATGACAGGGGGCTAAGCAAAAGCGCACGTACACCAATAGTCTGACAACGGGGAGGTAAAAGGATAGTCCAGTAGGGGATACCAAAGAAAGTATAATGACAGTCACTTTAGTGGATTAGTTAGTTTATAGAACCTCTCTTTTACCTTGAGCAAAAGGCGAAAATCGAAAGGGGGTGGCCCGTCCCGTCCTCCTCAGACCTCTGAGGGCCACAGAGGGCCCTCCCTTTGCCCGGGCTTAGCCCGGCGCGGTCCCGCGACGCCGAGGGAGCCTCCTCTTTTTCAGCACCTCCGGGCGCGCAGAACCAGGAAGTGACCCGCTCGGCCTGCTAGGAGCTGTAGTTCCCCGGCGGCCGTGCAGGTGGATGTCAACGGCGGCGGGGGGAGCAAGCAGCGTGTGGGTCCCAGCAGCGGCGTGTGGCATGTGGCAGGTAGGACTGTCCGCAAATGACCCCCCGCTCCTCAGTGGGAGCCTCCTCTTTTTCAGCGCCTCCGGGCGCGCAGAACCAGGAAGTGACCCGCTCGGCCTGCTGGGAGCTGTAGTTCCCCGGCGGCCGTGCAGGTGGATGTCAACGGCGGCGTGGGGAACAAGCAGCGTGTGGGCCCCAGCAGTGGCGTGTGGCAGGTAGGACTGTCCGCAAATGACCCCCCCCCCCCCTTTCGTTTTATTTTCAGGGAATTTCGGGGGTCTTTGATAATCTAGTACATCAAACCTCCATGAAGGTGTGTGTATTCTACATTGCTGCACACAGCCTGACTGTGCATTTGGGGTTCGCCACTGGTCCTGGCCTCTGGCCAGGTCATGCCCAACCCTCTGCGGGGGGGTGCTCAGCCCAGTTGTGCACTGCTAAAGACGCAGCTAGGGATGGATCCTCCACTGCACATGACTTTTGGGTAAACTGCAGAGCCTTTGCTAATGGCACTTTGACAAATCTACACACAAGTTGGCATAACATTAGAGGTATTAAGGTTCTATTGGTTTGCCAATTTTTGTGCCAAGGCATCATAAAGGGTATAGTTAAGGGGGGGTCGAGTACATTTTCATTTGCTAAGAACTTGGCTGCTGTTAGATGCATCTACATGAAATATGGTTAGCAGATACAAAGTTACAGCATTGCAGGTATATCCGGTTTTGCATAGAGCAAACGGGGAGCAAAGTTACAAGGTTGGAGTTTCAAAACTTTTTATTTACTAATAACTTTGACTCTATTTGATAGATTTAACATACTCTTGGTATTCTCAATGTCATTCAAATCCTCAAAGAAGGGCATACGTTTAAAGTGGGAGAGTTTAAGTTTGGTTAACTTGCATATAAATCTAGCACAGTCAGAGGAATCTACACGAATTTTGGCAGACATTTAGCAGATTTAACTTTGTTAACCATAGCAATTTAGTAGCTAGACTTTAAATGTTAAGAGCAGGTGCCGGTCGATATATACAAACAAAATATCTTAACTATATCGGAAGCTCTTTGTTTGCCTCTGCAGGAAAAGCAGAGGCAGACGCCATTGTTATCGTTGCCTCACCAGATCAATGAGTCACATTAAACTTTAAATCGTTCAGCAGAATTTTCGAGTTCAAGGCAAGTTCATTCTGACCAGGTGATCCAAAAGGCATTTTTTTCTGGTCGTTACTGAGAAAAAAAGGTCATTTAACATGTAGCACTGATGCTCTATAATATTTTTCATTAAATGCATAATCACTGATTAATTTTGTTCATGTGTGCGATCACCGAGACACTTAAATTGGAGAGCAACTCCCCTACAGTGCAAATCAACCATTGTCTGTGTTAAGGCAACATTTCTATTTAAATATATCTTTATTCTCTTTTTCGCATATTGACATTTACATAAGTGAAAGAGCACCTGAGAAACAAACTGATCCTGTCCATACAGCTGTCTAGATATGTTGAATCTTCCAGGACATTTTACTAACTAAGCAGACAGTAGTTCTCAATAATCAGTCCCCCGTAAAATAGCTCGGTACCCCTTTTTTTTTTACATTATGCATTGGGGGAGTTGCATTATTCGCCAAACTACAGACATTATCGTCAAGTACTATAAACAACCTATCAACATACAAAGTAGCGAACATGTAACTAGAATGGCATCCAGTGGTTCTATATGTTAAGTAGAGGTTCATTCAGGTTCTGTAGTAGTCTAGTAGTGGTGCCTGCCTGTTGTGCGGGTTGGGGGGGGGGGGGGGGATTGTGTCACGGTGATACTAAATTGGCATCTCCAACACGTCCTGTCTCAGTACCCAAAGTTGTACCTCTCGGGGTCTCTTCTGTCTGCTCCCCATTCTGAGTTTTGGTAGAAGGATACCCTGTCCTCTATTCACCTGCTGTCCCATGTCCGCAACACCTCTGATCACAACCATGCTGTCTGGTGTAGCTTTATCCCTCGGGCATCTTCCTTTATCAAATCTCTTTCCTCTGCCCTGGCCCACATTTCAACGTCCCATTCCCAGGCTTCTACTGTGGACCCCACGCTCATTTTCCATCTTAAGACAATACAACGTCGTGCAAGGACCAAAGCCAGGTCTACAAATCTAGTGCCCACCTTCCAAGCTCTGAGTCTGGGGAATAGCCCCAGAAGGCAGACCTCCGCTGTACAGGGCAGTGAGCGTGCCAGTACTTTAAGCACCGTTATAGCTGTGAGCCAATAGTCTTGGGCAATCCCACACCATATGGGCAAACCCAGCATCCAGTGCACCACATCCTGGACAATGCTGATCTATGTTCCCATACATAATGCTTAGCCTGTGTGTGGTGAGATAGGTCAAATGCAGAAAATTGAACTGTGTGAATTTAAAATTGGTGTTCCTAGAGACCCTCTTCGGTCTACTCAGGTCCCTTCCCCGCACCACCTCAAGTTCCCTGTCCAGTACGGATCCCTACCTCTCCCAAGTGTGACACACTTGCAGACAGAAGGGTTGAGGCAAAGAGCCTGCACCTGTTATGGCCTGTGACTCATAAGTGGTGTGATGGTGCTTGGCAAACCAAGGAACACAACCCTATCTGTTCCTTTAAGGACAAAGTCCAAATACAAAGCATAGACAGTGGAATCAGCACCCATCAACAAATATTTTCAATAGTAGTTGGTGTCCTTCAATCAATGGTTAAAGTTCATTTCAAATGAACAGGTCCGAACTTGATAGTCGTGTATTTTTAATTCTTTATTAAGTTTTTCAACAGTAGAAAAAATGGTCCAATTCAAAGCAGATTTTCTTTTCTTTTCTTAGCCAACGCGTTTCGTCTCATAAAATGAGACTTCTTCAGGGCTCAAACACCTGTCTTTGTGGAGTATAGTGTGAGCAGGAAAGTTTCTTTGATTCAAGCATGCATTGGAACGGTCTGTCAAATCCGATGAATATTCAGAAGGGACCAGAAAACGGCATGGTGACCTGCGAAAACGAACGGTAGAAGTTTTGCAATAACCATTCCAATGCATGCTTGAATTAAAGAAACTTTCCTGCTCACACTATACTCCACAAAGACAGGTGTTTGAGCCCTGAAGAAGTCTCATTTTATGAGACGAAACGCGTTGGCTAAGAAAAGAAAATTTGTTGATGGGTGCTGATTCCACTGTCTATGCTCTCCCAAGTGTGATCTAGGGTCTTTATGGTCATCTCCATTAGAGCCCTGTACAGCCATTTTACTAGATGACGTGCTGACCCTAGTGCTGCTACCTCTTGAAGCACTGCATATGTGTCTAGTTCTTGTCTTCCCCCATGCCTCAAAGCTCCAAAAGTCCGCATAAAAACTGACCGGGTGGAAGACCCTAGTTTGCAGGGAAGTCTTTTAACATGATTAACTCTCCATTTTGGAAACCGTCTGTCAGTATGCCTGCTGCTGACCAGTCCTCAGCTGACGGACGTCATACGGAAGCCCCACCAATGAGAGGTCTGGCGCATAGACTGGAGTCTCAGTCGTGCGTCTGAGACACCTATGCCAACACTTCAATGCTATCTGCAGTAGAACCCCTGGTGCGGGAACCTTTACTTTCGGATGCAAGATTTTGGCAAGCAGCCGCCCTTGATCATCCTTCAGCGCTACGGTGCCTATCTTCTAAGCTCCTGCCGTTCCACCACTGAGCCAGCCTTTGAAGTTGGGCTGCCAAGTAATACAATTCAAAATCTGGGGCTCCCAATCCGCTTGCCTCCGTGGCCCTCCGCAGCACCGTCCATCAGATTGTGTCGCTTCCCATCCCAGATCAGGTCCCTCAGCAACGCATCTAGGTCCCTGAACCATCTCCTTGGGACCACCACCGTGAGGTTGACTAAATAATATAATAGCCTTGGGAGCATAACCATTTTGAACAATGCCACTCTGGCCGTGACTGGTAGTTGAAGGGAATGCCAGAATTGTACACAAGTTTTGAGGGAGTGTAATACAGGGCCTTGATTGCACTCTAAGAGATCGTCCTGGTCGCGAAACACCTGCATTCCCGGGTACCTGAACGAGCAGGGAGCCCAGTTGAGGGCCTTAGACTTGTTAACCCGGAGTCCCTTTAGCTTGGCAAATTCTTCTAGTATGTTCAAGGCATAGGATAATATAACCGTACCAATTTAAGACATCCTTCCCCGAGTCCCATCCGCCTCATGATGGATAAGAGAAAGTTACAAGACACTGAGTCCATGCACACCAAGTTTTTCACAATTTTTGCTTGTTTTGAAAAATGCTCAAAGGCAAAGGACTGTGCGGGCAAGCTTGTTATGTGCTCTTGTCCCAATAGCACATGTCTAAATCCAAACCAACCGGTGCATCACCTTGCTCCAGTTGCAAGCTGCACAACAATGTTGTCGTAAGTTTACTCAAGTGAAAACTAAACTTTTTTCTTTCAACTGAATCATATTTATTCCATATTTATCAATCTTTTTTTATTCATAATGTAGGCAACTTCATTCCAAGTTTCAAATCTACTGACCTACCAATTAAGACTTTATCTTGAAACAAAGTGGAATTAATAGCGCATCCTAGTTCATCATGAAGATATTGACCCAATGCTTTTCGGGCTGAAAGCCCTTCTTCAGGGGTAACTGAAGTTTAGAGGAAAGCCCATTTGTTATAGAAAATCTTAGACCGCATGAAACCAAAATCAGCCTTCATAACGTTCAAACCATTCCCTTAATGTGCAATAAATCACTCTCCATGTGCCCAATTATAGTGTGGGCAGTATGTGCCAAATAGAAACACAAACACTCCAGTGACCAAAAACATGTGTGCTGTTGCACTAAAAATAAACGTGCTGGAACACTGGAAACCCAAAGTGATTTTTTAGCAGACAGTGCCCCGTGTTGACCTAATAAATAAACATGCCAAACTTATTCTAAACATTATTATTAGCTTACTGCGCCAAGGATGTAATAATATAATCTTCCATTTCTCAACTCATTCATGCTCCAACAGAAAATGTCCTCATACGAATTCAACTGTCCGTTTTAAATCCATTCTAGTCCCCATAGGTGCAACCTATTTAATTAGACCCAACCACGTGGCTGACTTTGTTGAACCAAAAATACAAAGCAATTACATAACCCCAATCCCACGAACATGTTTCTTGAAAAGACTAATCCATTTAGTTATGTGAGCTGAAACAATAGTGCTGCAAAAACAATAACCATAAGCATATACTTATTAACTTAAATGCACCAGCTTCAATGTTAATCTATTTGTAAAAAACGATCTTCTACTTTTAGTGATTTTAATGCTTCAATGTTAAAAAGATTGAGGAATATGGAATAAATATGATTCAGTTTAGAAAAAAAATTGGAGTTAGTTTTTCACTTGAGTAAACTCACGACAACATTGGTGTGCAGCTTGTAACTGGAGCGAGGTGATTCACCGGTTGGTTTGGATAATAGAAAGTCCCACCGCAAGGAATCAAAAGCTTTCTCTAGATCAACCTCCATTACCAGTGCATCTTGATAATCAGCTATGTCATGATGATATAAGACATGACAAAGCTGAACCCATTTTGGTCGGCATGAATCAGGCCCGACATAAACTGAAGCGGTCTAGTGACTAGGATTTTACTAAGTATCTTAAAATCCATGTTTAACATGGAAACAGAACGAAACTCAGACAGACAGGCCGCCATGGATTTGGTTTTCGGTAGAGTGACTACCAGTGCCTCCCTGGTGGTATCCAGTAGCACATCGGTGCGTAGAGAGTCTCCATATACCTTTTCTAAGTGAGGAGCAAGGAGTGGTACAAAGGCAGAATAAGACTCTGCTGGGAGCCCATCCAGGCCAGGGGTGTTGCCCTTGGCCATGTCTTTGGCAATGCGGATTTCCTGTTATCGCCCCCCCGAGTACCTCTTTCATGGCATAGACCAGCGTTTTCAGCCGTAAAGGTGCTAGGTACGCTGTTAAAGTTCTAGGCGATTGTTCATCCGGTTTTCTATATAGGTTATTGTAGTACGTGTAGAAAGCAGTATTTATGGCTTTAGAAGAATACAGTAGAACCCCTTCATCCGATAAGATCTGAGTGATGGGCGTGCCTCTACCCTCTGACCTAACAAGGCAGGCTAGTGACCTCCCCGCCACCCTTTGGTATGTGTCCTTGCTTGATAATCATGAAGATCCAGGAGACGTAGCCTTTCCAGGACCGCATTCTATTTACTTCTTGCTTTTGAGAGTTGCACCTGGGCGCAGGACTCCCTATACCCAGTCTATTACCCTAAGCGTGTAGTGAAGTCTCCAGTGTGTTGAGCTCCCTATAAAGTTCACACCTCACGCCCACTGTCTGTCCCATTCATTGCCACATACCACCACCTTGAATGCATCCCATTAGAGTAGTGGGGTGCTTGCTGTGCCCTGGTTCAACCGGAAATAGCAGGAAATGGAAGCCTACAATGAGTCCCTAAAGAATGTGTCCTCTAAGAGAGTCAAGGGTCAAGGTGCCACGTAGATGTAACCGTGTGTTGTTACAGGGCAAAACCTCATAAAGCAACGGGCTGTGGTCCGACAGTGTGCGCCCCAGGTATTCGGTGTGGGTCACTGTCGTACTAAGTTGAGCCGAGCAGGCAAACATGTCAAGCGGGTGTGTAAACAAAGGGCGATGAGCAGTAAGAATAGTCCTTCTTCTGCTCCTGCTGTATTCTCCAGATCTGTGAGGTCCCAGAGTCCCAACCATTTGAAAACCCTGTGAGGTCTTGGCTGCTAGTGCATCCTGTGTCGGGGGGAGGGGGGTGGACTTATCTAGGCTCACGTCTGCCACACAAATAAAATCTCCGCCCGGAGCAGATCGTCTGCTAACACTGTAGACAAAGGCCCTGACACGTTTTGAAGGAACTGTATTTGATCATTATTCGGGCCATATATACTCCTTAGTGTCACCTCCCTGCCCAGTATCCTGACCTTCACCAGGACATAGCAACCATCAGGGTCAATGATAGTGTGGGTAGTCTCAAACGGGCTACTCACCCTCACCCATAATGAGACTCCCTGGGAAAATGCGGAATACGAGGTTGCATACAACTGTCCTCGCCACCTACACCTGAGACGGTCACCTTCTTCTGCTGTGAGGTGCGTCTCCTGTAACATCACAATATGTGTATTTCTACGGCATGCATATCTATGGATAGTTTGGCGTTTGGCAGGGGACCCCATTCTGCAGACAGCCCAGGACAGTAGCTTTATCTTCCTAAGGGGATTATTCATAGGAGGCATTAAAGCAGAGAATATCTCGTCCCTCCAGTCCCCCAAACTCCCCCAGCAGTTTCCTGTCTGCCAAGACATAGTTAATAGAACTATAACCCGATCCCTGGATGCGCACTCGTAACTCCCAAATGCAATCTCCCCTTCCTAAGGGCAGTGTTGCAACAACTAGCCACCTAAACCTGAAAGCAAACAAAAACATTGAGTTAGAATGCCTCCTGTAGGCAGCCAGGTGAGGCACTCTAATGGGGGGAAGACCAGGTGCAGGTCGACGACTTGTATCCTTGTCCGGCATCACTCTGATACCATGGGCTGGCGGCATAGTCCTTAAGGTGCTGCGCCACACCCTCCCTCCTTTTACAGGAAGGGCTGGGTACCACTTCTGGATAGCAGACTCTAGTTTAAAAGCAATGAGACTGTAGTTGCTTGGGGGGGGGGGGGGGGGGGGGGTGGTTGCCAATTGCCATCTAGGGTAAAGCAGTACTCCTCAGGGGATGGGAAGGCGACTCCTAGATGCATCATATTATTTCATCCACTGATCGAGGGGTCACTTTTGGTAAGTGTCTCGCTGCCAGTTGAGTCCCCAGTTCCTGAGGCTGCATATTTGGACTCTGATAAAACAACAGTGGCCAAGTCGGATATCTGTGGGGACATGATCTGTGCCACAGCCTGCAGCGCTGCTTTCCGTTCGCGCTTTATCTGCGAGGATGAGGGTTTCTTCAATGGGGCTTTCCTCACTGACTGCCACGGTCTTTTCCTGTTGAATAGGTTCACTTTTCTGGTGCCCACTGGGTGTTCAGCAGGGGTGCGCCTGCCTTGTAGGCCTCCAGCCAGGACCATATCTCAGAAGGGTCTCAAAAATGGGTGCTTCCATCAAGGATGATGCAGAGTTTTGCAGGGAACATCAAGGAGTATTGGACACCTGCTACGTGGAGGGCTCTTTGCTTCCAGAAAAGATGCTTGTTGAGCTAGTACTTTGGCCGTAAAGTCTGGGAACAGCAGCATCCTGCTATTGACCATCATGTAAGTACCATGCGTACGAGCTTGTTGGATTAGTATGTCATGATCTCTGTGGTGGTGAAGTCGTGCCGCCACTGGGCAGGGCTAAGGTGTGAGCAGGGACCCTGTGCTTTCTCTCCAGCGCAAAAGACTGGGTAAGGCAATCTGGAGCTACTTCAGTGCTCAGCCAATTAAAAAAAAAATACAATTTCCGTATCCTCGGCTCGTCCTGGGACCCCCACCACCCTAATATTTTGGTGGCTGTGGCCCTCCTAATCTTCAGCACGTCTCTAGAAGGCAGCCACTCTGGCTTTGAACATGCCGATCTTAATGCAGCTTTCTTTTCTGGTCGAATTTCATCCACGGAGCAATCCACTCCCTTCACCTGGCCCACCAGCTTATGGTGCTCACACTGCAAAAGCCCCAGGCCCACTGATATTTCTCTTATGTCCTGTTGTAGGGCAGCCTTAGTGTCTGCAATGGCCACCATTACTTTATCTGAAGGGGAATGAATGAAGGCATCCATGACTGTGCTGCCGCCCTCCCCCATTTCTGGGGGTGCCGAGAGGTATCTCTTGTGCCCATCTTTGTGTACCCCTGTTTTTGTCTAGAGGCTTTAAGGTTTTCATTATACCAGCACTGGGAAGCCTCTTTGTTTGTTTTAACTGGGACCAAGAGGTCTAGAGCCGAACCGATCCAGCTAGAAAAGATTTCTACTCTGTTCTGAGTTGCGGGCCGAGGACATGGGTAGAGATTCAATGTCCGCTGCCTGAATTCTATGCCACACTCTCCCTGGGGCCGATTAATTTGCAGATATACTTGATAATATAACCTGGACTCATAGTTGCAACTCCACTGCCCAGTGGTCTGACCAACACTAAAGAAAGGGAAGGCAAGATGTTGATAACAGGATTGTTGGAAAAGATTACATCTAACATATGTCCTGCTCGGTGAGTGGGTCCTCACCCAGAACGGAGATTCAAGAATTGGAATTAGAATCATGAATGGATGATTCAAGGAGCACGATGAGCTGATGGTCAAAGCCACCTTTAGGTCTGTGGGGGGTGGTATATTAGCCTACTCTTAAAAGACTGTGAGTTGGACGTTTCCACCAAAAAGAGCAGGGCCTTAAAATCGATCCTTAAAACTGGTGTAAATGTGGTCTGGAAATGATTTTGTTATAGGAGCACCGCCAAAACCAACCTACACGAAGGAATGAAAGAAGTCGCCGAATGGATGAAACAAAGCCGTCTGAAACTGAACTCAGACAAAACAGAAGTCCTCATCTTAGGTACATCCCCCTCTGCATGGGACGACTCTTGGTGGCCGGAAGCCCTTGGAAAAGCACCCATCCCGACAGACCACGCACGGAACCTTGGCGTCATCCTGGATTCTTCACTCTCAATGAACAGACAAGTCAGCGCCGTATCCTCTTCCTGCTTTAACATTCTTCGCATGCTCAGAAAAACATTTCGCTGGATCCCCTCCGAAACAAGGAAAACAGTCACCCACGCTCTAGTCACGAGCCGACTGGACTACGGAAACACCCTCTACGCAGGTACCACCGCTAAACTCCAGAAGAAACTACAACGAATCCAAAACGTCTCAGCCAGGCTCATATTAGATATCCCACGCAACGAACACATCTCTGGTCACCTTAAAGACCTCCACTGGCTACCCGTCAATAAGAGGATCACTTTCCGACTGCTTACCCACGCACACAAATCACTCTACGACATCGGACCAGATTGCCTCAACTCTCGACTGTCCTTCTACACCCCCTCCCGCCAACTTCGCTCTTCCAGCCAAGCCTTCGCCACTGTACCTCGCATCAACAAGTCCACCATGGGAGGCAGATCCTTTTCATACCTGGCTGCCAAAACATGGAACTCACTCCCCGCTTACCTTCGCCTCACCCAGAATCACCTAGCGTTCAGAAAGCAGCTTAAAACTTGGATATTTGACAAATAATCCTCCTCCCCTTCCTAAGCGCCTTGAAACCCTCTGGGTATGTAGTGCGCTATACAAGTCTTATGACTTGACTTGACTTGACTGCCACCCCACCTTCTTTCCCTCTAGGTCTGTCCAGACGATAAACATCGTAGTCTGGGGGAGTAACTGCAATCATTTCTGGGCTCGAGTTCTAATCCACCAAGGTTTCAGTGACAAACATAATGTTGACGTGGTGTGCCAAAATTAGTTTGGGAAATTCTACATGGTGTTTCACTAAGGACCATGTATTCAGAAGCATGCAACTGATATCTATATGAATGGAGGGGCCCTCTTTGTTGTGTTGCTGGTCTTGTGTGACAGTTTCTTCTCTGCCATCTGAGGGTCTTAACCTGGGTCGTTTAAGATATGTGTAGTTTAATTTTGTTTTTTATGAGTCAGTTGATGGGGGAAGCACTTACTGTTGTGTTAGGAGGGCACTTACTGTGAGGTCTGAGAGCTAGTAGTACCTCACGTTAGTAAGCTAGGCAATGTGGAGTGGTGTGGCTCACTGGTTAGAGGCGGCGGACCAGGAAGCAGAGGATGGCCCGGGACCAGGGTTCAATTCCCGACGCGGCAGGGTCGTGGACCAGGGTCAGCGGACTCGATAATTCTCGCCTCGGTGCCTACTCTAACCAGAGATCACACTCGGCAACTCTGGCCATTAGCTTGCCTCATCTCCACATACGCTGGGGATGCCTGGTTTCACCTTGGAGATACCCAGTAGGGACCATCTCACAGGGAAAGCCTGGACGGGTTCCCTAGCGGTCTACAGTGCGGAGATACCCCATGTGGGGTGATTCAGGCGCTTTACAAGACATCATTACATTACAATGTGTCTGTTTGGGGCTGATCGGCCAAGGGGATGGGCACTGGGCACGGGCCAGGCGTGGATCGGTGCAGACGAACTTGCCCTAGGCGCACCCACTACGCGCTTCCGCTGTGCGGACCGTTGCCGACTGCTTTATGAAGCCGGTCATTAGAGGGGCGTGCCCGAAAGAGTAACGAGCGCCGCAAGCAGTGTAATCTCTAAAAATAGGTGAGGGTAAATTAAAATGCTAACTGACGTCCAGCAGCCTATTAAGCACAGGCTCCCCTGTGTCTAAGGAATACTGGCGAAAGTAAAGTAAACGGAAATCAAAGCGGCGAAAGCATAAACCAATTAAAAAGCCTAGGAATCGAGATGAACCCTTTTCCAAGATGACACTTCATACTACAGAGCCAGGCAACTTCGGAAAAAGGGCATCTTTGTGCCTACAAGCAACCAAAAGCAGCACCAACCTTGTCTTGCCCTAAAAGCATCCACTAGCTCAAACTGCACTCATCCATGAACCCTAAAAACCCCTAACTCCCTCCAAATTCCGCCCATTCATATCTAAAAAAAAAAAGTGCTCACAACCTTTATACTCCATTCATCCCTGAACCCTAAAAATGCCTTTCTATGCCTGAACTCCACCCATACTTGGTCACAAAAAACTCATCATCCTTGAACACAAAACTCTCCTCCCAAGTTTAATGTAATTTTGGATTTTTCTTTAAAAATATCTTTCCTTGGAAAGATTTACTTTAATTTTCGATTTGTTTGTATTTCCTTAAAATTGGTTTTGCATTATTTGGTTTTCTCCAATGTGTTTTCACAATTTTCATTTTTCCCATTAATTCTCACACACACCAGTCTCGCCTATCCTGTAAAGAACCCCTCATCAACTAAATCCTCATGAGTGGTATTCTCAGAACACTCACCCCTCCCTTCAGTTCCACCTGACCAGTGCAACAGGGAATGCACATCAGAGCTGGGTTCATCTGAGACTCAGCCATGTCATTCCTGCCAGCCCATCATCGCTCTTTGAAGAACTGTATTCTCTATCCACTCCAGCCATATTCTGTTCCAGCCTTGGATTCAAAAAGAACTCTTTAAGGAATAATGATAATGTTAGCTATGAGAGTGGCGTGATATGTCATTGGCACTACTGCTTATATTTATGGATCACTGCGGCCCAGATCTTTTTAGGTGTCTGAAATGCAGCTTTTGATTCTGGCTTTAAGCTTTACATTGTGTTACATATTTAAAAAAGCTGATATTCACCATAGGTGGAGATATGCTTTCAATATTAGTAAATAGTGACATTTTGGTCATTAGTTTTAGCAATGTGTATGCTAGTCCTTTTTCTTTGTATAGTAAGGGTCAGTGAATAGTAATGGTTTGCTCAGTTGACTATTATACAAGAAGTGTTGGGTTTGAAACAATTAACTGTAAACAATGTCAGTGGAGAGCCAGCTTATAATGAGTGACCAGTAACGTGATTGAGAACTCAATGGGCCCATTGAATTGTAGCCTCTCTTGCATACAGTATTTTCACTAGTAAGTTGTGTACACTTAGTGGAAAGCTTTTAGTCAAAGGGTGCTCGCAGTGGCTTCAGTGCTAGGTTAGTAAAGGGATTAAAGCTTCATTTGAAGTACCACCGTGACATTTGGCTGCGGTATTAAGTTGAGATTGCACATAAGTGTTACTGTAAATTCAGGAAACTGTTGTAATAAACCTGTTGCTTTGGTGCCGAACGCCCTTTTCGCTGCACTCTCTTGAGGTTCTCTTCCAGGGGATCCTCCTCAATAGTCATAAGCACTGAATATTCCCGCCCATGTGCGGGGACCCCGGAAATAATATAAAATTATATATGGAAATCACATATATCTAGCTCCACATATATGTATGTACATATATAATTTTTTCTCACACCAATGCAGCCCCAAAACTGAGGCTAAACAATGTAATTACCCATACATAGACTGTATTTGCAAGCATATAAAAAACACATTAGGTCAAATAGCACTTGAACTCTGTGTTTTAATGAGCAAAACGCTCATAAATACTGAAAATTGCAAATAAATAGACATTGTTAGCCTACAGGCTGCATTGTAAAGCAATAGCCTAGAAAATGAAAGCATTTTCAACAAAAACTGGCACCGTGCCTTTAAGGCAGCTATGATCCCTGGCTTCCCATCATGCCTCAGGGGTGACCGTTAGGTCAGTTGTTCTTTCCGGCTCCTTCAGTCAGGACCCTGGTTATACAGCTCCTACCTTTTTTGACTTTGTCAAAAATATATTGAATTTTTTCACTTTCACTCGACTTCTTTTGACATTAGAGTGCTGGTACTACCTTTTTTTGTTCTTCCGAAAAAGTTTATTTTTGTCAAAATGCCTTTACTTTTTGATCCTTGCCCCTTCTGTGGCAAAAAGAAGGCCTGGACTGACGCACACCCTGTGTGTATCCTTTGTCTCCCTGAGACTCGTAATGCAGAGAGCTGTCAGCATTGTAAGAACTTATCTAGGAGAACTCTCAAGGACAGAGAGAGAATAAGAATTTATGCCCTCTCTGTAGGTCTCCTAAAAGGCAGCAGACGATGAGAACACGGTCGACGTCGAGAAAAGTCCCGACCTGTTCGTCGGCGTCTGGATCGGCGTCGAAACTGCCTGCGACTGCGAAGACATTTTCGAAGACACATTCTTAGACGGCAAAGACTCTGGTACCTCTGTTGATGTCAACTAGGCGGTGTTCAACGTCGAGAAGGGAGGCCTCTGTTATCGCAAGGTGGCCATACGACGTCAAGGCAGATCACTCCGTCGTCGCACCTGCGATCGACGTCTAGGCACAGCGCTCCGTCGGCGCACCGGCGTTAGACGTCGAGGCACAGGCGTTCGCCATCGAGGCACGCTTTGTCGACGCCCCATCACCGGCGTTCGACGTCGGGGCACTCTTCGTCGACGCTGCAGCACCGGAGTTCGATGTCGATGCAGGTTGCTCCGTCGGCGTCCCAACGGCGTTCAACGTCGAGCCACAGGTCTTCGCCAAGGATGGGTCATCAGTCCCCGGCGTCGAGACACCAGCCGCCACATCCAGTGTCGAGACCGGCGTTGGGCCCAATGTCGACACAGAAGACCCCTGTAAGGTCGACGTCGAGTTTGCGAACTCAGTCACTGGATCACCGGCCAGCGTCGATGCAGAGATCTCCAAAGTAGACGCCGAGAAAGGAAGCGGCATCGGCACCGGAGAGGAGGTCCAAGTCAAGGGGACGTTCTCCTATACGCTCGAGCCCACCTTCAAAAAAGAGAAGATTTTCTTCAGGGCAGTCTCAGCCCAGACACCAGGCATCACAGTCGCTCCAGATCTCGCTCCAGATTTCCTTCAGGAGAGGTGTCTCCTCCGGTGAGCTTATCTCCCTCAGGCTCTCATGTCTCTCACCGGGAATCAGCATCTAAGACCTCGGATGTTGTGATCTATTCTTCTGACAGTGCATCCGAGCATTCACCGGCTAGATCGTGGCACGATGAGGATAATCCATCTCCTCCAGCACGTTCCCCTGAGAGGAGAGAAAGGCAAAAGTCGCTTTCCATCAGGCTGTCTCCTAGGTGGTACAGACCATTACACCTCTGGGCCCCCGACAAAGACACAGCCGCTCGATTAACGCAGCAGGTGGATCGGATCGACCTCCTTACAGGCCCAGAGAGCGAACACGCACACCAGTGCGCACAAGCAGGCGGAGGTCAAGAAGCAGGAGAAGGGAGCGCAGATATCCTACCTCTTCTTCATCGCCTACTCGCTCCCATAGAGACTATTCTCCCACAATAACCGACAGTGCGGGAATGCATTTTCGATAAACTGGTGGAAAAAATTTGCATACGCTTTTCTGCCGATCCCTCTTATACCTCGTCTCCTGCACAGAATGAGAGCACAACCATGTCACATCCTGCTAATTGCGCCCAGGTGGCAGCGTCGACCATGGTTCACGGATCTTCTTCTTTCCCAGTGCGATCCGATCCCTCTTCGCCCCCTGCCTCACCTTCTCACCATGAACTACGGACAGATCTGCCATCCCGACCCGGCATCACTCCAGCTTCGCGCTTGGAACCTGAGCACCACGAGTTCGCCCATCTAAATATTGCTCCTGACTGTAGAGAGGTCCTTGCTCATGCACATGCCCCTTCAACCATCAAAACCTATAAATTAAAATAGAAATGGTTTAGTGTTTGGTGCCACTCGGAAAACATTGATCCTATGCTCGCCACCCCTGAGCAAATCTTGCCTTTCTTCCTCCTTATGGCGAAGTCCGGACTTTCACATTCCACTCTCAAAGTTTTCCTGGCTGCACTTTCCCGCTTTCGCCATGATGGTTTCACATCTCTGTACTCCTCTCGGATCATTCACCAGTACTTCAAAGGTCTGTTCCGGATGTTTCCACCTATTCGGCGTCCTCCACCTTCTTGGCGCCTGAATCTGGTCTTAGCCCAGCTTCTCAAGCCTCCATTCGAACCAATCCACTCAGCGGATTTTAAATTCCTTACTTGGAAGGTTTCCCTCTTCCTCGCACTTACGTCCTCCAGGCGAGTGAGCGACATACAAGCTTTTACGATTCAACCACCTTTTCTTCAGTTTTCAAAGGACGCTGTTGTACTACGTACAAACCCTAAGTTTATACCAAAGGTTCCATCAGACTTCCACCTTAACGAACCTGTAATACTCAAAACTTTTTTCCCTAACACTCAGTCTCCCGCTGAGCGTACTCTGCATTCCCTTGACCTGAAGCGATGCCTCAAATTCTACATCCAACGCACTGCTGTCTTTCGAAGGTCAGACCAACTTTTTGTAGCCTATGGGCGGATGCGTAAAGGACATCCGGTCACTAAACAGACCATCACTCGTTGGATTTCTTCTGCCATCTCCTGCCATCAACGGGCTGGCAAGCCTCTTTCTGCTCCTGTGCGAGCACACTCGACGAGAGCAGTAGCTTCCTCTACTGCCCTGTTTGCTGGAGTGCCTCTACATCAGCTCTGCAGGTCGGCAACATGGCCCAGCAGGCACACGTTCACAACGCACTACTGTCTGGAGTCCGCTAACGATGCGGACACTGCTGTGGGTCAAGCGGTGCTACGAAATCTTTCAAATAAAGGTGAGCCTCTGTTGCTTCCCGCCTCCTGTCATAAAAATGATAAACCAAAAGCGGTACCAATATTGCCACGTTACTTATGTGCTGGATCCCGGGTGATCACTCGAATCACTGAATGAAGCAGTAATTCTCAATGAACCATATTTCAGAGTGAATCAGTTTTGTTTTATTTTTAACTTAAATGCATGTATCAACTCAATATGCAATTTTTTGTTTTTTTTCAATAAGAAAACATTTCTTTAGTTCCACATCACAAATCACAATGAACACAATTTAAACAAATGACAAAACGTAAAACAATATTTTGACAAAAAATCACAACTTGCAATCACCATTCATACCACAAAAAATATCATCACTAAATATATTACAGTTATTTACAATTTATACAATGTCACAATTGGAAAACAGACAAAGCATTGGAAATAAGCAAGTACACAATTTTGTTATTTTCCGAAAAAATCAAGGGTTCCTAATGCTGAATAGAAGAGGTCTACGCGTTTCGATAACCCCTGGTTGTGGGGAAATCTCATCAGGACCGTATGCCTGCGAATGGAGAACGAAATTGGGTCAGGTGGGGGGACAAAACCAACTCCTCACAACGCTACAGTGGAGATAGGGGAAACAAATCATACCTCTCAGTGGCTGGCTTTGCTTTTGTGGTTGTCACTGTGGGCAAAAAATGAGGTGGATTTAAGCCTCTAAAGTGAAAATGCCAGAGGGGCATTCATTCAGTCTTAGCGGAAACATTCACTCGTGACTACTTACATCGTCTTACGCCTACTGCGGCTGTTTATTGAACTGAAGGAAAATTCGGGTGGAAGCGGATAGCTGGGGAGTGAAGAAGGAATGGTTTTAGAATTTGGTGGGAAAAACTAGTTTCCATTGTCGTAATCATTTGAACAAGGCGACTTACTGTTAATTGCTTAGCGCAGGGAGTTCACGGGTATCTCAGTCTGTGTTGAGCGAATCAATAGCGTGCTCCGGTCTCCTGGAAGGGAAAGGGAGCTGGTGTCAGGTATCCAGGTTGGTTGTAAAGATCGCCTCTCTTGCGATGTTTCTCTAACATGTACAAGCGTTTACCTGTTTGCGTCGTGTCCGCTGTCTAACTCGGGGGGTCTGCGCTCTTCAAATCTCTGTTCGTTAGTCCAGTGACCGGCACCATCCAGTCGGTAACTTTGATCTCGCGTTCGGTGGTTTTTAACTCACTTCCTGATTGCCCGGGGATTCTGGGGATTGTAGTTTTTTTCGCCCGTTGTCATGGAGACGGGCCGCGTTTTGGGTTTGAGTGTGTGGGGCCGTGGTTCACAGTCTATATGGGAGACAGCAGTCTGAATCTCGGTCTTAACATTATCATCAACATTTTACAGGCGGTAAAGTTCGGAGAGTTCATTAAGGCCATTTATTGCAGAATTGAATTTGACTATCAGCATGGCTTCAGTGTGTGACAATTTCTCTTCCATGTCACCACCTCTGGGATCTTTCTCAATTTTAGCAATTACTGTCCATCTTAATTCATCAACGGTATGTTTGTGATTCACCCAGTGGTTTACCAGTGGGGCCGTTAACACATTCTTTTTAATGCGTGATTTGTGCTGGGTAATGCGACATCTCACCTCCTGACTTGTTTTTCCGATGTAGAGTTTATCACAGGGGCATTTAATTCCATATATGACGAACTTAGATTTACAATTTGTAAATTTTTCATGTTTCCACGATATCTGTTTATGTTGAAACAGATTTCCTTCCTCAGTACTTGCACAGCAGATACAAGAGCCACATCTGTGATGACCTTGGATCGGTGGCAATCCAAGCATCGTGCTGATTGTTGGTATGCTCGGTTTCAGTGCTGCTCGAACTAGGTGATTGGCTACGCTTTGGTCCTTTTTAAAGGCAAATAATGGTTTGTCTTTAAGTGTCTCGTCTATATTTTCCACTAGATGCCAGTTTTGTAAGATTGTTTTTTTAAAGACATTTGAGTTTGGGCAGAATGTAGAGACACAGACCATCCTGTTTTGAGGTGGTTTAACTTTATTTGTTAATAGTGTATCTCGGGGGATCCACCACACTCTTTTCATTGTTCGTCTGAGAAGTTTCATGGGGTAGCCTCTTTGTGATAGTTTTTCAGTCAGGTTTGCAGCATGTAGCATATATTCATCCGTAAAATAGCAGTTTCTCTTGATCCGCAAGTACTGTGAAAATGGGAGATTCTCTTTCAAATTGGGCGGGTGGCTGCTGTTAAAGTGCAGTGCCTTGTTTCTGTCCGTCAATTTTTTGTATAACGTTGTGACCAGACCATCATCAGTCGGGTATACTTCAACATCGAGGAATGCCATTTTGATTTTGGAGTAGTTAATGGTAAATTTGATTTCCTCCGTTCTTGCATTTAACCAATGGTGAAATTCCTTCAATTCCTCTTCCGTCCCTTTCCACGTCATAACGACATCGTCGATGTATCGACTCCAACTTGTGATTTTTTCTTTGAATGGGTTTGACTGGTACACAAACTTCTCTTCAAATAATGACATAAAAAGTATAGCTAACTCCGGTGCAAAGGGGCAACCCATGGCTACCCCACTTGTTTGGAAATAGAATTCTCCGTTGAAATTGAAGAAGTTCTTCTTTAATGCCAGTGTGGCTAATTGCAAAATGAATTCCGTTGGTACTCTGGTAGGTCTTGGTCGTTGGTCTAAGTAAAACTGTATTGCATCCAGACCATCACTCTGGGGGATCTGGGTGTACAGTGAGCATACATCCATGGTGACTAGGAAGTCTTCGTTTTGGTTGAATGGAATGGTTGGAAGTTTATTCATGAAATCAGTCGTGTCTCGAAGGAATGATTTCACTTCTGTCATAAAAGGTTTCAAGAAAAAATCTACAAACTTAGACACTGGTTCAAATAGTGACTCGCATCCGGAGACAATTGGTCTACCGGGGGGATTTTGTTCGTCTTTGTGAATCTTTGGCAAGACGTAAAACAACGGTGTTCGTGGAGTGTTGCATTTAAGGTATTCGAATTCCTTCTTGCCAATTATTCCTTCAGCTAAACCTTTTTCCAGAATTGGGTTGAGTTGTTGTTGTAATTCTGTAGTGGGGTTCTTGTTTATTTTCCTGTAGCATCTGGCATTATCAAGTTGGCTCATTACTTCTTTTGTATAGTTTTCTATGTCCCAAATAACAATGGCACCTCCCTTGTCCGCCTGTTTTATTACGACTGAAGTGTCTTTTTTGAGATTTTCTAAAGCCCGTTTTTCATCATAAGAGATGTTAAATTTGGTCCAATTTTTTCCTTCTTCCATTTTAGTTATTGCTGATATGATTGTTTTTTCAAAAGTGATGGTTTCTTTTGCGATTTTGTTTGCTGGTGGACAAAATTTAGATTTTCTCTTCAATCCAGTTACCTCTAATGGTAGATTTACTGGTGTTTGGGCGAAGAAGGACTTTAGTTTGATTTTGCGACAGAATTCCAGGGCCTCCATTTTTAGTTTGACAAAGTTGGTGTGTCTCCTGGGGACAAAGGAAAGACCTTTTTCTAGTATGCTTCTTTCTGATGAGGTTAAAATTTTGTTTGACAGATTGAAGATCGGGGAAACTACCAGTTCTTGTAGTTCTGTCTCCGTGTTGACATTTCCCATGGCTGGTTGTACCGTGGGCGCGCTCGGTTTACCGGTTGGCCTCTTCCTAAAAAAGGACCTGCGGAGGGTCCTGGTTGTTGTTGAAAGGCTCCTCTTTTGTTTCCACCTCTCCTTTGGTTGTTGCTGTCACTGTCACTATTGCTTGATGCCGATGAGGTGTCTGAGAAGGAAATAAATTTATTAGTCGATCGTCCTTGATATTCTCCTAGGAATCTTCTTGACTCAACTCTAGAGTAAAAATCCGTTTGTAGGTAAGGATATGTTCTTTCAAAGTTGAAGTTTTTCTTGTCCTTTTGGAACTGATTTTCTTTCTGGTTAATTGTGTAATCCTTAAATTCTAAAATATCCTTTTCAACCTTCTCAAGTAGTGTTTTGGCGTCCGGGATAAGTTGGTTGGTTTGTATCTCACTTTCCAGAGTTTTGATCTCTTCTAGCTGTTGTAACGAGATTCTTTGTGCTGTCTCAACCGTTAAGACCATGAGATCTCGGCTACACTTAGTCTCTATAAAGCTGTATCCTTTCTTGTAAATAGGGTCGTCGGTGAATATCACGGGGATATTTTTAATCTGTAGTCCTCCTGGTATTGTGCCAGCTCGCAGATGCTGGAGGAGATAATGACCATGAAGGTCCGTGCGAATTTGTTTCTTTTTAAGTCTCAAGAGTTTCTCTGTCTCGTTTTGGTTCCTGGCAGTTGTGCTTAATGTAGCTGAAGCGAAGGGAGGGGGTTTTGCCAAAAGGTTTTTTATATGTTCCTCATTATAGGCAAATGTTTGCTCTTCAGACATACTGTGCTAGTTTCACTTGTAAACAAACCAATCAATCAATCAACTAAACTAAATAGAACATGCAACACAAAAGGGCTTAGGTTAGAACTGAGTCAATCCCTCCAAGTGGGGCCTGAGAAAGACCTCGCAGAAAGGCTTCTGCAAAAGTATTAACACCATATACAGGGTCTGGGCTTACTGGCAATAAGGACAAGCCTCACCAGAACAATGATAAACCAAAAGCGGTACCAATATTGCCACGTTACTTATGTGCTGGATCCCGGGTGATCACTCGAATCACTGAATGAAGCAGTAATTCTCAATGAACCATATTTCAGAGTGAATCAGTTTTGTTTTATTTTTAACTTAAATGCATGTATCAACTCAATATGCAATTTTTTGTTTTTTTTCAATAAGAAAACATTTCTTTAGTTCCACATCACAAATCACAATGAACACAATTTAAACAAATGACAAAACGTAAAACAATATTTTGACAAAAAATCACAACTTGCAATCACCATTCATACCACAAAAAATATCATCACTAAATATATTAGTTATTTACAATCTATACAATGTCACAATTGGAAAACAGACAAAGCATTGGAAATAAGCAAGTACACAATTTTGTTATTTTCCGAAAAAATCAAGAGTTCCTAATGCTGAATAGAAGAGGTCTACGCGTTTCGATAACCCCTGGTTGTGGGGAAATCTCATCTGGACCGTATGCCTTCGAATGGAGAACGAAATTGGGTCAGGTGGGGGGACAAAACCAACTCCTCACAACGCTACAGTGGAGATAGGGGAAACAAATCATACCTCTCAGTGGCTGGCTTTGCTTTTGTGGTTGTCACTGTGGGCAAAAAATGAGGTGGATTTAAGCCTCTAAAGTGAAAATGCCAGAGGGGCATTCATTCAGTCTTAGCGGAAACATTCACTCGTGACTACTTACATCGTCTTACGCCTACTGCGGCTGTTTATTGAACTGAAGGAAAATTCGGGTGGAAGCGGATAGCTGGGGAGTGAAGAAGGAATGGTTTTAGAATTTGGTGGGAAAAACTAGTTTCCATTGTCGTAATCATTTGAACAAGGCGACTTACTGTTAATTGCTTAGCGCAGGGAGTTCACGGGTATCTCAGTCTGTGTTGAGCGAATCAATAGCGTGCTCCGATCTCCTGGAAGGGAAAGGGAGCTGGTGTCAGGTATCCAGGTTGGTTGTAAAGATCGCCTCTCTTGCGATGTTTCTCTAACATGTACAAGCGTTTACCTGTTTGCGTCGTGTCCGCTGTCTAACTCGGGGGGTCTGCGCTCTTCGATCTCTGTTCGTTAGTCCAGTGACCGGCACCATCCAGTCGGTAACTTTGAGCTCGCGTTCGGTGGTTTTTAACTCACTTCCTGATTGCCCGGGGATTCTGGGGATTGTAGTTTTTTTCGCCCGTTGTCATGGAGACGGGCCGCGTTTTGGGTTTGAGTGTGTGGGGCCGTGGTTCACAGTCTATATGGGAGACAGCAGTCTGAATCTCGGTCTTAACATTATCATCAACATTTTACAGGCGGTGAAGTTCGGAGAGTTCATTAAGGCCATTTATTGCAGAATTGAATTTGACTATCAGCATGGCTTCAGTGTGTGACAATTTCTCTTCCATGTCACCACCTCTGGGATCTTTCTCAATTTTAGCAATTACTGTCCATCTTAATTCATCAACGGTATGTTTGTGATTCACCCAGTGGTTTACCAGTGGGGCCGTTAACACATTCTTTTTAATGCGTGATTTGTGCTGGGTAATGCGACATCTCACCTCCTGACTTGTTTTTCCGATGTAGAGTTTATCACAGGGGCATTTAATTCCATATATGACGAACTTAGATTTACAATTTGTAAATTTTTCATGTTTCCACGATATCTGTTTATGTTGAAACAGATTTCCTTCCTCAGTACTTGCACAGCAGATACAAGAGCCACATCTGTGATGACCTTGGATCGGTGGCAATCCAAGCATCGTGCTGATTGTTGGTATGCTCGGTTTCAGTGCTGCTCGAACTAGGTGATTGGCTACGCTTTGGTCCTTTTTAAAGGCAAATAATGGTTTGTCTTTAAGTGTCTCGTCTATATTTTCCACTAGATGCCAGTTTTGTAAGATTGTTTTTTTAAAGACATTTGAGTTTGGGCAGAATGTAGAGACACAGACCATCCTGTTTTGAGGTGGTTTAACTTTATTTGTTAATAGTGTATCTCGGGGGATCCACCACACTCTTTTCATTGTTCGTCTGAGAAGTTTCATGGGGTAGCCTCTTTGTGATAGTTTTTCAGTCAGGTTTGCAGCATGTAGCATATATTCATCCTTAAAATAGCAGTTTCTCTTGATCCGCAAGTACTGTGAAAATGGGAGATTCTCTTTCAAATTGCGCGGGTGGCTGCTGTTAAAGTGCAGTGCCTTGTTTCTGTCCGTCAATTTTTTGTATAACGTTGTGACCAGACCATCATCAGTCGGGTATACTTCAACATCGAGGAATGCCATTTTGATTTTGGAGTAGTTAATGGTAAATTTGATTTCCTCCGTTCTTGCATTTAACCAATGGTGAAATTCCTTCAATTCCTCTTCTGTCCCTTTCCACGTCATAAAGACATCGTCGATGTATCGACTCCAACTTGTGATTTTTTCTTTGAATGGGTTTGACTGGTACACAAACTTCTCTTCAAATAATGACATAAAAAGTATAGCTAACTCCGGTGCAAAGGGGCAACCCATGGCTACCCCACTTGTTTGGAAATAGAATTCTCCGTTGAAATTGAAGAAGTTCTTCTTTAATGCCAGTGTGGCTAATTGCAAAATGAATTCCGTTGGTACTCTGGTAGGTCTTGGTCGTTGGTCTAAGTAAAACTGTATTGCATCCAGACCATCACTCTGGGGGATCTGGGTGTACAGTGAGCATACATCCATGGTGACTAGGAAGTCTTCGTTTTGGTTGAATGGAATGGTTGGAAGTTTATTCATGAAATCAGTCGTGTCTCGAAGGAATGATTTCACTTCTGTCATAAAAGGTTTCAAGAAAAAATCTACAAACTTAGACACTGGTTCAAATAGTGACTCGCATCCGGTAGACCAATCCGGTAGACCAATTGTCTCCGGATGCGAGTCACTATTTGAACCAGTGTCTAAGTTTGTAGATTTTTTCTTGAAACCTTTTATGACAGAAGTGAAATCATTCCTTCGAGACACGACTGATTTCATGAATAAACTTCCAACCATTCCATTCAACCAAAACGAAGACTTCCTAGTCACCATGGATGTATGCTCACTGTACACCCAGATCCCCCAGAGTGATGGTCTGGATGCAATACAGTTTTACTTAGACCAACGACCAAGACCTACCAGAGTACCAACGGAATTCATTTTGCAATTAGCCACACTGGCATTAAAGAAGAACTTCTTCAATTTCAACGGAGAATTCTATTTCCAAACAAGTGGGGTAGCCATGGGTTGCCCCTTTGCACCGGAGTTAGCTATACTTTTTATGTCATTATTTGAAGAGAAGTTTGTGTACCAGTCAAACCCATTCAAAGAAAAAATCACAAGTTGGAGTCGATACATCGACAATGTCTTTATGACGTGGAAAGGGACGGAAGAGGAATTGAAGGAATTTCACCATTGGTTAAATGCAAGAACGGAGGAAATCAAATTTACCATTAACTACTCCAAAATCAAAATGGCATTCCTCGATGTTGAAGTATACCCGACTGATGATGGTCTGCTCACAACGTTATACAAAAAATTGACGGACAGAAACAAGGCACTGCACTTTAACAGCAGCCACCCGCGCAATTTGAAAGAGAATCTCCCATTTTCACAGTACTTGCGGATCAAGAGAAACTGCTATTTTAAGGATGAATATATGCTACATGCTGCAAACCTGACTGAAAAACTATCACAAAGAGGCTACCCCATGAAACTTCTCAGACGAACAATGAAAAGAGTGTGGTGGATCCCCCGAGATACACTATTAACAAATAAAGTTAAACCACCTCAAAACAGGATGGTCTGTGTCTCTACATTCTGCCCAAACTCAAATGTCTTTAAAAAAACAATCTTACAAAACTGGCATCTAGTGGAAAATATAGACGAGACACTTAAAGACAAACCATTATTTGCCTTTAAAAAGGACCAAAGCGTAGCCAATCACCTAGTTCGAGCAGCACTGAAACCGAGCATACCAACAATCAGCACGATGCTTGGATTGCCACCGATCCAAGGTCATCACAGATGTGGCTCTTGTATCTGCTGTGCAAGTACTGAGGAAGGAAATCTGTTTCAACATAAACAGATATCGTGGAAACATGAAAAATTTACAAATTGTAAATCTAAGTTCGTCATATATGGAATTAAATGCCCCTGTGATAAACTCTACATCGGAAAAACAAGTCAGGAGGTGAGATGTCGCATTACCCAGCACAAATCACGCATTAAAAAGAATGTGTTAACGGCCCCACTGGTAAACCACTGGGTGAATCACAAACATACCGTTGATGAATTAAGATGGACAGTAATTGCTAAAATTGAGAAAGATCCCAGAGGTGGTGACATGGAAGAGAAATTGTCACACACTGAAGCCATGCTGATAGTCAAATTCAATTCTGCAATAAATGGCCTTAATGAACTCTCCGAACTTTACCGCCTGTAAAATGTTGATGATAATGTTAAGACCGAGATTCAGACTGCTGTCTCCCATATAGACTGTGAACCACGGCCCCACACACTCAAACCCAAAACGCGGCCCGTCTCCATGACAACGGGCGAAAAAAACTACAATCCCCAGAATCCCCGGGCAATCAGGAAGTGAGTTAAAAACCACCGAACGCGAGATCAAAGTTACCGACTGGATGGTGCCGGTCACTGGACTAACGAACAGAGATCGAAGAGCGCAGACCCCCCGAGTTAGACAGCGGACACGACGCAAACAGGTAAACGCTTGTACATGTTAGAGAAACATCGCAAGAGAGGCGATCTTTACAACCAACCTGGATACCTGACACCAGCTCCCTTTCCCTTCCAGGAGACCGGAGCACGCTATTGATTCGCTCAACACAGACTGAGATACCCGTGAACTCCCTGCGCTAAGCAATTAACAGTAAGTCGCCTTGTTCAAATGATTACGACAATGGAAACTAGTTTTTCCCACCAAATTCTAAAACCATTCCTTCTTCACTCCCCAGCTATCCGCTTCCACCCGAATTTTCCTTCAGTTCAATAAACAGCCGCAGTAGGCGTAAGACGATGTAAGTAGTCACGAGTGAATGTTTCCGCTAAGACTGAATGAATGCCCCTCTGGCATTTTCACTTTAGAGGCTTAAATCCACCTCATTTTTTGCCCACAGTGACAACCACAAAAGCAAAGCCAGCCACTGAGAGGTATGATTTGTTTCCCCTATCTCCACTGTAGCGTTGTGAGGAGTTGGTTTTGTCCCCCCACCTGACCCAATTTCGTTCTCCATTCGCAGGCATACGGTCCTGATGAGATTTCCCCACAACCAGGGGTTAGCGAAACGCGTAGACCTCTTCTATTCAGCATTAGGAACCCTTGATTTTTTCGGAAAATAACAAAATTGTGTACTTGCTTATTTCCAATGCTTTGTCTGTTTTCCAATTGTGACATTGTATAGATTGTAAATAACTGTAATATATTTAGTGATGATATTTTTTGTGGTATGAATGGTGATTGCAAGTTGTGATTTTTTGTCAAAATATTGTTTTACGTTTTGTCATTTGTTTAAATTGTGTTCATTGTGATTTGTGATGTGGAACTAAAGAAATGTTTTCTTATTGAAAAAAAACAAAAAATTGCATATTGAGTTGATACATGCATTTAAGTTAAAAATAAAACAAAACTGATTCACTCTGAAATATGGTTCATTGAGAATTACTGCTTCATTCAGTGATTCGAGTGATCACCCGGGATCCAGCACATAAGTAACGTGGCAATATTGGTACCGCTTTTGGTTTATCATTGTTCTGGTGAGGCTTGTCCTTATTGCCAGTAAGCCCAGACCCTGTATATGGTGTTAATCCTGTCATAAAAGGCATGTATTTTTATGATTACACTTTTCAATATTGCCTTTTATGACTCTAATTATTATGGTTTACTGCTTTCTATTCTTATTCAAGCATGTAAATCCATGAAAGACACCCTAATACTGGAGAAGAACAAAAGTTACTTACCTGTAAACTGTGGTTCTCCAGTATTGGTGTCTTTCATAGATTCACATGCGACCCACCCTTCCTCCCCTCAGAGGCTCTCTTCTCCTCATGCACTCTTGGTCACTCTTGTGCTACGAAAATATGAGGGCTTGAGCTTCCGAGGAGAAGGCTCTAGAGTGTGCTACAGCCTGATTGGCTTGAATGTGGGCAATTATAATGACATGGATATGTTACTAAAGTGAACTCTCCCTCAATGCTTTCTATGGGCCAATGTTGTTCTATGGTACTTTAAGGTTTTACTTTTTATTATGTATATTTTTTAATATCTATATATTTATCTATATATACATATATATCTATCTATATATATATATATATATATATATATATATATATATATATATATATATATATATATATATATATATATATATATATATATATATATATATATATATATATATATATATATATGTTTGAGGCATGTGGGCTGCTGAATTCATATCTTGTGCATAGATCGCCGCCTAGTGTTGGGTCCAGATGATTGCACCTTGTTGTCCTGGAAGAGTCTTCGAAGTATCACAAGATAGGCGACTCCTACAGTGCGCATGGGCATCTTCTCCATCCTCAGATTGTTGTTTTTCCGCCATTGGGTTTGGATGTTATTCCTCTACTCCAACTTCGGACCCAAAACTAAACTACTTTAAAAGGCCAAAAGGCCTTCGATTTCGATGGTATTGTTCTCGTTCGGTACTTCTTGACTCGACTAAACTTTCCATCTTGATCCGGTCGTTGACGCGGGCCGTTGGGCCTTTCGACGCCACATAGGCCTGCTGTCGATGGAAAGGAGTTAGTTCAAACGGTGTCCACAATGCCACTCCAAATTCCCGCATACTGACAAACATACAGTATGCAACAAGTGCTTATCACCGGAGCACAACGAACAAAATTGCCTAGCGTGTGCCCAATTCCGTTAGAAGAAGACCATCCGGATGCGACGGGTAAGGCAAGTATGTAGCCGCCGGCTCTGTAGAACATCTTCGATGATAAATACGACCTCTCAGAAGCGGCGGACTCTGATCTAGAAATCGTCACCGTTGAGGACCAGTCGGACTCCGATGACCAGATCCCGCCGGGGCAAACAGTGAGTACACAGCCCCCAACACCGCTTATCCCGAAACCGAAGGCTCCGGTCGAAGCATCGCCTAAAGGCCTTAGCCGAGAGCGACAAGCTCTTTCAGAAGCCCCGCCTTCCGGCTTGGCTCCGAAGCCCAAAACAAAGCCTTCCGATAGCCCTAGACCAAGTAACATTCTCCCCAAGAAGGTTGTCGAACCCAAGAGGGTTGTCGAACCCAAGAAGGTCGTAGAGCCAAAGGTTGTCGAACCGAAGAAGGTTGTCGAGGCAAAGGTCGTCGAGCCGAAGAAGGTGGTTAAACCAAAGAAGGTCGCCCAACCCAAAAAGGTTATCGAGTCAAAAGCTATCAAGCTAAAGAAGAACCTCGAACCAAAGCGGGTCATCGATCCAAAAAGAACACCCGACCCAAAGACCCTCGATCCTAAAAAGTGTTGATCAACAAAAACAGGATCACACCACAAAGCCTATCGAACCGAAAAAAGTTGAGTCTACCAAAAACATTGAGCCTGAAAAAGTCGTCTAGCATAAAAAACTTATCGAACCAAAAGCTCAGGTCGATCCGAAACAGGTCGTCGACCCAAACAAAGTCACCAAACCGAAAAAGACTGCTAAACCAACAAAGGACGTCGGAACCAAAAAAGGTTACCGACCCCAAAGCAACAGTCGAGCCGAAAATGACTCCACAACAAAAAGGCCCTCGAGCCAAAAGGTCACAAACAAGTCAGTAAGCCAAAAACATTGGCGCCAAAGCCACGGACATTGGAGGAAGAACTCTTTCATCCCGAACCGGAATCAGAGGAACAATTTAAACTGTATATAAACCCTGAAACTGGCAAAGTTACATTTTATTACCGGAAAAAGAGACCATTGGACACGGACACTCCTTCCCCTGTTCCTCCGAAGAAAAAGGACTTCGGGACGTCTCCCTCTAGGCCTTTTACTCCTCCTCCTTTCTATCCTAATATGCCTTTTGTGCCCTACTCTCCTACACATTCAGACTATAATGATGAGGTTTAACATGGGGGAAGATCCTCAGGATGATTTTAATGAACCAGAGGATCGACATGCACAGGATGACACATGGGAGGATCAGAATGATCCATTTGACACACAACCCATCCCTGACACATCCCCATACCCTACAAAGCCGTCGCCTATCGACGATCACCATTATGTTTAACCAACTGCTAGATAGGGCAGCAAAATACCACAAGGTCGACATGCACACTGACCCAATAGAAGATTTTCTATTTGACACTTTTCCTACTTCTGAGAAAAATGTCAGGACACTTCCTATGCTGAAAGGGGTACTAAAACACGCGCCAGATATATTCAAAGATCCAGCCAGAGCACGTGTACTCAATCCCAGGATTGAGAAGAAATATAAGGCGGCCCCTACAGACCCTGCTTACATTAAATGCCAGTTGCCTTTAGACTCACTGGCAGTAGCAAACGCTCGCAAAAGAGCTAACTCGCAAACAACAGGAGATGCTCCACCTCCTGACAAGGAGTCTAAAATATTGGAAGACTCAGGCAAAAGTGGCCTCACAGGCTGCTAATTCATGGAGGATTGCAAACACACAGGCTCTACTAGCTCGCTACGATAGAGCACACTACGACCAGCTTGAAGGTTTACTGCAACACCTGCCAGAACCTTTCAAAGCTCAGGCTAACAACCTCATACAGGAAGGCAAATGTATTACTAATGCTTCCATTAAATGTGCTCCAGACCATCTAACACCAGTCGGAGGCAGAGTCAAACAATTCCTACCAGTCTGGAACACAATTACCACAGACAGGTGGGTGAGACAAATTATCCAGTATGGTTATTTCCTGGAACTCACTTCTACTCCACTCAACATACCACCCAAACACCGTCCTATGTCCAAAGAACACATCACCCTGTTACAACAAGAGGTGAAATCCATGCTAGAAAAGGGGGCCATAGAGCCAGTCCCTTTTCAACACCAAGGGACAGGAGTATACTCGCTATACTTCCTTATTCCCAAAAAAGATGGGTCCCACAGACCAATATTGGACCTCAGACCGCTGAACCAATACATACTCTCGGAGCACTTCCATATAATCACTCTTCAACAAGTACTCCCGTTACTCCAGCAAGGCGACATCCTAGCAACATTAGACCTCAAGGTCGCATATTTTCACATACCTATACATCCAGCTCTCAGGTTCACAATAGAAGTTCAACATTTATCAGTTCAATGTTCTCCCCTTCGGGGTAACCACAGCCCCAAGAGTGTTCACAAAATGTTTAGGGGTTGTAGCTGCACACCTCCGAAAGCAACACATCCACGTGTTTCCATACCTGGACGATTGGCTCATAAAAGCAAACTTGTACGCGCAGTGTGCAAGCCATACGTCTCAGACACTCCAGCTGCTACACATCCTGGGTTTTTCCATAAACTACCCAAAATCACATCTACAGCCCTCCCACATACAGCAGTATCTGGGGGCTACAATAGATACCTCAGTAGCAAAGGCATATCCAAATCCAGCCAGGATAGCCAACATGCAGACTCTCATTCAAAGATTTCAGCCACAACACTCTTTGCCAGCTCGAGTGTTCATGCAGCTCATAGGCATGATGGCCTCCTGCATATTCATTGTCCCTCATGCCCGACTTCAAATGCGTCCACTGCAAGAATGCCTAGCACGGCAGTGGAACCAAGCTCGGGGACAACTAAAGGACCTAGTGTTGGTAGTCAGTCGCGCATGATCCTGGTTGCTCCCACATGGGCAAGACAGCCATGGTACACAACGTTCCTGGAACTTTCAGTAGTTTCCCATCAAAGGCTGCGCCTCTCGCCCCATCTTTTAACTCAGAACCATGGAGAAATCAGTCACCTAGATCCCAATCAGATGAACCTAGCGATCTGGCTCCTGAGGTCTTAAAGTTCGGATACCTTAACTTACCTCCTGATTGCATGGACATTATCAAGGAGGCAAGATGGCCAACTACTAGAGCATGCTATGCAGCTAAATGGAAAAGATATGTAATTTATTACAACAATAACCAAATCAATGCATTAGATGCTTCCATCCAAAACATTATCTGTTACCTCTTGCATCTTCAAAGATGCAATCTAGCATACTCTTCTATAAGGCTACATCTTGCTGCTATAGCAGCATATCTCCAGGACAGGCAACACCTTTCCCTGTTTAAGGTACCACCAATCAAGGCTTTTATGGAGGGTCTTAAAAGGATAGTCCCTCCAAAGCACTCACCTTCACCAGTCTGGAACTTAAATTTGGTACTTACCAGACTTATGGGACCTCCTTTCGAACCACTCATGTGAATTGTAATTTCTAACATGGAAGGTGGCATTTACACATATTCAGTAACCAGAGCTCATCTTCCACCCAGCCACCACAAAAATGACAAACCGCTACAAAGTCTATGCACAGCATAGTTAATACAGAAAGATTCACGCTGCAAAACGTATAGTTTCTTACCTGTCAGTGTAGTTTTGCAGCCTGAAGACTTTCTGGATTCACTAGCGATCCCACCCTCCTCCGCCAGAAAGATGAGACAGGAGAAAGAGGATTAAAACAGGAGAAAAACTTTACAGTTAAAAGAAGAAAAGGAACAACACAAGACAAGAAAAAAGTATCCGAAGATGGCGACCAAAGGTGAGAGCTTCTGGAGGAAGCGCGTCGACGTCATGAAGGACACCAAATGTTGGTATGTCGACGTCTACCTGGGCCACGAAAAATAACTACAATTCCAGACCCAACTACTACATGGCGGAATACTGCACAGCATAGTGAATCCCGAAAGTCTTCAAGCTGCAAAACTACACCGACAGGTAAGAAACTATACGATTCATGCACAAGTACCTTGTACTCAGGTGAAAACGCACACTGTCATTGGACGTCTTATAATGTAGTAGATCAATTATCAAGTTCTCTTGCACAGGAAACTTGTGCACCAGCAACACTAATAAAAAAATCTAATTTGCATGACAAATATGAATGGCGATTACACGCACAAGACTCTTGCGCACAGGTAAGAATTGACATTGTCACCATAAACCTTAAACATAGCAACGTCACAGCAATAACGCCCACGCTCGGAAAACTTACATATCAAGAGTTAAGGCACTGTGATCTAGAAAAACATAACCTGATGGCAACTTGAAAAATAATCATACTAAAGAGAAATCAAATAATTCTACAATACCCGCCAGGAATAATCAAAACATCCTTCGACAAATGCCAGGAGAGGAGAAAAGCACTTTACCATACATGCCAGGAGAAAAGACAGCACTCTACAATACATGTGAAGGGGAAACAAAGCAATAGAAGGCAGCAGATATTGAATCAAAATCGTATATAGAACACCCTGAATATCATGGCAGTACTGGACATTAAAATTAGGATTGAAACATTCGCTCTCATGGTGGGGACTTCTTCTTCACCCTGGTGAGCGACTCCTCTTCAGAAGTCCCTCTCAAATCACAGCTACCTTAAGATGCTGACCAAAATAAAGCTACTAATCGTAAACTGCAAACCCCGTAACTGGAGATGACCCATGCTGCAAAGTTGAAAAATGTCAATAGCGAGACCCTGTCACTTCAGATATTCCCCTGGAGACACTTGATGATGGTGCACACAGCGAGAGGTATTAGATATAAGAAGCAGCGCATTCAGAATACACTCGCTCACAGTTCTGCCCAACACCATGTATGCAGCACTGCGCTCAAATGACACGTGTTCACATCATCGAGCAGCGCGTTAGTTGACGCTTCACCAGACAGTCTCCACACACAGCTCCGTGCAACGTGCCATCTGCACAGGACCTTCACCCCTGATGTCTATGGCATCTGGGAAGGAAAAGGAGAAAAACTGAGATGGTGGCACGTAGGAAAAGTACATCCCATGTGGCTCCGGGAATTTACATGCCGAAAAAAGTACTGCACTGCTGACAACTATGAAGAGAACGCCGCCGACGCAGCTCACAGCAGCAGCCTCCCATGTATTCATGTGAACCCATCGACAAGGTATGGGTGCGCAAGCTGCCTTTCTCATGTGGTCGATTCAAATTCTGCATACCAGCAATGGCAAAACCGTTCAGCCCAAACTAATGCCGAATCCTCAATAACTCTCAGCGGAATAAAGTTTTAAAAACTTGGGTTGATGTTTCGTCCCTTTCTGGCTAAATAAGAACATTGATCCCTTTGTAGGTCCCCTCAACGAATAAACGCATGCTGCCAGTAACTGCAGGAGGAACAGGAAAGGATAATAGAGGAGTCTGATTCATGTATGAAAGAAATGGATCGTATAGATTCCAAGGTCAACATGTCTGGCGAAAGCGAAACTTCTGTTGTGGAGGGTTGTGAAGGTGAAGTGGCTGCTTCAACGAGGTTTAAAGGCATAAGAAATACTCCTGGTGGTAGGACATATCCCAAAAGAGCTAGTAACAAAATGTGTCTAAAGTGTGGGAGTGCTTACCATGCATCTGACTCAAGGCAATGTTGGGCCATTGGGAAAGAGTGTTTAAAATGTAGCCGCAAGGATCATTTTGCTAGAATGTGTAGGGATGTCAACAAAGGTAAAGTAGCAATGTTATCTGAGGAGCCTGCTGTCCCTCACAAACAAGTCAGAATCTTGTACGTGGAACCATCATCATATGAGGGTAGCGAGAATGATGAGATCCTTTTCACTGAGAATCACAATTCAGATGATAGGAGGAGACACAGGCCAAAGGCAGGATTTATCATTGGGGATAAGAGCGTTGAGCTTATGGTCGATTCAGGGTCACTGTATACCATTATTCCTAAAAGAATCTTCAAGCAGGAGTGGCCTAACAGAAAGCTGATGCCCAAAGACATAAATCCTGGCGGGTATCAGGGTGAACAAATAGACATTTTGGGTTACATGGTAACAGATATTGTTTAAAGGAACATCTGTGAGGGGGAAGGTGTATGTTGCATAATCTGGACCCCCCATATTAGGGTGGTATCATCAATTTGACCTACACATCAAAATTGAACCACATGCTATCGAGCAAGTCATGGTAGTGGATGACCTCTCGGTAGAAGACATCTTAGGAGGCAAAGGTGTATTTAGAGAACAACTAGGCAATCTAAAAGGTTATGTACACAAAATTAAACTCCAACCCAATGCTGTCCCTGTACAACACAAATTGAGAAAGGTTCCAATTACAGTGAGGGGGGAGGTGAAGAGAATGTTGGATGAGATGCTGTCCAGTGGAGTCATAGAGCCTATCGAATGCTCTTCATGGATTTCCCCTGTTGTAATTTCACAGAAAGCCGATGGCAATTTACACTTCTGTGTGGACCTAAGAAGTTTGAACCAGAATGTAATCCCTGACACCTTTCCTCTGCCCAATATAAACGAGATGATGGTGTTGCTAAAAGGGGCAAAGTACTTTTCAAAGCTTGATCTTCGCCACGCCTATCACCAAATACGTTTGCACGAATCTTCCAAACACTTGACAGCTTTTGTCACTAATGAAGGCATATTTCAATTCAAGAGGATGCCCTTCGGGCTATGTTCAGCTGCAAGAGTATTTCAAAGGATGGTCACGGAAATTTTTAAAGGTGTGGAAAATGTAATATATTTCCAAGATGACATCTTAGTGTTTGGTGAGAGTGTGAGTGACCACAATTCTGCCTTGACGAATGCCCTGGCGAGAATTTTAGAATCTGGCTTGATACTGTGCAGGGAGAAATGCTCTGTTTTGGCTACAGAGGTAGAATATCTGGGGCATTCCATCTCGTCAGGGGGCGTGAAACCAAAGAGAGATCTCCTGGCTTCCATGAAGTTGGCTCCTGTTCCCACAAATAAAGACCAAGTGCGCTCATTCATTGGGCTTATTGAGTACTACTCGAAGTTCGTAAAGAACTTTGCAAGTAAAACTGAACAACTCAAAGTGCTTTTGAGGAAAGGGGTAAAATTCATTTGGGGGGATGAACAAGAGAAATGCTATAAAGAAATTAAATTTGAGATACACAATGCTGGTATTCTGGTTCCATTTGATGTACAGGGGGGGACGATCATCACTGTTGATGCGAGTGATACCGGCTTAGGTGCTGTGTTATCACAGAGTGACGGAAATAGCGAAAGAACAGTAGCGTTTTCATCTCGCACTTACTGAGCGATGCTACTCCGTAATAGAAAAGGAGACCTTGGCAGCTACTTGGGGCGTGAAATATTTCAGAATGTATGTGTGGGGAAGTAGATTTAAGCTTCACACTGACCACAAGTCCTTGTTGAAGATACTCTCACCAGGAGGAACAGGAAAGGGGTCAGCCAGGCTAGCCAGATTAGCCTCAAGATTACAGGAGTACAATTTTGATTTTGAGTTCATTTCGGGCTGGCGTAACGTTCAGGCTGATTGCATGTCACGTTTGTCTTTGAAATGGGAGGATGTGGACAAGACAGGTGTGTCTAAGAAAAAGTGTGAAGGAGCTATCTCGTGTGTTGATGAGGTAGTTCAGTGGAGTTGTGCTGCTGTTAGCAAGAAAGAGTGATACGGAAAATTGGTCCAAGACCTCTATGTTTTTAGCAATACCTGAATTAATCAGTAAATTTTCAGTTCAACAAACTCAGAAGCTTGTCATTACGGATCAGCTCAACACAATAAATGTATCTCACTCTACAAGCCATGAGAAATTTGAAAAGATTCGAAAAAAGCGGCAGAAAAAAATTTGTATTCAACCCAGAGTAATATTTAATATTACCAGGTCAACAAGTTAATCATTTCGAACATTGTTTTAATTAATAACAGTGGTTGCCCCAAATAGAGCGTGCAGATAGAAAAGATATAGGTGATAAAGTGTGTACGAGATTAAGACGGAAAGGAATTCACAGAGAATATTTGTAACCTAAAATAATCATAACAATTTCCTATACAACATACGAAAAATTAAATGATCGTACTGTTCAACCTGGCCAAAGTAAAAAACAAATTTGCTCAAATGTTTTTCTTAAATGCTCATGACTTATCAGTGTCAACAATAAGGTCTGCACATCAATATACAGAGACAAAATGGTCCAGGTATTTATTACTAGGGGCGTCGACGTTTCGACTTGTCTTTACGGCCTGTCGGCCAATTAAGCCTTGGCCATGCAAGTCTTCATCAGGAAAAAAACTGGCGGGGCAACCAGGGGTGGTAGATGACCATACAACAAAAGACAGGGATTCTATAAAATACTGCCACAACTTCTATGAAGGTAAAGCCCTAACCATTTCTAAGTGGCTTACCCTTTCAGATGAATGGGGTGGCGCTTATTCCCACGTTCCCAAGGATTTTCTCCAATCCTACAACAATAAATATTAAAAACATGTATATATGGAGAAACTTGCTCTCAATAGAAAAAGTCCATAAATCATGGTTGGACTCCGATGTCAATATTTACCGAAATGATGTTAGATGGGATGGCTTATTCCATGGATTAATGATTCCGGGTATGTGGTTAAAGGGATGCGATTTCAATAGCGAATAAAGCACTGTAAGGGATACAATTATGTCTATCAGTGTCTACATCATATCTCAGGGATTATGCTCGTAAAATACTATTAAAAGGAAGAGTTTAAATCTACCTTAAAATATTCCGGGTGTCCTTAATACTCAATCCCAAGATGAGTCAAGTTCACTTGAAAGGTACAACGGTTCAAGTCTGGATCTACGCTGTAGAACCCCGCAAAAAGGTTAATGGAGCCATTATTGTACACCATCTGTTCCCATGCAATATAAAGAAGACACGCAAGCATCTTGCAATTACCTGTATTCAATGTTCGATCAGATGCTCCTCCTCACAGTGTATTAATCACCAAACCAAGTAGGGACAGTACATTCCCACATCTCGCATCTATAAATAATTAAAGTGACAGGCATTATTAACAGAGCCCACACTGAGTATTAACTAGGATACCACAAAAGTCTGGTAATACTGCTTACCTCATGTCTGCATAAACTAGCACACCCGTGTCTATCGTGACCCACAGCTAGGAAGCAACCTCTGTTACCGCAGCTCATAACTTCCGCATTATGGGTAGCAAAAATAGAAAACGGACTAGTGTTTTGGATACGGGAGTCAGTATCCGATGAATATTCATGCACTTAAGTCGGGTTTGTTGATGATCGTTACTGATTCTAAATACAATTGGGCACATAGGTATATGAATTACCAATATTAGAATTTAAAAAACGATTTTCATGCGCAGATCGAGGAGTCTGGCCGCGGACACAACGCCGTGCTCCTTATAATGCTGGCCCTAATCAATAGATGTAAACATATTAGGGACACTATATGTAGGCCAAGGATTCATGAAATCTGATCACGTAGTGTTATTCTCATTCAGGTAACGGGCGCCATCTTGCTATGGGCTCGTGCTGGTCGGCACTAAAGACAAATATGTAGTTTCAAAGTGCCCCAGCAATCATTGTCAAAGAGCTATACAATAAATTCCACAAACAAAAAAAACATAGGTCTTGGACCAATTTTCTGTATCGCAAATAACCCAGGTCCAGTACCTTTTTGGGTCACCCCATTACTTTAATAGCACGAAAGAGTGGGCAGAGGCTATGTCTCATGATGTTGTTTTGAGAAATGTCAGGAGTCTTATCTCTAAAGGCAGACGTAGGGAGAGTACCTTACCAATCAGTGTCCGACCCTATAATGCAGTCATTGACGAGTTATCCACAGTCACTGATCAGATCATCATACACGAGGATAAGTTGATTCCCCCTGTTGACGTCCGCAAAAGACTCTTTGACTTAGCTCATGAAGGGCATCTGGGCCAAACCATAACAAAAAAAAGGTTGAGGAATGAGTTCTGGTGGCCTGGAATGGATAGTGACGTCGTTAGGTGGGTGGAGAGGTGCAGTGAATGCTGTGAATCTGAAAAGCGACTCAAAGTGGGACCTAGTTCCATCCAGGATCCTGGTGTGGTGTGGCACAGTATATGCCTTGATTTTATTGGACCAATGCCTGGTGTCCACCGCAGCAAAAGATTTGGCCTAGTAGTTATGGATGTTCATACTCGGTGGCTCATTGCTGATCTACTTCCTGAAATTGCCACCCGCTTCACTATCAAAGTTTTGCGCACAATTTTCAAGGAGGAAGGCTGTCCCTCGGTCCTTATCATGGACAATGGGACCCAATTGTCTTCAAATGAGATGAGGGAATTCCTGAGTGGGTGTGGTATAAAACATTTGTTCACAACTTTGTACAACCCACAATCCAATGGAATTGTCGAGAGGGCCAATCGCATGATCAAGGGTGCGATAAGTCTGGCACTCGCCAATAATCTTGATATTGAAAGAACTTTGAATGACTTGGTATGGGCTTATCGCACGACTGAAAATCCCACTACTGGTGTGGTCCCCTTTGTAGCCATGCGAGGCAGGAAACCAGCCTCTAAACTGGTGCCTGCTTGGATCCGGGATTTGATTGAAGAGAGGAATGGTGGAGATTGTGTTGAGAGCATTCCCGTGCATGATTCCAAGAAGGTACAAAGCAGGGAAAAGAACATGTCTAACATTCTGGCTGGTGATTGGGTCAAAGTCCGTTCCGGACGTTTGGTCAGAGGTCTGTGTAAGTTTCTTGGACCATTCAAGGTAAAGGAAGTATATCCCCACTTATCAAGCTGGAACCAAAACAAGACCACGAACTGCTATCATAGCTGCCAAAAGGATCAAAATATGGACGCCTGTACAAATACCCTGGAGAGAAGGCTGTTAGATTAAATATAACACTGGTGGGGAGAGCTCCAGGGCAAAGTAGATTTCAGCAGACTCCACTACCTTGATACTTCTCAAATTCAGAACGGTTCTCTTGAAGATATTGTTATAGTCTTTTCGAATTCTTTCTGGAGGTCAACACCTTGCACACGTAGTTTCTTCGCCAAATCATCGCCAAAATATGTTATTATGAAAGGAGGAGTCCAGTAGCCGAGGTTAGGTTATAGATGAAGGATTTTAAGATGGTCTTCTACTAAGTTCTGTAGTTAGGTCTGTAGTAAGCCCCACCAGGAGCAGCCTCCATGCTGCTCAGCCCATACTCAAACTGACATTTTCATCACCAGGCATCCTCACATTGTTATATCACCATGCAGACCAACATTCCACCCAGCACATTCACACTGGCTGAACTGCAAGGGCAGAGAATCAGGAAAGATTCATAATACCATAAACCAGATATAACAATAATCCCATCTCTAAGTCTGAAATACTTTATGCCATTCAAACTAAAAATTGGTTAGGCCCTTGTTCCCAACGTCTTTCCTGGTAATTTTTTACAGATGTTTTGCACAACCCCTTTTGACCCCACTTCACAATCTTTCCCTTTAGTTTGCTCGAACATGTGCCATTCAGGACTCGACTGCTAAAAGCAACTATTGTTATATCATAGTCTCATTCATTTTCTTGGAATCTGACTCGTTTCATTTTAACTTTATCACAGACTGATCCTCCATTCGGCCCACTCGATTTGGTGTTGCTAATGGCTGCTTCCTTGTTGTTCTGTAGTGCTTACTAGTCTGATTCCAATACAATGAATGAGATTATGATTTAATTTTCCCCAGATAAAGGACCAGGAAGGTCCGAACTGCATTGGGGATCAGGACCTCAATACAAGAATTGGATGTTAACTAATTCTGTGGACATGAATTATGATCATCTATTGGTGTCATCTCAAGTCATGTGAAAGAAACTCCACAGCAACCAAGTAATGCATAATCATCACGAAGGATAACTTTAAATAAACAAAAGAATGATGGTTTACATATGAAATCAGCTTACTTATTTTTGTTTAAATTGCCCGTATTTGCTTACCAACCAATGCATCTGGGGACTGCAGTTGAGAAAGTACAGCTAGTTTGTTTTTAATATTAACCCCTTCTACTTCACTTGAATATCACCTTTACCGTAAAAGGAATGGTAGTCTTGCTTTCTTAGTCAAGAATTCTTCGAAATGTACCAAAATTGACTCTACCTTTGAATCCTCACGTGAGACTGTTACAATTAAATTTATCGATTTCTGTGGTTCCTTTTGATTGTTGATTTTATCACACAGACCCCCTTCCGCTGGCCTGGAAACTTATGATCTTTTATATGCTCTTCGATTAAAAAAAAAAAAGTTTATAATCTTAACATGATTGTAAGATGGGCAAGCTTTTTATATTCCGTTTGAATGGTCTGAGGCTTCATTAACGATTAAATATCTCAAGTTATCTCCACTCCGAGTTAACGAACAATCTCCTTTCCAGAAAACATATTAAAGGTAATGCCCCTGATAACATCTGTTTCAATTTTGCTTGGGACCAGCCATATTAACTCTTTGCTGTTCCATGGTTGGAACATTTTGATGTCCCTTCTTCATGCAAGTAAAACAAAAATCGCTAAACCGACCAGGAGATGGGGTAACCACTGCTGACACTCTAGATGTGCGATTCCAGCAAAAGATACCGACGGCAACACTAGCTTGTGACCTTTTGCTTCTTTTGGAGGAATATTATGGTTTAATTAGACAATTAATGGTTTATCTCCTGTTAACCTTAAACCAAGTAGGAAAATGCTGTATTATTGTAGTTAAATAATAATAATTCCATTTATAAAGCTCTTGGTTACACCAACTGGTGTGTCCCTGCGCTGGAAACCAAAAATGTGTCGGAGGCAAGCAAGGGAAACCTAAAAAGCTAGACAGAGAGTTGAGAGAGGGATTCACAGGCAAAAAAGCCAAGTCTTTAGTTTTTTACTGAAAATACTTTCCGATGGCTCGGCTCGTAGGGAAAATGGAAATTCCGTTTTTGTGGCCACCAGGTAGCCAAAAGAGCCTGCACCCATTCTAGCTCTTTGCACTTTAAGTAACTTGACTAGATGCGCCCCGGTCAATCTCAAGTTACAGGCCGGATGATGAAGAGTGAGTAAGTGGTGAATATAGCTAGAACATTTACCCTGCAATCTGCACTGACAGCAGCACAGTGCTTTACAGAGTATTCTCTTTTCTACTGGAAGCCGATGAAGAGTATCTAAACTCTGGCAGAAGAGGCTCTTGAGGGCAGATTGAGGCTCTTGAGGGCAGATTGAGGCTCTTGAGGGCAGATTGAGGCTCTTGAGGGCAGATTGAGGCTCTTGAGGGCAGATTGAGGCTCTTGAGGGCAGATTGAGGCTCTTGAGGGCAGATTGAGGCTCTTCTGGGCAGAGAGGACCAGACGTGCAGCAGCATTCTAGATGCGTTGCAGCTTCCTGAGGCCTTTCTTAGCTACACCTAGATAGAGAATATTTCTGTAGTCCAGCTGAGATGTTGGAGCATGAACTAGGGGTTTTCTCACCGATACAGGGAGAGTGGCCAGGGTTTTTCTAAGAACTTTCAGGGTTCCAAACCATTTCCCGTAACCTTTCCTAATATGTGTCTCGAAGGATAATTTGGGGTCAATCCAGACTCCCAGATTTTTTGTTTTCTCCTTCGGGGTCAAAGTTGGACCCCAAGTCTGAGACCACCGAACCGAGGACCAGATGGAGTGAGTTTTTCCCACGATCAGTACCTTGGTCTTGCTGCCATTCAATTTAACGCGGTACAAAAGGGGGTGGTGATGGACGGAGCATCTGAACCAATCAAACACTCACACCCAGTCAACAGATCTGGGTTTAATCCATCACCATTCTTTAGCCCACTCTGCCACCCCAGTTCAGACATGGCCATATGCAAATCAGTCTGACCCTGTGCCTCATGGGAACAGTCAAGCCCGAACCGAACCGAACTGCCAAGCCATGCCTTCCCTGGACCGGATTCAAGCTTCTTAGGACCGGTTTCTGGCATTACAGCCGTCTTCAGTCAGGCTTGCTTGAATCCAGTGGCAAAGAGAGCAAGGGACTCACGTCTGAGCATACCCTGCCAACTTATGGCAAACAAAGCGGTACAAAAGGGGGTGGTGATGGACGGAGCATCGGAACCAATCAAACACTACACCCAGTCAACATATCTGGGTTTAATCCATCACCTGAGGCCTTTCTTAGCTACACCTAGATAGAGAATATTTCTGTAGTCCAGCTGAGATGTTAGGAGAGCATGAACTAGGGTTTTTCTTGCCGATACAGGGAGAGTGGCCACGGTTTTTCTAGGAACTTTCAGGGTTCCAAACCATTTCCTATAACCTTCCTAATATGTGTTTCGAAGGATAATTTGGGGTCAATCCAGACTCCCAGATTTTTTGTTTTCTCCTTTGGGGGCAAAGTAGGACCCCAAGTCTGAGACCACCAAACCGAGAACCAGATGGAGTGAGTTTTTCCCACGATCAGTACCTCGGTCTTGCTGCCATTCAATTTAAGGCAGTCATTCGTCATCCAGGTGGCCAGTTCGCTCAGACAGGAGAACTGGTTAGCAGCATCTTCCTAATTATGGGATAAGGTGACAATAAGCTGTGTATCATCTGCATAGGAAACAATGGTGGCATTGTTTTTCAGCAATCCCTGCCACAGGTTCGATATAAAGATTAAAAAGAGTAGGGCTCAAGATTTGAGCCCTGTGGGACCCCCTTGTGAGAGTGGAAGGCTTTTGGAGATGTGCGGATGCTGTGCAACTTGGAAAATACGACCATGAAGAAAGGAGGCCAGACATTTGAAGGCTGAACCCTCAATCCCACTAGTCCTTAATCTCTGCAGGGGCGTATAGTGGGAGATGGTATGAAAAGCTGCGTTATGGTCCAATAGGACCAAAGCAGCAGTCTGACCCTCATCCGTGGACTTGCACAAGGTCTCAGTGATGAGAAGAAGTAGGCCTGGCTTTGTGGAGTGGCAGGCTCGAAATCTTGATTGCGAAGGGTGGTATAAATTGTTCAGGTTGATGTGGACCACCATTTGAGCGTTCACCACTTTCTCTGCGATTTTGCAAAAGTATGGCAGAAGCTAAATGGGGCTGAGGTTTTCTAGCAGACCCGGATTCGCAGAGGGTTTTTTTCCTTACGGAAAAGACAATCGCCTGCTTCCATTTCTGTGGGAATTCACCGCAGCGGAAAGAGAGATCAAGAAGTTGTTGAACGTAAGGTGATAGAATAGTATCCATTCCTTCCCTTAGGACTTTGGGTGAAGCTGGGTCCACTGGGGAGCCAGATTCAATACTCAAGGCCAAAACCGTGGTCATCTAGCATCAGAGAATTAAGCTCCGAGAGGGTACTACCCTCAAACGTGGTATTAGTATGAAAGTTGGAACAGGTGACTTTACAGGCCTCCGGTGGAAAGGAGTCCTAAATTTTAGATACTTTTGTAGCAAATAAATCTGCAATCTCGCTACAGAACTCTGGAGAGCTGGGCGTACGGGCCGCAGTAGGCTCCAGTGATGAGAGAGATTTAAAGATAGAGAAGAGTTCTTTATAAGAGTTTTCCGCTTGCTCTATTCTATCAATGTAGTAAGCTGCACTGGTTTTTCTTTTTTTTTTTGTTTAAAATTTTTTATTTTATTTTCACCTGGTACGAGACAACAAAATATTCACAATTATTTCACATCATACTGTGATTTTATTTGGATGAACTTAATTTTTACAAAAAGTTTGATTAAATACAGAAATTGCTATTAATAGGGTCAAGTATATCATATACATACACAGAAATCTATAATTCAAATAACATAATAGGGAGGCTAAGATATACCAACATAATCCCCTTGTCAGTCAGAATTAATCTTTACGTCATTCAGTTCAATCTAAGTCCCCCCAAATTTTCTCAAATTTCTTTAGCGACCTAATGCCTCTTAATTCTGCTAGAGTACACTCCATTGTTTTGATTTCAATGACTAGATACCACCAATCCATGACGTTAGGTACATTAAAGCTAATCCAGGCCCTTGCTAAGGTTAATTTGGCACATGAAATTAGTATTGATGCCAAAGCAGGTCGTGGTTGATTAGTCAGATGTAGACCAAATAATGCCATAGGCGCCGTTATAAGGGAGCTAAGGATGTTTTTAGCAGCCATAATTTTTCCCACTTCTTCCCAGTATTTCCCGAGCATTGGACATGAAAACAGCATGTGCACCAAATCCGCAGCATATTCAGCGCATTTCGGGCATTTGGTTTTGTCTCCCAAGGCATTACTTGTAAGCCATTTCGAGAATTTTTCTGGCGTATAGTAAAGCATGTAGGTGGTTCTGTATTGTTGAAGTCTTAAACTAGATGACCGTACAGAGTTATGACTATTGGTGTAAGATTGTATTATATGTTTTCCTGTAAAATTTGTTCCAAGTTTGAGGTTCCATTTTTTGGCAAGTATATCACTGTCGTCAGGTCTGAGGCCTGTAAGAAATTTGTACGTCGAGCTGATAATTGATTTCTCTTTCCTAGAGTTTAAGCAATCCCAGATACCACCGCTTGACACGCTATTGATTTTATTTTTGCGCGCTAAAAAAATCATAGATTTGTAAATATTTAAACCTATGTATTTCAGACAGGCCATATAAATGTTTTAGTGGGAAAGTCTAGCATGCCTTGCGAGTTGTACAAATCACCCAAAACTGTGACGCCTTTCAACTGCCATCTACGAGATTCTCCATCGCTGAATATGCTCGGTAGGCCGGCATTGTCCCATAGAATCAGCTGAGAGTGATATATAGTGGTTTTGCAATAATCAAGAATATCCTTCCATACTCTTATTATATCACGTGCAGTCTTAAACTTGACCCGTTTGTAGTAGTTTGGGTCTGTTATGTGTAGTAAGAATTGGTTAGAGTCGCCTTTTAGCAATAAATTGTGGTAAAATAGCGTATCCTCAATATTTAATAATGACCGTATGCGTCTTACATATGATGCCCAAAAGTATAATTTCAAATCAGGAAAATTAAGGCCGCCAGACCCTATCTGATTTTTCAATACCTTTAATGATCTTCTAGCCTTCTTGTACCCCCAGATGAAGTTACCAAAAATCCCATCTGTTTGAAAAAAGACCTATTCAGTATCAAAGGAATTGATCTAAACAAATATAAATATTTGGGTATAATTTTCATTTTTATCGGATTCATTCTCCCAATTAGACTTAGTGGAAGTCGATGCCATTTTTTCAGAGTCGAGACGGTAGTTTTCGTTAGATCGTTATAGTTTATAGCGTTAAGTTTTTTAACCGCATCGCTGCTGCAGTGATTTTTGCGCTGTGCAGCGCGATTCAAAGTACCGCGTTACATGACGAGCTCAGCTCGTCATCCGCATCGAAGGGGTTAATGTTTGAGGTGATTTTAACTCCAAGATAGGTTGCAGCCTTACAGATTTCTGGTACTGGTGTCGGAGGGGCAAAATTAGCTATTATTTGAGTTTTATGTGTATTCAGTTTATAACCTGAAACTGTGCCGAATTTAAGTGCTTCGAGATTAATAGCTCTTAGGGACTCGATTACTTCAGACGTATAAATAGCAATATCGTCTGCATATGCCGTAATTTTTAGGCTATGCGTGCCAGTCTTGAATGGTGTTATTCCAGGTTGGGTATCCAAGGCCTGTAAGAACGGTTCAAGTGAGAGGGCAAATAGCAGAGGTGATAAAGGGCACCCTTGACGAGTGCCCCTCAAGATTGAAAAACACGGCGAAGTAAGCCCTCCATAACTGTGTGCCGTGGGTTTGTCGTAAAGTGCACGGATCCCGTTTAAAAATCCCCCTTCAAAGTCCAAAGTATCCCAGTATGATATAAATAGTCCCATCCCACCCGGTCAAATGCCTTTTCGGCATCAAGCATTATCATAGCAAGAGGGGTGGCCTCTACCTCTGCTATGTCAAATGCTGTTATTTCTGTATTGACATGGGCTGATGTGTCCCTCCCTGTTATAAACCCGTGCTGTTGTATATTTACAATTCTGGGCATTAATGGTGCAAGTCTTTAGGCCAAACATTTTGCGAAAATTTTTGCGTCTGAGTTAATCAGAGATATGGGTCTATATGAGCCCATCTCCTCTTTATGTTTGCCCTTTTTGTGGAAAAATATTATTTTAGCTTTATTCCAGGAACTGGGGGGCCAATCCTGTCCTGCCAATATGTAATATCACTTCTAAAAGAGAAGGTATTAGTTCATCTGAACAAAGTTTATAGATTTCCAATGGAATAGTATCTTCCCCTGTGGCTTTCCCTATAGGCAATGATAATATAGCCTCTTTTAGTTCTTTTCTCGTTATGCCTATGGCCAGAGCGTCTACTTCAGTCGCGGTTAGCTGATTCGTTAGATTATCTCTTAAGTAATCCTCAATTACAGAACCGTTAGGCGTACATTCCGGGGTATACAAAGCTTCGTAATATTTAGCGAATTGTTGGATGATATCATTTGGTTGACTATATTTCTTGTTGTCAAGTCCCGTTATTTTAGTAATCGTAGAATCTACTCTATCTTCTGCCACTTTAAAGGCCAAAATTTTGCCTATTTTATCTCCACTCTCATAATTAGAAAATTTATATTTATGTATCTGAGAACTATTTTTTTAAAAAAGTTTTTCTTTGGTCTTACATTTTAGCTGGCTGAGATTTGCGCAGATTTCCACAGTAGGTAAGTTATCTTTTAAGGCTAGTGCTAACCGAATCTCTCCAGCAGCAATATCAGAAGTCAAGGCTGCATCGTTCTTACGTCTTTCATAGTTCTGTTTCAGGACATACGATTGCGTGAACCCTCGGATGCTTGCCCTACAAGCGTCCCATACTATTAGACATGCAGCAGTATTTCTGTTGATGTCTAAAAACTCTATTATATGATGTTTTAACTGCAAAATATAGGACGTGTCTGATATTAAATTCCTAGGGAACGTAAAAGGACTTGGAGGTTTACGACTCGAAGAGATAGAAAATTCCACCATGATGGGGTTATGATCGGATGAGATGCGGGGGTAGATTACTATTGATACAGAATTCATCAAGAAATCTGAAACAAAGGCCATGTCTAGTCGGGAGCATAATTTGTGAGGTGCTGAATAGTATGTGTAACCAGGAGAATTTGGGTGTAAGTATCTCCATACATCTTTGACATTGTGCGTCTTACATAGATCTAGAATAGAAGCTCTAGTTTTGGACATTCCTTTGTGATTACCCGGCCGAGTAGTGTCTATTTGGCAATTCAAGATACAGTTGAAATCTCCCATCACTATTAATTCTCCCTCCCAGTCTAGTAATGCTATATTTAGCTGATCAAATATTCTAGGTTCATCTTTGTTATGGCCATATACAACACAGGCTACAAACTTCGTATTGTTGATGCAGAGTTGAGTAATCGCCCACCTTCCCCTTTTGTCGTGTTGATTTAATTATTTCTGCTTTAAATCTTTTATCTTTCAAGATTGCTACCCCCCTAGTTGAAGAAACCACAGCTGAGCTTATTACCAGCTCCAATCCCAGTTGATTCAGCAGTTTCTTGTCTTTATCTGTGATATGTGTTTCCGACAAGAATACTAAATGGGGGTTATAGAGTCTTAGCTCTTCTGCAACTAACCGCCTTTTGCGTTTGTTATTCAGCCTTGAGACGTTCCATGCCAAACATTTAATATTATGCATCACTGATATAAAGTAGAATGACAATAAACAACATCCATTCCATCAGCTCTATTAAGCCATATAAATTGTTCTTCAAATACTGTTCAAAGACAAAAAAGTTTTTTACAAAATCAAATCTTACGTTGTGTCCCTCTACCAGGTTGAAAATATTTTTCATTTTTCCTTCCACCCTCCCCCCCCCCTACCCTCTCCTTTCACACCCTCCCCTGACTGCGGAGACCCCCCTACCCCCCCCCCCCACACACTCTGCTGCCGTTGGTGAGGCAGCGCCTGCAGCAGAGAGTCCGAGCCTCCCTCCCCCCTCCCCCTGAAGTTGCAGCTATTAATAATGCAGCGTCAAACCATGATACCATAATGATATATTTAACAGAGTAATTTGTAAGTTCACCACTATCTGGTAATACCTAGTAATACCTTGTGATTAACAGTTCAATCACCCCCCTCAACCTTGAATTTCCCGTGTCCCTTCGCATTCCCATTACTATCTGTCTAACATATTTACATCATATGCGAAAAATAGGGGTGTAAGCCCCCCCCCCCCCCAAAAAAATTCTCCCCCCCCCCCCCCCCCCCCCCCCCCCCTTTCCTTTCAGTCCTTGCTCCTATTGATACTAGACAAAAATGCCTGGCCTCATGAACGTCACTAAAGAAATTTGTACGCCCATTCATGGTCACTTAGTCTGGCAGGTTCCTGCAAATATGCTTGACCTCCCAGTTTATTGACTGGATCGATTAGTTTTCGTATTTCCCATCTTTTGTCCATCGTAGTTTTACTAAGATCTGAGCGAGTAAAGATGGAGAGATTGCCAAAGTTATTGGGGTGTTGGGTTTGGCTTTTTGCCATACGGCTTGTCGAAGCAGGAAATTGCCAAAGAATATTAAAAACGGGCGTGGAAATTTATTGTTCTGCCGCTTTAAGCCGAGTGGAAGTCGGTGCGCTCTTTGTATTTGGGAGTCCCAATCCCAGTCAGAGAGTTCCGGAAAGGTTTGAGGTAACAGTTTCACGAGAAATGCCCTTGGGTCGGACCCCTCCAGCCCCTCCGGAATTCCATAAACTTTAAGGTTGGATCTCCTTTGCCGGTTTTCCAAGTCCTTGAATTTCCCCTGTAATTGGGCTAACTGGGCATCATGACGCTCCGCAGTGAGACCTATCCGTGATGTCTCCTCTTCTACCGTGACTGTGCGTTGCTGAAGCTCTATTATCTCCTGTGTGACGCCATTTAAGCTGGAAGTTAGATCTGATATGGAAGTTTGAAGTTTTACATTGTCACTTTTCAGTTGTTGATAATGCTCTTCCGAGTCTCCCCTTTGGCTAATCAAAAGTTTTAATATTGTATCCAACTGGGATTGGCCGGTATTCCCCGTCCCAGTCCCCTCTGTTGGGTTCAGTGTCTCATCAGATGATTTATTTGGGTTTGTATTTGTACTTACAAAAACCAGCTGATTTGAACCTGCAGCTGATGACAAATGATCCTTCTCTCCTGTGGCGGTCTCAGAGGGAGTACTCCTGGGGGTTTGCGCACTGATTGACCCCGGTATAGGGACCTGTGACGTGTCTATCTGTGGGGCTACCCCCTGAAAGCCTTAGTGCCATGCTCTTGACTAGCCCCTTGGCCTCAATCCATCTCCTTAGCGGACTTTTGTCAGTAGCCAGTTTTTTAGCAGTTAAGCGCACTGCTCCTGCAGGGCGCGCCAGGTTAGACAAAACTTTCCCCCTCTTCTTGTAGCTTGCCTTGGCTTTACCTCTACGTCTTCGTGAGGACAACCTAGTCCGAGAGTTGTCTGTAGTCTTATCCTGCTCCTCCTCTGTCTCATCATCAAGGTCCTCAAAGGAGGGCTGCTCCTCAACCAGTTCCAAAAAGGAATCGCCGGTTTGACTCACCCCAAGTCCATTATCTTCTTCCATTAGCGCTGAGGTTGTGGCAGTGGCTGTGGAGATATCAAACAGAGTCTCTCTAGAGCTCCCGGGAGCGCCGGGAGACATTGTGGAAGTTTCTGCTGAGGGTAGCCCCCCGTTGCCTCATTAACTCCTTCTGTTACCTCCGAGTCCTCTAGGATCTCCTGGGTCCCTTGAGTCTCATTGCCCCTAGGAGAGGTGGCGTAGTCATTGCCGCTGATTTTACCCACTAATGGCACAGTTGGGGGAGTATCACTTCTGGCCCTATTTCTGAGATGGGGGCGGTTCCATCCTTCGATAATCCTGATGGCGGATGTGTTAGCGCCTGTGTTTCGATTTCATCATTTATTGCTATGGTAGTGTCTTGTGTCCTGACACTAAGCGGTGAGGCTGATATCTTCCCCGAAGCCACCCCAGTCTTTGAAACATCAGCAGTGTCAGCATTAATGCCCTTCTGAACAAGCACTTTTGGTATTGTTCCACAGTTTGTTAGTACAGGAGGGCGCAGAATCGTCTTACCTGCCGCCTTCCTGTCGCTCCCCTTCAGAATCACAGGGTCTTGGGATGCATTGTGCGAAGATAGGGGCTGTAAGGAAGAAGCAGGATTCGCCATGAAATTCACCTGGGCCAACACTGCTGCCGTCGCCCCCGAGGTTGTAGTAGTAGATGCTGCCATTGATACAGCTATCGCAGGGGTCGAAGTAGCCAAGGCAGTAGAGGCCACAGAGATAGAGGGAGCGGCCGCTGCCGCTGCGGTTGCGGAGTTTTTTGTGTTCTGCGTAGTGCGCGATGGATGTTTGGGCGACATAGCTCTGTGCAGGCGTGCAAGCGCCGATGTGGCTACCTTCCGTGTCCCAGACAGGCCAAGCAAATCGATCCTAGATCTGGTGAGCGAGTTTCCAAGCGCTCGCCAGACAGCCGGAGGCAACCACTGCATCCGTTACGTAGCCACCGGGAGACCGCCGGAGAGCCTGCAGGTAAGAGGGACGAAAGAGAGAGATGCTGAGATGCCGGTTTCCTTTCGTTTTCTTCTATAGCCAGTTTTCCAAAAGCTCTCGGAACAGCTGAAGGCAGCCACAGTACCCGTTGAGTTGCCGCTAGAAGAGCCAGAGAGCCTGCTGATCAGAAAGGAGCGAGCGAGCGAGAGGAGGCGAGATGCCGGTTACTTTTTTTTTTCCCTTATCGTCCTCGCTATTACTTCCGCATTTGCCCGCAATGTCGGTTAAGCTGCTGCTGCTGAAGGTATCCTAGCAGTCTGCTGTCTCCAGTGGAGGGGAGAGCTCTTGGTCTGCCGCGTAGCAGAGTCCTCACTCCGCCATCTTAGACTCCGCCCCCGCTGCACTGTTTTTTTTTATAAGAGCATGATAAATCGTTGGCTCATTCTTATAGACAATTTTATTACTATCAGAGTAATCCTTTCTCCATTGGTGCTCCAGGCACTTGCAAGATTTTCTGGCTGATATCAGATTTTCGTTAAACCAAGGCACCAAATTGGTCCGTCTCTGAGAGGCGAAGGTTGTCCAGGGGGCTATTAAATCCATTGCTTCTAAGATCCACTTTTCCACTACTGAATTGGCAGCGTTGATATCAGCTCCAAGTTGGAGGTGATTCTGCTGAAGAGTTTGAGTAAAATTTTCCGCATTAAACCCGGACCATTTCCTGCGCCTGACTTCTGGGCAGTTCCTGACAGGAGTAAGGGGCCTCGCCGAGGGAGTGGAAAAAGCCAAGTGGTGGTCTGACCAAGGAACCACAATAGGAGATTCTACTTCGATCTCAGTACAGTTGGAGAAAATGGGGTCAAGAATATGATCCAGCGGATGTGTGGGGAGAATAGTTTTAAGATTTAGCTGCAGAGAGGTTAGTTCCTGACATAGGGACTGCGCTTCAACATTCGTGTATGAGTCGAAGTGTAAATTGAGATCACCTAATATAATCAGGTTGTTGCAGTGCTGACTAGACCACAGTCTCCACGAGACTCGAGATGAAATAGTCTGCCGGTCCAGGGGGCCGATAGATCAGAAAAACGGTTAGCACATAATCATCGACCTCTGCAATGGTAAAGGAGATAGCCTCATAGTTGTCAATGTTGGCAGCTTTAGTAGTGCATTTTAATGAGAGCTTATATATTATAGCTATCCCACTCCCGCGCTTGATAGGGCGATCGTGCCTTAGGATGAAAACAAAATCTTGTTTGAGAGCTTCTAAAATCTCAGGGGCTGAAGACACATTCAGCCAAGTTTCCGTAAGAAACCAGGCGTCCAGTTATTTATCGACAAGATATTCATCGATTACATATTTGTTTGCTGAGCGACCTGCAGTTAAGTAAGAAGTTCAGTTTATGCTTTTTAACAAGAGTGTTCTTCAGAGTCTGATTGAAAACAGCAATTGGTCTGTCTCCACGGATAGGGTGTGGCAACAGGCTTCTGGGGTCATCAAAGCTAGCTTCTTGAGTAGATCCGCTGTATATCTAAGAGCCTGCTCATTAGTAAAACTGGCAGGGGTCCTGGCCACTGCCGGCCGCGGACTGGCGCAGACAGGCTTATGTTTGGTGCAACAGCGGCTCGCCCGCTGCGCGTGTCTGCACTGCGGGCATGGAGAAGTAGACCGCCTCTGGGGGCGTGGCCAAAGAAGCCAATCCGAGGCAGCGGGGCATTGAGCGCACTGCACTCAGTGTCAGGTGAAGTCAGGGGTAAGACGCGGCAGTTAAGGTATGGGGAGTGAAGTGGAGCCAGGCAAATCCGGCACTGAGGTGCTACAAGGAAACACATGGGGAAACGGTATACTGAGGGAGCCAGGCACCTTCCAGCAATAAGTGCTTACAAGGAAATAAAAAAAATGGAAACAAATGGGATACTGAGGGAGCCAGGCACTTCCCAGCAATTGCAAATGCTACTTACCAGTATGCATCTGTTCTTGGCATGTAGGGCTGCTGACATTCATATCTGTGCATAGTCCGCCACCTAGTGTTGGGTCCGGATGATTGCACATTGTTGTCCTGGAAGAGTCTTCGAAGTATCACGAGATAGGTGGCTCCTCCCCTGGACTACAGTGCGCATGGGCATCGCCTCCATCCCCAGATTGTTTTTAGCCATTGGCAGAGATGGAGTGAAGAAGTGAGTGATGACCATGCTATGAGCATATGTGTGTATATGAATACATACTGCAGCTTCTACAGGCGCCGGGGAGGAGGGTGGGCGATATGAATGTCAGCAGCCCTACATGCCAAGAACAGATGCATACTGGTAAGTAGCATTTGCAGTTCGAGGCATGTGGGCTGCTGAATTCATATCTGTGCATAGAATACATAGCAGTCCCTCCATTAGCGGCGGCCGCCCGTGCCAGCTGCAGCAGTCTGAAAAAGCGTTTTTAGAACAGCCTGACCAACAGCTGCCTGTTGTTTTGAATGCACGTCTACACAGTAGTGCTTAGTGAAAGTATGAGTGGTAGACCATGTGGCTGCTCTACAGATGTCTTCTAAGGGAATGTTACCTAAGAAAGCCATAGAGGCCCCCAACTTCCTAGTGGAGTGGGCCCTTGGTGGGATAGTGAGAGTGCGCTTAGCTTTAGCGTAGCAGATCTGAATGCACTTTACTATCCATCTAGCGATTCCTGCTTTGGAGATTGCATTTCCTTTGTGTTGTGTGGCAAAAGCAACAAAAAGTTGTTTGGTTTTGCGGAAATCTTTTGTCCTGTCCACATAATACATCAAGGCCCTCTTCACATCAAGGGTGTGGAGCATACGCTCCGCCAGCGTCTCTGGGTTTTGGAAAAACACCGGCAATTCAATTGTTTGGTTTATGTGAAACTGTGAGACCACTTTGGGTAAGAACTTAGGGTTAGTGCGGAGCACCACCCTGTTAGCATGTACCTGGAAGAAAGGTTCTTGGATGGTGAGCGCCTGCAGTTCGCTAACCCTCCGTAGCGATGTAATTGCTACTAAGAACGCAACCTTCCAAGTCAAAAACTGGAGCTCACAAGAGTGCAGTGGCTCAAAGGGAGGACCCATCAGCCTTGTAAGAACCACATTGAGGTTCCATTCCGGAGCTGGTGGAGTCCTTGGTGGGATGACCCTTTTGAGTCCTTCCAGAAAGGCCTTGATAACAGGGACCTTAAAGAGTGACAGGTGCTGCCTATTCTGGAGGTATGCTGCCATAGCAGACAGGTGAATGCGGATGGAAGAGTACGCTAGATTACATCGATACAGGTGAAAAAGGTAACATATGATGTTTTGAATGGAAGCGTCTAGCGGGTCGATGCTGTGCTCCACGCAGTAGACGACAAACCTCTTCCATTTAGCCGCATAACAAGCTCTAGTAGTGGGCTTCCTTGCCTCCCGAATGATGTCCATGCAATCGGAAGGAAGATTGAGGTAGCCAAACTCTAGGACTTCAGGAGCCAGATCGCCAGGTTGAGCTGTTGCGGATCTGGGTGCTGAATGTCGCCATGGCTCTGCGTCAGAAGGCTGGGAGTGAGATGAAGCCTTTGATGCTGTACCACGGAGAGTTCCAGAAACGTGGTGTACCATGGTTGGCGAGCCCACGTTGGAGCAACCAGGATGAGCGTCATCGAGTGTTGCCTGAGCTTGCGTGCCACCAGCGGTATCAGAGGTGCTGGGGGAAAAGCGTACGCAAATCTGCCTGACCAGTTCATCCACATCGCATTGCCCTGTGATTGGGGGTGTGGGAATCTGGCGGCGAAGCTTTGGCATTTTGCGTTCTCCTTTGTGGCGAACAGGTCTATCTCTGGATGACCCCACCTTTGGAAGTACGGTTGGAGTACTGATGGATGTATCTCCCACTCGTGCATCTGATGGCTGTGCCTGCTGAGCAGATCCGCCATTTGATTGTCCTTGCCTGGGAGATGTTCTGCCATGAGAAAGATGTTCCTCTGAATGGCCCACTTCCACATGCTCTGAGCCAGGTGAGACAGCTGTGGAGAGTGGGTACCTCCCTGTTTCTGGATGTAGTACATGGCCGTCATGTTGTCCGTCCGGATCAACACGACCTTGTTGCACAGATGTACTTTGAACGCCTTTAAGGCCATGAAGATTGCCATCAGTTCCAACACATTGATGTGCATCTTCCTTTGCTGAAGTGTCCATAGTCCCTGCACAGTGTAGTGGAGTACATGCGCTCCCCATCCCTGGAGAGAGGCGTCCGTCGTCAGGATGATCTGTGGGACAGGCTCTTGGAATGGTCGGCCCTTGCAAAGGTTTTGTGGATTCCACCAATGCAGAGAGTTGTACGCCCGACCGCTCACCAACACTAGGTCTGTCAGTTGCCCATGAGCCTGAGTCCACTGACGTGCCAGGCACTCCTGAAGCGGACGCATATGTAGTCTCGCGTGCGGGACAATGGAGATGCAGGAGGCCATCATGCCTATCAACTGCATGAACACCTTCGCTGGAAGCGAGTGTTGGGGTCTGAATCGTTGGATCAGCGCCTGGATACTGGCGATTCTCACTGAACTCGGCTGCGCAGTGGCTGCCAGAGTGTCGATTGTCGCGCCCAGATACTGTCGCACGTGGGCGGGTTGGAGATGGGACTTTGGGTAGTTCAGAGAGAATCCCAGATCGTGCAGGAGGTGAATGGTGCGTGACACGTGGTCTACGCACTGCTGTTCCGTCTTTGCCTGAATAAGCCAGTCGTCTAGGTATGGAAAGACATGGACGTGCTGGCGACGAAGATGCGCTGCCACAGTCGCCAGGCATTTCGTAAATACTCTCGGTGCCGTGGTGACCCCGAACGGCAGGACTCTGAAGTGGTAATGCTGGTCTAAGATCGTGAATCTGAGATACTTTCTGTGGGAAGGATGCAGGGGAATATGGAAATAGGCATCCTTCAGATCCAGCGTTGCTAGGAAGTCTCCCTGTTGAAGCAGGGGAAGCACCTGCTGCAATGTGAGCATATGGAAGTGCTCCGAGTTGATGTACCAGTTCAGGGGCCTGAGGTCCAGGATCGGCCTGAGTGATCCGTCCTTTTTGGGGATCAGAAAATACAGGGAGTAAACCCCTGTTCCCCGTTCTTGCAATGGAACGAGCTCTATCGCCCCTTTTTGCAGCATGACAAGTACTTCTTGCTGCAACAAGGTCAAGTGCTCGTCGGACATAGCACGGCTTCTTGGCGGTATGTCCGGTGGAATGGACGTAAGTTCTAGACAGTACCCGTACTGGATAAGAGACCTCACCCACCTGTCCGTGGTGATGGACCTCCACGCCGGCAGGAACTGCTGGAGTCTCCCCCCGACAGGTGTCGTGTGATCGGGGGGAAGTGACAAGACGTCACTGCTTGTTGGAGGCGGTGGACCTGGAGGCATTGTTTCCACGTCCCCTGCCTTTGATATTATTGCCTCTGTAGCCACCCCTGCCCTTGTTGTTGTTATACGAGGACTGGGTGTTACCCTTGTAGTATTGCGTGGACTGGGATGCCTGGCCCCTCGAGGTGCCTCTTGAATTGGAGCGGCGAAAGGAACCACCCCGAAACTGCTGACTTTGTAAAGCCCCCATAGACTTGGCAGTTTCGGTATCTTTTTTCATCTTTTCTAGGGAGGCATCCACCTCAGGGCCGAACAGATGGTCAGGATTAACCGTTTGACCCAGTATTGTGGTTTGTATGTCGGGTTTGAACCCCGAAATTCGAAGCCAGGCATGACGTCTAAGTAACACGCTTGTATTGATAGCCCTGGAGGCAGTGTCTGCCACATCTAGGGCACATTTGATGGATGCATTTGTAATGAGTTTACCCTCCTGAATGAGCATCTCCCCCGCCTCCTTGTATTGGTCAGGCAAGTGTTGCAGGATGGCCTCTAATGTGTCATAATGGGCCCTATCATAACGTGCAAGCAGGGCTTGAGTGTTAGAGATCCTCCAGATGTTCGCTGCCTGTGCAGCAATGCGTTTGCCTGATGCCTCAAAGATCTTGGACTCTTTGTCCGGGGGAGGAGCATCACCAGTAGTCTGCGAATTTGCCCTCTTCCGAGCGTTGGACACCACCAGGGAGTCCAATGGTAAGTGTCCCTTAATATACGTGGGATCCGTGGGCGCCGCTTTATATTTTCTGTCGATGCGAGGATTGACCACCCGCGCCCGGGTGGGCTCCTTGAATACCTCCTGGGCATGTTTCAGCACCCCTTTAAGCATCGGTGGTGTCTTGACTTGTTTTTCGGCTACCGAGAAGGTGTCGACTAAGAAGTCCGCATCCACGGGGTCCGAGTGCAGTTCGACGTCATGGTTCGCTGCAGCTCTCTCTATTAGGGCATTGAAGGCCGCCGAGTCCTCTGTCGGGGACGTCTTTGCGGCGAAAAGTTGAGTGTCCTGACCCGACTGCGGGTCGTCTGCGTCGCCTCCCGCTGTCCAGGGCACATGCTCCTCTTCCGGGTCCGAGTACGCAGGATAGGTGTACTCGTCCTCGTCCTCGTCCACATAAGGCGCGGGGGAATGGGCCGGCGAGTGTTCCGGGGCTTGTGGAGACAGAGGTTCCATCAGAGCCGAAGAGTCCGCAGAGTACCTCTTGTTCTTGAGTGGAATCCTAAAAGGTTCCAAGGCCGGCTCCGACGTAATCTTTCGTTTGAGGAGCGACAATTTTCCGGTGTTGGCGTCGATGATCACCTCACGACGTTCCTCCACCGCAAGCGGCTGGAGCCGAAGCTTCGACACCACCAGGGCAGCTTTCGGCGTCAATCCCTCCTGCGAGTGTCCGCCCTGTTTCGGCGCGAAGGCCTTCGGCGCCGTTTTGGGTGGAAGGGTAAAACGAATGGGCGTTTGTTCCTTAGCAGGCTTCTGCGTGGGTCGAGGCACCACAGTGTCCTGGCCTGGAACCACAGTGGACTGTTGGATCCGCTTTAAGGATTCCCCCACCTTCCTTGTAAGGGACGCCGAGGGCTGAACCGGCTCGAGCGACTCGTCGACTTCGAGAGCCCGATCTTCGATAGGCCTCTTCTTCGGGGCCGACGCCCCATGGCCAGGCGCACCGTCGGCGTGACGCTTCTTCGAAGACGTCTTCGGGTCCACGACCCCTTTCGGTGCCGATGCAGCCGCGTCGGAGGCCTTCACCTTCGGCGCCGACCCAGAGGGCTTCGGGTCGGCCATTTTGGCGCGGCTCTTCTGGTCGGCCATTTTAGCGTGGCTCTTCAAGTCGGCCATTTTGGGTTTGTTGGAAGTTGACGCCTCCAGAACCTTCTTCACCAACGCCACTTTCGGTTTCGGTTTCGCATCCGAGGGTGCGAGACCAGTTGGCTTCACTTTCGGTTTCTTCGTAGAAATGTCCGTGACCGGGCCCGGAGGCGGGGACGTAGGACTCATAGTTAGATCTTGGGTAAGGCCCGAAGGCGATCCCTCGACCTGGGCCGTATGACGGGGAGCAACCCCAGAGTCTTGTTGGGGATGCTCATCCTCCGAGCTAACTCCCATTGTCGGACAAGCCAGTTCGTCGTCCCCTACCTCGTCGGAGACTTCGTCGTAGGCCTCATCACCCGCGTCGCCGGTCTCTTCCTCGGACGCGGGGCCAGAGTCCGACCCTTGTACGTCGTCTTCTCCCTCAACAGATTCCTGGAAGATGTCATCAGGTGGGGGTGCCGAAGCCGACAATTGAGCCTGGAGCCGATTAGCCCGGCGAATCTTTAAAGTTTTCTTACTCCTAAATTTCGAGCATGCCATGCAGGTGTCTTCACGGTGATCCGGTGACAAGCATGTATTGCACACGGGGTGCACGTCGAGGTGCGAATATTTAGAGTGACACAGCGGACACTTCTTGAATGGAGTCCGCTCCATAGCAAAGGGTGTAGTGTAGGCCCGTCCGCGTCGAAAGCACGTGGAAGGGCAGTAGGAGATCGGAGCTGAGAGTCAGTAAGAAACCCGAACGCAACTATACCGACGCCCAGCCTAAAGACCTTTATGTCTCGAGTAAAGTAGAACAACTATCGGTTCCGATAGAGAGAACCGAAAACACATCCGAACCCGATGGCGGAAAAAAACAATCTGGGGATGGAGGCGATGCCCATGCGCACTGTAGTCCAGGGGAGGAGCCACCTATCTCGTGATACTTCGAAGACTCTTCCAGGACAACAATGTGCAATCATCCGGACCCAACACTAGGTGGCGGACTATGCACAGATATGAATTCAGCAGCCCACATGCCTCGAACATGTGTTTACTAGGAAGCAAAAGGTATTTAAAACCGTGCATACAGCAGTGCAATAAAAAAACACACAACACTCCTACCCGAGTGAAACGCACTCCGGGTGAGTGGGAGCACAAAGAAATCGGCGCTCCTACCAGGAGAGTTGAATCGTTTTCTAAATACTAGAAGGCTCATTTTGATTCACTAGAATGTCCGTGAAAGTCTATGACCCTTTAGTGCAAAGCATAACGGAAGGAGGCTAATAAGGTATATAAGCTAGCAATCAAGAAAGCTACATTATCTTTCGCTCTACATTAAACTTAAAAGCGGCTGTTTTCTCTGTGGGTAAAGAACTGAGAGATCGCCCTAAACAGTTAGATAATATGCCTTCTACTTAAAAGTGTAATCAGTTTCAGCTTTTTTGTATAGGGAAGTTCTCTCCGCTTTAAAGCCTCTGTCTCGTGAGCTACGTTTCCAGAGTACCCGACTTGCTGCTTATCATCCAGACTCTAAAGTCTGTAACATTGTCTTGGCTGCCCCTAGGTGATGAATAGTTTTTGTCGGTCGTGTTATCCAACAAATCTTTGGGCTCCCCTTGGGACCCACTTACTCCTAAGACAAACTATTTCTTACCAGACTAGACCTGGTGATTATTAACGCGTGACTATCTACCTTTCTGGGCCCGACTAACTGAAATTGAGCTTTTATTGGTCTGTTATTCCTTTACTAGAAAGGTCGATCTGTGTATGTGCATATGTGCACTACTAGTACGCCTGCTCATTACACGACCCGCAGTGGATAATACTGGCCACTAGAGGGCAGTCTTCATCCTTGTTAGGAAGATGATGGTAAAGAATTGTTAAGGCTCCGATTTTTTCAGAATTAGTTTCTCATTTACAGAGACAAATGCCGACTTGTATGTAATAGCGCTCCGTTATAAATAAACTCATCATGTTTGTAACGCGTTTTTAAAATAGCAGATTTATGCGATGTTGTCAGACTTCATTCTGTAGCTGGATTTATTTGAAGTTTACTTTGAATTGCTTAAATCCAGTTTTTTTTTTATTTACAGTGTGAGTTGTCATTTTAAAAAGTATATTTTGCTAATTTTAATTGACCATTTACGGTTATACGCCCTCAAAGGTAACCATCTCGCCTTAGTAGGGGGGACTCGTTTATTTTTAATCCTGCTCAGTCTCTGCTCCCGCGTAACCTTTCTGTTCTCATTTGAACAAGTGGCGTGTGTGGCTTCAACAGGTGACGTTCTAGGTCATTTTTTTGGTTTGCTTTGTCGAAAACGCGCCTCAAACAAGAACACTATTTAAAGCCGACCTTCGATGACTAAAGTTAACGTTTGGAGGAACTGGAGAGCAGCGGTTACCAGTCTTTTTAGGTTCTTTTATTTTTTTTATTACCATTTTTGGTGGATTTTCATATTGTGTTATGGTGAAACAGTGACACTATGAAAAATGGCAGAGCTGTGTTTTGACAGAACCAAACATAAAGCATGTCTTCATCCTGCGTTTAACAGCAGACATTTAGGAAAATAAATCGTCCCAAAGAAGCGAGATGTGCTTTATAACGCTGTACACATTAGTGGAGCAAACCGACAGCTGTTTAATGTGACTAGGGGGATGCATCGTGGAGAAACTGCTGGCCAATTACCTGCCTGCCCTAGTTTAGCCTGACTGGGACAAATACTGTTTCGATGCTGAACAAGTGAAGACCTTCCTCATCGGCCCATTTGTACTTCTGCTCCTTACACAACTACTAGCTACACTAGTGTGTGCAAAATCTGCCTGTTGAAAGAGAGCCGGTGTGGGGGGAGTGCTTGTGAACAGTTCAATTGATTACTCTATTAATCATCTCACCAGTCACTCTAAAAATATTAGTATAATTTCAGACGATGCCGAAGATCCAAATCAGGCTGATTGAAGTTGAGGATCCTCTGGCGGTCCATAGGAGAATGCATAACATCATTAATTGTTGGTATACTCCATAAAGGTCTTTTTTGCACTGCAGGTTGATGCTTCTAGCCCACGATCAAGCAGGAGGCTTCGCTCCTCCACCTGGCCTGGCTGATGAACCCAAAGCTCAAGTTTACAGAAGTAGGCAAAAGTGGCTACAAAATACGGTTCTTGCGAGCTTTATCAATCAATCCAGTTAGAGAATAACGTTTTATCATTTTCGGACTGAACTAAAACATTTCCTGGTCAGTGCCCGTAGATAGTCAAGGGGTGATTGTCTATTTTGTAGGATGTTTTACTTCATTCCTTATTAGGTATCGTGCTTTTCTGTTTTACCAGTGTTGGCAACTGCAATATTTGTGTCCAGTTACCATCCTCCACTAGCAATTGAACGAGGACTGTGCTATGCATATGCTTCCTTCTTAGCGGGTAAGCTTTTCAAATTATGATTAATGGGCACCTTCCCTGCGTGATCGGCAAGCCGGTTTTGCAGCGCGAATACATTGTCTTTTTGGGGATTAAGGTTTTCCTAGTATTATGCCTTGACCGCTGCTCACCGGTGACTGATATTGCTGTGTTTTACCTGCTCTTGGAGAAGTGTGGCTCAATGGTTAGAGCGGCAGACCCTGATGCAGAGGTCTAGCCCAGGACCAGGGTTCAATTCCCCGCCTTGGCGGGTCTTGGGCTCAAAAATTCCTCGGACCTGATAATTCTCGCCTCGGTGCCTATTCCAATCATGGAGTCCCACTCTGCAACTCTGGGCAATAGCTTGCTTAATCTCCACAACGGCCCCCACAACGCTAAGGATGCCTGGCCTCCACCTTGGGGGTGCCCAGGAGTGGATGCCTCACAGGGAAAGCCAGGATGGGTTCCACAGCGGTATTCGTACAAGCGCCTTGAGACCCTTGCGGGTGAGTAGTGCGCTATACAAGTATCAATTTACATTTACATTTACTCTTTGCATGATTGAACCTCTCCTAATGGTACTCCTGGCCCGGTTTATTTAGTGTTGTTTCTGTGAATAAACCTTTCATAATGATACTACTATTCCTCCTCTCACTATTCAGACATCACTTATGTGTGTGAACAGACCTGTTGTAATGCGACTGCTTAACCTCTGCTCCCTGGTGGAAGACATGCCTGTGTGCTCACTGCTTCTGGTGTGAATAAACTTGTTCTAATGACACCGCTGTATTTTTGTTCCCTGGTGGAAGACATGCCTGTGTGCTCACTGCTGTTGGTGTGAATAAACTTGTTCTAATGACACCGCTGTACCTCTGCTCACTGGTATATGACACCCGCTTGTGTGCTCACTGTGGTTGGTGTGAATACACTTGGTCTAAAGATTCTCCTGTGCTTCCGCTCACTGGTGAAAGACACGACTGTGTGCTCACTGTTCTTGGTGTGAATACACTTGTTCTAACTAGTCTCCAGTGCTTTCGCTCACTGGTGGGAGACACACCTCTGTGCTCACTGTTCTTGGTGTGAATAAACTTGTTCTAATGACACTGCTGTACCTCTGCTCACTGGTGGAAGACACAAATGTGTGCTCGCTGCTCTTGGTGTGAATACACTAGTTCTAACGAGTCTCCAGTGCTTTCGCTCACTGGTGGAAGACACGCCTGTGTGCTCACTGTTCTTGGTGTGAATAAACTCGTTCTAACGAGTCTCCTGTGCTTCCGCTCACTGGTGGAAGACATGCCTGTGTGCTCACTATTCTTGGTGTGAATAAACTCGTTCTAACGAGTCTCCACTGCTTCCGCTCACTGGTGGAAGGCACGCCTGTGTGCTCACTGTTCTTGGTGTGAATTGTTCTAATGACACCGCTGTACCTCTGCTCACTGGTGGAAGACACAACTGTGTGCTCGCTGCTCTTGGTGTGAATACACTAGTTCTAACGAGTCTCCTTTGCTTTTGCTCACTGGTGGAAGACACACCCGTGTGCTCACTGTTCTTGGTGTGAATAAACTCGTTCTAACGAGTCTCCTTTGCTTCCGCTCACTGGTGGAAGACACGCCTGTGTGCTCACTGTTCTTGGTGTGAATAAACTTGTTCTAATGATACTGCTGTACCTCTGCTCACTGGTGGATGACATCCGCCTGTGTGCTCACTGCTGTTGGTGTGAATACACTTGTAAAGATTCTCCTGTGCTTCCGCCTACTGGTGGAAGACACGACTGTGTGCTCGACTATGGTTCTCACTGCTGTTGGCGTGAATACATTTGTTCTAACGAGTCTCCTTTGCTTTTGCTCACTGGTGGAAGACACGCCTGTGTGCTCACTGTTCTTGGTGTGAATAAACTCGTTCTAACGAGTCTCCTGTGCTTCCGCTCACTGGTGGGAGACACGCCTGTGTGCTCCCTGTTCTTGGTGTGAATTAACTTGTTCTAATGACACTACTGTACCTCCGCTCGGGGGTGGAAGACACACCTGTGTGCTCACTGCGTGTGAATACATTCTTTCTAACGAGTCTCCTGTGCTTCCGCTCACTGGTGGAAGACATGTCTGTGTGCTCACTGTTCTTGGTGTGAATACACGTTCTAACGAGTCTCCACTGCATCCGCTCACTGGTGGAAGACACACCTGTGTGCTCACTGTTCTTGGTGTGAATAAACTTGTTCTAATGACACTGCTTTACCTCTGCTCACTGGTGGAAGACACGCCCGTGTGCTCACTGTTCTTGGTGTGAATAAACTTGTTCTAATGACACTGCTGTACCTCCGCTCGGGGGTGGAAGACACGCCTGTGTGCTCACTGTTCTTGGTGTGAATACATTCTTTCTAACGAGTCTCCTGTGCTTCCGCTCACTGGTGGAAGACACACCTGTGTGCTCACTGTTCTTGGTGTGAATAAACTCGTTCTAACGAGTCTCCTGTGCTTCCGCTCACTGGTGGAAGACATGCCTGTGTGCTCACTATTCTTGGTGTGAATAAACTCGTTCTAACGAGTCTCCAGTGCTTTCACTCACTGGTGGAAGACACGACTGTGTGCTCACTGTTCTTGGTGTGAATAAACTTGTTCTAATGACACTGCTGTACCTCCGCTCGGGGGTGGAAGACACGCCTGTGTGCTCACTGTTCTTGGTGTGAATACATTCTTTCTAACGAGTCTCCTGTGCTTCCGCTCACTGGTGGAAGACACCTGTGTGCTCACTGTTCTTGGTGTGAATAAACTCGTTCTAACGAGTCTCCTGTGCTTCCGCTCACTGGTGGAAGACATGCCTGTGTGCTCACTATTCTTGGTGTGAATAAACTCGTTCTAACGAGTCTCCAGTGCTTTCACTCACTGGTGGAAGACACGACTGTGTGCTCACTGTTCTTGGTGTGAATAAACTTGTTCTAATGACACTGCTGTACCTCCGCTCAGGGGTGGAAGACACGCCTGTGTGCTCACTGTTCTTGGTGTGAATAAACTTGTTCTAATGACACTGCTGTACCTCTACTCACTGGTGGAAGACACACCTGTGTGTCGCCTGCACTCGGTGTGAATACACCAGTCCTAGTGATACTCCAGTGCTTCTACTCACTGGTGGCAGACAGTGTTGTGTACTCGCTGCTCTTTGTGGGAGAAGTGTGGCTCAATGGTTAGAGCGGCAGACCCTGATGCAGAGGTCTAGCCCAGGACCAGGGTTCAATTCCCCGCCTCGGCTGGTCTTGGGCTCAAAAATTCCACAGACCTGATAATTCTTGCCTCGGTGCCTATTCCAATCACGGAGTCCCACGCTGCAACTCTGGGCAATAGCTTGCTTAATCTCCACAACGGCCCCCACAACGCTAAGGATGCCTGGCCTCCACCTTGGGGGTGCCCAGGAGTGGACACCTCACAGGGAAAGCTAGGATGGGTTCCACAGCGGTATTCGTACAAGCGCCTTGAGACCCTTGCGGGTGAGTAGTGCGTTATACAAGTATCAATTTACAATTTACCTCTCCTAATGATCCTCTATTTGAAAGAAGGGCACACCAGCGATTGCGGAATCCGAGCCTCATGCCAGACACCAAGAGCCTCAAATGTACATAATGTAAATTAATAAGCAAGCATTCTCCGGTGAGAGCCTGCAACGCGGTTCAGTTATTGGTAGGTGAGTGTGCCCACGCGCGAGAACAGTAGGTTTCCCAGTTGTCGATGGTTGAGACCCATTGACCCAGATTGGTCTTGCCCAAAGACTCCTATTTGTAACATGCCCTCCCATATCCAAATACCCAGACGTGTCCGAGTCCGGCATCGGTCCTGTGCTAACCTGCACCATGGTAGGCCTTAAAGGCGCCGCACAGCGCAAGTGCTTAGCGCCCCCAACTGCAGCACAAGAAAGGCACTAGTATATCCTTAAACTTCGCTTTCTTCTGCTCCTGCCTTGAAACAGATGCCTGCTACGAAGTGGTATGTCTAAAATCACGCTGAGCATCAGCTGAAACCCGATCCCTGATCTTTCCACTGTTAAACCCAGGTCGTGTGTATTTATTCCCAGGGCACCGCTCTCCTTTGGCATCTATGCCCTCTCCCGCCGCACGGTTTTATGGCCCTCATTTATGCTCACACCTGCAGTGACAGCTGCGAGAATGACTGCAGGCAGCGGCTTGTTAGAAGAATGGGCTGAAAAGTTAAATGACGCTTCGGGTCCCTCCTCCTCTATTAAACCGCTGTTAAACATCAGGATTCCCACAGGAAAGGAGGTCATTAAGGAAGGTGGAGGGTCCGTGACGCTTGATTGAGAGTGGGGTGGGGCTTGGACCCAGGACTGAGCGTGCGTGTGTGTGTGCGCGCCTGTGCCTCCGTGTGTGTGTGTGCGTGTGTGCGTGTGTTTATATAAAACCCTACAGGCCTGGCACTGTAGTCATGTGCACGTGTTCAGCAGTGCAGGTTATTAGGACCCTGCTCTGTCCCCGAGAGGAAGAGGCGGGTGTCCAGTAGGATAGCAGTAGTGTGAGACTCTCCAGCTCTCCTCATCAAGGCAGCAGAGATCTTCAGACCCTTGACCATATATCAGTATGCTACAGCACACGATAAAGAAATCTTTTACATTGCAAAGTAACATAGGAGCAAACATCGTCGTGGATGCTCTTCAAGGTACTATGATATAAGCAGCACATCCTCGGAGCGAGGAAGAAACGGATGGGAAAGGGATTTGTGCATAGATTGATACCACTTACTGGTTATGGGAAAAGTCCCTGGGTGTGATGTGTAGCTGGAAGCATGTCTTAATTAATGCCCCGAGTTTGTCTAGGTATGTTCCGCCCATAGAGTGGCTGGCTGTTCAGTGTGCGGGTGCAGAACTTGCACGGTGTCTAGCTCTTGCTCATGTGGGAGTTTGGTTCCGCAGTGCATTCTTTCTACCTGGTGAATGTCCGATTCAAAGTCAGGCATGCTCTTGCATGTGTGTGACCGGTGCGAAGTTGGATGCTATGCCCCCCCTGGTGAATGTCAGTTTTAGTAGTGGTGCGTCTCTGACTTAATGTTTGTCTGGTTGAAAGATGCTGATTACCTTGAATGCATTCCTGGTCCTGCACTCCTGGTCCGTAGATGGTGGTGGGGTGCATATGTACTTTAGGGATGGTGCCATCCTGTACTCATGCATGATTATTTCAGAGATGCATTAGACACATGTGAGTCACAGGTTTGTGTAGGTATGTGTTTGTCCATATTGCATCTACCACAACAAAAGGGGGTCCGGCGAGATTGCAACTGTTATAAATGAAGAACTAGCTACAAAGGGGTATTCCTTTGAAAGGACAAATAAAAAACCCACCAGAGATGGCATTCTTCATCATTGGGATTCTCCTCATACCATAATACCTAGTCACGGTACAGGTGCCAACCCCCTCAATGAGAGGGAGGCACTCACAGATGGTTTAATGTAGAGGAGCAGTATGCTAAATATCACAGTGATGACCTCATGGTAGTGAGGGCAGCAGAGCAAGTGAAGGGGATAGAAAACTAGCTACAGGTACGCAATATCCCTTTTTTATGCGCCCCTGGGCCAGGATTAAAAACAAGGCACTTGCAGGGAACCCGCAGTATGTGTTCGTATGCGGTCGACATGTTTCAGCTTTATGACCCTCACGCAGAAGTGTAGGGGCTCTCTTCAGGACCTACTCAAAAGTGCTGCTGCTCATTGCGATTAATGAAATAAGTTGTGTGAAAGTGTGTAAGAGTATCAAATATACGAAACCATCCAGTGATCCGATTAAGTCATCATAAAGTGGTGGATTCACTGGAGTACCCACTGATGTCTGGCAGCATGACTCAACTCACCCTGGCGTGTGGCTCAGTCTCACTGTCCTGGTAACTGAGACAGCCGACAAGACACTCCGTAACAGAGGTAATTTATCCTTTGAAACGGATACCCCTTTGTTACTAGGTCTTCATTTATAACAGTTGGGTTTTTTCTCAGACCCATAGGGGTTTCTTGTTGGTAGTAGACTTGTCCCTATTGCACCTGTTCATAGTGCGATGGTGGAATTTACAGTATGTATCCTCACTGCCCAGGTGAATGTCTGATTCAGAAATGCATCCCTCATCCACAATTGCAGGTCTTGCTTCCTTCCATCCTGTTGTTCTGCTTAGGTGCATGTCTTGTTCAGTGATGCTGCACTTCATATTCATGTGTATGTCCTTGTTCACAAATGCTAGTGCTTGTCTGAGTTATTATTCAGAAAAGGCGGTGGTAATGGACAGAGTATCTGAATTAAGCAGAACACTCCTACCCAGTCAACAGATCAGGGCTTGATCCATCACCGTTTTTTAGCTCACTACACCATCCCAGCTCAGAACCTGGCTACACGCAAATTAGTCTGTCCCTGGCCCAGTGCATCATGGGAACAGGGCAGACCAAACTACCAAGCCAATTCTTTTACTGGAAAGGAAACAAGCTTCCGGGGACCGGTTTCTGGCATTACAGCCGTCTTCGGCCCAGTAAAAGAATTGGCTTGGTAGTTTGGTCTGTCCATCTAGACAGATCTCTGATCTGTCTTGTTCTAACCTACGCCTGCCTACTCGAGATCATAAACTTTAAGCAGAATATCTCAGAATCAACAGCCCATTTTAGTAACCAGCTTAGTGGACTATGACATTAAGTCGTACCATAAAGGGGCCTGAAGAGCTGCTCAAAGCTGCCAGCTTACTGAAAATTAGAAACTGCACACCCGTCTCTCTCACTTCCTCATCCATCATACTGCTAAATACTGTTTCCCGTAACATGTTAGCCTCTCCTCGGTGGTCCTCACACACATGTGAACACTTCCCATACAGGTTCAAAACAAAGTCAACACCCGATCCAACCATACACCCTTCATGATATAGCATTCTACCTCTGTAGGCAAGTGCTTCAGCGTCTCACCTAGGGGCAGTAATAACTATGTATATGTTGCAATACTATACAGCATTGGTGCATGTTTGGTATAGAGGTGCTGCCCTTGTTCCCGGGTGCACAGGGATACCCTTTTGGGTGATTAGTACGCTATACAAATCAACATTACATAAGATGTAGCTCACAGTTGGTGCCGGGGTACATGTTCGGATTTGAGACGCTGCTCTCACACCCAGATGCTTGACTGCTTCAAAGATGCTGCCTGCAAGCCTCGTTAGACAATGCTGCTTTTATACACAGGTGTATGTCTGCTTCAGAGAAGTTGCCTGCTGTGCCCCTGAGAGCATACTTGAGCAGGATTGGGTACCGGATGTCTCGTTCTGGATGCACCCATTTAGCTCTGTGATAAGACCAGGTCTCATTGAGCTGTTCGTGGGAGTGCGAGCGGAGAAGAAAGCTTGCATTTTGTGTAATTGTCTGCTCTTCCGTATATATTTGTTAATACTTGCATGAGAGGGCTACTGTAGTTCGAGAAAACATCTGCCTCTCATTGTCCTATGGTTTCTGCAAAGATACTTGGAGCGATGGATAAACATCACCTTTTCAAGCTGCACCTTGGCACCTTTTTGAAGGATACCCTACTACTTACTCATTGGCACAGATATGTAGGAAATACAAGAGTTACCCAATCTCCCTGAAAGGAACCTCTGTAAATATTTTGGCATAGATGGCGTATTGTCATTGTGCTTAACGGGATACACCAGCATGTGCAGTTCTGGCCAGGCCGATAGATCCCAGGGGACATGCACAATATGAGGACGCCTGCCTCTAGCCTGGGACAGAGAGCAAGAGAGAAAAAATCCCTTATGAAAGGTACCAAGAAGTGGGCATTCAGAAGGTTGTCAGGGGCATCCCATGAGTGTGTATTAAGAAGGCTACCAGGGCATTCCTCAAGCACCCATTTTCAGAGCTACCGAGAGCATCTCACAAGCATACATACAGTAAGGTGCCAAGGACTTCCACGTGCCTATACCCTGAGGACTGCCAGGGGCTTCTCTCAAGGTCCTTCTAAAGGTTTCAGAAGTGCATGTTTAGAAGGATGCCACTGTGGCATCCTACAAGTCTCCATTTTGAAGCCGGGCTACGCTACAATGGAGATGCCCTACCCAGTAACCCTAGGCAAAGGTTTGACCTTGCTGAGAGTTATATATGGGGCAACAGACTGCGTGATGCATGACATTTTGCGTATTGGCTAGATATACAGTAGGCATACAGGTGCTAATATATAAGAATGTGGTGACAGATCATGTTTAGTGCATGCAGACACTGCTTGCATGTACTAGAGGGCAACCTTAGCGGAATTTTTGGGGACAGGGAGCTAAGTAATGTAAGGGAGGGATGACGGAATACGCATGGTGCATGCTGCTACGGGCTGCATGTACAAGAGAGCAGCAGCGCTGGCGTGAATACATGGGCATAGACATGCTAATGTACGATGTGATGCAAGAGAGCATAGAGGGATGGTGAATGTGACCCTATACCAGATGAGTGTAACTGTAGCAGGGTCGTTTCAGATAGCGTGTCATACATGTCCCTGTGTGCTTGGGATGGCTGCTATGAAATATTTCAGAAAGGCGAGCTAACAGCCGTGCTCTAGTATAGGCATGGCACATATGTACATCAGTGCAGAGAGTAACCGTCTCTGGTACGCTGCAGTCTGTAAACTTGAGGTTCTCTATTTAATTGTGTTCTCGTGGAAGCTGCCTCTCCGCAGTACCGCTCTCTCCCTATTGCAGCCTCCATGTTTAGCGGGCTGCTAGTCGTTTCCCATGGGAGGGGTGACTGGACGGCCCCGCTGGCCTCAGGATGAGCCAAGGTTCCCTTTGAACCGTTGGCCTTGTCCATAACGAGCGGCAGTAACAAGTGTTCTCGCCTCAGGTGCTCTGTACTAGCCCGTGCAGAATTACTTCCTGTGCAAATAGCTGTTAAACCATTACTGCGTTTGCAAACACTCCAGCTTTTTTCTGTAGTGCTGGGTCCCGGGACGGAAACATCACCGCCCCCGTTTTATGGGAAGCTTTAAGTATCTTCGCACCATTTCATTAACAAACTGTCCAGCGTGGGAAGCAGTTTGCAAACCCCATGAAACCCGACTTTTATCACCATCCTTTCAGAAAATGTTGTAGTCGCTTAATGTGTCCACCTGGACACATCTGCAAAGGCCCATTTTAAATACCAGAACAATCTGTGGCGCCTATTCGAAGAGGTCAGTGTTGTCCCATGGAAGTCGGCTTTTGTTGCACTAACGCCGCTCTCCCAGCATGTTCCTCTTTATGAAGTGAAGTGTGGTATGCAAACATCTCTTCAAAGTCCACCCAGCACCTCCCATTAGAGGAGCAGTTCTGGTCCCTACGGCCTGAGGCATACTATTCTTGCAGCCTTGACGTTGCCCTGTTGATAATACAGAATCATGTATATTGTTTATACTGTACCTGGAAGTGTTGTTGTATTGCAATTTTAGAATGAATAAACCGCAAAAAAAACTGTTGACCGTCACCTAAGCCACACCAATTGCTTATTGATTATGTGCAAGCTCATGTTTACCAGCAATAATGTTGATTCTCTGTTTCAGTGAGTGCCTAAACAGTTTTATTGTACATTTCTTTAGGGAAAGTGACAAAAAAGTGGTGAAGATTTTGACCGGACTGCCGCTGAATGAGGTACAAAGCACTTATGGAAACGAGGAAATGAACAATGTTAAAAGAATGTGTGGAATGGAGGGACCGCCATTGTAGGAGTGGTGGCGAGATGGCGCCCTGCATTCTTTGTAGCTTGGGGTACTTGTTCACGTGTTAGAATAGGCGAGCTCAAGTTAGACCTTGGTGTGGCTCCTGAACCTTTCCCAGTTAGGCATGCCAACCCTGTGAGGGGAGGGTTTTTCTTTTTTCCGCGCTCCTGGTCTGCAACATCACTGGTACGACAAGTTGTGGTGTTTGTGAGCCTGGCATCAGCCACTCTGTGAACGGACTGAACCATGTGACTGGTTTTTTGCAAAGTACAGAGCAAGTCATCCAGTGGGCTATCTGCGTCCTGGGCCTAAGGTGGCATGCCTGCTGAATGTGCAAAGCATACGTGTAACGACGATGACAGGAGGCCAGTCAGTCAAAATCTTTATTCGATTTAGTTAAAAATCATACAAAGAGATAAAAACATTTCATACATTTTAAAATATATACAATACAATTATTTACAGATCATGTACAATGGCAAGCAAATCAGAGCATACGTGGGATCAATAAAAGATAGTTCATTTAGTAAAACACCAGGGTCTCGCATCTTATTTAACACAGTTTTACAGGGGTCATTGATCTAATGAATATGTTTTTTGATTCTAGCTGCAGCCACCAAGAAGTTAGCCGTACAAAAAGTAGTACGTAGGTTAGTTAATAATTGTAAGTAGAGCAGGGCTGGTCTCACTTGTGTGAAGCCAGCCTCCTTCAAAACCGGTACCAGGTATTTTTTTCTTGGCTCTAAATAAAACCCGCAAAACATAACAAAGTGCATAGTGTCTTGAGTGGAAAAATGATCACAACTACAGGGGTGGGCTAGTTCAGGTTTTTCCCATGTTTTAAAATTCCCCAAATAAAAATGTAACAAATTAAACCTGAACTTAATTAGAAGGAACCTGTGAAATGGGATAGTGACGAAACCAAGGTAAGGTGCTAATGCAAATGAATTAACAATTAAATAGTGTTTCCTCACCGCTGGTTTCGCTAGTTCCTTTTCCTCACGACGTGCTCTTGCCCTCACCATAAATTGCTTTTTAACGATGTCGATATCCTGGATCTTGATGTCTTTAGGGGAGGTAAAGAGCTCTGGACGTCCCATATCTGAGAAAGCCTTCATCAGATAGGCCAACCATGGAATCCTTTTAAAGTGATCTAAAGACAAAACATCAGCCATGATCTTATGGTTGAGTGGCAGATCTTCATTAAGCAAGTCTTCAGCCAAAAGATCAGGGGTGCCATGTTCAGCCCATCAGTGAGGAAGTCTAAACCCACCTCCATGTATATGGAATAAGTCTGTGTAGACTGAGGAACAGACAGGAGTGTCCGTATGAATCTGTTCACCGCTTTCTGAATTGGTTCCAGATTTACATAACCCCAAAGGGGTGAACCATATGAGGCTGGGGCAACTGGTTTACTTTTATAGATTTTCAGAAGCGCTTCCATGGGTCTAGCACCTAACCTGCCCGCAAAACCCATAAGTGCTGCCGATGACCTAATCACCGCCAACCTCTTTGCCCTCACCTGAGGTCCCCAGGATCCTCTCTGATCAAAGAGAACGCCCAGGTAGGGGAAAGTGGAGAATCTGGAAACAACCTCACCCTTACACACAAAAGTATTTGTTTTCCCCTTGTAACTTTGTCGGCCCACAACAATAGTATGTGACTTATTTGTATTGATTTTTAGGTCTAGCTGGTCCATAAATGTACCAAAGGCATTTAGTAAACGTTGAAGGCAGACGCCAGTGCGCGCTATCAACACGGCGTCGTCCGCGTACAGGAGCGCGGGGATCTTAACTGCTCCTGCACGTGGAACGTCGCCCTCGACCTCCTCCAGATAGGCGCCCAGTCCGTTAATGTAGATGGTAAAAAGCAGGGGGGCTAGTATACAGCCCTGCCTACCCCCCCGCATGGACTTGAAGAGGGACGTACACCTTCCTTCATTGGTGACCCGCACCGCAGCAAAGAGCTCTTGGTGTAGAGACACCATGAACTTGACCAATGCTTCATCTATCCCTACCTTCAGCAGGGTCAGCCATAACTTAGACCTGTTCACCAAGTCGAAGGCCAAGGAGAGGTCCGATGACAGGTGGCAAACAGCATGCGATCCTTTAGGACCTCCTGAAAGCCTAGACTGAGCTCACCTTTGGAAAACAAATGCTCCTAAAGAAACAGGTATTGTGCGGAAGTCTTCCAGTAAGTGACGAGCAGAAAATTCATCAGGTTTCAGGTGATACCAGTAAGCAGGAATGCACTGTCATATCACCCTAATTGGCCCAGATAATTAGCGGGGAGGGGTCTGTACGGTGGTCTCTCTCTTACTGCTGGCTCTTCACTTGATCCTGTCCCTGTAGAACATTTTAATGACCATTTTTGTCACCATAAACTCACTGCGAGTCAGAGAGAGCGCTTGTTCACAACTGGTTTGCTGCATGCTATTAGATCTCCAACGCTCCCTTTTGAGTGGGGCCCTTGTTGTCTGTAATCGTATTGCTTTCTTTTGAGGTGGTCCCCAGTAATATATGATTTTCCTTTTAGAGACTACAGAAAAGAGCAGAGAGGTTTAATGTGGCCTCGAGTTTGGAGAGTAAGAAAGCGGCTCGTGCGGCACGGTAAGTGCTTTCAATTTACCCCCCACCTAAACTAATGTGTTAAAAAAAGAACTCCACTTTGCACACTGTCAATTTAACAAGTGCAACACAAGTGGTAAATTGCAAAATGAAAGCGTTCTGTAAAGTAAATAGTGCATAAGATCTGTAAGGGATATCAAGTAATCTGAGAGACCAGCATCTTAAGCGAAGAATTTTTGCCCATTCTGTGTTAAAGCTTTCCTCAAAATGAGCCGCTGCATTATATTGATTTTGAAGCCCCACTGTGCAAAATTTTAACACCTGCTTCCGTTCAACAAAGTTAGTCAAAAATACATTTTAAACCATCTGAGCTAAGGGTAGCAGGTTTCTTTAGAAGCCACTTCCTTTTCTATGGGCTGCCAGACTTCTTTTGTGCATTAACACTTTGTGCCTGACTTTGAGATGACCTGTATCATGGTGTGTCCATCGTGATGTCTCATGATGGGCCTGAACATACCATTGAAGCATTTGCTTGAGCCATAGTAGTCCATGCTTGCTGCAAAATTTGGGTCCATATTTACTTTGAGTGCACATAAGGGTTGGTATATTCACTGTACTAGGTACACCATGTGAGTTGGGAAGAATAGCATTGTCTCTGCTAGTTGCGTTCTGTGACGCTAGCCAACTTACAGCACCTTTGAAGGGTGCATTGTGGGATGTTGACCAGCATACAGTTGTCTGTGCTAGTTTATGAGATGTTGACTAGCTTACTACATGTGACATTGACATTAGCAAGTAATGTTGATAAGGACACAACAGTTGTGCTCGGTTCAATTTGTGTTATTGACTATCGTACATCATCTGGCTTAGTAAGTGATGTTGACCAGGGGTCCACTACCTGTGCTTGTTAAGGGATGCCTACCAGTGTGCACAGCATTTGTGTTTAGTAAGTGATGTTGACCAGCATGCAGAACCTGTTTGGTTAAGTGATTTTGACCTGCATACAGCACTTGGGCTTGGTACATTCTGTGATGCTGGTAAGCTGTGACTTTGCTGGCTTTTTTACATTCTGTATTTGGGTGCATGTTTACTCCTGTGTTCAGTTTGTTCACAAGTATTCTCTCCCCTTTTGTTGGTGCATTGTAGGAGAATGGATAGTTTGCATTGCCCCGTGCTTGGTTCATTGTGATGTTAGTGAGTGCTGCTCGTCTGGGCTCAAGTCCAGTGTGATGGTGGGAAAGGTAGACTCTCATGAGCTTTATACATATACTGTGGTATTGGCATAATTTGACTTCTCCTGTCCTTGGTCTATTCTGTGATGTTGAACAACTTGTGCTCTCATGTACTTGGTACACATTCAAGTTAGCTAACATGTGATCCCCTGTATTTGGAACATTCTGAAACGTTTAGCGGGCACGCGGAATATTCTGCAAGATTTCCCAGTGAATAGCTCCTGTAATGCATTTCTGTGATGCATTTCTCTGTATACGGTACATTCGCTGATTTTATTTTTTTGCAAGTGTTCACATTTATATGCTTAGTCTATTTTTGTGTTTGGTAGCTTGTTCTTAAGGAATTAGTTTGATATTGGTGAACTGAACGTTCGCTCCCTTTTTAGGTCTCGCCTACGCAGCGTGCATGCGCTGCATAGGAAAAGACCTTTAGCTATCGATTCCATTTTACTGCCAAAAACGTGCACGCATTGCATTGCTTTCAATGGCAACGCGTGCACGTTTGGCGATTCCCTTGTGAGAGTGAGCTTTGAAACCATCTGTTTGTAATAACAGATGGTTTGAAAGCTCACTCCCGCAAGGGAACAGGCACAGGCCCCCTCCTCTCTCCCCTCCCCCTGCTCCCTCCTCCTCAAACTTCCAGCGCATGTTTGTTTGGGAACTGAATGCCTAGTGCCCCAGGGAGGGGCTCGCTGCCCCTCCCTATTGTGTGCCCAGGGAAGCATTAAGGGCGCCCCGACACACACACACACGCACGCCACTAATACATCTTGGAGCCGAGCACCCGAGGCAGCATTACTTAAGCACGCAGTGAAGGTAAAAAGCCAAGCTCAGTCCCCTCTGCGCACTTACCTGCAGCCCTGTGATGTCTGTCCAGTCCACACCGCCACCGTGACCAGCAGGACACCGGCATGCCAACCCTGCCCAGAATCCAGCCTCTTCCTGCCGAGGTGCGTTCTTCTCAAGGTGCAGCTGATCCGAGGTCGGCAATGGAGCATCCGTAATACGGCACAGGGACCCTAAAATGTCCCTCCTTTCACCGGCGGAGACGTAGCCGAGGTAGTTTCTTTTGCTCTGCCCTTTTGTATTTTACAGGACTGCTGGCCGGTACTGCGTGAGTATTAGCGCTTTTTCATTTTGAAAGGTAGAGAACTGGCACCTCTTAAGAAAAATGTAATGCATTTAATTGAAGTACCGGCACTTCTTAAAAAGTTCCATATTTCCATTTCAAGCACTAGTTAGGACTACAGTAATGACTTCTGCCCTTTTGCCAGACTCTAACATGGATGCGCCTGTCAGCCCCAAACTGAAATGTTAGTTGTGCGAGTTGCGCACACAAAAGTTTTTTTTTTTTAGGCACTACGGAGTCGCTCGAGAACACAGAACATGTCAGTTCAACCGATGACCTTATCGGTATTGAAATGTGTTGGGAGAAACGGAGCGTGTAACACATTTTAAAGGGAGAACAGCGTTCTGAAGTACTGCAGAAAATCTTTGAGATCTTAACAGATTCCCGCAATTAATGAAATAAGCACCAATTACAACAGAGCGCATTGCTCTCATTTTTAAAGTTATATATTGTTGCAACTTTTCTCTTTTTCATTCACATCAGAAAAGCGGGTTCACTGCACAACTACGTCATAATTCACGTTGATAACTGAAACCATAGTCTCAATTTTTTTTTTGAAGTTTAAAAGCAGGTTCTACTTTCACAATACCGTAGAAATGTCTCATGCCCTGCAGCACAACTCGCAAAATCCCACATCTTTTGTGGCATCCTCAAATGGTGGTTTGCTAGTGCGCATGAGAGACATTCATGACCTGTTTCTCAAAAACCTATGGAGGCTCTGCTTGCCACAGAAACCGAGCATTATGACCGGTCTCGCCAAGCAATAGGCATTATGACCCTAGAAAAAGAAAGGGTTTGTATTAGTTAATACGCTCTCATCTTCCACAAGCCACTGCACCTGTAATTGGTGGAAATTATCAACTACAACAAACAAAAAGATGGGGAGAGGGTCCGGGGGAATATTTACCGACCTCAGCACAGTTATGACCCCCCTGGGAAACTATGAAAAACAAAGAAAATAACTGTGGGTCTAGAATAATAAGAAAGCTATGTGTGTGGAGATGGTTATATATAGGCTTCTAAATGTAAGCAGACTACTGGACAATTACCATATGTGAGTAAGTGTCCATCAGTTACTCTTCCTATGCCGCCCAGTTCATCATGTGGTCTACTTCGCAGTAGGTAGTCCAGATTGGCCAACTCCAAAGTTGTTATTAGGAGATGGTTGGTAATGATGAAGTGATATGTAGGGTGATAGGTGGATGTTGTTAGTAACTGAAAGCAGTGCAAATGTGATATGTGATTAGTGATAAGGGAATGTGATAATAAAATTGGATAGTGAACGCAATATAACTTTATTCTGGAGTCTTGCACTTCCAACTATAAAAACAAATAGAGTGCAAAAAAGTCATATGGTTTTAACAAGCGACCACTGTGCCCTCGGCCTGGTTGCCCCCACGCTCCCCGCCTGCTGCCTGCCTCGTACCTGCCTGCCTGCTGACGCCGATCCAGTCCGGAGCCCCAGCCGCCGCAGGGCCGCCCGCCTGGTTTTTCGCGCCGGTTTTGCCGCGACCCCGCCCCCACGCCTGCCGATTGGACCACGCGCTACCCGCCTCCCTGCTGACCCGCCCTCCCGGCTCCCTTCTTATGACACCCCCTCAGCGACCGCGCAGCGGACGCGCGCAGCGGGAGCGCCGACTGAGCGCCGAAGGTGCGCCAAAGGTAAGCCCGTCTGCGCCCGTCCGTGCCTGGACCGCGCCCAGTGCCAGGACCCCTGGCCCCCGCAGATCTCAGCCCACCCGCCGGACGTACGACGCCGCCACCCTCAACGCACTCAACGACGGACGAGTCCCGGGATGCTACCGTGCCACCCCGAGACGCTCCCACGGACCCTTCTGCTGCACCGCCTGCAAGTTCACCTGCATCCGGACCTGCCTCGCACCTGCACCCGCCAAGCCGACCAACAGCAGCAACCACCTCAAGTGCATCCTGCTCAACACCCGCTCCGTCCACAGACACGCCATCGAACTCTGGAACCTCCTCGACACCACAGCTCCTGACGTCGCCTTCCTCACGGAAACTTGGATGAACGCCTCTTCAGCGCCCGCCATCGCCATCCCAGAGGGCTACAAGATCACCCGGAGGGACCGCACCGCCAACCAGATAGGAGGAGGCATCGCCATCATCCACAGGGACACCATCCGCATCACGACCAGCACAGACGACATCCTGACCACCGCCGAACACCTACACTTCCAGATCCACACCGACCTGAAGACCACCGTCAGAGGCACCCTGATCTACCGACCCCCGGGACCACGCACACGATTCAGCGAGGACATAGCCGACTTCGTCAGCCCGCATGCCCTCCCCTCCGCTGACTACATCCTCCTGGGGGACATCAACTTCCACCTGGAGAACAACAACGACCGCAACACCACCACCCTGCTCGACAACCTCGCCAACCTCGGACTCAAGCAGCTGGTGACCACCCCCACCCACCTCGCACAACACACTCGACGCCGTCTTCTCATCCAGCAAAGACATCGCCTTCAGCCACGCCACTGGACTCCACTGGACGGACCACAGCTGCGTCCACTTCACCTTCAGAAGAACGACGATCCACCACCACCAGCAACAGGTTGCCCGCAGAAGCTGGAGCAAGATCACAGCCGACCAGCTCGCCGCCTCCCTGAGCCAGCACCCTCCCGCCAGCTCAGCGAACCCCAGCCAGGCCGCCGACAACCTCACGAAGTGGATCAGCAACTGCGCGGACGAACTCGCCCCACTGAGGACCCCGCCCAGCAGACCCGGCAGCAAGAAGGCCCCATGGTTCACCGACGAACTCAAGAGCTCCAAGAAGAACTGCCGAGCCCTCGAGAAAGCCTGGAGAAGGGAGCCAACACCGGACAACATAACCACCCTCAAGCTTGCCACCCGGAAGCACCACCAACTGATCCGCGCCACCAAGAAAACTGCATTCAAGGACCGGCTGGACAACAACGCACACAACAGCAAGGAACTCTTCAACATCGTGAAAGAGCTCTCCAACCCCAACGCCGGAAACAACGACATCACCGCATCGCAAGAACTCTGCAACTCCCTCGCCTCCTACTTCCACAACAAGATCGCGGACATACACAACAGCTTCAACACCCAACCGACGAACGCCACGTCCGACACGACCGAACCAACGCCCCCCACCACCACCCTCCGCGCCTGGTCCCCGATCAGCACCGAAGACACCGTCCGCATGATGAACTCCATCCACTCCGGATCCCCGACCGACCCCTGCCCTCACCACGTCTTCAACAAGGCCGACGCTGTCATCGCACCCCACCTGCGGGACATCATCAACACCTCCTTCACCACCGCCACCTTCCCTGAGAGCTGGAAGCACGCCGAACTCAGCGCTCTACTCAAGAAACTAACAGCGGACCCCAACAAACTCAAGAATTACCGCCCCATCTCGCTGCTCCCGTTTCCGGCCAAAGTCATCGAGAAGACCGTCAACAAGCAACTGGCCGCCTTCCTCGAGACGAACGGATCCCTCGACCCCTCACAGTCTGGCTTCCGAGCCAACCACAGCACCGAGACCGCCCTCATCGCTGCCACCGATGACATCCGAACCCTGATGGACAACTGAGAAACAGCGGCCTTCATCCTCCTAGACCTCTCCGCGGCCTTTGACACCGTCTGCCACCGCACCCTAGTGCAGCGCCTCTACAACGTCGGAATCCAGGAGAAGGCACTGGAATGGATCATCTCCTTCCTCGACGGAAGGACCCAGAGAGTCCGCCTACCACCGTACAAATCAAAGGCCACCGAAGTCATCTGCGGCATACCCCAAGGATCCTCGCTGAGCCCAACCCTCTTCAACGTCTACATGAGCCCCCTCGCGGCCATCGCACGCCAACACAACCTGAACATCATCTCCTACGCCGACGATACCCAGCTGATCCTCTCCCTGACCAACGACCCCGCCGCCGCCAGAGCCAACCTTCACGAAGGAATGAAAGAGGTAGCCGAGTGGATGTCGACCAGCCGCCTGAAGCTGAACTCGGACAAGACGGAAGTCCTCATCTTGGGATCCTCGCCCTCCGCTTGGGACGACTCCTGGTGGCCCCCCGCCCTGGGAACCGCACCCAAACCGACAGACCACGCACGCAACCTGGGCTTCATCCTGGACTCCTCCCTCTCCATGACCAGGCAAGTCAACGCCGTCTCCTCGTCGTGCTTCAACATCCTGCGCATGCTACGGAAGATCTTCCGGTGGATCCCCACCGAGACCAGGAAGACTGTCACCCAGGCACTCGTCACCAGCCGACTGGACTACGGCAACGCCCTCTACGCCGGAACCACCGCCAAGCTCCAGAAGAGACTCCAACGGATCCAGAACGCCTCAGCCAGACTCCTCCTCGACGTCCCACGACACAGCCACATCTCCGGACACCTAAGAGACCTGCACTGGCTCCCGGTCAACAAGAGAATCACCTCCTCACCCACGCACACAAAGCCCTTCACGATCAAGGCCCGAGCTACCTCAACAACCGCATCAACTTCTACGCTCCCAAACGACACCTCCGATCAGCCAGTCACGCCCTCGCCGCCGTCCCCCGCATCCGAAGAGCGACAACAGGAGGAAGGTCCTTCTCCTACCTGGCCGCCAAGACCTGGAACTCCCTCCCGACCGACCTGCGCCTGACCCAAGACCACCTCGCCTTCAGGAAGAAGCTCAAGACCTGGCTGTTCGGGTAGTAGCAGCACCCCCCCCCCCCCCCCCACAACCCCCCCCCCCCCCTTAGCGCCTTGAGACCCTCTGGGTAAGTAGAGCGCTCTATAAATGTCTTTGATTGATTAATTGATTGAACAAATAAATACTGACTGGGTTAGCTGGTCGACATGTTTCTGCGGACATTTAAAGGTCCACATTGGTACCTGCCGCTTTCTCAGGACCCATAAACTTTATTGCTACTGCTCTTGTGAAAGATTAAAAAATATATTAGTGAACAAAACTGGTAAATGTCACCTGTTCACTTCTGGATTTCCTTCTAGGAAAATGGAAGAGTCCCAGATGTCGTATCGCCATAACACACACACATATACAGACATAAGAACAAAGATAGGATAACGTGCCATCATTAGTATGGGTTATCACCATAATTACTGGAATGTTGTTCTTATACAGCATTTCAAAATAATCATCAAAATGTCTTTGGCTCACCTTCAATCTAAGGGGAAACTCCATTTTAAGTTGATCTCATTCCATACTGCATCATCAAATATTTCTTCCCTTACCATTTGTCCGATGTAATATCCTCTTTCATGAATAAACACATTCTAGATGCCTCCATGCAATTTAAAAAAACAGGGGACTCCACTTTCATACAGATAATCATTCTTTTTTTTATTTTTTTTTTATTTTTGGAAGACCTTTATTGATAGTAAAGCAGTCACATAGCCAAAACAAAACGCCCAAAGGCTCACAATTGTAATACACAACAATATGGCAATGCGCGAAGAATCTATTACAGAGGTACTGAGGTCTAATTTTCAAAGTTAGGTTCTGAAGGATAAACGGTGTCAGGATGTAGCAAAACAGCACAACGGTTCCGGCAGTATAGGATCAGGAGAGACAAGCATACAATGCACTAAAAGTATCAGAACCACGCTGTCCACACTGGAGAAAACGTTTAAACCCAGAAGAAAAAGAAAAAAGGGATAGAAGGCCCATAGAACAAAAAAGAAAGAAACAAAAAACCCCACCCCCCACCCTGCACCCCTGCAGCTGGCTACGGCCTACCCCCCCCCCCTAGCAGTGTGCCTGTCGCCCCACTAAAACGAGTCCCGAAATATAGAAAGAAGAAAAGGGTCCTAACCTATAACTATAATAAAATAATGAGAAGCGGGGAGGAGCCCACCACCAGTCCCCCGGCATCATCCTCCCATAGTTCGATATTAACACAAATGTACAATCTGGTGACAAATAGCATTACTAGCAAACAAGTTACAGAGCACTAATTCGACACATTGCGTTATCCAAGGAAACAGCACGCCCCACAGCGGTATCGGTCAGCAACGAGGAAGCTACCAGTCTGCGAAAAGAAGCGTTCATCCCTGTCCCGTCTTCACCTTCCCACCACTGCTAACAAAGATAACCCAGGAAGACGTGAACGGTAGTCCAAAAGGGGAACATTGATTTAAGCACTCAACCATATCGTGTATACACAGGACCAATGTTATCATGCTGTGCCAAGAGTACACCACCCTCGTGGCACAGAGCGAAACCGATCCAGGGAAGATAGTCTCAAGGTCCAGACCCTTCCGGAGCGATCCCCGGGTAGCGGGAGACACGGTGCGGGGAGAGAACTCCCGTCGTGATTGCAGTCCATGGTTTTCACTTCTGCCCGGGCAATAACCATCAGCAGCAAGAGCTACCTCGGGGCCTGGGGTCTCTGAGCCATCACCGCTGCGCAAGCCCGCCATCTTGTCATAGTCAGACGTGGAACAAAGAATACCGCTGCAGTCCGGCGAGGCAGCCATTTTCCAGCATCCCTGAGCACTTATTATAACGTCCACCTTGCTGATCAGGGTTCGTGCAGAGTGCAACACATCGTGATGAAGGGAGTCAATAGCCGCCAATAGATCGCCATAGCCCTGAACACTTCCACGCTCTCTTCCGATCGAGTCCCCTTGCACCACACGTCCACGACCACTCCATGGCACAGGCTCCCCAAGGCTGCCCTCCATTATGCGCTTCGTGGTCACCAATGGAAACACCTCGAGTAATGTCGGGCTGCTGACAATAAGCATCAGGTCTACACCTCAAGAAAGAGCGGTAAACAGATCCGAAGAGTGGCCGTAGGCATTGTCCCTCAAACAAGCCGCCCTGCTCGATGTTGAAGGGGTAGAGAATTCGGGAACCTCCCGCTGCTAGCGGGGCTGTGTTCTGGCATCCCCCAGCAGTCGCAGTGTGGGTTCCTGCACTCATGCAATCCCTCCGGACAACTCACCAGGCACATTCAACTCTGTACCTGCAGTCCAGTGGGGCGCGCGTTCCAGATTCGGCCGCGTCTAGTGGAAATGGTCCGACCGGTTCCAAACAGCTGCTGACGCCCGGTGTTGTTCACCCGGCAGCCGGCCCCAGCGTCCACTCGAGGCCCCGGTCTCGGGTCCGCTGCGGGCTGCAAACTTCAGTCGGACATTACACCCGCTTGCAAGGGATCGCAAGCCTCAGAATTTCCCCGCGGGCCGCCGGAGCACATCGGCTTCCGCAATGTGCCTTCTAAAAACAGGATCGCCGGCAGGATAGACACAAAGAAGGAGATGGTCCCCGGAGCCGAGGGACTACACGTCCGACCCGGTCGCCATCTTGGCTCCTCCCCCAGATAATCATTCTTGATTCTTTTTCCAGGACTTTCTCATGTTAGATTTACTTCTCTTGTTCCTGATCAAACTCAAAGCAAGAACAAGCTACACCTCATCTACTAGGGTACAGGCATCTCCTCACATCAAGTCCTGCCTTTTTACATAACCGGATCCTTTAAAATCAATAGCCTTTCCCACCCTCTCAACCCCCCCTCCCCTCCTGTCTACCCTTTTTTATATATCATGGTGCACCTCAGCATTGAACCTATGCAGCCATATATTGGCGACATCACCATCCCAGGTAATGTCAGGGTGAATAAGCACTGCCCTTTTGATAAAATGTGTTTGGGGGATATGGTATAACAACAAAGGTAACAATGTACTTTCCAGGCCCCTACAGTTCACGTATGATTTTTTTCCAGGACAGCAGGGCACTTCTTAGCTTTACTAGACCATTCAGGCTTGCATACTCTGCGAATAGCCCAATTGGTGCAGTGTGCTTTTGGGTCAGCTCTTTGCTCTCGATACCAAATCTTCGCAGCGTACCAGGACACATCATTGAAGCATACTTGTCCCAGCAGATGGTTTCCTTGGAAAATAAAGGCCCGAATAGCCCTGTGGAACAGTTGAGGAAACTGGCATCCCGACTTCTGGAACAAATTAATGAGCAGAGATATTAAAGTCAAAAGGCAGAAAATCTTCCTATATTCGTCTGGAATAATATTGAACTACTTCTTCAGCTGGCAGAACTGTGTGTTTATCCCAATGTTCTAGGCACGTTCTCAAGTGCTAATTGGCCAAGCAAGAGTTCTTAATAAGGGAAACTAAATTAGTATTTGCTGGTGACCTTAACCAACCTTTAGGAAGCTCTTGCAGATCTCCACTTCCACTTTTACTCCAAAGTGAGGCCGTTTCTGTCCAATCTAGCACAATACTTCCCTGGGAGTGATTTGTGATCAAACATATAATATTGCACAAAAAATAATAAGACTACTACGATAAAGAGCTCTTCTGCTCCTCCCACATCCACCCAGAACCAACTAGCCCAGTCCACCCCATTTCAATGATATGTTGTTAATAGTTCTCATGGCAGTTGTTGGATTCACTGAATGCTCACTGGAGCCCTTTTGGAAAAGAGGTGTTTGTGTGCTATCTTTCGAAAAAACATATAATATGTTCAGGCATCAAATGTATATCAGACTCTCCTCTCTCAATGCTAATTGTAAAAGCTCCCTTAGAAGCAGAAAGTCAGTCAGAAGTTATGAACTGAAATGCCATCTTTGTCTGAAGTGTCAAAAGGATTTCAGCCACCATTTATGACATCACCCTTTAAATCAATACTTGAACATAACTTGTGCCACCCACTTCCACTACCAATGACATAGCACAACACCGTTGATAATTTCAACAAGCATTGGCATAGCCAAGAGGTTTCCCCTATGGGACCTTATAAGTGTTTAGCTATCCAGCACAATACCCTTGGTGCAACAACATCACCTAATGCATGGCTAAACATGTATAAGGTCCCAAAGGCGAGACCTGTTGGCTATGCCAGTGCTTGTCGTAGGTTTTGTAATAGTGGCAATCTTATACTACCTTTGAGCTTAGCATACTGTGATGTTGGGGAGGAACTTAATATGTTCCTCGTTGGTGTGAAGCATCTGCCACTCAGTGCATAATATATATACATTTGGTGATTTTGGAGCTTCTCTTACCCAGTCCTTAGTACATTTTGATGTTTGGGAGTGTGGTCCCCTAAATCTTCATATCTTTTGTGATGGTGGGTGTCACGTTTCTATGTGGTTGGTACACTGACCTATTGAGAATACATTTCCCTGGACTGTGCTTACTATAGTCTGATGTTGACCAGCACATAGTCTCTGCGTTTAATACTTTGCCAGGATTGGCGGAGCACGTGTTTCCTGTTATTTGTAGATTCTGTGAAGTTGTATATTCTCCTACTAGCAGCCCGTCCCGACGTTGTCCGGGAGCAATTAGGATCAAGGCCCCCGTCCGCCCCGACATTGTCCGTGGGTCCCTCGGACCCTTCCTCCATATATTGCAGTTTTATACCTCTGTTTACTTTGTGCGCTTTTGTAACCTGCACACGTAACTTTTTCCTCCTGTAATGCACCGTTTGGCTCACTTTTGTAATGCTCCGTTAGCTTCCTCTTGCTCGAGATTTTAATTTTTGCTTCATTTTTCCGCCGCTCACCGCTCCTAAATAAATAAATAAATAACCTACCTCATCCGCCGCTCACCGCTCCTCCCCGCCTGTTCGCCGCTCCTCCCCGCCTGTTTGCCGCTCCTCCCCGCCTGTTCGCCGCTCCTCCCCGCCTGTTTGCCGCTCCTCCCCGCCTGTTCGCCGCTCCTCCCCGCCTGTTTGCCGCTCCTCCCCGCCTGTTTGCCGCTCCTCCCCGCCTGTTCGCCGCTGCTCTCCGCCTGTTCGCCGCTGCTCTCCGCCTGTTCGCCGCTGCTCTCCGCCTGTTCGCCGCTGCTCTCCGCCTGTTCGCCGCTGCTCTCCGCCTGTTCGCCGCTGCTCTCCGCCTGTTCGCCGCTCCTCATAGTCTGTCCGCCGCTCCTCACCGCCTGCCCACCGCTCCTCCCCGCACCATGTCCGCCAGTCGTCCGCGCGCTCCGGACGCCGCTCCTCCCCGTGCGCCTCACGTCGGGCACGCAAGTCGCGGCCGGCGCTTCTTCCAAGGGACTACTTTTTTTCGGTAAATTTTTTAAATAACGTATATTTATTACGTTTATATAGCCTATGTCCATCTGCACACCCTGACGATTACAACAATGTATCGGGTGTGTGGATTGGCGCTGTGGTTCCCGAGTTTACCCGCCTCAAAGGTTCAAAGTTCTTCCTTTATAATAGTAGTATAGATATATGCTTGGTATATTCTGTCCCAATTCTACTCTCCCCTATGCCTGGTGAGCTCTGTATTATTAGATAATGTTTGCTCCTTTGAGTTAGTAGATTGACTACGGTTGGGAAGGGGTTATGCATTCGACGGTGCTTGGTTTATTCTGTTTGTTGGTGAGTATGTTCTCCCTTTTGCTTGATACTTTAAATGTATTTGCATTGCATGGACTTTCTTTTTTGGGATGATGCACCTGGTAAATGTTTTGATGGTGGAGATGATGCGCTCCCTTTTAGTTGGTACATTCTGTGAAGTTGAGGAGTGTTATTCCTTGTACTTGGAACATTCTCTTGTTCTTGGCCAGCCTGGAGTCCACTGTACGTGCTTCATTCTCTGAGGTCAAGGAGCATGTTCTCACTGTGAGATTGGACCATTTTGTGAATTTGGTCACAGTTGCTTCCCCTTTGCTTCACAGACGCAAACCACAGTCCTTACTTTGGTCAATGCTTTTCTCTTGCATGATGCCTTAGAGTCATGCCCTGTTTTAACCTCTCACCCTTTGCGGTAACTGAAGAAGGTAAATGTACCCTTAGTGCTACCATTTTCATCATTGAGGCATTTTCTTTAATATGTGCTCTGTGAACTGATAGTTCTGAGATCTCCGTAGTGTTTTATGTAGCAGACAAGCACACTGTTTTTGGGCCATGCCTCGCTGTATTTCATGTAATTTGTAACATGTGCACCACTTCAATTTGGGATGTTGTCTACTCCAGAGTTAATACACTGGAATCTATTGAATGTAATGTGACTTTTCTTTCTACCCCATGCAGGTTTGGAATATCTTCTGCTTCACCAAAAGGTAACAGTAGAAACTCCTAAGGGCAGTAAACTGTGTGTTGAAGGGGGAAGTACTGTTGGTCAAAATGTGCCCTTCTTTATCAGTCTTCAGAGAGATTTGGTGCTTGATCTCGCACTTGCTAAAGAAATTCACCCATAGCAAACACTTTTATAGATGTCTCTACCTCTGTACACATGAAGTTTCACTTTTATTTCCTGCAAGGTGCCCATCTGCACCTAAAGCCCTTTTCTCAAGTTTTGTTGGAAGTTTACCCATGTCTGCTGACAGTTTTCTTAAATATTGCAGATGATCCTTTCCTCTTTTAATAGGGAGAATAACTGTGCAAAAGTGCATTTTTAAGGCAGTTGATGCTATGGTGTGTAAATGTGAATTCAGTGACCATTGAAATACTGTTGAAAGTGGGGCCCTGATTTTTGGAATATGCTGCGTGTCTTCCCCTTGTGGACACATCAGTACTTAATGAAAAATAGAGAAAGCCATGTGGACAAAGGTTTTACACATAGCATGTAAGGTGGAGCAATTAATCCACTAGATCTGCTGCTGACCGCAGCAGTAAAAATGGCCCTAGCCAATTGGAAAGACACAAGTAAGACCTCATTCAAAGGCTGGTTCAACTGGATTACGCACCTCAGAGGTGCGGACAACATTGCTCTACAGAACTCACCCTGGAAACCAGCAACCAGAGGGATGTGGAAATCACTCAACACATACCTAGACTTCTACGAACCCCCATGAAACCAATTCGTCCCAGCGACACACCCCCTGACCCATTTAAGTGCGGTAAAAAGAATATAACTGAGCGCAATCAATATTGCGCTACAGATCAGTTGGACTGACGTGTCTCCCCATCTCGCCATAAGCAATCCAGTGATGTGGCGGCTTGGTCAGGCGTTTTTAGTCTCACAATTACAGAGCCTTTCTTGTGTCCTTCTTTTACCCCTTTCTCTCCTGCTTTTTTCTATCATCTTTTTCTCACTAAACCATGTCAGGTGGGGTTAGATAAGCATGTTTCGAAGTGACTGTTAACACTGTTGTATAAACTACGATTGGCTAACCTTGTAACAGAAATGCTAATGTCTTGTCTATAAAAATTAATAAAATACTTTGAAATAAAAACAAGCATTTACAATGCAATAGGTCTCACATTAATTAAGTTTGAGCTATTGGCATTGCTAAATATTGCAACACCAATTGCAACAAAAGTCTATAAATAGTAGGCCAAAAAAAGTGTATTTATTTTTGTGACAATGGTGGCATGCTGTGCTTTAGATTAATGTTTAAAAGTAAAGTGCGCCACTGACGGCTGGTGGTGTGTGTGTGCCTGTTGAAAGCGTGCACTGACGACTGGTGGTGTGTGTGTGCCTGGTGAAAACGTGCACTGACATCTGGTGGTGTTTGTGCCCTGTGAAAGCGTGCACTGACTGATGGTGTCTGGGCCTGGTGAAAGTGTGCACTGACGACTTGGTTGTGTGTGGGTAGTTGTGTGGGTGGTTGTGTGTGTGGTTGAGTGTGTGTGTTTTAGGTTGTGTTTGTGGTGGTGTGTGTGCCTGTGGTTGGGCTTGTCTGTGGTTGTGTGCACACGCCGCACTATTGATAGGTACGCCCCTGCCACTCCGATGTGTGATCACAGCACATGGGTAAACCCAGCAGCCCAGATGCACTTCTATGCCACGTGGTGCCTCGAAGGGCTTGTGTACATATATACTTTAAGCATTAACCCTTCTGAGTCGCATTCTACACCTTCAAGCGTACGGATTGGAGGATAAGCGCCGTCGCTGGGCCTGGATCGTTTTTTCTGTGCAGCACAGATAAGGAAACCTACCTCTGAATTGTTCCAGTACGCTCTGCCCTTCATGTTGGAGAAGTATACTAACTTGTGACCAGGAGTCAAAGTACATGGAAAAAACAAGAGGTATTCTTGAGTCGTAGAAGTGAGCACTAGCAGTGGTCAATCCTAGGTAAAATAAGTAACTGGGGCACAATTTTGAGGTCATCTGACATAAGAAAGGGTATACTCTTTCCAAGGATCCGTGGATAATGAAAACGAGAGGCCAGAGCCTTGGTGGCCTGCCGGAAAGGGAAAGTAGCTCTTCAACGTCACCCCTTTGGCACTAAACAGACAGGAGCAGTCGCTCAGCATTGCCAGATATTTGCGACTGTCTCTTGGGCACGCTCTTCGGCGAATCTCCCTTTTAGCTCTGGTCTCAACTCCCCCTCATACTCATTCACTCCTAATGAGGGCACTCGGCTGGCTGACTCCACAATCCAAGACACCCATTTCCACAGGTTCACTGCGATGAGCGCCTAGGTCTGGCATGAATGTGTGACACAGGCAGCCACGTACAACGTACCCACCAATGAATGCCTGGAGGCGGGAGGGAGGGTGTGGGAGGGGTGCAGCGCACGCTAAGAGGAGAAACACACATGACCAGTGCATGCTCACGGAACACATTAGGACATGCGTATCTCCTGAGTCTTTCCAGACAATGTCGACAAAAGGCTGCTGCAGTTACATAAATGCCCACACAAATGTTTTATGAAGATCTAAAAGGTAAAAACAAATCACATTCCTTCAGAGAAAGGCCACTTGAGATCTTGTGGCAGGGAGCCCGAGTGGCCCAGAACGGCCAATGGAATGACACCACACAAGGGAGGGCAGGAGCAAACCCCCCCCCCCCCCATTGCCCTCCCCCTCCAATGGCTCCCTCTCAGAAACAGGCCGATGCACTCACTTCAGATGTCTGGTTCAATCCCTGTAGCCAAAGAATATACTGCATTGAGTTGGCTCGTATATTTACATCGCCTTGAAGCTTCAAGACAATTAACTTTCTCGCTTAACTGTTGCTCCTTTGAAATAAGTACATTCTTGAGATTGAGAATGGGGTGCCGCTCACTGTGTTTGCCTTTGCCATCACCTGCCGTGCCTGAATTGGAGGACACCGGAGGGACTTTGTGGTGACAGTTCACGGCCCCCGCTCCGCGGGGGCCGTTCATGGGGCTGAACCTTTCGAACTACTCACACCGAGGGACTGCGAGGACCAGCAGGCTTTTCCACTCACAGCTGCTGCCTCTTCCCTCGGTGTCCACGCCCCTGCCTGGATCCTTGAAATACTTTTCGGGGCCCCCGCTCCGCGGGTGCCGCTCACCGGGTTTGCCTTTGTTTGCCTTGACCATCACCTGCTGTGCCTGAATTGGAGGACACCGGAGGGACTTTGTGGTGACAGTTCACGGCCCCCGCTCCGCGGGAGCCGCTCACGGGGCTGAAACTTTTGAACTACTCACACAGAGGGACTGCGAGGACCAGCAGGCTTTTCCACTCACAGCTGCTGCCTCTTCCCTCGGTGTCCACGCCCCCTGCCTGGAAGGGTTATAATCACCACATTTATCCCGCGACGCGGGATGCGCGCGGGTGGGCGCCAGGTGAAGCCCGGGCTAGGGGCGGGCTGTCTGAGGACGTCCAAGGACGACAGAGGCCGGGCAGGGCCACCCCCTTTGATGTTCGGTACTCTTCTTCTCTGTGCCTTTCTCTGATATATTGTCCCAAAATTGTCTGGCTAGCATACCTAATTCCTTTAATTTATTAACATGGCCTTACGTTCAGGGAGAGGCAGAAAGATAACTTTGAATACCATTAGTGGGATGGTCTCGGGGACCTTGGATCAATGTATAACGCGAGCTACTGGAATTTTAGAAAAGGAAATTGCCCTTACTGAAAAACGATTATCAATTGATCTTTTAACGGGCAAGCGCTCTTCTTTGGGCTTGATTGAGTTAGTGGAAACGCCGGTCCAACATAGTAGTGATGCCCCTTTGGTTGTTACCAGCCCAATTCATTGCTCTTTGGTGGAGGGTCAAAATGATTCAGTGACTTGTTCTATTAGGAGCTCAACCGCATCCAGTATTATTTCTAGCGGCTCTAGCCGTAGAACCCCTAAGTCACTACCGATACCACCCCGTCCCCCAGATAGAAAAAAGTCAGGTGATGGGGGTTGATAAGAATCCTATTGTGACATCTAGAACATGTAAAAGGAAGAGAGGCAGTGGCCATAGGAAGGGTGGTTGCGCAAAATTGACAACTCAAAATTTGAGCCAAGCACCACAGGTTGCAGTCCATTCCTCTGTTTTGAATGGCGTAACCAATGATGAACCTTTGAATTTATAAAATTTTAATGAGGATTTTTTTGCTAAGATGGAAACATTATTAAATTCATTAATATTGCCTTTGGTGGGACGTACGAGGCAAATTAACACTAAATTAGACCAGTTAGAGCTGTTGGTGTCAGGGAATACCTCTAAACTTGATGCACTTGTGAAAAACATAAAAGGTAAAAACGTCATAACATCTGCTAGTACAGCACTGGGAACTACAAAGCCTGCTAAAGCTGTTCAATCAGTGATAAATGTAACCGCTGTAGCTGAGAAACCCAAAATAGCTATAGGGCAGAACATTGCAGCCAATAGTAGGGGCCAAATTAATGGGGCAGGGACGCTGGTTGCCCCACCGCCGATATCCGATCCAAAACAAGTGGTTGAATAACCGCAAAAAAATGCATCTTAGGGTAAAGAAGTCTCCGGAAGGAGGCTCCCATGCATTAACCCCCAGAATCTGCCCCTTTTATATTAACGGGGGTACCAGGTATTAAGTCAGAATCTTTAGAATCAGATAGAGAACTTAAGAATAAAGTCATATTCTGGCTTAATAAAACAGGAGGTTACCCCTTGGTTCAAACACAGTGATCCTGAACGTAAGAAGAGTTTCCTGGTTGGGCCGTAGTTCTAAGGATCTTGGAAGGTGACTGCATTATCATTAATTTCAGAGATCCGTGGGTTGTAGATTATATCCGACGGGAAGCAAGGTTTGCCAAATTAGGTGACATTCAATCATTAGGTGTAGATTATTTCTATCCACATGTGAACTCTGGATTGCCCCGCCAACTATATAATCACGGTAGAGGCAGGCCATTTGGCGAGAACCGATTGGATTGGGCGCCACATTATTTGCCATTGAGAAATAGTTTTGAGCCGCTCATGGGTCTGGAGGGGTGGATTGACTCCCGACAGCCCCCACTTGCATTAGTGTGGCATATGAGGGAGGAGGGGATATGGCTAGTAGCCCCACATGGCTAAATCTAGCAAGGGAACACCCCACAGATGAGGTAGGTGGATCTGGAATGGTGGGTTGGTGGTAGCCAATAATATAAATGTATGCGCTAACCCGTTGATGGCTTATTTAGTAATAGATCAGGGTGGGAGAGATGAGATCGAACTTGAAGTAAGGAACTTAATAGGCCTTGAAAGTACACACTTGGTCCCATTAAGTAGTAAAGCAGAGGGATTTCCCTTTCGCTTAATTTCATGGAACATAGCTGGCCTTGTTCGTAGGCTAAAGGATGAGGCGTGGTTAAAATACATTGAAACCTTTGACATAATCTGTCTCCAGGAAACTTGGAGCAGAAGGGATAACAGCCTGGATGGGTATCAAACGTTTAATGTGTACGCTGAGCCTTCACAGGCTGGAAGGGCTAAGGGTGGCCTAATGACCGCTATCTCTGTAAAGTATAGCACTGTAAAAACACTCACACTGAGGGAATCTCCCTGGTACCAACTGCTCATGGTTAAAAATCTATTCCAGTGCCTTTACTCTTGGTGAACTGGTATTCCAATATATATGATCACCATGTTACATTTGTTATTGATAAATTGCAGGAGGAAATTGTTAAAGTGACCAATGTCTCCACTCCAGTCTTTATTATGTGGGTAGAGGATTTTAACTGTGTATTATGTACATTTAGTTGGGTCTAGGGTTTGTGGGGTGTTAGATCCAAATGATCAACCATTGGCACACTTTAAGCATACAAAGCAAGGTGATGCATTGAATAATATTATTGTTATAAATGATCTTTGTGTTCTCGATATGAGAACTTTTTCTAAATCACTAGATATACTCACTTACCAAGGCACAGGGGGCCAAATGAGCGTAATTGATTTTGCTCTAGTGTCTAATAGGTATATTGATTTTATTAATGACTTTGAGATTGAAGTGAATCCTGCTAGTGACCATAATCCTTTAGTTTTAAGTCTGAGCCCTAGGCTTGAGAAGTCTCAGATCCTCGATCAGCCGACAAAATATAGCCAGAATCAAGGGGTAACCTTGAAGTGGGATAGGGTTGATGCAAGTAAACTAGAGGTAGAGATTTTTAAAGCAAATGGTATAAGGATTGATGCTTGCTTAACACCCATCTCTGAGCCCGAAACAATAATTAAGAACTTCGAGGCGCTCTGTGGTAATGTGGCATCGCACCTTTTAAAAACCGTGGGAACAAAGAAAACAAGAGGGTGCAAAAGGTTTGATGCCGAATGTTCGGCAGCACAAACAAGTTTAACAAAGGCATTACACAAAGTACCCCGGGATAGGGAGCTGGTTAGTAAGGCAAGGAGAGCATATAAGGATGCTATTAGCAGGCGTAAACTAGATCTAAAGAAGAAGGCATGGGATGACCTGAAAAAAGCTTCAGCTTTGAAGGATTGTAAGCAATTCTGGGAGGTAATAAACCGCCCATTCCTAAATAGTGAAGAAAAAGGTAATATGGTAATTCATATGCCTGGGGACACCTGGGAAGCCCATTATTCTAAAAAGTTTTAACCCAAAAGGGGTCTGTTTGACAACAGCTATGGAGGGAAGTAGCGATTGTAACTTAGTCAGCATTAACATTAAGTCTTTCACTTTCCCTTTCTGAGGTTGAGGTAGCCTTAAGGAAGGGCATTCCACTTAAAGCTCCAGGGCCAGACGCAATCCCCTTAGATCTTTTTAAATACAATGTTGAGGTATGGGCTCCATTGTTATTAAATGTTTTCAGAGCAGTTGTGGTCGGGCGTATTCCCACTTCATGGCAAGAGGCGGTAGTGGTACCGATTTTTAAAAAAGGAGATAAAAGTGACCCATGCTGTTACAGGCCAATATCGCTGATAGATGCTTCCTGTAAGTTGATGGGAAGGGTGATACTGGCCCGCCTGGAAACTTGGGCGGAATCATCTGGCATCATTGTGGATTCGCAGAACGGTTTTAGGCGAGGCAAAGTAACTACAGAGCAGTGCCTAAACTTGGCACTAATTATGGGTAAGTACATGAATGCCAAGGGTGGTTGTATTCACCTGACCTTCATGGACTTATCCAGTGCCTTTGACACTGTATGTAGAGATAAATTATGGCGGATGATGGAGGCTATAGGGTTTGAGGAAGCGTTGGTTACCCTACTTCGTACATTACATGCTGCCACCACCGTGAGGATTAGATTTGGCCCGGGAGGTGAAAAGACAAAATTTTTCCCATCTACTGAAGGTGTTCGCCAGGGTTGTATCCTGGCGCTCTTTTTAGGTCTCGCTACGAGGAACGCGCTGAAAGCGCGTTCTCGTATCGAGAACTATAGAGTCGAGTCAAAGTCACTTTATTCTATTATTTTAAAATCATAAAAGTATACTATACCTATACACAAAAACTTTCAAGTTTATATAAAATAATTAAAAAACGATTTGATAAAAACGATACAGTACATGAATATAAAAACAGCGGACTATATAGATGATTCTATGGAGAAATTATACAAAAGTATTCAATATCTAATAACAATTATTTTATGAATTTGTTGCGTTATTAATTCATTATATACATGGTAATACAGGAAAGCTGTGGCAATTAAACATTATGCGGTTCCAATGATGTATTGTCCCTTACTCTGTTCCGTCTAGCATGGATAGATGCCATCAGAACGTTCGCAACCCCAAACATCACTACTGGGGACTCCATAAGCTGTAGATATTGCAGTGCAGGTTTTACCTGTGTAAACCCCTTATCCCTTAGCAGTGGTACAATATACTTTTTCCGTCCTTCCACAAAAAAAGGGCAAAGAAACATAAAATGTATAAGATCTTGGTCAGAGAAAGTATCACATTTACAAGGTTCGTTTTCCGTTGGTCTACACCACTTCACGTAATAGCCCAGCAAAAAATGTGCCTGATTGAAAGAAATTTTGTTAGAAGCCACCGATGGTAGGGTCTTGTGACAATAGTCAAATAAGGTTGTATAGACATTGTCGTAATCAGGGAATAATGTACCCTTACTGTTGGCTTAACAATTTCTCGAGCTTCACGCTCTATTACTCTTTTGCCCACAAAGTGTTTCTTTACCCATGCAATATCTTCCTTGCATAGGTTTTCGGGGTTAAGATATAATTCAGGCCAACCTAATTGCTTTGCTGTTGTTTTTATAAATGACAGCCATTGAAAATCCTTTGCTCTATCACGTCCCATACAGTCCTTAATGATCTTGTGATATAGTGTAAGGTTTGGGTTCAGCCATGTTTTGATCCAAAACAAGAGTTGGTGCCATGTTAACGATATCCTCAATGTAACCCTGCCCCAGTTCCATATGTACTCCAAAGGATGACGTGGAGTGGGGCAGCCCTAGAAGTGAACGCAGGAATCGAAATTTGCCTAGCTTACGTAACGGTAAGTTTCAATTCCATTAAGGACACGGAGGCGAGGATTATGCTATATCTTCCTTCGCTTTATTAACATAAAGACTCCACAGCAGCTTAGGAAAAGATATAATAAGAACAAAAAAATGCTTTAAACATAAAGCATTGACGTAATGTTCAACAAAAAATCAACAACAACTCCCAAGAGTCTCTTTGCGTAACCATAGTCCATAGTCCTATTACTCTGTCCATCATCACTATATAACCGGACCTCTCCTCATCTTCCTCCTCTTTCTTCGCGCAGATCACGCTGGAGCCTCATTGGTCCTGTTTAGCACCGTCGTTGCCTGCCAAAAAAGGAACAGCATCAGCGAGGTGGTCCAGGAAATGCGACAACAAGGCGAGGAGCATTCAGTGAACAACACAGCACTGACAATGTAAAGGAAAACGCTTTACTTACTGCCATACGGGTGGGTAGAGACACCACCGTAGTCCGGGTGGGATAATCCTCGCCTCCGTGTCCTTAATAGAATTGAAACTTACCGTTACGTAAGCTAGGCAAATTTCGATTCTATGTCAGGACCGGAGGCTTCAGATTATGCTAGTTTAAAGCTTACTTACCACCAACTGAGCCAAATCCACCACCGGCTTAAAATAAAACCTCTTGAAGGTGGAATCCGAGGACCAATCCGCAGCTCGCATCAGGTCCTCCAGACGAGCACCCACTGAGAATGCCTTAGAGGCCATGGCCCCCCTGGCGGAGTGTGCTCCAAAGAGAGAAGTATTGATGCCCGCTTCTTGCATGACCCATCGCACCCACCGAGCAATAGTGGGGGAGGAGACAGCTTTGTGTGGCTTCCGCAGGGCAATCAACAACTGACGCTCGCCCGGAGGGCGTAGATCCAAGGTCAGGTCCTCATATGCTTTGAGGCATTGCACGACACACAACTTAGGAGTGTCAGTAAAGGCTGGATAAGAAATGGAACGCGACGACGTCTTAGTACGTCGGCCCACCGTAAAAGTAACCCCATCCGGGGAAAAAATGCGTGCAGAGACATCCAGCGCGCGCACGTCCGAGACGCGCCTACAAGAAACCAGACATAACAACATGGCTAACTTCGCCGAGAGCTCTTTAAGAGACAGATAAGAATTGGCTGGCCACGACAGGAACAAATTCAGAACCAAATTGACGTCCCAAAGGACGGAGTACCTGGGTTCCGGCGGCAGTGCGAGGCGAACAGCTCGCAGAAGTCGGCACACGAAAGGGTGTTCTCCTACCGGGTGGCCATCGATGTTATCATGGCCCGCAGAAATCGCCGACCGGATAGCATTGATCGTCCTATAGGCCAAACCCTTGTCGGCCAAATGTGCCAGGAAATTTAGCACGGGAACAAGGCCGGCGACCATGGGATCCAAATCCCTTCGCAAACACCAACGCATCCACTTAAGCCAAGCGGATCTGTAACGCTTCGTCGTACTATCGGCCCATGCTTTGGAGAGCAAGTGCTCAGCTGACCCCGAAAGGCCCGGGAGCGTCCAGCGTCTCCTGAGAGCCTCCACGCCACGAGGCGGAGAGTGTTCTGCATGACGAGAGGGTGAGGTTCCTGATCCGGGCTCGTCAGGAGCAGAGGAAACAGGGGGAGTAGGATTGGAAAATCCCAAGAAAGTCCCAGAAGAACCGGAAACCATACTTGAGACCTCCACAGCGGTGTAACCAACACCAGTTCCGCACCCTGGCGGCGTATTTGAGCCGTCGTTCGCATGATCATGGAGAACGGGGGAAACGCAAACGGCTGTTCCCGACTCCAATCCTGCAAGAACGCGTCCGTGGCCTCCGCTAGAGGGTCCGGCCTCCAGCTGTAAAACCGCGGCAGCTGGTGGTCGAGACGGGACGCGAAGAGGTCCACCGAGAAGGGGCCCCAAAGGGAGTGTAGCCACCGGAAGACTCCCGGATCCAGTTTCCACTGGCTGGCGTCCCTGAGATGCCGAGAGTGCCAATCCGCTACCTGATTGCACTGACCTGGCAGATACTCCGCCGTCACCGCAATGTGACGAGACAGGCAATAATCCCAGAAGTCCTTCGCTAAGTCCGCCAAGGCGCAGGAACGGGGACCTCCTAGGTGGTTCACATACCGGACCGCCGAAATATTGTGCATCCGTAGCAGGACACAAGCCTTGACCGAATCTTTGGTCCAACAGCGAACAGCGAAGGAGCCCGCAAGGAGCTCCAAACAATTGATATGCAATTGTTGTTCTTCTGACGACCAGGCGCCGCCGGTGGAAAAATCCCCGCACCTGGCGCCCCAACCCGACCTGCTGGCGTCGGACTCTATGACCAGGTCTGGAGCCGACCCGAAGATCGCTCGCCCATTCCACGCCTCCATGTGAGACAGCCACCATGACATCTCCTCCTTCACTTCGTCCGTGAGGGGGACCCACTGATCGTAACACATTCCGCGGCGCAAATGCTGCGCCTTCAGGCGTTGAAGAGCCCTGTAGTGCAGCGGGCCTGGGAAAATCGCCTGGATGGAGGACGAGAGAAGGCCCACCACCTTGGCGACATGGGGCAGTGACGTACGATCCCTTGCGATCGTCTGCCGAAGCAGGTGTCGTATCTTTGCGACCTTCCGACCCGGCAGGCTCAAGACCGCCTGCACCGAGTCCACCACAAAACCTAAAAAGGTGATCTGCTGAGTGGGAACCAAAACCGACTTGGAGCCGTTGATGGCGAACCCCAGTCTCTGAAGCAGGCCGACAGCCTGTCGCAGCTGGCCTGCCAGTACCTCTGGGCACTGCCCCATGAGGAGAATGTCGTCCAAGTATACAAGCATACGGACCCCCTGACTTCTGAGAAACTCCACTACCGGGTGGAGGACCTTCGTGAAGCACCACGGGGCCGAAGAAAGACCGAACGGCAGGGCGGTGAATTCGAACACCTTGTCGTCCCACAGGAATTGCAGGAAACGACGATGAGGGGGGTGGATGGGAACGACCAAGTAGGCATCCTTGAGATCCAGTCGCACCATCCAATCCCGAGGGAGGAGCACGTCTCGAAGGAGGTGGATCCCCTCCATCTTGAAGTGACGGTAGACCAACCACCCATTGAACTCTTTTAGATTGATCACAGGTCTCTTGCCCCCATCCATCTTGTCTATTAAGAAGACGTTGCTGAGGAACCCATGTGGGTGGCGCGTTGATAGACGGATGGCTCCCTTGCGCAGCAAGTCCGAGACCTCTCCGTCTATCAATCGCGCGTCGGATTCTGAAAAAACCATCGGGCGCGGGGGCCTCGCCTGAGTCGGCTGGTCGTAAAACTCGATATGGAAACCTCTTACAGTTTGCAAAACCCAAGCGTCGGCAGTGAGCAGTTCCCACTCCCCGTAAAAGTTTGCCAGCCGCCCCCCAATCGGAACTTGATCCAAGCAAAGTACACTTACCGGGGGCATGTCCCTGTCCGGAGTTCTTCTTGAACCCTCTGCCACCATAGCGTTGTCCCCTCGTGGGGTAGAAGTTGGTGTAGTTGGCTGAGGTCTGGTACTGACCTCTTCCGGAGCCTTGTCCACGGTTGTTGGTCTACTGACCACGGCCGATCGCGCGGCCCCTGCCGCGACCGGCCCCTCCAGAAAAACGCTGGTGGAACACCTTCTTGATGCTGGACTGGGCCTTGTCCAGCGACGTGAACGTATTCACGAACTTTCCCAGCTCGCGGATGAAAGGCTCACCGAAGAGGCCACCCTGAGCCACGGCACCTGCCTCCGACGAGGCCAGGTCCCCCAGTTTCGGATCCAGCTTGATAAGGAGCGAACGCCGCCTCTCCGTGGACAGGGCACAGTTGGCGTTGCCCAAAAATACGATCACCCTCTGGGCCCAGTTGGAGAGCACCTCCGGTGAAATGGTGGTGCCATTCGCTCAAGCCTCCTCCGCCATATCTAGGATCTTCGTGGCGGGCCCGACCGCATCCAACAACTTGTCCTGGCAAGCCCGCCAGGACCGGTCGATCCCCTTCCGGGGGTCCTTCATGAATTTCGCTAGGAAGGTGGCCATCTTGGGGTCCAATTCCGGTGTCATGGCCACCTTCCCCTCCAGAGTAGGCCGAGGGCATTCCCCCCGCAGGCAACCCCTCGCCTCCTTCTCCAGGGGCTTGCGCAGCCTGCCCGCGACAAACTTCGCCACCGTCTCCCCCGGGGCCCAGGCCGCGGATCGGGGGTGGACGATCTCGTCCGGGTCCAGCATGCCCGACTCGTCTCGGGGCATCTCCTTTGCTTAAGGCGTCGGAAGCCAAGAACGGGTCGACTCCCCGTCGTCATCCGTGTCCGGAGAGTCGTAGATCGGGGAGGCGGGTGCCGTAGACACGTCGCCCGAAGTGCCAGGGTCCACCAAGGGTGCAGGGGGCACCGCCGTCGCCTTGGCCAGGAAGGCGTCCCGAAGCCGCTCGAAAGCGCCCTTGTCCACGCCCTGGGCCTCCGATGAAGGTCCCTCCCCACGGGGTCTCTTCGGAGCGGGTGGCAACCCGCCGGACGTCCCCGGGAGTTCGGGGGACGGAGGCACCTGCGCCGCTGCCAGCTTCGCGCATTCCTCCACGATGCGAGCGGAAAGGCGGTCCTCCATGGGCCCAACCACCTCCGTCACACAACGATAGATTGAATTGTCCACCGCTTGATAGAGCTCATCATCCTGCAGATAGGGACAAGCCTCCTCATCGTACTCCCCTTCCATCTCGGAACCAAGGGCAAATGCGGGGCACCCAAGAGGGCGGCAACCGAGAAAGTTCTCGAATGTGGGCAGGCCCAGCGGCTGCGATCACGTTTTGGGCCAGCTGACGTGGCAGGTGGGCAGCACCAACCCCCAAGCGCGCAGACCCTCCTCGCCGGGACCGGGTCTACGTACCCCTCAAGCGCGCTAGGCCACACACGGGTAAAGAGGTGCACAGATCTCGCCCGAAGGCGCTTCACGCGGTCAGAACCGCTATACCGACCCCAGAGGGCGTCAAAATTGGCAAAGTACAGACCCGGATCACCAGGTGTCAGAGGGGTACGTGAGGGACGGCCCCTGCGCAAGCAGACCCCACGGCGCGGCTCCTCGCACCGCGGAGGCGCGCCGGAGGGTCGGCGAGACGACAGGCCGCCCCCGTGCGGACTATGTACACACCGCACACAAGTGGGAATAAAGTCGCGTAGGAACGAAGAACGTTCCCGCAACCGGGGACTCTGAAAGGGAATAAACCATGCAAGGAGTCCCCAAAAGATCGTACACAAGACAATCAATCACAATAAAAAGAAGACAAATAGAAAAGCACTTATCTGGCTGCGGGAGCAGCGAAGAAAGAGGAGGAAGATGAGGAGAGGTCTGGTTATATAGTGATGATGGACAGAGTAATAGGACTATGGACTATGGTTACGCAAAGAGACTCTTGGGAGTTGGTGTTGATTTTTTGTTGAACATTACGTCAATGCTTTATGTTTAAAGCATTTTTTTGTTCTTATTATATCTTTTCCTAAGCTGCTGTGGAGTCTTTATGTTAATAAAGCGAAGGAAGATGTAGCATAATCTGAAGCCTCCGGTCCTGACATAGAATTTATTTTCCTCTCTCTGTATTTGGGCAGAGTCTTTATAGCCCCATATCGCTGCTCCATACCTTGCTTTGGCTATAGTTTTAGATCTGTATATAGCCAGTATGGCCTCTGCTGGTTTTCCACCCAATCTTTTTGCGAACCCCAATATTGCGGCCGACGATCTTCTCACGGCAGCCACTTTGTTAGAGATTTGGGGTACCCAGGAGCCCATGTCATCAAACACCACTCCAAGGTAGGTGAAGACTTTAACTTTTGTTAATACAACACCATTACAGGAGAGTGTTTTCGTATTATTTTTCCCTTTCCCTAGGGACATAACATGGGAGTTCTCCAGATTTACCACAAGATCTATTTTGTGCATAAAAGCCCCAAAGGAGTTAAGAAGATGTTGTAAGCCGATGGGGGTCCTTGAAATCAGGACTGTATCATCAGCATACAGTAAAACAGGCAATAGGACCCAGCCCCCCCCCCCCATATATGGGACATCAATGGTAGCCGTAGCCAAGGTATTTCCTAATGAGTTGATATAAATAGAAAATAACATTGGGGCCAAAATGCACCCCTGGCGTACACCTCTACCCGACTTAAAGCCAGCAGTACACTTCCCCTCTTGTGTCATACGTATTGACACCTTCAGGTCTCTGTAGAGTTCAGCCAGGAAATTCACAAGGGCCCGATCCAGGCCCAGATCCAAGAGCATTGTCCACAGCTTTGACCTATTGACTAGGTCAAAAGCTGTGGACAAGTCCATAAAAGCCAGGTGGACTGACCCTTTTGTCGCCACTGTATATTTATTAATTATAAGCTGCAAATTTAGACACTGGTCTTCTGTGCCTCTCCCAGTTCTGAACCCATATTGCTCATTACACAAGATATCGTTATTAGCCCATGTTGATATTTTTGCCAAGTAAACTTTCCCTAGTATTTTGAAGGATGAATCAATTAGGGATATCGGCCTATAGCACCTTGGATCCCCCCCCTTTGACCCTTCTTAAAAACAGGGATTATGATAGATCGGGACCAGGATGTAGGCACACTAGTGTTATGTGAGCAGGCTACATTAAAGACATTTGTAAGGACAAGGGACCAGATATAGGGATTAGCTTTATACATATCTGCCGGCACCCCATCTGGGCCCGGCGCCTTATGTCCCGCCGTGTCATCTATAGCCTTCTGCACTTCCTTAACTGAAAAACTCAGGGGGGGCTCTATGTGCTCAGGTGTTTCGGGTGTATAGGGCTCTACAGCGATATTACTTCCATAAATGTTCTCAAAATGGTCCAACCATTGCCGTTCCGTGATATTAAGTTCAAAAATTTCATTTTCTTTACCATTAAAAAGAGGCGTATTAACAATCGACCAAAATTTAGCACTATCCCTCAAGGTTGCTCTCTCAAAAAGGGACTCCCATGCATTTGTCTTTATTTCATTCTTACGGGTCTCTATCGTTATTTTATATTTTTTCCTTAGCATAGCCACTACCTGTTTTTCTCGTGGTACCCTTTTTAGTGCCTCCATTAAGTCTTTATGGGCTTTGGAACACTCCTTGTTAAGCCACCCATATGTTTTTTGTGTCTTAAGGTTCGGCTTACACGATAGATCCAGAGCCACTATCGAGAACTATAGTCGGCGTCTCTGCACAAAAAGGACTGTGGAGAACAGACCTGGCCACGCGCAGCGTTTCCCCATAGGATAAAGTTGTGCGCGGCCAGGTCTTCTCTCCACAGCATGTCATGGCAGACCGGATCGCGACGCGCGCCTCTTGGAATGCAGACGGAGTCTGCACAGGGACGCGCTTCGGAATCTTCCTACCGCCTGGCTGGGCTGAAGAATGTCTACCCTTGATCGGCCCCCTCCTTAGGTCCTCGGGCCCATTACGTACACATATGCTGCTATTCATGTGCATTATCTCATCAGTGATAGGTCTCAGTGATTTTCAGCTTCATAACATCACATTAAGAACATTCTGCTGCCACCCTCTGTCCACTTTAGATACTGCGGGCATGCAATCCCGACACAATGGCACGTTTAACACTGGTTTTATTTTTTTGGTTGCCACAGTGGGAAAAATAAAGAATGTTGCTCAAATGATTCGTCATACAGTAGCGATGAAATGGGTGGTGCGGGACTGCAGCTGCAGCGCTTTGCTTTATACCCGTCGTAGTCAGTGGAATCTGATTTTTTTTTTTTACAAACCTTTTCTATCACTGGGAGGGACGTGGCTGCATTGTGTGCATGCCTCCGCCTGCTGCTGCAAGGTGAAATGGGTGAAGTAGCAGCTCCGCCACCGCTGAACGCGCTGCTCTGTTTGGTTTGCAAAGAATGAATGCTTTCACTGTAACCCTTGCAATGTAGTGATTACTTTTGGGGGCGGCACGGTGGGAAAGGCGAAGCATGCCACTCAACTGATTTGTTATACAGTAGCCAAGAAATAGAGGGTGGTGTAGCCAAACATTTCACAGGCGGAATAAACAAATGTGCATCTGAGGTGTTTTTTCTTCTAGCAGCATTTGGTGTATTTATGTGAAAGGACGAAATATTACACACAGTCTTGTTTCATTCAACTGCTGATTATTTTTCCTCATTCCAATCTTGTTATTTCTGTGATAACAAAAAGAGTGTGAAGGGAAAAGTTCCTGTAAGGCTCCTGTACCAACCTGAAAAGGCTCCTGTACCAACCTGATCAGGCAGCTACGTAAGCTCGTCCCCCTACTCTCAATGAACATGCTTCGAACCATTGTTTCAGCCACAATAGTGTCTAGAATCGACTACGGTAATGCGTTATACCTAGGTCTCCCAAAAAACTCCATTAATCGTCTTCAGGTCATCTTGAATGACGCAGCCCGTTTGATATTCGGAGTACCCAGGCGGGCCCACGCTTCCCCCTTGCTTTATAGGCTACATTGGCTCCCTATGAAGCAAAGAGTCGAATTCAAGAGCATGTGCATCTGCCATAAAGCAATTCATGGACAGGCGCCAGCCTATATAAAAGATAGGCTTGAAATGTATGAACCTAAGCGCGCCCTGCGATCCTCAGACTCCTTCCTGCTATCCTGCCCGCGTTTTAAACTGGCAACAAAAGGAGGCAGATCCTTCTCAGTCCAAGCTCCTACCATCTGGAACAAGCTACCGGAGGTGCTTCGTAGAGAATCCAATCTTCTCCGCTTTAGGAAATCCCTGAAAACCTTACTTTTCAAGGACGCGTTTACATCCCCGTAGTTAGGTCGATATTTCCACACTCTTCCATCTTGTTCTTGTTGCTGTACTTGGTCAGAAGCGCTTTGAGACCTGCCGGTGAGTTGGCGCGATACAAAACCCAGATACAAATACAAATACAAAAGGCATACATCGAGATAGACTTCTAAACACTTACTGAACGAAGCTTTATAAGTATTTTCAAATTCCGCTCCACTTTCTTTTTACATTTTTTTTCACTTCGCTCACCGTAAAGCTTTCATGTTACTCAATTTAAAAAACAGAAATACAGCACCTGTCCTTGCATGGGTACGCACATGCATATAGTGGTGACACATACATGCGCTACTGATTTGTCAATAAATCGCTTCACACTAATCTTGTTGGCTGTGTTAGTGCTTGTTTTTCTGCCCTTCTGCCCTCTGTTAGACTCGTTTTTTGTGCCTTTCTGCCCTCTGCATCACCACATCATCACTCAGCGCTACCCCAGCATCACCCAGCGCCACCCCAGCATCACCCAGAGCCACCCCAGCATCACCCAGCGCCACTCCAGCATCACCCGGCGCCACCCCAGCATCACTCGGCGCCACCCCAGCATCACTCGGCGCCACCCCAGCATCACTCGGCGCCACCCCAGCATCTCTCGGCGCCACCCCAGCATCTCTCGGCGCCACCCCAGCATCTCTCGGCGCCACCCCAGCATCTCTCGGCGCCACCCCAGCATCTCTCGGCGCCACCCCAGCATCTCTCGGCGCCACCCCAGCATCTCTCGGTGCCACCCCAGCATCACTAGGCGCCACCCCAGCATCACTGGGCGCCACCCCAGCATCACTGGGCGCCACCCCAGCATCACTGGGCGCCACCCCAGCATCACTGGGCGCCACCCCAGCATCACTGGGCGCCACCCCAGCATCACTGGGCGCCACCCCAGCATCACTGGGCGCCACCCCAGCATCACTGGGCGCCACCCCAGCATCACTGGGCGCCACCCCAGCATCACTGGGCGCCACCCCAGCATCACTGGGCGCCACCCCAGCATTACTGGGCGCCACCCCAGCACCACTGGGCGCCACCCCAGCACCACTGGGCGCCACCCCTGCACCACTGGGCGCCACCCCTGCACCACTGGGCGCCACCCCTGCACCACTGGGCGCCACCCCTGCACCACTGGGCGCCACCCCTGCACCACTGGGCGCCACCCCTGCACCACTCGGCGCCACCCCTGCACCACTCGGCGCCAACACAGCACCACTCGGCACCAACACAGCACCACCACATTATCACTCGCCACCTCTACAGCACCACCACATTATCACTCGGCATCTCCACAGCACCACCACATTATCACTCGGCACCTCCACAGCACCACTCGGCATCACAACACTAGGTCACGTGATCTGTTACAGGACTGAAATGCCACACTACCAAAAACACCCATTCCACTGGTATAAATCCACAAAGACCAAAGGACCCATTAATTAATTAGCAACAGCTAACCATTCACAAACAATGTTTATATACCAATTGCAAATTAAAGAAAAAAAATAATGCAAAACATTGTCATTTACAATGCCAGAAACTCAAACTTTAATGCTGCGAGACCTATTGCATTGCAAATGCTTGTTGTTTTTGGTTTATACAAATGGCCTGGAAGGTTTCCTATTGGAAAATTGCTCAGATTTCCCGAAAGTAAATGGCAAGCAGGTGCCTATGTTATCCTATGCAGATGACACTGTGTTAATGACCCTCACTGCAAATAGCATGCAAACTTGCTTGAATGATTTCAATGATTTTATGCAAGGGCTAGATCTTAGGGTTAATTTCACAAAGTCTTTTGCTATGGTTTGTGGCCCTAAAGGGGCAAAAACTTGTAGGTACGTGGTAAATAATCTTACCATTGAAAAAGTTGATACTTTTAACTACCTGGGAAATTTATTCAATAAAACTCTGAGCTGGGATCCTTTAATATTAGCTTGTGTCCAAAAGGCTACTCAATCTATAGAGGCCCTCTTCTGTTTTTCTAGTAAATTGGGCCAATAACCGATTGGAATGAAAAACTTTGTACAAAGCTAAATGTCTGCCTGTTGCAGCATATGGGGCAGGGGTGTGGGGGATAGATAATTGTACTAAGATTCAAGTCATGAAAAATAAGTTTATAAAGCGTCTCCTATCAGTCCCATCTGGCTCCTCTAATATTTTTTGTCATACCGAGATGGGTCTAGAATTTATAAGTGACATTATACATGTCTCTCCTTTGCTCCTATGGGGCAAAATTTGGCAATCTGAAGATCTGCAACTTACGAAAAAAATTCTAAAATACTGCATTAAACTTGACCATGCTATGCAGATCCCATGGCTGCTATATGTGAGGGGAACTCTGCACAAGATTGGCTTGGGACACATATACGAAAACCCTGAATCTGTTGTGAAGAGTGTAAAACCAATAATTAAAAATGCCTATTGTACCACCTTGGGTATGCTAAGAAATATTGATTATACATCATATAAAGGGGGAAAACTACAGCAGTAGTTTTATCTGTCCTTTACGATGCATACCCAATGGCGTTTTTACTTAACAAGATTCCGTTTAAATACATTGCATTTTCTTTTTGCTTTCCCGAAACAGGGGGGGTGGTGTGAGAGGCTTCCCCCTTGCCCGTGCAATAATGTTTCGCAAAGTACCCTGCATCTTTCTTTTTTGTACCTTGTATAAAGACCCTAGAAATCGGTTTATTAAGCCTGTCTTACTGAATGCTGGACCCTGTAATTATAAGGAGGGATACGAGCATTTACTGTCATTGTCTATGTGAGAAGTTGGCCTGATATGCAGTGCTCACTATTCTAGTGATCACTATGTATCAGTCCAAACAACCCTTATTGATGATTGGTTGTAAGTCAACCTTATAGACCAGCTATCCTAGTAGCATGGATACGAGCAGTCTTCGGGCTAAACTCTAGAGGGCGTGTTAAGCCAGCTGTTATACCATCACATATACCCCTTGAGCACCAAGTGAAAGGACACCACACAAGTGTTATGAAAATAAACAGTGTATTTATTTAGATCACAACAGCCCTGTACTCTTTATGAGGACAGGGTACTAAGCACACAACAAAACTCTTACGAAAATACTTTAAGTTGCACAATTTACACAAATGCCCGAGGGGCACGAAAAACCATATACTCTAAAAGTGGAATGCGAAATTACTAGCAGGTAAGTACTGGACTAATAGGCTTTGGAATTGCTAGGACTGGGCTACTGAACCTTCAGATTACTAGCAGGAGGCCTAGGGGACTCGGGTGCAGAGTGTGCACTCTCACGCGGGCTGCGGGACAAAGTCTATGGATGCTAGAAATTGCAAAGTTAGTGTTATCGGACGAATCCGACTAGTTAGGCTGAAAACGAAAAAGGATCTGGACCCTTGGATAGTGAGGCTATGCTGGGGCACTGAAATGCCGAAGTTACCTAGCCCAGGGGCTGCGGCTGCATAGGTCTGCAAAGACGTCGGGAATCCTCGTTGCAGTCTATGGAGCCTGAAAGAAGGAGTTGCTGGCAGGCGACCAGTGAAGAGATTCGGATGGATCCAAGCCTGGATCGAAGATGGAAGACACCTGTAAGCAGAGGGGACCAAGTTCTGAATCACTAGCCAGTGATTAGATGGGCACCAGGATGGCACCGGATGGAGTCACCTCGACCAGGTGAGTGGGCGACGCTGGGCTCTGCAGTCTCACGGACCAGGAGGCGTTGTCGGCGACCAGGATGGAGGTGCGAGCTGTCCCACGATGGTTGCTGCTGTCGACGCCGCTGGACCCAGGATTGGTGCAACAAGTCTTGGCAAATTCAAGCCCACGCGGTGCACTTAAAATGGCATCTGGAGTGGACCAGGAGGGTCCAGGGTGCTCCTCTTTTGGAGGGGAGCTAGGGCCAGTCTGGAGCAACCAGATCAGCGGTGTTGAAGTAGTCGTTCGTCGTCGGGAAGGCCACAAGCCAGCGGGCTAGTAGCCAAACAACGCGGTGAGCAGCAAAAAGCAGAAGGGCCCCACGCAGATCTGGTGGATGCTGGAGGGCTGAACTTCGGTGCTGGAGCTGCTCAGGGTTGGGGCTTCTCGGACCCCAAAGCACTCACTCGAGGATCCCTCGGCGGTCGTGCTGGGCAAGAGTCATGCAGTCTTGAAGATGGCCGGTCCCTCGAGGTCTCGTCGCACCCACGGATCTCAGCTGAGCGGACGATGTGGGTAGAGGTCAGAGGTGCCAGGGAAGCCGGGTCTCGTCGTGCTGGTCAGTCGGATTCCGGAGGAAGGACGTGCAGCAAACCGCAGTGTTCTTGGATGGTGCCTGCGGGTGCAGGGTGACTACTCCTTAGTCACAAGGGAGAAATCTTGAGAAGAAGTCGAGAGTTCCTTTCGTAGAAAGTAGTTTCAGGATTGAAAGATGATCTAATTTGGAAGGGGGCCCGCTCCTATCTTTATACTAGAAAAAAGGGGCTGGCACGCGACTAGGTCCTGCCCATGGGTGGGACCAGGAAGGGGGGTGGTTACACCTCTCTCCCATGCCGGACTTTCCCCAGCTCAGGGGCTGGTGTGCCCCTGGAACTGGTTCTAGCCAGCAGATGCATAGTGAGCACTGGGGTGCCACTTGCAGTCACCTTCCTGTAAAGCCCTGCCTACCCAGGATACACAAAACCCTGTCTGGGATGGTGCTAGCACCGCCCCTGACATGAAACCCTTTGTCCAAGCTCCCCTCGCTGGAAGGACTCCCAGCTGCAGGGGGTCAGACTTGTGTCTGTGGTGGCAGCATCCATTTTGTGATGCTCGAGTTAACTTTAACCGGGATTCACAGTTACATACATGTCGTGTCCCTCTAGAAGGGTGGAATGCTAACCCCGTCGCCAGAATTTGCGAGGGGTTAGTATTCCAATTCGTATGACACCTTACTCGACATGTTTTGATAAAGCGATACCAGAGTTGGCATTTAACTGCGAGGATTATAATGCACTTAAGAGTATATGGTATGCGTTATCATGGAACAGCTATTAGGACTTGGTTCCGCAAGCTGCAAACGGGCTCAGCTCATGCCAGAGCACCTTCTCACACGATTCCAAGCACTCTGCCTTCAGGATTGTCAAGGCCTGCCATAGGAGTGACTGATAGGAATACGGGTGTCCATTTTAGGGTTAGATATAGGTATACTATATCTAAAGCAAAGGTTGTTTACACCACCTTGCCCCAGCTGTCGTGCAACCAGTTGTGTCAGATTTAGATGGCCAGCCAGGGGTGGCATAATACATGCTGCAGCCCCTGGTAGGCCCTGGGTACACCTATGCCCTGAGTTACAGGGTCTGATAAGGTGGCCCAGTACCAATTGGATATGTACCTAGGGTACATGGAATCCATTTTACAGAGAGAGCAGTAGGCCTGGGGTCCTGATTGGCAGGGTCCCAGCCCAACTAAGTCGGAAAACCAGCAAAACACCAGGCAAAAATTTGGGGGCAACCATAGTCGGGTATCCACCTTCCTACAGTCTACCCCAGCTATATGTAGTGCTGTGCTTAGCATTATTAGACTGGCGCTCACTATTAGAAGACAATACTAATTAGCATTAATGGAAACTTTATGTGCCCATTTGTTATATTAGAAGCATTTTTGCATTTTTACTCAGATGAATTGTACCAGTTACATGATCATATATTATGTAATTACGGATGTCACAGTAGTTGTACTGTATGGTATTTCTTAAATTACATTGTGCAATATTGTTTTAAATTGTATACTTTTATGATTCTGTTTTTCTCTGAATCGAAATAAAGTTTATTGAATCGAATCTAGATTGAGAATATTAAAGTAAAACGTTTAGGGCCCTGACTAACGACAACGGCGTGTAAGTCTATTACAACAGTAAATCAGTCTATTGCCAGTAACAGATGGAACACTAAACTAAGTATACCCTTTGTGTAAGTCCATAGCCAACTTATGCAAAGCAACACAAGTTAACCTTAGTTAAAGCAGAAGAAAGGCTACAATTGCAGACTGGAGGAGGGGTCGTGGCCCAATTTTACTGCGAAGATTGAAGACACAGGGTAAACTAAAGAGCAGATAGTAACAGGATGACCAGTAAAGAGAGAAGGAAAAGTACAAGACCGAGAGTAGGAGGGAGAGATGTGAGAAAAGAGAGACCTAGTAGAGATTTGTATTAAAGCTGGGCACGAACACACGAAGCAAGAGAAAGCTCTGCTCCATAAACAAGAGGTGGGAGAGAGTTGTTGTGGTCACTTTTGCGGCCGCTTTGTTGTTCTCAGTGGCCGCGCAGCTCACTGTGAACATCAAAGCGGCCGCGAAAGTGATCACGCAGGCTGACAAATGGTGCGCACGCCCGGCGCACCTGCACTGTACCCGATCTTCCTGCAGCCTTTGGGAGCACTTTTAAAAGCCCCTCACTTAATATCCCGCAGAGCATCGCTTTCGCGATAGCTAGGCGAGACCTAAAAAAGAACATTGTGACAGAGTGGGTACGCATAGATCAGATGGAGGAGGGATTAAGCCTTGGTAGTGACTTATCACACAGAAACTGAGTGTTTAATACACCTATTGGTAAACACAGTTATATATGCAAGGAGCTGAAAGGAAGGAAAGGGCACCAGAGAAACTAATGCTGTCATTACTGGAAAAATGGACATCCAATAATACCCAAAGCAAAGTGATTTGAGCGTTAACTGTAAGGTTTCTCTGCCCACTATGCACTTGGGTATTCATGGAAGACATTAAACAGAATTATCTAAAAGAGACCATTGGTTATAGATTCCTTACCTTAAAATAACCCCCAGGCGTCAGACTGGATCTGGAGAATGTTTTCTGTCGCAGTACCCCTGCGCATCGGTAGGTGGTATCGGTCGACTCTGTGTCCGTCGTCGGCATCATGGTCGCTGGGATGACGTTAGTGTCTACTTAGATGCTGCTGATGTCAGTTCTTCAATTTCTGCGCCAGCCAGCGCAGATCTGGAGAGAAGTTTGCCCCTTAATAATTTTTTGACTAACCTTTTTTCGACTTTTGTCAACATCTTTTTGAACGTCTTTTTGAGTCTGATTCCTGGTAGCACGAGGAATGCCCCATTGTCGGACTCGCTTCTAGCACTCCTGTCACAAATTGATGACCGTCACGGATCCGCACCTCATGTGCCTTTAGTGCTTGGAGTGTGACCACGACCCGGAGTGGTGCTCTGACTGTCGGCCCAGAATCCGAAGTCTTTGCAGGAGCGGTCCCGAAAGCTCTGGAAGGCCCAGCAGTCTGCTCCATGTCATTCGATATCCCGGTCGAGATGAAGGTCTCAGACCAGTCGCCACCACCACTCGTCATCGAAGTCTAAGCACTCCTGGGATAAGTCGAAGCACAAGAAGAAGGAGAAGAAGCATCATTGCTCTTCGCCTTCTCCCCGACCATCGGCTGTCGCGAAGTGGGACCCCGAGTGTCGTCGCTCTCCAGCTCTGTCTTCGGAGCCCGCTTCTGGGACGGCTCTGCGCTTCCCTCCCTTTCCCAGAGCCGGAGCATCCCCTGCCCAGCTTTGAGCTTTTTACGAAGCGATGCATAGCATTTTTGGGCAGCCCTATTCCGCCGGCTCGCCTTCGGGCCCCTTTGACTCGACTGGGGCCCTGGGCCTTCGATGCTGACTGCTCCGGCTCCAGAGGGCCCCCGAGGATCCATGCCTGGATCCGGATCGACGCCGGTCGCCCTCACGGTACCTTCCGGTGCAGATTCAAGTGAAGATGCCCCGGACGTCAATTTTGCCCCCAACCGCTGTCTACTCCCAGCCTCACCCCTGACTTGGACACGGCGCCGGAACGATGTCGCTCAATGCCGGTACTGGCACCGGAGGGTACTTTCGTAACGCTGTTCATTTCTGGCATTCCCTATCGCCCTGTGCGTCAGCCAGAGGAGTGAGGAATACTGGGAGGGTTCTGTAGAACCTTTAGCTGAACAGCTTGAAGAGCTGGGCTGGCGAGAGAAACTTGGTGATGCCAGTGGTTTGGACACGTCCCCAGACCTTGGCATGCTTTCCTCCCCTACCGTGGCTACGGAAGAGGGAGCTACGTATGCAGTGGTGTTGGGTAGGGCGGCTGAAGCTTGGGCCTGGAGCTCTCTACTGTGGCAGTCAGGACTAACCTCCTGACAGAGGTACTTCAACCGGCAGCGGCCTCTTCGGAGCTCCTGCTGCCTTTTATAATTAAATCAATTTTTATTGGCAGAGAACTTAACAAAAGCAAAACACAGCAAGCCGCCTACAACCCTATTGGGCCGGCCGCGATGATGAAACCAATGGTCAGTGCAAGCAGCAACTCTTGAGTTCAGAATACTGAATAGAGGTTACACAGCAAGCCGCCTACAACCCATCATGGGCCGGCCGCGTCAAAGTAGCAGAGGGAGATGACCGGTTGCTCCTTCCCTGCTCCTCTCCCTGTACTGCTGCTATCTTGCTGGAGATCGCACTGCTGAATTCATCCTCACGGTATCGCCTGCATTATTTATTTATTTCTGTGATATCGCCTGCATTAGACTACATAGCGCCGTGTTTAAAATCGGCTCGCCTGCTTTTCTCATATTTGCGCAGTGTTTTGCTTAATCACATTGCTCTCAGCGCTTGTGTCCATAGCGCCGCCCGCCCTGCACTGCATTTCATTTCACTGCATTCCACCTGGCAGCAACGTGCATCATTGGATTTATTATCGTCGCTGGCGACCTACTGCCCCTGCCTCGCCTCCCCTCTGACCTCCATCTTGTTTGCTGTTGTTGTTTTCCCTGCCCCTCCTCCCCGCTACCGCCTCCCAGCTGCTGACCCTCCCACCCACGTTCACAGAGCCTACCTCGTCCTCTCAGCCCCTGTGACCGCCCGGACTCGCTCCTGACCGGTTGCTCCTTCCCTGCTCCTCTCCCTGTACTGCTGCTATCTTGCTGGAGATCGCACTGCTGAATTCATCCTCACGGTATCGCCTGCATTATTTATTTATTTCTGTGATATCGCCTGCATTAGACTACATAGCGCCGTGTTTAAAATCGGCTCGCCTGCTTTTCTCATATTTGCGCAGTGTTTTGCTTAATCACATTGCTCTCAGCGCTTGTGTCCATAGCGCCGCCCGCCCTGCACTGCATTTCATTTCACTGCATTCCACCTGGCAGCAACGTGCATCATTGGATTTATTATCGTCGCTGGCGACCTACTGCCCCTGCCTCGCCTCCCCTCTGACCTCCATCTTGTTTGCTGTTGTTGTTTTCCCTGCCCCTCCTCCCCGCTACCGCCTCCCAGCTGCTGACCCTCCCACCCACGTTCACAGAGCCTACCTCGTCCTCTCAGCCCCTGTGACCGCCCGGACTCGCTCCTGACCGGTTGCTCCTTCCCTGCTCCTCTCCCTGTACTGCTGCTATCTTGCTGGAGATCGCACTGCTGAATTCATCCTCACGGTATCGCCTGCATTATTTATTTATTTCTGTGATATCGCCTGCATTAGACTACATAGCGCCGTGTTTAAAATCGGCTCGCCTGCTTTTCTCATATTTGCGCAGTGTTTTGCTTAATCACATTGCTCTCAGCGCTTGTGTCCATAGCGCCGCCCGCCCTGCACTGCATTTCATTTCACTGCATTCCACCTGGCAGCAACGTGCATCATTGGATTTATTATCGTCGCTGGCGACCTACTGCCCCTGCCTCGCCTCCCCTCTGACCTCCATCTTGTTTGCTGTTGTTGTTTTCCCTGCCCCTCCTCCCCGCTACCGCCTCCCAGCTGCTGACCCTCCCACGCTCCGCCCCCTCCACCATCCATTTATGGCCAATGCCTCCACGCGCAGCGTCCACGCGCTTCGAACACGCCGAAGGTGCGCCAAAGGTAAGCCCGTCTACGCCCGTCCGCGCCTGGACCGCGCCCAGCGCCAGTCCCCCTGCCCCTCTCGCTCCACAGCCCTCCCGCATTACCTATGATGCCTCCACCCTCCTAGCCCTTGACCCCGGCCGCGCCCCCAACTGCGTCCAAGCCGCTCCTGGACGCACCCATGGACCTTTCTCCTGCTTCTCCTGCAAATTTAGCGGCACCAACAACATCTCCGCAACGACTACACCACAGATTCCCGACCCCAACCACCTAGAATGCATCCTTCTCAACACCCGCTCGGTCCACAGGCACGCCATTGACCTCTGGAACCTACTAGACACCATCTCTCCTGACGTCGCCTTCCTAACGGAAACATGGATGAACGCCTCCTCCGCCCCTGACATCGCCATCGCTATCCCTGACGACTATAAGATTACACGCAAAGACCGCACCGACCATACAGGAGGAGGAATCGCTATCGTCCATAAGAAAACAATCCGCATCTCAACCAGCTCTGATGCCAACCTCGCCAACTCCGAACACCTTCACTTCCAGATCCACATCGACCCCAAAACCACACTCAGAGGCACCCTCCTCTACAGACCACCTGGACCACGCGCAAAATTCAGTGAAGACATCACGGACTTCATCACTCCACACGCGCTCCCCTCCAAAGACTTCATCCTTCTGGGAGACCTCAACTTCCACCTTGAAAAGATCAACGACCGCAACACCGCCACCCTCTTGGACAACCTCGCCAACCTCGGACTTAAACAACTGGTCACTTCCCCCACCCACATCGCAGGTCACACTCTCGACCCCATCTTCACCTCCAGCAACCATGTCTCCTTCAGCCACACTACGGATCTCCTCTGGACTGACCACAGCTGCGTTCACTTCATCTACAACAAGCCGAAACCCATCAACCACCCCCAACCAACTCTGCAAAGAAACTGGAACAAAATCACCACAGAGCAGATCTCCACATCACTCCTTCAATCCTCCCCAGCCCTCTCTTCTAACGCCAACGAAGCCGCCTCCAACCTCACCGTTTGGTTATCCAACACCGCCGACACCTTAGCACCACTGAAAAAACGTCAACACAAACTTGGCTTCAAGAAGGCCTCATGGTTCAACGACGACCTCAAGAAATCCAAGAAACTGTGCCGCTCCCTTGAAAAGGCCTGGAAAAAAGACCCATCCACCAGCAACAAGGACGCCTTCAAAAGCGCCATCCGTACTCACCACCAACTGATCCGAAAAGCCAAGAAAACAGCATTCAAAAATCGACTTGACAACAACGCCCACAACAGCAAGGAACTTTTCAACATCGTCAAGGAATTTGCCAACCCCTCGGCCAACTCCAACGACATCACCCCCTCTCAAACCCTCTGCGATTCCCTAGCCTCTTTTTTCCACAACAAGATTGCTGACATCCACAACAGCTTTGACAACCTACCCGGAAGGCAACCCACCCTACCATCAGCTGACCATCCTCCCCCCGTTAACACCCTTAACGCCTGGAACCCAATCTCCACTGAGGACACCATCCGCCTGATGAATTCCATCCACTCTGGATCCCCCACAGACCCATGCCCCCACCACATCTTCAACAAAGCAGACTCCGTCATAGCTCCGCACCTCCGAGACGTCATCAACTGCTCCTTCAACTCCGCTACCTTCCCAGAAGACTGGAAACACGCTGAACTCACCGCCCTTCTGAAAAAACCAACAGCAGACCCCACCGAACTCAAAAACTACCGCTCCATCTCACTTCTTCCATTCCCGGCCAAAGTCATCGAGAAAGCTGTCAACAACCAGCTCTCCGCCTTCCTCGAAGCCAACAAATCACTCGACCCCTCACAATCTGGCTTCCGAGCCAAACACAGCACTGAGACCGCACTCATCGCAGCAACAGACGACATTCGAACTCTACTGGACAATGGAGACACAGTCGCCCTCATCCTCCTCGACCTCTCTGCAGCCTTCGACACAGTCTGCCACAGCACCCTTTTACAACGCCTCAGAAACATCGGAATCCAAGGAAAGGCACTAGAATGGATCACCTCGTTCCTCACCGGAAGAACCCAGAGAGTCCGCCTCCCACCATTCAAGTCCGAGGCCTCTGAAATCATCTGCGGCGTACCACAAGGATCCTCACTCAGTCCCACCCTCTTCAACGTATACATGAGCCCCCTCGCGGCCATCGCCCGCCAACACAACCTCAACATCATCTCTTACGCGGATGACACTCAACTGATCCTATCTCTCACCAAGGACCCCAGCACCGCCAAAACTAACCTACACGAAGGAATGAAAGAAGTCGCCGAATGGATGAAACAAAGCCGTCTGAAACTGAACTCAGACAAAACAGAAGTCCTCATCTTAGGTAAATCACCCTCTGCATGGGACGACTCCTGGTGGCCGGAAGCCCTCGGAAAGGCACCCATCCCGACAGACCACGCACGGAACCTTGGCGTCATCCTGGATTCTTCACTCTCAATGAACAGACAAGTCAGCGCCGTATCCTCTTCCTGCTTTAACATTCTTCGCATGCTTAGAAAAACATTTAGCTGGATCCCCCCCGAAACAAGGAAAACAGTCACCCACGCTCTAGTCACGAGCCGACTGGACTACGGAAACACCCTCTACGCAGGTACCACCGCTAAACTCCAGAAGAAACTACAACGAATACAAAACGCCTCAGCCAGGCTCATATTAGACATCCCACGCAACGAACACATCTCTGGTCACCTTAAAGACCTCCACTGGCTACCCGTCAATAAGAGGATTACTTTCCGACTGCTTTCCCACGCACACAAATCACTCTACGACATCGGACCAGATTGCCTCAACTCTCGACTGTCCTTCTACACCCCCTCCCGCCAACTGCGCTCTTCCAGCCAAGCCCTCGCCACTGTACCTCGCATCAACAAGACCACCATGGGAGGCAGATCCTTCTCATACCTGGCTGCCAAAACATGGAACTCACTCCCCGCTTACCTTCGCCTCACCCAGAATCACCTAGCGTTCAGAAAGCAGCTTAAAACGTGGATATTTGACAAATAATCCACCTCCCCTTCCTAAGCGCCTTGAAACCCTCTGGGTATGTAGTGCGCTATATAAATGTTATGACTTGACTTGACTTGACATCTATTGCCTATGTACTTCCAATAACCGGTAAAGTCAATTGTCATTGCAGTGCATCCCCCAAAAGATGCCCTCGTTTAAGATTGGCTGTTGAGACATTTAAATTGCCATTTTCAGACCTAAAACAACAGAAGATACCACAAAAATGAAACCAAGATCACAAAAAACTCCACCCCGTCCGAGCGAGCTAAGAACCTAGGATTATTGCACTCGGGGAGAGAAATGGGGCTATAGTGACAGTGAGATTACACCAGTGGCTTCCTCCTGGTCGACTGGGATCAATCTCAATATGCGTAGATATTTCGGGCAAGTCAATTCCCAAAACTCACATGAGAGGAAGGATATAAAGGGAGCCCAAATTTTAGTGTAAACTGATTTTTCTTCTTGGGTTGCCATCGACCATCATTCCATAATAAGTAGAGTCCACAACTGTTGAAGCCACTGCTGGTGATCTGTGATTCTATCAGAGTTCTAGCTGGACAGTAGCACTTGGTGGGCAGCTTTGAAGGCAAGGCCATCTGCCTATCCTCAATTGAGCAAAGCAGGAATGTTAATGCGTTAGGTAGATCTAGGAGTGTATATGCAGGGAATCTGGGGATGGCAGTGTCAAAGGTCCGATCAACCTCATCCAAAATCCACTCCCAGTATCCAGTAAGCTTCAGACAGTGCCACAAGAGGTGGAGTAATGTGCCAGTACTGCAACAGTCTCATCAGCACAGACGTCACTCTTGAGAGTTCCATTTCTGTATCCGGGAGGGAATATAATACCAATAGGAAATTATTTTAGAAGACGTCTCTATGCCGCATGGTGTATTCTGTGTGGTGAGCTCTATACAAAATGTCATTCCATTCCTTATCTGACAGTGATAGGCCCGGATGCTCCTCCCACCGTTTCTGGCCTGGAGATCTGCTTTTGTGCAAGCTCATTGTCAAGTGTGACTAAATTTCGGAGAAGATAATTATATTGTCTTTCTTGAGGAACATCCACTCCTGCCAAGCCCTCATCTATTTCCTTCTGGTCACTTGGTTCAAGCCCTGCACAGGTTCTCATGTGGACAGGATTATTGCCTGATGCCTCCGCCCGTGCCTGGGGATCCAAACTGCCAAAGGAAGACCAGCAGGATTTTGAAGAGACTGTGACAGAAAGATGTCTGGTGGCGAATCCGATGATAAACACAGCTGCGGATGGTGCAGTGCTTGCGGCGCATTCCTACTCACATGGGGTTTGTGCCAGGAGGTCTGCTTGGTTGCGCCTTTGAGGTCTGAAGCCGGATGCTCAGCATCGCATCCTTAATCTTCCCTTTTCGGGTTCCTCTCTCTTCGGGGAACATGCTGACGAAGAGATGACCCGTATGAAGACTAGATGCAGTGAAAGCGGTGGGTTTGGAAAAGAAAAAAGAATTCAAACGCCGCTTCAAGACCAACAGGGGGAGAGGGGCTCAACCGAGGGTTCAAACCCCTCAGTGATCCCCAAAGTAAGAACCAGGGTAAATCCCAGTTTCGAGGCAAAGCCAACGGAGGTAGAGTAGGTCACCAACAGTCCTTTAACACCACAAGAGGAGGAAAGGCCTGAGCAGTGGCTTCCTCTGGCGCCGTTGCCCAATCCAGTGGGAGGAAGTGCTTCACAACACCTGGCAGAGTGGGTCAGCATCACAAAGAATCAGTGGGTGCTGAATATACTGCGCAATGGATACAGGCTACGTTTCCGTGCGCCTCCGAAGAGCATTCCTCCAAAGAGCTCTTGCCCTCACCAGCTAAGCTTGCTCCGAAGAGAGGTGAAAGTTCTACTACAAAAAAGAGCTATAGAGGAAGTTCCTCCCTCTCAAAGAGGAAAGGGAGTCTACTCCAGATACTTTCTTGTCCCTAAAAAAGATCAGGAGGACAAGTTCAGACCAATACTCAATCTGCGTCTATTGAACAAAGTCATCGTCAAAGAAAAGTTCCGCATGTTAGCGCTTCACCAAATATGCCCACATCTTCAAGCCGGAGATTGGATGTGTTCGGTGGATCTGCAAGATGCGTACTTTCATATCCCAATTGCTCAACAACATCGCAAGTCCTTGAGGTTTGTCGTAGGGAGATACCACTACCAGTACAAGGTGCTACCCTTCGGTCTCAAGTCCGCACCACGAGTCTTCACCAAATGCATGGCAGTGGTGGCGGCTTTTCTTCACAAAAAGGGGCTCTTCATCTACCCATACCTGGACGATTGGCTCCTAAAAGGCCCATCTCCGGTACAGGTAAAGCACGATCTACAACTTTGCCTGCACCAGTTGCACAGACTCGGCCTCCATGTGAACCTGGAGAAGTCAGTCCAGCGGCCTACACAGTCCATCCACTACCTAGGCTCCGTTCTGGACACAAGATTGGGAAAAGCGTTTCCTTCGGAGGATAGACTTTTTTCCATGAGTCAGAAATGTGGGATTCTGCTAGAGTCTCTTCTTCCAACAGCCCGACAAGTAACATCCCTGCTGGGTTCCATGGCGTCCTGCATTTTTCTTATCCCAAACGCCAGGCTGAGAATGCGTCCTCTGCAGCAGGCTCTAGACGACCAGTGGGACCAAGCGACAGGGCGTTGGGAAGATCGTATCACTCTTTCCCAAGCGATGAAGGATACCATCAAATGGTGGACTCTGAGAAGGAATGTGCTGGTGGGAGTACAGTTTCACCAACCTCTTCCATCCCAGTCTATAGTAACGGAAGCTGTGAGAAGTTGGCCTGAAATGTAGTGCTCACTATTCTAGTGATCACTATGTATCATTCCAAACAACCCTTATTGATGATTGGTTGTAAGTCAACCTTATAGACCAGCTATCCTAGTAGCATGGACAAGAGCAGTCTTTAGGCTAAACTCTAGAGGGCGTGTTAAGCCAGCTGTTATACCATCACATATACCCCTTGAACACCAAGTGAAAGGACACCACACAAGTTGTTATGAAAATAAAAGGATATTTATTTATAACAAGTCTACCCTGATCTCTTTATGAGTCAGGGAGCTAAGCACACAACAAAACTCTTGAGAAAATACTTTAAGTTGCACAATTTACACAAATGCCCGAGGGGCACAAAAAACCATATACTACAAAAGTGGAATGCGCAATACTAGCAGGTAAGTGACTAGATCCAGAGGCTTCAGGATCGCTAGAACTACACTACTGAACCTTCAGGTTAGGAGCAGGAGGCCTAGGGAGATCGGGTGCAGAGTGTGCACTCTCACGCGGGATGCGGGACAAAGTCTTTGGATACCAGTATTTCGTAAAGTTACAGTTATCGGACGAATCCGACTAGGTAGGCTGAAAACGAAAAAGGATCTGGACACTTAGATAGTGAACCTATGCTGGAGCACCGAAATGCTCAGGTTACCTAGCCCAGGGGCTGCGGCTGCATAGGGTTCAAAAGACGCGGGAATCCTCGCTACAGTCTATGGAGCCTGAAAGAAGTTGTTGCTGGCAGGCGACCAGTGATGATGTCCGGAGTGATCCAAGCCTGGATCGATGATGGAGACGACCTGAAAGCAGAGGGGACTCAGTTCTTAATCACTAGCCAGTGATTAGGTGGGCACCAGGATGGCACCGGATGAAGTCACCTCGACCAGGTGAGTGGGCGACGCTGGACTCTGCTGTCCCTCGGACCAGGAGGCGTTGTCGGCGATCAGGATGGAGGTGCGAGCTGTCCCACGAAGGTGTCTAGTGTCGGCGATGCTGGACCCAGGATTGGGGCAACGAACCTTGGCAAAGGCAAGCCCACGCGGTGGAGACAAGATGGCGTCTGGAGTGGACCAGGAGGGTCCGGGGTGCTCCTCTGTTGGAGGGGAGCAAGGGCCAGTCTGGAGCAACCAGACCAGCGATGCAATCGTCGTGGTTCGTCGTCAGGAGGGCTACAAGCCAGCAGGCAAGTGGCCGGACAACGCGGTTGGCAGCAAAGAGCAGAAGGGCCCCACGCAGATCTCGTGGATGCTGGGGGGCTGGACTTCGGTGCTGGAGCTGCTCAGGGTTAGGGCTTCTCAAACCCCAAAGCACTCACTCGAGGATCCCTCGGCGGTCGTGCTGGATAAGCGTCGTGCAGTTTTGAAGATGGCCGGTCCCTTCAGGTCTCATCACACCCACGAATCTCAGCGTGGCTGATGATGCAGGTAGAGGTCAGAGATGCCAGGGAATCCAGGTCTCGTCGAGCTGGGCAGTCTTGATCCGGAGGATGAACGTGCAGCAAACCGTAGGCGCTTAGATGGTGCCTGCTGGTGCAGGGTGGCTACTCCTTAGCCACAAGGGAGAGTCTTCAAAAATGTTCAAGAGTTCTTTCGTGGAAAGTAGTCAAGATTCAGAATTATCTAATTCGGGAAGGGGGCCCTGTGAGAAGTTGGCCTGATATGCAGTGCTCACTATTCTAGTGATCACTATGTATCAGTCCAAACAACCCTTATTGATGATTGGTTGTAAGTCAACCGATAGACCAGCTATCCTAGTAGCATGGATACGAGCAGTCTTCGGGCTAAACTCTAGAGGGCGTGTTAAGCCAGCTGTTATACCATCACATATACCCCTTGAACACCAAGTGAAAGGACACCACACAAGTGTTATGAAAATAAACAGTGTATTTATTTAGATCACAACAGCCCTGTACTCTTTATGAGGACAGGGTACTAAGCACACAACAAAACTCTTACGAAAATACTTTAAGTTGCACAATTTACACAAATGCCCGAGGGGCACGAAAAACCATATACTATGAAAGTGGAATGCGAAATTACTAGCAGGTAAGTACTGGACTAATAGGCTTTGGATTCGCTAGGACTACGTTACTGAACCTTCAGATTACTAGTAGGAGGCCTAGGGGACTCGGGTGCAGAGTGTGCACTCAAGCGGGATGCGGGACAAAGTCTATGGAGGCTAGTAAAAGCAAAGTTAGTGTTCTCGGGCGAACCCGACTAGGTAGGTTGAAAACGAAAGTGGATGTGGACCCTTGGATAGTGAGGCTATGCTGGGGCACCGAAATGCCTAAGTTACCTAGCCCAGGGGCTGCGGCTGCATAGGTCTGAAAAGACGTCGGGAATCCTCGTTGACGAACCAGGAGCCTGAAAGAAGGAGTTGCTGGCAGGCGACCAGTGAAGATTGTTCGATGGATCCAAGCCTGGATCGAAGATGGAAGACACCTGTAAGCAGAGGGGACCAGGTCCTGAATCACTAGCCAGTGATCAGATGGGCACCAGGATGGCACCGGATGGAGTCACCTCGATCAGGTGAGTGGGCGACGCTGGGCTCTGCAGTCTCACGGGCCAGGAGGCGTTGTCGGCAACCAGGATGGAGGTGCGAGCTGTCCCACGATGGTTGCTGCTGTCGACGTCGCTGGACCCAGGATTGGGGCAACAAGTCTTGGCAAATTCAAGCCCACGCGGTGGACCTAAAATGGCGTCTGGAGTGGACCAGGAGGGTCCGGGGTGCTCCTCTTTTGGAAGGGAGCAAGGGCCAGTCTGGAGCAACCAGACTAGCAGTGGTGATGTCGTCGGTCGTCGTCGGGAAGGCCACAAGCCAGCGGGCTAGTAGCCAGACAACGTGGTGAGCAGCAAAAAGCAGAAGGGCCCCACGCAGATCTCGTGGATGCTGGGGGGCTGGACATCGGTGCTGGAGCTGCTCAGGGTCGGGGCTTCTCGGACCCCAAAGCATTCACCAGAGGATCCCTCGGCGGTCGTGCTGGATAGAAGTCGTGCAGTTCTGATGATGGCCGGTCCCTCGAGGTCTCGTCGCACCTACGGTTCTCAGCTTGGCTGTAGAGGTAGTTAGAGGTCAGAGGTGCCAGGGAAGCCGGGTCTCGTCGTGCTGGTCGGTCGGATTCCGGAGGAAGGACGTGCAGCAAACCGCAGAGTTCTTAGATGGTGCCTGCGGATGCAGGGTGACTACTCCTTAGCCACAAGGGAGAAATCTTGAGAAGAAGTCGAGAGTTCCTTTCGTAGAAAGTAGTTTCTCTTCCAGGGGATACTCATCAAGAGTCATAAGCACTGAATAGTCCCGCCCTCGTGCGGGACCCCGGAGCAATAGCCAATAATATGCATTATACATATGCAGCCCAAAATAACCATACTAGGCTCAAAAGACTACCCCCAAATGCCTGAAACAAATCTTTACATTTGTTAAATAAAGACATATAAATGACATTATATGAAAATGCAAAGAAAAAAGCACTGCCTTTGTTGTCTTTGAAACACACCACCTTTATTTTCAAAGGTAAAACAGGCAGGACCATAGAGGCAGCTTTAGCCTAGATAGGCTGCATTGTAACAATAGGAACAAAAAACTGGCGCCGTGCCTTTAAGACCTCTATGAGCCTCCAGGCTCCCATCATGCACCACAGGTGACAGTTAGGTCAGTTCTTTTTTCCGACTCCTTCTGTGAGGATCCTGGAGCATTGAGCTCGCTAGTTGGTGATTTTATTTCACTTATTTCTGGTAGTTCTTTCAATTTTTTGTCTTTACTCGACATCTTTAGTCTTTATCTGACTAATTCAACAATTTTTGTGGTTTTTTGACCTTTTTTTCCAGTCACAATGCCTGCCTTTTTTATTAAGTGCCCGGCCTGTGGAAAAAAATTTTCCAAATCAGACCCTCATTCGGTCTGTGTGGCTTGTCTTCCATCTACACACAAGCCAGAACTTTGCTACCATTGCAGCAAGTTATCGAACATTTAAGAGAGAGGGAGAAGAGCAGGCTTCAGCTCCTGCATGACAGAGGTGAAACTGTGAGTGGAAGAGAAGAACTTCACTCCAGGAAACCTTCTTCTCAGCGGAAAGAACATAAGGAAAGAGGGTAGAAGAGAAAACATCGTTCCCCGTCGACTTCGAGGGACAGATCTTCTTCTATAGTTCCGGTATGTTCGAAATCAGCGTCACGTCTTCCGTCGACGTCTAAGTCGCCGTCGAAGAAGGATTCACCGTCGATGAGAGGTGAGAGACGCCATGAGCGTAGGCGATCCAAGTCTGGCTCTCCTACGACTAAGAGAGGACGGGACTCGGCGTCGTCTCACCGACGTCGACGTTCACCTTCGAGAGGCTCAAAAGAACAGTCAAGGCCGCCGTCGAGAGGCGCTATGACACCGACGTTGAACCGGGCATTGGAGGTTTCGACGTCGAAGAGCCCTGACCAGTTGGCGTCGAGGCACACGACGCCTAAAAAAGCGTCGTCGTCGAGGCGCTTGACTCCATCACCTAAGAAACACTCGACGTCGAGGAGACTGTCGTCGAGTCGACGCCGCCGAGGAGGACGCCGCCGAGGAGGTTGACGCCGAAGAGGTCGACGTCGAGAAGATCACCTTTGGAAAGATTGACGTCGAAGAGACCACGCTCCACGTCTCCTGCAGCTAAACGACCTAGAACGGTTTCTAAAGACCGATCTCAGGTTTCTGTGGCTGTTTCTGGGAGTTCATCTTCATCCCCTGGGCTGAATATAGTACAGATCTCTTCAGAGCCTTCAAGAGCGCCATCGCCTACAGGGGCTAACATCTCCCCACGATGGTTGGGAGAACTTGGAGACTGGAAGATAAGGAGAATCAATCTTCCAAAGTCTAGGTCCAGGTCGCCGGTGTCGGAAAGACCTGTGTCAAAATCAAGGTCACCTCTTTTACGAGTGACCCAGTCTCCTGGAAGGCGGCAGCGTACTCCGCAGAGGAAGTCTCCATCCGTGAGAAGGCGGACTTCACCTTCTCCGAGGTCTTCACATCACCGATCATCCAAGAGCCATGATAAGAGATCCTCGACAAGATCTACGTATTCGAAGAGATATTACTCACCGACGTTATCTTCGACTCCTCCAAGCAGGATATCGCCGATTGATGACGTAATCACATTTAATGAGGTTCTTTGCCGCGGAGCAGCGAAACTTAATATAGAGATGCCTGTCTCTACTGCGAAGACTACAGTTATCTTCGAAACTTTACATCAAAGGTTATCATCGAGACCTTTACTTCCTCTGCTTCCAGGTCTCTTGGAGCCTGCCGAACATAAGTTCTTGACGCCGGCTTTTTTGGGAGCGGTTCCCTCACGGATCGCAAAGAAGTACAGGGCTCCGGACATTGACCCGTTATTTTAAGAGCAGAGCCGCAGCCTGATTCGGTCATCGTCTCAGCGGCACGTAAAAATCAGAATGGATCGACGTCCTCGTCTGTTCCCCCAGATAAGGACAGCAAGACTTTGGATTCGGTAGGAAAGAAAATGTGTGCCACTTCTGCTTCCTACATGAAGGTTGCCAGCGCCTCCGCTTTGTTGGGTCGCTATGACCGTTCTCTTTGGAATTCCTTATCCCGGTTCGCTGAAAAACTTCCCAAAGAAGACAAGAATGACTTCCTGGAAATACTTCATGAAGGTGGGCTAGTGTCTAATCAGGTGATTAGCGCAGCTGCGGATGCTTCCGATCTATCCACGCATGGCTATGCTCATGGTCTTTGCGCGAGACGTTCAGCTTGGCTAAGACTTACGGGACTTAAACCTGAAGCCCAGCACCGCATTTTGAACCTGCCTTTTAATGGGAAAACGCTCTTTGGGTCTCATGCTGACGACGAAATGTCAAAAATGAAGACAGAGCTGGATACTGTGAGAGCTGTAGGTCTCGAAAAGAGGAAGGACAATTTTAAGAAAAAATACCATCCTTATGATCGTAGACAGGGCCAGCAGAGGGTTCAAACCCCTCAATGGGCTTCACAACAGAATCAAGGAAGATCTCAGTTCTCCCAGCGTCGTCCTGGTAGAGGAAGAGGCGGTATTTCCAGACAGTCTGCTCCTGGAAACAAGCAGCAACAGCAAAAGCAGTGAGTGTTTGCTTCCCCTGAGCCCGTTGACCACTCAGGTGGGGGGAAGTGTGCGTTTTTACCTGGAGGAGTGGAAAAACATCACAAACGACGCATGGGTGCTGAATATTGTGCAAAATGGATATGCAATCAGGTTCAAGTTTCCTCCACCGTCAACTCTTCCTCAAAAGACTGTATTCCATAGTCTTCACCTTTTAAAAAAGGAAGTGTCAGTGTTACTCCTAAAGAAAGCCATCGAAGAGGTCCCAAGGACACAACGTCGAAAAGGAATTTACTCCCGTTACTTTCTAGTTCAAAAGAAAGGTCCAAGCAGGGAGTTCAGGCCCATACTAGATCTCAGGCGCCTCAATCAGTTCATTCGGCGAGAAAAGTTCAGAATGCTGGCGTTACACCAAATAATTCCACTCTTGCATCAAAAGGACTGGATGTGCTCCATAGATCTTCAAGATGCGTATTTTCACATCCCTGTTGCCCCAAAACATCGGAAGTTTCTAGGGTTCTGCATCCAAACCAATCATTACCAGTTCGCAGTCTTGCCCTTCGGGCTAAAGTCAGCTCCTCGCACCTTTTCAAAGTGCATGGCAGTCGTAGCGGCTTTCCTAAGAAAGAGGCATATTTTCGTCTATCCCTATCTAGACGATTGGCTGATAAAGAGTGCCTCTCCAGTTCTACTTCAGCAACATCTCACGTTCTGTATTCATCAGCTGCAAAGACTAGGTCTGCACGTGAACTTCAAAAAAAATCCCACACAGAGGATCCACTATCTGGGCGCACTTCTGGATTCAAAGGACGCAAAAGCGTATCCTTCGGAAGAGAGACTATTATCCATTCTCCTCAAGTGCCAAACAATGTTAAAGACTCTTCGTCCAACGGCCAGACAGACCTAGTCTCTGCTAGGATCCATGGCGTCTTGCATTTTCCTTGTTCCAAATGCCAGGCTACACATGAGACCTCTGCAACAGTCGCTGGAGGATCAGTGGTCCCAGTTTTCAAACCGATAGGAAGACAAACTGTCATTGCCTCTGTCGGTGCGAATCTCCATTCAATAGTGGATGCAGCGGAATCATCTGGTTGTGGGAGTACCTTTTCAGGAGGACATGCCCAAACGATCCCTGTTGACAGATGCGTCCCTGCAGGGTTGGGGCGCTCATCTAGAGTCACTTCAAGTTCAAGGAGTGTGGTCGGAGAAAGAAAAGTTGTATCACATCAACATGTTGGAGCTCAGAGCTGTCCATCTAGCTCTCAAGGCTTTCTTTCCTGTGCTCAAGACATCCTCTCTGCTTGTTCAGACGGATAATACAACAACAATGTACTATCTGAACAAGCAGGGCGGAACGAGATCCAGACCTCTGTCGCTGGAAGCGCAAGCAATCTGGAAGTGGGTTCTGGCTCGGGGTATGAAAATTTCAGCTGTCCATCTGCCCGGTGTCCTCAACGTCCAAGCAGACGAACTAAGCAGACACTTCGCAGAAGCGCACAACTGGGTCTTAAAAGACGAAGTAATAAGAGACGTCTTTCAAACCTGGGGGTTACCAGAGATCGATCTCTTTGCAGACGCCGAAAACGCAAAATGCCGCGTCTTCGCATCCAGGTACCCACAACGAGGATCCAAGGGGAATGCTCTGTGGATAGACTGGACAGAGACGTTACTCTACGCTTTTCCACCGATTCCACTCATTCCCTTGGTGATCAAGAAACTGTACAATTCCAAGACAGACCTGATTCTGGTGGCTCCGGATTGGCCTCGCCAATGGTGGTACCCGGATCTCCTGCATCTCTCCAAGATACCGCACAAGAGACTTCCTTGCTTTCCGGATCTGCTGACGAGAGAGAACGGCAGGGTGTTCCACCCCAACCTGCCGTCCCTGAAGCTAGCAGTATGGTACCTGAGTTCGTCCAGTATGGTCACCTAGGTCTCTCTCAGGACTGTATGTTCATCTTAAAGGAGGCAAGGAGAGCTTCTACAAGAAAGACATATGCTTTCAAGTGGAAGCGATTTTTCACGTGTTGTGCTGCTGAAGGTCATGACCCCATTCGAGGTCGGGAACAGGTACTGTTACCATACTTACTTTCTTTGGCCAAAGCAGGTTTACAGTATTCATCTATTAAGGTCCATCTGGCAGCAATAACAGCTTATCGAAAGTCCCCTACTCAGGTTTCTTTTTTTCAAATGCCAGTTGTGAAGGATTTCCTGGAGGGTCTCAGAAGGTGTATCCTCCCGTGAGGGCCCCCTCACCTCCTTGGGAGCTTAATGTGGTTTTGTCTAAATTGATGGGTTCCCCATTCGAACCTATACATAAAGCTTCTCTTCAACATCTGTCGTGGAAGGTGTCTTTCCTTGTAGCTATCACTTCTGCGCAGGGTGAGCGAGATTCAGGCGTTTTGTGCAACAGAACCCTATCTCGTTTTCCATGCGAATAGAGTGGTACTTCGGACTCATCCGAGATTTCTCCCTAAAGTAATTTTGGATTTTCACATAAATCAATCAGTGACACTACCTACGTTTTTTGCTACTCCGAGCTCTTCTGCAGAAAGAGCTCTGCACTCTTTGGATTTGAAAAGAGTTTTGAAGTTTTACCTTGATAAAACTAAGAGTGTCAGAAAGACTGATCATCTATTTGTGAACTACGGTCCTCTAAATACGGGTTTTCCTGCTACTAAGAGGTCCATTTCTAGATGGATTGTGTCATGTATTTTGTTATGTTATCAGTTGGCACGAAAGCAGCTCCCGGGTAGACCTAGAGCTCATTCCACTAGAGGAAAGGCTGCTACTATAGCAATGCTTAAAAATGTTCCTGTACATGAAATTTGTAAGGCAGCTACGTGGCGGTCGGTTCACACATTTGCCCGCCATTACTGCCTTGATTCTGATGCTCAGGCTGATGCCCAAGTTGGTCAGACATCACTGAGAAATTTGTTTGGGTAATTCACATGAGAGTGTGCTGTCTAGAAGGTCTGGTGTTCGTCCGCAGGGTATGGGATGGGCTTGCTACTCTATTCAGTGCTTATGACTATTGATGAGTATCCCCTGGAAGAGAAGGATTAGTTACTTACCTGTAATCCTAGTTCTCTTCCAGGGGTATACTCATCAAAGTCATAAGCACACCCACCCTCCTCCATGGACGAATGCCAGAACTGGCTATTTTACACATTACCCATGCTGTGTTTACACTGTTATACACCGTCCAAAAAGAACTGACCTAACTGTCACCTGTGGTGCATGATGGGAGCCTGGAGGCTCATAGAGGTCTTAAAGGCACAGCGCCAGTTTTTTGTTCCTATTGTTACAATGCAGCCTATCTAGGCTAAAGCTGCCTCTATGGTGGCAGTCTTTTGAGCCTGGTATGGTTATTTTGGGCTGCATATGTATAATGCATATTATCTATATATATATATATATATATATATATAGTTATTATATGTGTATTTATATGTATGTATATATATATATATATATATATATATATGTGTGTAGATATATGCATATTATTGGCTATTGCTCCGGGGTCCCGCACGAGGGCGGGACTATTCAGTGCTTAGGACTTTGATGAGTATACCCCTGGAAGAGAACTAGGATTACAGGTAAGTAACGAATCCTTCTTGATTCAAAGATGATCTAATTTGGAAGGGTCCCTGCTCCTGCCTTTATCCTAAAGAAAGGGGTGGGTACGCGACTAGGTCCTGCCCTAGGGGTGGGACCAGGAAGGGGGGTGGTTACAACCCTCTCCCATTCCGGACTTTCCCCAGCTCAGGGGCTGGTGTGCCCCTGGAACTGGTTCTAGCCGGCAGATGCGTAGTGAGCACTGGGGTGCCACTTGCAGTCACCTTCCTGTAAAGCCCTGCCTACCCAGGATACACAAAACCCTGTCTGGGATGGTGCTAGCACCGCCCCTGACAGGAAACCCTTTGTCCAAGCTCCCCTCGCTGGAAGGACTCCCAGCTGCAGGGGGTCAGACTTGTGTCTGTGGTGGCAGCATCCATTTTGTGATGCTGAGGCTAGAGTTAACTTTAACCGGGGTTCACAGTTACATACATGTCGTGTCCCTCTAGAAGGTTGGAATGCTAACCACGTCGCCAGAATTGGCGAGGGGTTAGTATTCCAATTCGTATGACACCTTACTCGACATGTTTTGATAAAGCGATACCAAAGTTGGCAAATAACCGCGAGGATTATATTGCACTAAGAGTAAATGGTACGCTTTATCATGGAACAGCTATTAGGATTTGGTTCCGCAAGTTGCAGACGGGCTCAGCTCATGCCAGAGCACCATCTCACATAATTCCAAGCACTCTGCCTTCAGGATTGTTAAGGCCTGCCATAGGAGTGACTGATAGGAATACATGTGTCCATTTTAGGGTTAGATATAGGAATACTATATCTAAAGCAAAGGGTGATTACACCACCTTGCCCCAGCGGTCGTGCAGCCAGTTGTGTCAGATTTAGATGGCCAGCCAGGGGTGGCATAATACATGCTGCAGCCCCTGGTAGGCCCTGGGTACACCTATACCCTGGATACCAACGGTACACTGTACAGGGACTGATAAGGGGACTCAGTATCCAATTAGATATGTACCTAAGGTACATGGAATCCATTTTACAGAGAGAGCAGTAGGCCTGGGGCCCTGAATAGCAGGGTCCCAGGTCAACTAAGTCGAAAAACCAGCAAAACACCAGGCAAAAAGTTGGGGGTAACCATAGTCAGATATCCACCTTCCTACAGATGCCTCTCTGCAAGGCTGGGGAGCGCACATGGGTCCGCTTCAAATTCAAGGCCAGTGGTCTGCGCAGGAGCAGACATACCACATCAACATGCTGGAACTCAGAGCGGTATTCCTTGCTCTCAAAGCTTTCTTTCCAGCGATCGAGTCCAACTCAGTCCTAGTTCAGACTGACAATACGACCACCATGTTCTATCTGAACAAACAAGGAGGCACACGATCTCGCCCACTCTCTCGAGAGGCTCAGACAATCTGGCATTGGCTTCTCTCTCGGGGCCTGACAGTAGTGGCAGTGCACCTTCTGGGCGAGTTGAACGTAAAAGCAGACGCACTTAGCAGGCACTTCGAATATCAGCCAGACTGGGTGCTAAACGACGAAGTGGTAGAAGAGCTTTTTCGTTGCTGGGGCCGTCCAACCATAGACTTGTTTGCAGACAACGAAAACGCCAAATGCCACGCCTTCACGTCCTGGTTCCACCGGCCAGGAAAGCAGGGGAATGCTCTCCTGATGGATTGGTCGGGAACCTTCGCTTGCGCGTTTCCTCCCCTGGCTGTGATTCCGAAGGTAGTGTCCAAGCTCCTCAGGTCGAACATGAAAATGATCCTGATAGCTCCGTATTGGCCACGGCAGTGGTGGTACCCGGACCTTCTACATCACCGGGCAAAGGATACTCTTTAATAAGGAGATATTGATAACCTATTTGTCACTGGGTTTGTTTTCAGTCTCCGAAAAGAACTGACCTGTCACCCCTGAGGCATGATGGGATACAGGGGGTCAGGGGTGCCTTAAAGGCACGGTGTCAGTTTTTTGTATACAGCTACAGGTTAGCTTTTCAGTCTTTTTAGACTGTGTGATTGCAATGCAGCCCGGGAGCTTTCTATGCTTTCAGTGAGTTATGAGAATTTCTACTGCTTTCTGAGCATTAAAACCGTTTCTAAACAATCTTTGGTGTTGTTTCTCATGTTTCTAATGCTTATTAGTCATGTATGGTGGAAATTCTTCACAGCATATTTCAGCTCTGATGTTGTTTGGCTGCTATTGCATGTTTTTATATATATATATGTGTGTATTTATTTATATATATATATGAGTATATATATATATGTAGGGCACATATAATATAGTGTTTCCGGGGTCCCGCGCATGGGCGGGAATATTCTAATGCTTATGACTTTGATGAGGATACCCCTGGAAGAGAACTAGGATTACAAGTAAGTAACTAATCCTTCGCTACTACTCCCCCAGATAGGAATCCAAGAAGCTGGACTACCTTGGGAAGGAGATGTTTGCTTCCACCAGCTTAGTGTTGAGGGTGGTGAACATTGCATGCCTCTTGGGCCAATACACCCATACGGTGTGGGATACAGTTGCGCAAGTACTGCCACAGTGCCCAGAGGAGGCCCAGGCCCTTCTCACCCTTTGAAGTGGCAGAGGGTCGAGAAGCAGCAAAGTTCACCATTCTGTGTGGTCTGGATACCGTTGAGACTCTGGGCAGAACGGTTTAGGAGCTCTTGCTCATGGCCATCGATCCTCCGGTCAGACTGCCTCTTTAGGAGGATCTTCTGTCGCAACAGGGGACGGTACTCCACCCGAAGCTGTCCAGCCTCCACCTCCTTGCATGTAGATTGAGCGGCGACTGTTGACGGCTATTGACCTTCCTCCTGAAGTCTGCAACGTCGTCTTGGCAGCCAGGCGTCACTCCACTAAAACAGTATACGCCTGTAGATGGAACACATTTGTGGCATGATGCACAGCAAAGGCTGTGGATCTCCTTTCTGCCCCTCTTTCAGAGGTTCTCCTCTCCATTCTATCTTTGGCCCAGCAGGGCTCTGCTCTGGGCACTCTTAAAGACCACCGCTCAGCCTTCTCTGCCTTTCTGCGCCTTCCTGATAAGCCTTCTCTTTTCAAATATTGGATTGTAAATAGATTTCTAAAGGGCATCACTCATCTCTTTCCTGTTGGAAGCTGGGTTTCTGTTGCAGTAACCCCCCTCCCACACTCACACACACTTTTTGCCAGATTACTGATGCACTTTGACTTGATGTGCGCTGGGTCCCTGCCAATCAGGTTCCCAGTACCTGCGTTCTTTTCCAAAAGTGTACCTTGTACCCCCAATTGGCACCTCCCTGGCCACAAGTCAGTCCCTTCTAAAACGTACCATGGGTACTGTTGCCAGGGAAGGCTTGCAAGGGCTGCTGTACTTCTTGTGCCATCCTTAGAGAGAATATATATATATATATATATAATTACCTACTGGCCCTCGCCAGTAGGTAGTTATAGTTAGGATTATTTTCAATAGGGAAATCGCAACATTCTATTGGGAATAACTTTGGCGCCGGTTGATGAATCTGCCTGAAAATTTCCTCAAATTTGCCTCGCAGCGCTCCGGTGGGGGGGATTTGTCAAGCGGGGGTCGAGAAAAAAGGGGGGTCCCAAAACGTGTTTTCCCCATGTTAATTTCCAAAACTTGGCAAAATTGTAGGGACTGGTAGCCCGATGTGCCTTTGCTCTGTCTCAAGATATGTGTTCCAGTGGATTTTGAGTAATTTAGGTTAAAAAAATATATATATCTAGAAGCGCTCCCCGGTCCGCGCACCGGAAAGATGATTGGCTCTCGGGTGTCTGTAAACATTCCAAACAGTCCGGAGCGGCCGCCATCTTGTGTCTCGGTAGGCACAAGAGGTGGCAAATACAAAGAGGGGAATGACCAAAAGGGGGCAGGATAGACCCCCCTGACCCCCTAGGTTTGATGTGGGGCCCATAAAAGGGCCCCGCGGTGTAAACATTTTTTTTTTCGATTTGCGCGGGGGGAGCGCCCGGTACGCGCACCGGGGAGCGTACCATGGTGGAAAAAGAATGACAGAGTTTTTTGAAAATGTAGCCTTTTTTTACAAATTGGAGGTAGTTCTGAAAAGAACTGTTTTTTTCTTCTTTTTGTTGTTTTATAATTTTTTTAATGTTTTTTTGAACATTTTGTTCTTTTTTTGGCTTTTATGAACTATTTTATATTTCTTTTTGTTATTTTTCTGGGGAGAAACAAAAAACAAGGAATTGAAAACTGCTCAACTGGAGCAAAAAAAAAAAACCGGAAATAATTATGGATTTTTGGGGCATTTTTGGTTGTCACCAGCACGTTTGATGAGCTTTATGCTTTGCTCACCATAGGTGATGGTTTTCCCACAAAAAATACAAGTGATCTTGTATTTCCCAAACTGGGGTTGAATGTTTGGGACCATCTCACTTGTCTCTGGTCCCGATGGAGTGGGTTGCTTTCTTTTTGAGGTGCTGGGTGAAGATTGGGGAGGGTTACTGGCCAGTTCTCTCACCTCTGCCGCAGCATAGTTGTTGGGATGCTTGCGCTGCATGTGGCGAATCATGGTGTTATTGCCAAATGAGTATTTTTTGTTAGGGTTCCCCCTTGAAAGTTCCATGTTACAGATTAGGCAAGTCACCTTTGGCGCATTCACCTTTTTTAGGCCACTTGGGATGGAAAAAAACTCCCATACAATGTGTGGCTTTGGCCGATATGGGGTATTGTCTTCTGGCAGGAATGCCCTCCTCCCCTCCTCTTCCTCCTCTTCCTCTTCTTCATCTCCACCAGTGTGGTGGTGTGGTGGTCCTCTTGGTGGTGGTGGTGGTGGCTGAGATGCTCCTGCTGCTGCTACTACTGAAGCCATTTTTCAGTCCAAAAAAGTACAGAGAGGTCTTTCAACAGGTCTTCACTCAAAGTACAAAGTGAGAATGAGGAAAAAAGGTGGGGGCTTTCATCATTAGGGAAAAAAAACTGTCCTGAACCAATGAAAAGTGTTAATTTCAGGTCACATGACCAGGGCTTTCCTCATTTGGAAACCAAAACTGTCCTGCACCAATAAAAAGTGTTATTTTTAGGTCACATGACCCGACAAGGTTACGCTACGCGCCACCGGGCGCGCCCAGGGTCGCGTCGCGTAAGCGCGTCGGATGCTTACGTTGCGCGATCGTATGCGCTCGAGTGCTTCCGGGTGCGTTTACGCCGTGCGTATCACGCGGACGCGGCTACGCGATACGTCACGATGATGTTTTCGTTCGCGGAAAAAGCGCTAACGGGACGCTCACCGGTACGCGCCTCAAGACTGCGCTTTCCGGTGCGCTCACCGGGATGCGCACCGGGAGCGCTCCAGGGCAAAAAAAAAAAAACCATGAACAATATACATAAAACAATAGTATTACATAAATATACATTATAGGATTCATTATAAAAATTATTACATTTCATAGATATAGAAATTTTCTATTAAAAAACCTAAGAAATTCACTGAAAAAACCAAAGGTTTCACACCAGTTATAGTTAGAAATTAGCATTTAAAAAACCTTTGAAATTTACTGAAAAAACCATAGGTTTCACACCAGTTATAGTTAGGAATTAGCATTTAAAAAACCTATTAAATTCACTGAAAAAACCATGTCGAGTAAGGTGTCATACGAATTGGAACACTACCCCCTCGCCATTTCTGGCGAGGGGGGTAGCATTCCACCCTTTTAGAGGGACACAACATGTATGTAACTGTGAACCCCGGTTAAAGTTAACTCTCCTCAGAATCACAAAATGGATGCTGCCACCACAGACACAAGTCTGACCTCCTGCTGCTGGGAGTCCTTCCAGCGAGGGAGGCCTGGACAAAGGGTTTCCTGCCTCGGGAGGTGCTAGCACCACCCCAGACAGGACTTTGTGTATTAGGTAGGACAGGCTGAAAGGAATGAGACATGCCTGGGGCACACAAGGTGTCCCTGTGCATACCCCGGTTCAAACCAGTTGCTGGGGCACTCCAGCCCCAGCTCTGGCGCGAAACCGGACAAAGGATAGGGGGTGTTACCACCCCCCTTCCTGGTCCCACCCATAGGAGGGACCTAGTCACAGTACAGCCCCCTTTAGGAGAATAAAGGTAGGAGCTGGTCCCATTCCAAATTAGATTAATCCTGATTTGAAACTACAAAGAAGAAACTCTGGACTTCGACGTTCTGCTCTACAGAAGACTGAAGAAATCTCCCTTGTGGTCAAGGAGTGACCACCCTGCACAAGCAGGCACCATCAAGCGTACTAGCGGTTCACTTTGTCGTCCTTTCTGCCGGAACCAGACTTCAGAGCCCGACGAGATCCGGACTTCCAGACCTCTCCGACCTCTACCTACATCTGCAGCACAGCTGAGATCCGTGGGTGCGACGAGACACGTGGGACCGGCCATCTTGGAGAAACTGCACTTCGCTTCCAGCACGACTTCAGAGGCATCCTCGAGAAAGTGCTTTGAGGATTGAGAAACCCCAGCCCCGAGCAGCTCCTGCACAGAAGATCAGCCCTCCAGCATCCACGAGATCTGCGTGGGGCCCTTTTGCTTGATTGCTGCTCGACGCGTTGTCTGGTCACTTGCCGGCTGGCTAGTGGCCTCCTAGATGACGATCCACGAAATCTACATCGCTGGTCTGGTTGCTCCAGACTGGCCCTTGCTTCCCTGCAAAGGAGAAGCACCCCTGACACTCCTGGTCCGCACCAGACGCCTTTTCCACTCAATGCGTGGGTTGCCTTTGCCAAGGCCTGTTGAAGCCGAATCCGGAACAGACACCGCCAACAGCAAGAGCCTGTGTGGGACAGCTCGTGCCTCCATCCTGGTCGTCGAAGACACCTCCTGGTCCACGTGGCTGCAGAGTCAAGCGTCCACTCTTCCACTGATCGCGACGACAGCATCTGGTTCCTTCCTGGTTCCACTCCAGTCACTGGCTAGTGACTGTGAACATTGTCCCCTCTGCTTTCAGGTCTCCATCTTCCTTGATCCACCCTTGGATCACTCTGGACATCTTCCTCCTGGTCGCCTGCAGCATCTTTCTTCAAGGCTCCATTGACTTGTACGCGGAAACCCGACACACTTTCACACCTATGCACCCGCAGCCCGTGGGTGAGGTAACAAGAGCATTTCGGTGCTCAAGGGTAGATTGACTCTCCTAGTGTCCAGGTATCCTGTAGTTTTAGTCTCAACCAGTCTTAACTGTCTTTTACTTACCTTTTCGTAAATTGTAGTGTCAATTGACTTTGTTACGGATCTCGCGTGTGAGTTCACACTCTGCACACGAGTCACGTGGGCCTCCTGCTCCTTACCTAAGGTTAGGGTAGTGTAGTCCCAGCGATCCTACAGCCTCTGGACAGCTCCATTCCTTCTATCGATTTCCTTATACCATTTACTTAGTACATGGTTTGTCGTGCCCCTAGGGCACCATTGTAATTTGTGCAACTTAACGTATTTTTCTTAAGAGTCTTGTCATGTGCTTAGCCCTCTGATCTCATAAAGAGTTCAGAGGTGTTTTGTTAGTAATAAATATCTTGTTTATTTTCATAACAACCTGTGTGGTGTCCTTTCATTTAGTATTCAAGGGGTTATATGTGGTAAAACAGCTGGCTTCACATGTCAAAAGAGTTTAGCCTAAGACTGCTTTGTCCGTGCTACCATTAGGATAGCTGGTCTATAAGGTTGACTTACAACCAATCACCATAAGGGTTGTTTGGACTGATACAAGGTGATCACTAGAACTAGTGAGCATCATATATCAGGCCAACTTCTCACAGGCAGTGCTGGAGGTATGTACATACAGTCCGGATACTTAAGAGCAAAAGATGATATGAAGTGCTCTGTGATTCCGTGTAGAAAAGAAGTAGGTGTGCCCGTGCAAGTGAATACAGTGATAGGTCTCTAACTCTTCATCCGTTCAACAAAATTGGTAACAATTAGTGAAGTGGGTTAAAATTATCATAAAAAGTAGAGATTACTAACAATCTCAAATCTTTCTAAATGTTTGCAAAAACCCGAAAGAACATCAGACACACCCATCTGTAAAACTAAAACATACTAGAAAATCACTGGAGAAATTAAAAGGAAGAAAAATGATTAGGAATAGAATAGACATGAAGAAAGTATTACTAGAACATTTGCCTCCGTCTAGGTTCTAAGATGTACAGCTAGCTCTTCATCCTGATTGAGACCTCCTGGGTCCTTAGTTTGAAACAGAATGATATATTTGGATTCTTTTTGTCTCAATCTAAGTTCTCCATTCCCTCCCCTTGGGAGTCTGTCAATCTGTTCAAGGATGAATAATCTCATTTCTGCAGGATTAGAGAAGTGTACTTCTCCAGTATTAGGGGTGTCTTTCATAGATTCACATGCCTGAATCATTCCCCGTCGTCGGAGTGGGAGTCCCACGGTACATAAAAAAGCATTACAATGCCAAAATAACATAGGAAAAACCCAGTAATTCCCAACCAGGAAGTAAAGTAGCCAAAGCTACAGGATAAAAAACCTCCACACATGACAATCCTAGTCATTTTGTATAGTCCAAACTACAGCCAATCAGGCAACAGCACCCACCAGAAGGTTCTCCCCAGAAGCTCAGGCTCTCAGATTTTCTACCGCACGTCGTGTGAAGGGAGTCTCCCTGAGCTCTGCTCAGTTTCTTCTCTTATTCCAGTTGGATTCTACTTTTCAAGAATGTCTTCTAAGAAATCTTTATTTAGAGCATGTGACTCTTGTGGTAAGCTCTGGCTTTTTAAAGAGGATCCCCACAAAAAGTGCATATATTGCCTTTATCCTGATCACCAGGTCAAGGACTGTAACATTTGTAGAACCTTCCCTCAAAATACCCTCAGGGACAGAGAGGGTCGCCTGCTTTTGTGGCTACAAAAGCTCAAGGATTCTGATAATCCTATGTCTGAGGTAGGCAGTATTGCCTCTGGTTCTACTTCAACCTCTAGGAAGAGGCCTGCGACTGAGGCGTTAACATCTCCTGAGGCTAAGGTGCCTAGGAAACGTCTGCCATCTAAGGGGTCTGACAAGCCTTCTACTCTCAAGGCTACTCCCCCAGTCAAGGAGAAGGAGGGACCATCTACACCCCCTAAAAAATCTTCCAGAAAATTGCCTCCGACTTCTGAGAAGAATTTGCCTCAGATTCCACCACTGTCGACGACGGCGCCATCTTCAACTCCTTCGTCGACGAGGATCTCCATCGACGCTACATCTACGTCGACGGTAACATTTTCATCTCCTAAGCCTCATATGATCATGTCGGCGGCTTCTTCGCCTACTATGGTCTATGTTTCTATCAGACCTCTCTCGTCGACGGCGCTGCTTTCCTCTGCCGTCGACGCGCATCGTCGTAGACTCCTCTGAAGAAAATCCTGTAGACGAGAGTGTCGACTACATCTTTGTCGACACCTTCTCTTCCGTCGACGAGGAAGCTACCGTCGGCGACGATTCCTTCGTCGGCGAAAATAATTCCGTCGACGAAAATAATTCCGTCGGCAAAGTCTGTTCCGTCGGCAAAGTCTGTTCCGTCGGCAAAGTCTGTTCCGTCGGCAAAGTCTGTTCCGTCGGCAAAGTCTGTTCCGTCGGTAAAGTCTGTTCCGTCGGCAAAGTCTGTTCCGTCGGCAAAGTCTGTTCCGTCGGCAAAGTCTGTTCCGTCGGCAAAGTCTGTTCCGTCGGCAAAGTCTGTTCCGTCGACGGGGCCTGTTCCGTCGACGACCTCGTCTAAAGCTAAATCCACTGCAACGAATCCTTCAGTGGAACCAACGTCTACGCCGCAACTATCCTCTTGTACCGCTTTGCAGGTCTGGTCACCTTCTACGGTTTTTCTGACGCCCAAACAATCTTTGCTTCAGAGACGTGAGTCGACCTTGGAGTTCTCACCCCTGCATATTTCTCCTCAAAAGATACCCCTGCAGGTGCCTGATAAATTTCTGGATTCTGAACACAGGGAAGAAGACTGACATTGGGGAAACCTTTGGCACAGCTACTAGTCCGTCCAAGTTAAATATCAAGTATCAAGAGGACGAACAGGATGATCAGCAGTCACCTGAACATATGCCGTCCCCTGTAACAGGTGTCCCTGCCACGCAGGTGCCGATCGCATTGCTCACCAACCTCCAATACATGTTGGATGACTACTGCAAACGGTTCCTGCCATCAGAATCTACAGGCTCAGTGCCTCCTGCACCTTCTACGGAAGCACCTATACCAGACTTTCGACCGCTAAAGTCTCCTCCACCTCGGCCGTCCACTCAGCCTGAGGAATCAACAGCTTTCAGATGAAGAAGACCAGAGAGAGGAAGGCGAAGTGCATGATATGTCGGAGTGGGATGAATATCAGGTGCAAACTCCCTCTCCATCACCTCAGGCTACCTTAGACTCACCACCAGTAGACGTGGTTGGTTTCCACCTCTTGATGGAACGGGCTACTAAGCGTTTCCATATTGATATGGAGCAAACGGAGCAAGAATGTTTTCTCTACGACTTTAAAGACCAGCCTAGAAAACAAGTCAAATCCATACCGATTATTGACTTTATATAGAAGGAGGGTATAAAGGTCATGTCTACTCCAGCATCCATTCCTCCGGTCTTGCCACGGATTGATAAGAAGTACATGGCACCTGGAAAGTCCCCTGCATACCTTATAGGACAACCGAAACTGGACTCAGTTATCATCCAAGCGGTGCAAAAAAGAGCTAGAAACCCTTCATTTCCAGTTGTAGCCCCACCCGACAGATGGCAGGCGCCTGGATGCCATTGGGAAACTCATTTCAACGATTGCAGCTACCGCAGTCCGGGCTGCTAATTCTTTGGCCATCCTGGGCAGGTATGACCGGCAGATGTGGTCGGACATAGCTCTGTACATAGACCTCCTTCCTGAGCCTTCTAAATCTGAAGCGCAGAAGCTCTTACAGGAAGAACAAAGAATCTCAGAGGAGATTATTGATTCGGCAGTTGACGTCGCCTCAACTGGTTTCCGGCAGCTAGCTAGTGCTGCTGTCTTGCGTAGGCAGAGGTGGCTATTATCTACTTCTTTCCGTCAGGAGGTACAATCTAAGGTATTGGATATGCCTTATGATGGTGAATTTCTGTTTGGACCGCAAGTTGAAGAAGCCCTACAAACAATAAAGAAAGATACAGAAACCCTTGGATACACTTCAATTTCGCAAGCCGCCCTTTCGAGGAGCGAGAGGACGTGGATCGTTCTCAAACAGAGGTGGATACACACAACAATCCTCCTACAGACAAGGAAATCAGCGCTACCAGACCCAGCGCTATCAAACCTACAGCCAGAGGAGAACTAGTTATTCCCAGAACAGGGGAAAAACTACCTACAGCGGAAAGGATAAGTGCCAATGAGACCCGTCACCTGCCACCACTACTACCCCACTCTCGTTAAAAGGTGGAGGACAGATATCAAAGTGTTACTCAAATTGGCTATCGATAACATCAGACAGGTGGGTCCTGGATATTGTAGCCAAGGGCCATGCCTTAGAATTCGACCATTTTCCTCCGAATGTCCCCCCAAAAGGCCCACCTCCAGCTCACCAGGAGGAGCTATTTGCCCAGATTAATTTGATGCTACGGAAAGGAGCAATCAAGAGTACCTCAAAATATGAGGGGAATGGGATTTTACTCCCGATTTTTCCTAATAAAGAAAAAGTCCGGAGAATGGCGTCCGATTCTGGATCTCCGTGCCCTAAACAAATATTTGAAAAAGTTAACATTCAGGATGTTGTCACTTCAGGAAATACTGAATCTTCTAGCAGCGGGAGACTACATGACCACCTTGGATCTCCAAGATGCATATTTCCATATCCCCATCTTACCTCGCCACAGAAAATTCCTGCGATTCAGAGTGGCTGACAGGGATTACCAGTTCAAAGTACTTCCCTTCGGTCTACGCTCGGCACCAAGGGTGTTTACAAAGGTCTTAGCCCCAGTGGCTGCTCACCTCCGGCTGGAGGGGATTCAAATATTTGCATATTTGGACGACTGCCTTATCAAGGCCAGTTCTTACGAGGAACAGACAACCATCTACAACGGTGTCTGAACCTTTTTCAGTCCCTAGGCCTCTCCATCAACTTCAGCAAATCCCAGTTGATACCATCACAAAGACTGGCTTTCCTGTGAGCAACCTTGGACACCCAGTTGCTCCAAGCCTTCGTCTCGGACGAGAGGCAAGTCAAGATACGAAATATGGCCACAAATCTAATTTCGAAAAAGTCAGTTTCAGTTTCACAGTACAAGTCTTTTCTGAGGATGGTATCGTCTTGCATTCCATTAATAACAAATTGCCGACTCAGGATGAGGCCTCTGCAGGAAGAGCTGAGCTTACAATGGCTACAGGTCTCCGACTCTTTCGAGGATCTCATCCAGATCACACCTCACATGCGGAGATCCCTCCTCTGGCGGACGCAAAGAAAACATCTGCAGCAAGGTTGCACTTTCCTCCAGGATGCGCCAAGCTTTACAATCACCACGGATGCATCCCTCGAAGGCGGGGGAGCTCATCTTCAGGGCCTAACTATCAGCGGCAAGTGGAACCCTCAACAAAGGCGTTGGCACATCAACCGGCTAGAACTGAGAGCCATTTTCCTTGCGCTCAAGGCATTTCGTGCAATCAACCAGGATGCCAATGTGTTGGTACGCACACACAACACAACGAGCATGCATTACGTAAACAAGCAGGGAGGAACAAGATCACTTCTCCTTTCTCAGGAAGCCCAAAGGCTATGGACATGGTCAATACAACACAACATCAATCTTCAAGCGGTGCATGTTCCTGGAACGGAGAAGGTCTTGGCAGACGCACTCAGCAGGACAACCGTATCCACTCACGAGTGGGAACTTCATCAGCAGACCGTGGATCGGATCTTTCAACTATGGGGTCATCCAGACCTAGACCTCTTTGCAACCAAGACCAACAGCAAATGCTGATTCTTCGCCAGCTGGCCTCCCCACAAAGACTCTCAGGGGAATGCGTTTTCGATCGACTGGTCTCTGACATATGGGTATGCTTTTCCACCAATTCCGCTAGTTCTCAGAGTCCTGCAGAAGATGAAGGAGCCATGTCGGCTGATTCTAATTGCTCCCAGATTGCCTCGCCAGTACTGGTTCACAGAGCTCCTTCTCCTATCGAAGTGCAAACCGATTCAGTGGAGTCCAATTCCGGATTTACTCTCCATTCAGGACGGACAGATTTACCATCCGGATCCAACATCGCTGAAATTAGCGGCCTGGCGCCTGAGTACCGTGAGTTTGCCCATCTGAACATCCCTGCGGATTGCAAGGAAGTTCTGGCCAAGACAAGGGCACCTGCTACCATAAAGACGTACAGTCTTAAATGGAAACGTTTTTGTGTCTGGTGTCGTTCAGCTGGAATTCCCCCCTTTTCAGCTAAACCAGAGGAGATCCTGCCTTTTTTTCCTACATCTAACTCGATAAGGATCATCTCATGCTACCCTAAAGGTTTTCCTGGCAGCGATTTCAAGATATCGACAAGATGGGACCAATTCTCTTTACTCTGCGAGAATTATACAGCAATTCTTTAAAGGCCTTTTTAGAATGTTCCCTCCGGTACGTCGTCCACCTCCATCGTGGCATCTCAATGTAGTGTTGGCACAGCTCATGCGACACCCATTCGAACCCATCCACAGAGCAGATCTGAAATTTCTTATGTAGAAGGTGTCACTTCTATTGGCCCTAACCTCCTCTAGGAGAGTCAGCGATATCCATGCTTTTACTGTTCTTCATCCTTTCTTACAGTTCACAAATGACTATGTGGTGCTTCGCACCAATCTGAAATTCATTCCAAAAGTACCTTCGGGTTTCCATCTGAATGAACCGGTGGTTTTAAAGGCATTTTTTCCTAACCCTCAGTCACCTGCGGAAAAGGCATTGCATACTCTGGACATTAAAAGATGTCTAAAATTCTATTTGCAAAGAACATCTACATTGAGCAGGTCTGATCAACTATTTGTCACTTATGGGACAATTCGTAAGGGACAGGCAGTTTCTAAACAAACAATTGCAAGATGGATATCTGCAGCTATTGCATTTTGTCACACACAAGCAGGAAGACCTCTGCAAGCAGCTCCTAGAGCGCATTCTACAAGAGCAGTGTCTTCTACGGCATTATTTGCTGGAGTTCCTCTTCAGCACATCTGCAGAGCGGCAACCTAGGCCAGGCGCCATACTTTCACCAAACACTATTGTTTGGATGCAGCCAGTGAGACCGATGCTTGAGTGGGTCGAGCAGTTCTACGAAATCTTTTCATCTAAGGTGAGCCTCTCTATCCCACCTCCTGTTCCTGCTGTCAGATGCCTGTTAAGTTTCTGTTATGCACATGATCAAGTGATTGGGTTCTACTATACTTTTACTGATGTTCCTTTACATATTGCATTGTTATGTGCTTCTAATATTGACACACTTATGCTTCCATGAGCGTCTGCCAAGCACGGATATGTACTGCTTTCTACTCTGATTCAGCATGTGAATCTATGAAAGACACCCCTAATACTGGATAAGAACAATAGTTACTTACCTGTAATCTGTGGTTCTCCAGTATTGGTGTTTTTCATAGATTCACATGCAAACCGCCCACCTCCCCTCAGAGGCTCTTAGGCTACATTGGTTTACCATCACTCCCTCCGAGAAAATCTGAGAGCCTGAGCCTCTGGGGAGAACCTTCTGGTGGGTGCTGTTGCCTGATTTGCTGTAGTTTGGACTATACAAAATTACTAGGATAGTCATGAGTGGAAGTTTTTTGTCCTGTAGCTTTGGCTACTTTACTTTCTGGTTGGGAATTACTGTTTTTTTCATATGTTAGACGACGGGGAATGATTCAGGCATGTGAATCTATGAAAGACACCAATACTGGAGAACCACAGATTATAGGTAAGTAACTATTGTTCATCTCTAAAGTGTCTGGCCACCGGGTATTTTTCATATTGGTGTATGATTGCGCGGTTATGTTCAAGGACTCGTTTCTATGCTAGCAATGTTGTACTCCCAATGTACGACTTCTTACATGGGCATTCAATAACATAAATGACAAACGTGGTACTACATGTCAAGAACTGGCTGATATCTTTTTGAACCCCATTGTAGCGGATCTGTCTGGTAAGAATGCTATTCTTGCAGGCCTTGCAATGGCCGCAAGGAAAAAATCCCTTGAGGCCATGCTGGTGTCTGCTCAGATAGTCGGTGATGTCACTATGTACAAGCATGTCTCTTATACTCCTACTCTTCCTATATGTAATACATGGTCTGCTAGGAATAGTCTCGCCAATCACATTATCGTTTTTGAAAATGTCCCAGTTTTTGCACAATACTTTCAGAACTTGTTTAGACTCTGAGTTGTACGTCATGATCAAACGTGTGTTGTCTTCTGAGCCAGTTATCGAAGTTGGAGTCCTATCTTGCAGTGTATCTGATCTAGAAACACTATCTTGCAGTGTATCTGATCTAGAAACACCATTGGCCTAATCTCTAGCCTTGGAGAGTACCCAATCAGGATAACCCCGAGCTCGGAATCTTGTCAACATGACTTCGCATTCTTATTGGTATACCCAGTCTGTATTGCCGTTCCTCTTGGCCCTCAGCAGTTCACCATATGGAATACTCCACTTACGGGGTTCCAGGTGACTGCTGAGGGCATGCAGGATACTGTTGCCAGCTGTGGCCTTCCTGAACAAGGATGTACGAATCTTGCTGTCAATGATTGCTATTCTAACATCCAGGTAGTCCACTGTTTCTTTATCAATGTTGTATGTAAGCACAATATTTTTTCATTGTCATTAAGTACATTGATAAATGATCTGGCTTGCTCCTCACTCCCTTTCCAGATGACGAACAAGGCGTTGATGTACCTTCACCATCGCACTACATGCTCAAGGTGAACTGCACAGGCAGGGTTGGCAAAGATCTCACGCTCTCAGCTTCCCATGAAGAGATTTGCGAAGCTGGTAGCAAAACACGAACCCATCGCGGAGCCAATCACCTGCCTGTACAGCACCCCATTGAACAGAAAGATGTTATTTGCAAGGCAGGGTTCCATCATGGATATCAGCATCTTGCTGTGTTCCCGAAATCTAAGGTCACGTTGTTTAAGGAATTGATGACCAGCATCAAGCCCTTGTTTGTGATCTATGATAGTATATAGCGCTTGAACGTCTAATGTAATGAGATGGAAGTCCCTCTCCCAATCTTTGATTTTATTAAGGAAGTCCTTCGTGTCACATATATAGCTTGTTAATCTGAACACCCATTTTCTCTGCGGTAGTGATCTATATATTTTGATATGTGCTCCGCCACACTACCCCTCGATGACACAATGGGTCTCCCTGGTGGATTGGTGGAGTTTTGTGTATTTTTGGTAGCAGGTACAGAACGGGGAGTATCGGATGGTAATTTTTAAGATATCTGTACTCCTCCCATTCTAAAAGACACGTATCTTTCCATATGGCCAATTTGTCCCAGATATCAATGATACTGTTGGTATACACCTCATGGGAAATTTGGTGGTATGATATCCCATACATAAGTTGCCGTTGGGCTTCTTGGATGTATGTGTTCCTATCCATGATGACAACATTTCCGCCCGTGTCAGCAGGGCGGATAATAATGCTGTCATCTTCCATGAGCACCTTGAGAGCATCTCTTTCCTTAACCGTCAAGTTGTTGGTACCGTTGATACCTCTGTTCTTTTTGTGATGATAATTGCACAATGCCTTACTTACACTTTCATGGAATGTGTATAATGAGTCATGGCCAAGGGGGGTACGAAGGTGTACTTGTGTTTAAAATTAGATAGAGCACAATCATCTGTAACGAATTTGTGTATCACTCACTGGTTCCTCTGCTGAGGAATGCACATTAACTGCATCTTCATTGCCTTCCTGTTCTAATTGGAAAAGGTTTACAATACCTTCGACCTCTCCTATGGTGAAATCATCACCATCTCTGTTGTTGGGTGATCTAAACACAGTGTGCCCTCCAGACCTTTTTAATTTATGCCATTAATTCAATTTTAATGTACGAATAAATTTGAATAAGTCTATTCTAGATTCTGTATAATTGAAAGGCATAGACGGACAGAAAGACAGACCTAGGCATAGTACTGTTATCTCAGTCACTTATGATCTTACTGGATAAGTTGACGATGGTTTCTCTTGCCATTGTCAAGTTCATTTGTGGCCTCTTCTGGTGCGTGCTTTGCTTACCCCTCTGGTACCCCTTGCCTTACCTCCTTTCCCATCTTTGTCTGAGTCTCTTGCCCCTGTTGCCACGTTTCCCCTTCAACGGCCCATGCCTCGTCCCCTTGGTGCTTTCATCACTGGTGCCGGAGTATCCTTCGGTGTCCGACTGCTCCGGCGCAGATGGCGATATTCCTCTAAAAAATTCACCTGGCGTGGTGTATTTTCAGTATTGCTGATTTCCGTAGTTGATATGTCTGATTCTGTTTCACTGGCACTGGACACAACCTGTTGTTGACTTCTATTGTCTTTATCCTGTTCAGGATTTGCTGGCAGTGTTTCAGAGTAAAGATGGTCATATTTCCGGTTAAAGGTCAAAATCCTGCCACACTCAGTCATTATAGTCCCTGTCCAGTTTCCTCGCTTTGCGTGCTTTGATATCTTCCTCGTACTTCTTTAGACGTTCTTTCATATCTTTAATAGATTTCTCTATGGTGTTGTTATCTGTCATTTTCTAGATATCTTCCATTATTTCTTGTATTTGCTTCAATAGGAGATCCCTGTCTATCCAAGCGTATTTCACAAGGATTTCCAGCATTCTCCTAGAGCTGGCTGCCGAGTTTTCTGACCATTCCGGGAGCATGTCTGGATTAAGAATGTCGTAGGTCGGTGTAATAAAGATCCGTAGGCCTCTAGGTACCGTAGCCTGATCGATGTAGTTCTGTAGGGATATCGCTTCCCACCACTTCGATATTTCTCCCTTTTTAAGTTTCTCTAATTTGTTGATCTTATCACTGAACGTTTGTGGAATGTCTTTCGTTATTCCTTTGTTTACTTAGGATTTTTTCTTTATTCATCATCCATGTTGCACAGCACTCCTTTCAGTATTTGTACAATTGGTGTGGATTGCGTTTTCCTTGTGAATACAAGTTCCTCCTGTGCGTCAGAAATATCACTTTAAGCTTTGCACGGAAATCCTGCTACTCAATGGTCTTGGTGAGAAGGACTGACAATAATGATTGTTCCCAGTATTGGCTAAGTGTAAGTATAGCACTTAATTGTAGTCTTGTTCGAACACGTACAAAAGACGACCTTGCGTGCAGTAGCTCAACTCTGTTGCATGTGCCAGCCTGCTCAATATCTCTCCAACAGATATTTGGATTAAGTTTGAATCTTGGTATCTGTATTATACTTGATGCAGTTCATTCAATTGTACAACGTCTTGCCCAATGCATATCACGGCAAAGAAATAGCAGTTAGTACATAACTGGGAGGCTGATGCCGGGGACTCGTGTTTATCATGAATGTTATCCGTCTCATTCATCGTGAGGATATTTCCAAATTGCCATGTCAACAATGTTGATAAATGTTGTGGCGGTAAACATAGTTCATCTCAGTGCGTTGATACGGACAAACCATCTCCTTGCAGATCCTCCCGCACTCCGTACCAATCCGCACACAGGACTGGTTGTTTCAACGGACACCTTGTGGCTACCGTACCAGACTACAATGTCAGTCTCTCACGCAATATGTACGGGATGAGCCGATTCCAAACGAATCGCCCTGCCCACCGTACCAGCTCACACTCAGGGTGGTTATCACAACGCTCAGCTCTAGTTGCCGTGAAACTCTCCAAGACCAAGTCAGCTCATTATTAATGACGCACCGGACCAAGCAGCAATCTCCATAAAGTTTTGCAAAGAAGTCGCTCCTTCTGATTGTATGGGCCCCGTGGGAGTTGGAGCACGCCGGAAATTCAAACTCGCAAAACTTTCCCAATGTCGTGCGCTCTCAAAAACAGTAATCCACGCCAGCAAATGAATAAAGGGTGCTTATTCCTTCAACACAACATGTTTCAGCTGTGAAGCCTTGCTCACGTAATGGAATGTGCTAAAAATGTGTCTTAATAAAGTATTGTACAACGCATCACATTGGTCAAACATAGACATAGGACTGCATTCCTACCACACATTAGCTCTGACTTTGGCAGACATCTTGTAGTGTGATAGTAGCCACACGTTTCCCATACTACAGCCACAAATATAAACAAAAGATAAACCTCTGACATTGCATTATTGCATGTTGGCTGCAAGAAAAACCAAAAAGTTAAACTGTTACTAGGTAAAATACCACGCTTAACTGAGCAAGATGGCTCATAAATCAGAAAGGACAAAATACATGCAAAAAGTTAATACTAGCAAGGGCAGCTATTATGAGATGTAATAGTAGCCCAATTCGCATATCATAATGCTGTCACACATACATTTCTAAAGACAGATGCAATTCATGAGAATAATAATCGTCCTAGGTCTACCCAGAATCGCTGCGTTTTTAGCAGTAATGGCTATAATGACTATAACCCATTCTATTGGTCCAAACCCTTCCAAACGTTTAATAGATTTAACCTTCTATCAGGCCTGAATGCTAATGACTGACTGGTTCACCCACCAAAGCTTCCAGTTTCCCTGACCCCCACGCCCCCGAAATGCAGTAATGTAGCAAATCAAGAACCCTTATCCCTTTCCCCCACCAGGGCTGTGGAGATGACCCACCTGTGTGCGCAGAAGATTTCCAACTCTCTCCCGATTGTAGCAACACCAGGCAAGGGCTTACATAGGACCCTGACTAAACCTCCAGCTGTAGACTTTGTTATTGAGGGGGGTTTGGTAAGACCTGACCCATCCCTTAACTTGATATTCTGGAATGGAAATGGTTTGCGTACTAAGGTAAAGCTTATAATATCTTATGCCTGCAAGAAACTTGGCTAACTGTTCCCATTCATGCAAGGCTATAAAACCTTTAATTCCCCTGCCCAACCTTCCCCATATGGTAGAGCGAAAGGTGGTTTGGTGATTTACGTCTCAAATAATTTGCAAATCACCAATATTAAATTAACGAACAGCAATCCCCACTTTCAGATCCTTAAAATAACACCAAATAAAACACACATGCTTTATATAGTGAATTTCTAAACAATCTCTCTCCAAAAGATGTACTCCCAGTTCTGGAAAAATATTTCCCTGTTTTTAATGGAGGAGCGGCTCAAAAATCCTACCTCTACTATAGGCATTGTCTGGGGAGGGGACTTTAACTTAAATCTTTGTAAGGATGGGGACGCAACCAACTGTGGTATTGTTGATGAGTCGGGCCTTAGTTTAACACATTTCCCTCACACGAAACTAGGGAACTCCCTCACTGAAATAATGTTTAAGTTAGACATGGGCTTTGCAAATAAGCTAGTATCCCCTCCTGTGCCTTTTACCCCGACATTTAATGGTACGGGTCTATCAACTCTGATTGACTACATCCTGGTGTCCCAAGCCATTAAAGAGCAACTATGTAGCTTTCGAACAGGCACCAACGCCAGTAGTGATCATTTTCCCAATACTCTTACTGTCACTACCCCTAATAACCCTGTATTATGTAGCCAGCAAACACTCTTACCACATGAGTCACTAAGAGTAAATAAACTGAATGGGTACGCAATTAAATGGGACAAAGTGGATCCTGAAAAGGTTACTTCTGCAGTACTGAAACGTGCTCTTCCATCTGTTGAAGTGTGCCTAAGCCCACAGTCGGACCCTGCCCAGGTATTGACTGTTTGTTTTGCCATCACCACCGAAATTAAAAAAGAGTTGTTTCGCAAAATTAAGGGCCCCAACCAAACAAAAAAGGGATGGTTCAACCCCGCTACAAGGAGTGCTTACCTTCTATTAAAGAAAGCCCTGACTAGCAACGTTAGGGATAAGGGGGAAGTTGCTAGGTTAAGAAAACTATATAAGCAAGAACTTAAATCCTGTAAGGTGGACATTAAGAAAGATCTATGGGGTAAGCTCCACCGCAGTTGTTCCCTTAAGGATTCAGCCACTTTTTGGCAAATAGTAAGAACACCTTTTTTAACTGATCAGCAATCAACCCCCCGGATAGAGGTAGCAGTGGGTGAAGCTGCTTGGGTTGCCCATTTTTCCAAGATTTTTGGCACCCTGGAGGATCCCCCAACACAGTTCTCCACAGCTATTCAGGAGTTGCCGGTTCCCCAAAATTACCAAAGCAGAACAATTTTTTTCTAATCTTAATTTTGATCTTGAAGAGGTACTTAATGCATTACAAACCTCCAAGTGTGGCAAAGCTCCAGGCCCCGACGGCGTTCCCGTGGACATATTTAAAAATAATCTAGAATTATGGTCCCCCGTCCCCACAAAGGTCTTTAAAGCAGCCACTAAAATCGGCCCACCCGAGTCTTGGACAACGTCTATTCTGCTTCCGATTTTTAAAAAAGGCGACCGTAATAACCCTGCCTGTTATCGTCCTATCTCCCTCCTGGACTCCACATGCAAGGTTATGGGTCGCCTTCTCCTTAAAAGACTCCAAGACTGGGCCAAATATAACCAAGTGATTTCTGACCTGCAATTCGGCTTCCGAGAGGGTCTGGGGACAGTGGAGCAGGCTCTAAACCTATCTCTGCTGATAGGTAAATATGTTGGGGCAAAAAAGGGGAGGCTGCATCTAACATACGTCGATCTTTCGGCGGCCTTTGATTGCGTCTCCCACAGGAAACTCTGGAAACTCCTCTTGTCCATGGGGGTAGATCCTCTCTTGGTATATTTTATCCAAGAGCTTTATACGGGGGCCACAGCTAAAGTACGGTATGGTACGGGGGGGACTTACAACATCCTTCCCAGTAGCCAAGGATGCGTTCTGGCACCCTTCCTTTTTAATCTCTACACGAATGGATTGGAGGTTGCGATGCTTGAAGGTAGCAAGGACCTGCCCATAATAGGCCGCCGTCCAATACCCGCATTGCTCTACGCGGACGACGCGGTCATCATGGCCAGGGCCCTTCGCCAACTCCAACTCCTTCTTGACAGATGCAGCATTTTCATGGCAAGTTTAGATTTAAATGTAAACACGAAGAAAACATTTGTTATGCATTTGGGGAAACGCATTAAACATCCTGGTGGCGCTCAGATCAATAATATTACCCTGGAAAGCATAAACTCATACCCTTATTTAGGTATCCAGATAGATAACACCTCTAGCTGGCGTCCAGCACTCTTAGCCAGAAAGATGGGGTTCCTTAGAGCTACAACAGCCTTGGTTACATGTGCCCAAAAACTGGGTCAGCGCCCCTCGCGGGAACTCATCCAGATCTACAGGGCTAAGTGCTGCCCAGTGGCAATTTATGGGGCAGGTGTATGGGGGCATGTAAACTTGGATTTTATCCAAAAAGTAGAAAACGGCTTCCTGCAGTATCTGCTGGCAGCCCCAAAAAGCTCCCCAACCTTCGGTTGTCATATGGAGTTGGGGCAGGACTATATTACCGATCTTATTGCTGTCGAACCAATTCTTTTATGGCACCGTCTTTGGCAAACTTTAGAATGTAAACTGACACGCTTACTTATTTCTGACTGCCTCACACTGGAAAAGTGGAGAAATATCCCATGGTTACTTTACATTTATAATTCTCAGAGATGTTAACATGGAAACAGCCTTTCTAACCCCCGAGACCATAATTGAAGTTTCACGTAAAAAACTGAAAAATGTGTTGTAGGAAGGTGGATATCTGACTATGGTTACCCCCAACTTTTTGCCTGGTGTTTTGCTGGTTTTTCGACTTAGTTGACCTGGGACCCTGCTATTCAGGGCCCCAGGCCTACTGCTCTCTCTGTAAAATGGATTCCATGTACCTTAGGTACATATCTAATTGGATACTGAGTCACCTTATCAGTCCCTGTACAGTATACCTTAGGTATCCAGGGCATAGGTGTACCCAGGGCCTACCAGGGGCTGCAGCATGTATTATGCCACCCCTGGCTGGCCATCCAAATCTGACAGAACTGGCTGCACGACAGCTGGGGCAAGGTGGTGTAATCACCCTTTGCTTTAGATATAGTATTCCTATATCTAACCCTAAAATGGACACATGTATTCCTATCAGTCACTCCTATGGCAGGCCTTATCAATCCTGAAGGCAGAGTGCTTGGAATTGTGTGAGATGGTGCTCTGGCATGAGCTGAGCCCGTTTGCAGCTTGCGGAACCAAGTCCTAATAGCTGTTCCATGATAACGCGTACCATATACTCTTAAGTGCATTATAATCCTCGCGGTTATTTGCCAACTTTGGTATCGCTTTATCAAAACATGTCGAGTAAGGTGTCATACGAATTGGAATACTAACCCCTCGCCAATTCTGGCGACGGGGTTAGCATTCCACCCTTCTAGAGGGACACGACATGTATGTAACTGTGAACCCCGGTTAAAGCTAACTCGAGCCTCAGCATCACAAAATGGATGCTGCCACCACAGACACAAGTCTGACCTCCTGCTGCTGGGAGTCCTTCCAGCGAGGAGAGCTTGGACAAAGGGTTTCCTGTCGGGGGCGGTGCTAGCACCATCCCAGACAGGGTTTTGTGTATCCCAGGTAGGCAGGGCTGAGAGGAAGGTGACTGCAAGTGGCACCCCGGTGCTCACTGTGCATATGCCGGCTTAAACCAGTTCCAGGGGCACACCAGCCCCTGAGCCGGGGAAATTCCGGACAAGGGAGAGGGGTGTAACCACCCCCCTCCTGGTCCCACCCATGGGCAGGACCTAGTCGCGTGCCAGCCCCTTTTTTTAGAATAAAGGTAGGAGCGGGCCCCCTTCCCAAATTAGATAATTCTGAATCTTGACTACTTTCCACGAAAGGAACTCTTGACTTTTTCTGAAGACTCTCCCTTGTGGCTAAGGAGTAGCCACCCTGCACCTGCAGGCACCATCTAAGCATTGCGGTTTGCTGTAAGTCCATCCTCCGGATCAAGACTGCCCAGCTTGACGAGACCCGGATTCCCTGGCATCTCTGACCTCTACCTACATCATCAGCCCAGCTGAGATTCGTGGGTGTGACGAGACCTGAGGGACCGGCCATCTTCAAAACCTGCACGACGCTTAACCAGCACGACCACCGAGGGATCCTCGAGTGAGTGCTTTGGGGTTTGAGAAGCCCTAACCCTGAGCAGCTCCAGCACTGAAGTCCAGCCCCCCAGCATCCACGAGATCTGCGTGGGGCCCTTCTGCTCTTTGCTGCTCACCGCGTTGTCCGGTCACTTGCCTGCTGGCTAGTGGCCCTCCTGACAACGTACCACGACGATTTCACCGCTGGTCTGGTTTTGTTCAGACTGGCCCTTGCTCCCTTCCAAGAGAGGAGCACCCCGGACCCTTCTGGTCCACTCAAGACGCCATCTTGACTCCACCGCGTGGGCTTGCCTTTGCCAAGGCTTGTTGCTCCAATCCTGGTCCCAGCATCGCCGACAGTAGACCCCTTCGTGGGACAGCTCGCACCTCCAGCCTGATCGCCGACACCGCCTCCTGGTCCGAGGGACAGCAGAGTCCAGCGTCGCCCACTCACCTGGTCGAGGTGACTTCATCCGGTGCCATCCTGGTGCCCACACCATCACTGGCTAGTGATTAAGAACTGAGTCCCCTCTGCTTTCAGGTCATCTCCATCACCAATCCAGGCTTGGATCACACCGAACTTCTTCACTGGTCGCCTGCCAGCACTTCTTCTTTCAGGCTCCATAGACTACAACGAGGATTCCCGACGTCTTTTGAACCCTATGCAGCCGCAGCCCCTGGGCTAGGTAACCCGAGCATTTCGGTGCGCCAACGTAGGTTCACTATCTAAGTGTCCAGATCCTTTGTCGTTTTTAGTCTATCCAGTCGGATTCTTCTGATAACTGTAACTTAAGGAATACCAGCATCCATAGACTTTGTCCCGCATCCCGCGTGAGAGTGCACACTCTGCACCCGATCTCTCTAGGCCTCCTGCTCCTAACCTTAGGGTTCAGTAGTGTAGTCCTAGCGATCCTGAAGCCTCTGGATCTTGTTACTTACCTGCTAGTATTTTGCATTCCACTTTTAGTGTATATGGTTTTTCGTGCCCCTCGGGCATTTGTGTAAATTGTGCCACTTAAAGTATTTTCGTAAGAGTTTTGTGGTGTGCTTAGCTCCCTGACTCATAAAGAGATAAGGGTAGACTTGTTATAAATAAATAAATATCCTTTTATTTTCATAACAACTTGTGTGGTGTAACGGCTGGCCTAACACGCCCTCTAGAGTTTAGCCTAAAGACTGCTCTTGTCCATGCTACTAGGATAGCTGGTCTATAAGGTTGACTTACAACCAATCATCAATAATGGTCGTTTGGTATGATACACAGTGATCACTAGAATAGTGCGCACTATATATCAGGCCAACTTCTCACATGTGTGTCTATCCCATCTCCGTGAGCTTCGTTGGGCATCTGAGATCTTAAAACCTACAAATCTCCATCTAGTCTCGGTGCAAGTCTCACATGGGATTCAGCCATATCTACTAACCAGTGTCAATGCTTATGATAAATATCTTTTGACGCGATTCCGGTTTAATACTTTCCATCGGCTGTTAACTTTTCCAAAGATAAAAGACTGGTCTAGCACCCTGTCCTGTTGCCCATGTGATGGGCAGTCAGAGCAATCGTTACTGCACATAGTCTTTTTTTGCAGCTATTATGAATTTTCACGTAAGCGGTGGATTATCCCTTTGGTGAAATTCATGGGCTTACGACATTGCCGTCCGGCCCTTCTTGCCCTACAATGTTTGAACATTGAGTATAACATCGTCCCAATAGCCCGATTTTTAAAAGTGTGTGTTAGATATCGCGCAAACTATGACTCTGTGTAAAATGTAAAACGATAGACTGTGTTCTGGGGTCGTAATAGAAACTAATGGCGTTATAAGTGTGCTGATGTCTCTGTTTATGTGTCTTTTTTAATATGAATTCTTGCTGCTAATGATTGGTTACGGTTCTTTTTACTACAAATGTATCTTACCCGTGTTATATTTTGTACCAAATATTTTAATGTTTTTAAATAACGCTTTTAATCATCTGTATACTTTTATGGACACAAAATTGTATCCTAATAAAGTTTTACTTGACTTGAATAATAACTCCAATCACATTTGGATATATATATATATTCCTCACGCTGGGGGCCCTTATGACTTTGAGTATACCCCTGTAAGAGAACTAGGATTCTCCAGTATTGGGGTATCTTTCATAGATTCACATGCCTGAATCCTTCCCTGTCGTCAGAGTCCCACAGTACATAAAAAAAGCAGTAATATGCACATAAAAACCAAAAACCTTGGAAATAAACAACCAGGAAGTAAAGTAGCCCTAAGCTACAAGAGCAAAAACTTCCACACTCATGACTATCATAGTCATTTTGTATAGCCCAAACTGCAGCCAATCAGGCGACAGCACCCACCATAATGTTTTCCCCAGAGGCTCAGGCTCTCAGATTATCTACCCCACGTCGTGTGAAGGGAGTCTCCCTGAGCTCTGCTCAGTACTTCACTGTTTTCTCTGGATTTCACTTCCTTTTAGGATGTTATCTACTAAAAAGTTTCTCTTTAGACCTTGTGAGTCTTGTGGGAAGCTCCGGCTATTTTCAGAAGATCCCCACAAAAAGTGCATCTGCTGCCTTTATCCAGACCATGAGGTGAGAGATTGTAAGATCTGCAGGACCGTCCCTCAGAAGACACTCCGAGATAGAGAGGGACTCCTGCTTCTGTGGCTACAGAAGATAAAAGATCAGGATAATCCTCTATCTTAGGTGGGAAGTGTGGCTTCCGGTTCATCTGTGTCCTCTAGGAAGAGGACGGTTGAGGAAGAATTATCTACTCTTGGGGCCAAGGTGTTGAGAAAAGTTCATCCCTCTAAAGGTTCTTGCTTGCCTTCTTCAAAAAAGGCTTCTCCACCTTCAAAATCAGCTCCTGTGTTTCCCCCAAGAAGATCTGGAAAGTCTCTGGCGTCAAAAAGGGTTCCTGAGAACGATTTTTCTCAGAAGATGACCCCGTAGTCGACAGCGTTGACGGCGGCTCCTTCGTCGGCGCTACTTCAATGTCGATGGTTACCTTCAGTTCGCCGAGACCTAAGATGATGTCGTCAGCTTCGTTTCCGTCGATGCTGGTTTCTGTGGCAGAGACCCATCTATCTCGTCGACTAAGGTAATATCATCGGTTGTCGACTCTCCATCGACGACCGACGAAGAGTAAAAAGATTGTGTCAACGATTTCACCGTCGACAAAGATTACCTCGTCGACGGCCTCGTCGTTGACGAAGCCTACCTCGTCGACGAAACCTTCCTCGTCGGCGGAGACTGACTCGTCGTCGACTGCCTCGTAGTTGACGAAGCCTACCTCGTCGACGAAACCTTCCTCGTCGGCGGAGACTAACTCGTCGTCGACGGCCACACCGTTGGCGAAAATTTCCTTGCCGTCGAAGAAGACTGCCTCGGCTAAGACATCGACTATGAATTTTGCACCATCGACGAAAACAACTGCCACGTCGGTGGTCACTGGCTTAACATCAACTTCATCGGCGGCCCCATCAACGGCAAAACAGTTGACGCCTCTTCTGTCGAATTGCACAGAATTGCAAGTTTGGTCTGCCACACCAGCTACTGCCTCATTTGCCACGCCGTCTGCGGCAGCTTCTTTACTGGAAAGACGTGACTCTTCATTAGCAGCTCTCTCCCCACTGAAGTTACCTGAACAGCTGCTGGATTCTGAAGATGACGAGGAGCAATCAGATGTGGACGACAGATTCCGCACTGCTACGAGTCTATCGGAGTTACTCATTAAATATCAGGATGAGGATCAGGAAGAAGAACTGTTCCCTGAACCTATAGATCAAGCGCTTGCCACGGTGCCCACAGCACAGATGCCGTTGGCTCTCCTCAACAACTTACAGTATATGTTAGACGACTCCTATCGCCGGTTCCCTCCATCTGAATCGGCAGAGTCTCTCTCATCGACGCCCATTCCTCAGGTCTCTGTATCTTCTTTAAGATCTCCAAGACCACCTTCTCTGGCACCATCTCACCATTCCCAGGATGCTAACACCACGGACGAAGACAGGGAGGAAGGAGAGGTTGATGACAAATCTGTTCTGTCGGAGTGGGATGAATATCAAATACAAACTCCATCACCATCTGCTCCAACTCCTGCTGACTATTCTCCAGTAGATATTGGGGGCTTCCATCTCCTGATGGAAAGAGCTACTAAGAGGTTTCTAATACCAATGAAGACAAAGCAAGACAACTGCTTTCTTTATGATTTTAAAGACCAGCCGCAAAGGCAAGTAAGAGCCATTCCCATCATAGAGTTAATCTGGAAGGAAGGGTTGAAGATCATGGCAACACCTAATTCTCTTTAGGCAGTCTTGCCTCGGTTGGACAAGAAGTATAAGGCACCGAGCGACTCACCTGCATACCTTATAGGACAGTCTAAAACTGATTCGGTCAACACCCAAGCAGCTTAGAGACGGGCCAGCAACACCTCTTCGCCGATAACTGCTCCGCCAGACCGAGATGATAGACGACTGGATTCCATCGGAAAGAAAGTCTCCACTATGGCGGCGACAACGGTTTGTGCCGAAAACTCTCTAGCAATATTCAGAAGGTATGACAGGCAGATGTGGTCAGACATCTCTCCTTTGAAATGCTGCCAGAGCCTGCGAAATCCGAGGCAAGGAAATTCTTGCGTGAAGGAGAACGTACTTCTGTGGAAATAAACAATGCAGGACAAAAATCTCCCAATTCTACTCGAACTGGTCTGCAATTACTACAGACAGGTGAGTCCTGGATATAGTGGCCAGAGGGCACAATTTGGAATTCATTAAAATCCCTCCAAATTCCCCTCCCAAGGACCCACCTCCTACTCATCTCAAGGATCTATTCTCCCAAATAATTTTGGTGATTCGGAAGGGAGCGATCGATAAAGCCCCTCTTTTGCAAAGAGGAACAGGATTTTACTCAAGATTTTTCCTCGTACGGAAAAAGTCAGGAGAATGGTGCCCCATCCTCGACCTGCGCGCCCTCAACAAATTCCTGAAGAAACTGTCCTTCCGGATGTTAACACTTCAAGAAATCCTCCAGCTTCTTTCGGTAGGGATCACATGGCCACCCTCGACCTTCAAGACGCTTATTTTCATGTGCCTATCTTCCCCAGACACAGAAAGTTCTTATGGTTCAGAGTGGCTGGCAGGGATTTTCAGTTCCCTTTGGACTACGGTCAGCACCCAGTGTGTTCACAAAAGTTCTAGCTCCGATGGCCGCACACCTTCGCTTAGAAGGCATTCAAATCTTCCCATACTTGGACGACTGCCTTATCAAGGCGAATTTGTTTATTTTTCAAAGGCAAGCGCGCACGTTCAAAGATGTCTATTGCTGTTCCAATCGCTGGGTCTCTCCATCAACTTCGACAAATCTCATCTAATTCTGTCGCAGAGGAAGACCTTCTTGGGAGCCACATTGGACACCCAACTCACTCAAGCTTTCATCTCAATAGAGCTACAAAACAATATCTTCAAGCTAGCTCGTCTGTTGCAAGGAAAAGAGTGCTTTTCAGTTTGACTATTCAAATCTTTGCTGGGGATGATTTCATCCTGCATCCCTCTGATATCCAATTGCCGTCTCAGAATGAGGCCTTTGCAAGAAGAACTCAACCTCCAATGGTTGCAGGTTTCAGGGTCGTTTAACGTCATTCTCATAACTCCTCGAATGCGAGAAGCCTTCCTCTGGTGGACTCTAATGAAGAACTTGCAAGAAGGATGTGCATTCCTGGCGGAAGTACCAAGTTTCACAATCACCACGGACGCGTCCCTTGAAGGATGGGGGCACACCTTCAAGGGATGACAATCAACGGAAAGTACAAAAGCAACAAAGTAAGTGGCACTTCAGCCTCCTACATTTGCAAGCCATTTTCTTGGCTTTGAAGTCCTTTCGAACTGTCATGCAGGGGACATCAGTATTAATTCGGACAGACAACACCAAAAGTATGCATTACTTAACCAGGGCGGTACAAAGTCTTCCCTGCTCTCTCAACAGGCCCAGGAGATCTGGGACTGGTCTTTGTGTCACAGGATCAACCTTTCAGCTGTCCATGCTCCAGGGATCTCCAATGCCCTAGCTTATTCCCTCAGCAGATCTGCAATATCCAATCACGAGTTGGAGATACATCATCTGACATTGGATCGAGTTTTCCAGGAGTGGGGCCGTCCCAATCTGGACCCGTTTGCGACCAGCCAAAACCGCAAATGCCCACACTTTGCAAGCTGGCTTCCCCACAAAGACTTGTGCGGGAATTTGCTTTTAATCAACTGGTCACAGATATATGCCTACGCCTTTCCTCCGATTCCATTGGTTCTCAGTCATCCACAAGATGAAGAAACAGCCTTGCTGCCTCATTCTCATTGCCCCCAGATGGCCTCCCCAATACTGGTACACTAAACTTCTTCCCCTTTCGTAGTGCGATCCCATTCAGTTTCCACCAAAACTGAACCTTCTGTCCATCCAGAAGGGTCAGATTTGCCACCCGGACCCAGCATCCTTGAGATTAGCAGCCGGGCTCCTCAACACCTTGAATTCGCACATCTAGATATTTCTGCGGACTGTCAAGAAGTGTTGGCTAATGCTTGAGCACCTGCCACGATAAAGACATACAAACTCAAATGGAAGAGATTTTGCACTTGGTGTCAATCTGTCAATTTGCATTCAATTCATGCCAAGCCAAGATCTTGCAGTTCTTTCATCAATTGGCAAAATCGGGTTTATCTCATTCCATGTTGAAAGTGTTCTTGGCATTTATTTCAAGGTTCCGACAGGATGGTTCAAACACTCTCTACTCTACTAGAGTTATTCAACAATTCTTCAAGGGGTTATTTCTGATGTTTCTCCCTATTCGGCGTCCACCTCCAGCCTGGCATCTAAATGTGGTGCTCGCGCAACTTATGTGGCACCCCTTTGAACCTATTCATAAAGTAGATTTAAAATTCCTTTTTTGGAAGGTAGCTTTGCTTTTGGCGCTGACATCAGCAAGAAGGGTCAGCGACCTTCTAGCATTCACGGTTAAGACACCTTTTCTGCAATTCACCTCAAATTCAGTGGTACTTCGTACTAATCTCAGCTTCATGCCTAAGGTACCTACGGATTTTCACCTTAATGAACCGATGATTTTGAAAACTTTCTTCCCAAATCCTCAATCATCTGCTGAAAGAACCTTGCATTCCCTTGACATCAGGAGATGTCTCTAGTTCTATCTTCAACAAACTGCAACAATAAGGAAATCAGATCTGCTATTTGTAGCATATGGAAGATTACGTCTAGGTCACTGTGTATCCAAGAAGACCATAGCTCATTGGATGTCTGCGGTGATTAGTCTGTGTCATCAGCAGGCGGGAAGACCTTTACACACCATGCCGAGAGCGCATTCTACGCGAGTGATTTCCTCATCTACCGCTCTCTTTGCTGGTATGCCTCTTCATCAGATCTGCAGAGCAGCAACCTGGTCCAGCAGACGCACTTTTACCAAACATTACTGTTTGGACGCTTCAAGTGATGCAGATACTTCCGTGGGACGAGCTGTTCTCCGCAATCTTTTTAAATAAGGTGAGCCTCTGTTCGCACTCCTCCGCTATGAATGAATGAATGAAATTGGGATTTGTATAGCGCATGGCTGCCCGGAAGCGTCCCAGCGCTGTGATTGTAGACCAACAACTGAGGGTAGAGGCTGAGGGGGAAGAGAAAAGGTTATTGTGGGAAAAGGTGAGTTTTGAGGAGTTTTCGGAATTTCATATGATTAGGTTCAGACCGGAGTTGGATTGGGAGAGAGTTCCAGAGGGTTGCGGCGACCACCGAGAATCGGCGACCACCAGTACGAGCTCTTTTACTTCGGTGGACCTTGGCCAGGTTGCCTTGCGCTGATCGCTATGCTCTTTTAGACGCTTATTTACATACTGTTTATATATCTTGAACTTGTTATGCATATGTAAGCACAAATGTTTTTATATACAATTATGATACTGTTCATACTTTTATAGTATGTGTGTATTTATGAGTATATAGATGGATATTTGTTATGTACTGCTATCTACTATGATTCAGGCATGTGAATCTATGAAAGACACCTAAATACTGGAGAAGAACAATAGTTTTGAAGCGTGAATCCTTCTGGATTCACTATGCTGTGCATTATTTCGCGGTCTACTGGTTGGGTCCGGAATCGTAGTCTTTTCTTTGTTTTTTTTTTTTGTAGCCCAGGTGGGCGTCGACGTCCCACCTTTTGGTGTCCTTCCGTGACGTTGGCACGCTTCCTGCAGAAGTTCCCACCCTTGGGCGCCATCTTCAGGTTATTTTTTCCGCCGTTGGGTCTGGATCTTTCCCGAGAGGCTCCAGAGTTTTCGACGGGAAAAAACACAGAAGAGTCGAATTTTGCAGGAAAAGACTGAGAAGACGACGAGGAAGAACATATAGAAGCCGGGACAACGAAAAAGGAGAACTTCGACGTCCATCGGAGAATGCTCATACAGGGGACCCCCTGAGTGCGAGAAATGGAAAACACCCCTTTCAAATTCTGCTGTAACTGCCACCACAAGTACGCGCAGAAGGACCAGCACCCAGTTTGCAAGCTCTGCTTACCGGTCGACCACGAGAGCAAAGACTGCAACGCTTGCTCTGCCTTCACACCAAAGACTCTCCGCGTCAGAGAGCGACAGAGAAGGGCCAACTACACCATGCAGGGGAAGGGCCAACCACCGTCCCTTCGAGACCTGGGACTCTCGAACGACGAAGATGACCACGTCGCCGGAGAAGACGACGGCTACACGGTATTAGAGACCGATAAGAAAACTTCTAAAGAGGTAAGAGTTGTCGACCCCAAAAGCCCCGACAGACCATCGAAGGTCTGAATCAGACTTTTGAAAAACGGAGTCGAAGTCCTCGAAGGGAGCACTGGCGCTGAAAACCTCGCCAGGACAGAGAGCCCAGCGGATCCTTTGAGAAGGACTCCCAGGCGGGGAAGACCGGCGAAAAGCCAAGGTCGTCGAAGCACGTCTCCGAAAAGAAACGCTCGACTTCGAAAGAGAAGGCCTCAAAGGCCACCTCGACGTCGACAAAGGAAACCAGGCCCGTTTCGACGTCGAAATACACGGCAAAGAGACCAGCAGAACAGTCCGACGCCGAACAGGCCGCCGGACTGGAAAGGAAGAAAAGACGGCTCGAGGCCGAAATGGATAGCATCCTACAAAGAAAGGAGGAGTTCGACGAAGGACTCAAACAGTTCACGATCCCGTCGAAAACACCGACTGTTATCGTCGAAGTAGAAGAGGAGGAGGAGGATTTCGAGGCCGAAGAGCCGCAGAAAAGCCCCGAAACGCTAGAACATCAAGAGGATGTAGACTTCTACTATGATGAGGAGGGTGACGTCTACCAGAGGACGTTCCTCGGGTCGGCATCCTCAGGGACGCAGGACCTGGAATGGCAGGACCTCGAAACAAAGTCCAGAAGAGGGCATAGATACGTACCCTTCGAGGCCTTCGCCGCCAGACGACATTGGGGCGTACAATATGGTGATCAAGAATGCGGCAACAGCGTTTGGAGTCAAACTTGATGATGAGGAACAAAAGTCTGACTTCCTATTGGAGACCCAACTCCCCACGCAGACAAGGAGGCAGTGTCTCCCAATGCTTGAAAGTGTCATGGCGCAGGGGAAGGAGGCGTTCAAGGAACCGGCGAAATGCAGTTCCGTTACGCTGAGGATGGAGAAGAAATACAAACACTCAACAAAAGATCCCCTGTACATCAGAGGGACAGTCCTGGCGGGACTCCATTATCACGGCGACCGCAATGAAGAGGGAAAATGTGCCAACGTTGTAGAAACAAGGTAGGGCCGATGTTGATCGAGAACCTTTTTAGTATTGCCAGGCGCTAACCGCCTCTCATACCACTCGAATCTTTTAAACAAAGAGGCAGGCGCTGGAGACTGGAAGACAGGAAACAGAAGTTTATTCCGACGGAGCAGAACACGTCAACTCAGACAACAGGGTATCTTCTCGAGGTGCTCTACCCGCATCTCTGAGGCCTGGCCTCTTATACACAAGGTTATTGCTTTATTGCATAAAACACATCTTTGTCAACACTTTGATGTACGGAAAGACATCCTCGGAATCCCAGCTTCAAGCCCGTTCCTACACACATTTACAGTAGAAGTCCCCAACCCGGTCACAACAGGTGATGATTGTCACGCAGCTGGGCATTCCGCCGATTCCCGGAATGCATGTGGTTGATCGGATCTCTTGGGGTGGGTTCTTTGATCAGTTGTGGATCCTTTGATGGGGAGAGCTTCCTACTGTATGGGGGCAATAAACGGCATCCGCAGGGCCAGGTGGCGGCCTGGGAACGAGCAGGACAATCTGGCACAGAGGAAAGCAGGTTTTATTAAAGGGATACGGGATCATGAAAGGGATGGAGGGAGGTGTCGAGCTGGGAACAGGATGGGGTTCTGAGGCAGGGTTGCGCTGAAGAGGGTTTTATGGCCCAAGCATGTGAGAGCGGGGGCCGTCAGCGCACGGGGGATGCTTGCGAGGTTAGGAGAGAGAGAGAGAGACGCGCTGGCTATCAGCAGTGGGCAGAGAGGCCAAGGCATTCAAAATGGCTGCCACTTACGCGCACGAATGGGCCTAAAAAGGGACAAGATGGCGCCGATAATGTTGACGCTGCAAACTAGATTTTAGCTGTCCTCCCTTTTCAACATATCTAGCCAGCTTGTCTATCTTCCTCAAGTTCCTAACCTCAACATCGTACAATGCTCTCATGCGTTCTTTTTCGAAGTCCAGAGTTTTAGGGCAGATACAGTTTGCACATAGTGAACACAGAGGCGGCAGGCATTGGATCCCCAGGCAGAATCCACATATCACAACAACAGGTATCAGGATAATTGTAAGTAACCTCCACCCCCAGTTCTTCACAGTACTCCCAAACCAACCACCAAGCGACCATTCTTCTTGTTCCTGGTGAACTTCTGAGGAAAGTCTGTGGAGGTGTTCAATGGCTTTGTATACTGAGGGTGAATTGTCCGGTATATATGTGCAGCAGCTGGACCCAATGATGCGGCATGCTCCTCCACGATCCTCTAGAACCACATCTAGAACAAGGCGGTTCTGGAGAGCCACCAGGCGGACCGCTTGAAGCTCGGCTGTATTATTTGCAAGGATGCCAGCTGTAATGTTCATTGTTGTTTCAACTGCCTGGGTCAAATGTCGGATGGCACAGCTGTTTGCCATCGGCCCCAGAGTGGAACAAGTCCCTTCATTGCATTGAGGAACTGTGCTCCGGTGGAGTCGGCTTGTTCAATGTCTTTGGCTCGTTTTTGTCTGTGATGATTTGCTGGAGCCACATAGGTCGGAGGAAGGACGAAGGCGATATAACAGGTGCCCCCCCAGCCTTTGGGGAGCCAGGTGTAAGCCTTTGTGCCCCCGACAAAGTACATGTTCGGAGAGGAGACAAAAAAGGGTGGATTAGTGGAGTCCAAAGTTCTGGTGATGCGGCAAGTGCTGCGGCCTATCAGCTGTGTCCCAAGCCCTTTGATGCACATAAGGCCTGTGACGTTGATGACGGATAGGGCCACAGTCAGGGTGGCGGCTGTTCGTTTCCGGAGGTAGGAGAAGGTGGGTCTGGTCGGATTGTTGAACACCTGCATTTCAATCCGTTCTTTGACGGGGATGTCCATGTGGCTAGAATCGTTAGAGGTCTGCGGGCAGAAGTGTGCAGCAGTTTTCTTCGTTTTGTTCTGCCAGACCTCATGAAAGAAATGTGTCATAGTTCTGCTGGAGGTGGCATTATCCTTATAGCTTTCCTGCAAGAGAATCAGCCAAGCAAGGCAGGAGCCGTGAATTGAGAAGGGTGAAGGGATGAAGGGTATAGAATGCCCAGTGGCGTGGGGTAGCAACCCACAGATCCAGCAGTTGGTGGCATTGGTAGCAAGATTGTGCTGGTGCAGCAGTTGCACAAAGGAATTGTTCCAAAACTCCTTTCGGCTTTCTCGGAGTTGGGGTGAAAGAGAAATCAGATAATGTTCCTTCATTGTGGTAGGCTGTGCAGTGGTCAGGAATGTCTCACGAGCTGGTGCGCTCTCTTCCACAATCCAGAGGGTGGTCATGAGGAGGAGGCAAAAGAGAAAGGCGATAAAAAGTGCAATAGTCTTTGAACTGTGGATTTTGTCAGTCTTTGGATTTCTGTAGTGAATCTTCGGATGTCCGGTTGCTTCCATCATCTTCTTATCGGGCGCTTCCATCATCTTCTTATCGGGTGCTTCCATCATCTTCAAGGGAGCTCGGTAGCGGGCAGAACCATGAACTTCGTCTGGCTTCTCTCCTGGCAGCCTTAGTAGTGTTAGGCCACCGCTCTGAGAATTATGACTTAGTCAGCGGTCTGCTTAGCCGAAGCTCCCTCCTTTCGTCGCAGGTTATACCCTTCTCTGGATGGCACAGTGGGATCGGGAAATTTTGCTAATTCAAGTGTCTCTGTATCAGGATAACAGTTCAAGGATGGCTGGTCTTTGTTCAAGAGCTCTTCCTGGGTAGCCAATTCTTCGGTCGTCGTCAGAGCCGAGGAGATCTTCTTACAGTGGTGTGCATGCACCCAGTTGTGTTTCCCTTCCACTCGAAGAGCTGTTCGGGTGGTGATGAGGATTTGCCAGGGGCCCGTCCACCGGGGTTCCAGACTCTTTGCACACTGGAAGTTGCGAATTAGTACGAAGTCCCCGGGTTGCAGCTTGTGTCGGGGACCCCTGGAAGCATCAGGAATGGCAAGCAGCACCTGTTGATGGATAACAGACAGTGTCTCAGTCAATTTATACAAGTAATCAGACATTAGGATGTCCGGGACATCGTGAATGGAAGTCGGTTTTGGGGCAGACCAGACGCTCATGGGCCAGCTGAAAACGAGCTTGTATGGTGTCAAGTGGTGTTTGGTGGGGGTGGAACGCATTGATAGCAATGCCAGTGGGAGAGCGTCTGGTCATTTCAGTCCTGTGGTAGCCACTATCTTAGCTAATTTGAGTTTCAAGGTGGCGTTATGTCGTTCAACTAGTCCAGCAGATTGGGGGTGGAAGACTGCATGGAACTTTTGTTTTACACCCAACCCCTTCAAGATGAGTTGGATAACTTCGGCTACGAAGTGGGGGCCATTGTCACTCCACAAAACTCGACAAAGGCCGTAACGAGGGAAGAATTCTTTCAGTAGTACTTTTGCAGTAGCAATGGCAGTGTTGTCACGGGTTGGATAGGCTTCCACCCACTTGCTAAATGCGCACACCACAACGAGTACATACTTCAAGCCTTGGCATCTGTCTAGCTGGATGTAGTCCATCTGCAGGACTTCAAACGGGTGATTGGGAACCCCAAACCCTCCCCGGAGTACTACGGTTCCTTTCCCAGGGTTGTGTTGCAGGCATATCAGGCATTGTTGGACCAGACGTTTGGCGGAGTCTGCGATCTTGTCATTGTGCCAAACCTTGGAGACAAGCTCGGTCATAGGGGCTGATCCTATGTGTGCAGGCGAGTGTGCCATGGTCAGTATGGGAATCAGGTATGAATCGGGTAGCAACCATTTGTTCGTGTTTTTTGTTCGCCAGCAGCCTTTATCGTCTTTCAGTCCCACCCGTGCCCATTCAGTCAATTTGTGTTGTGAGCTGGCCGTTTGGATGTCCCTGATAGTTTCCCTAGCGTCTGTCCATTTCTCTGCTTGTGACCTGGTCACGTACATGCGTGTCGTCGTTCTATTCTCAGCTGTGGTTCGGGTAGTGATGTCAGCTAGTGCATTCCCTTGTCCAATGATGTCTGTCACCTTTTTGTGCACTTGGCATTTTATTACTGCCAGTTGTTTGGGAAGAAGGACTGCTTCAGTTAGGGCGGAGACTAGATCTCCGTGTAAGATGGGGGTCCCGTGTGAGGTCAGGAATCCCCTCTCCTTCCAAAGGAGCCCAAAATGGTGAACCACCCCGAAGGCTTACTGGCTGTCGGTGTAAATGTTTGCTGTGGTTCCTGCTGCCAGGATACATGCTCGTGTGAGGGCAATCAGTTCTGCTGCCTGTGCAGATCGTTGTGTGATGCGGGCTGTCTCTACTACAGTTCGGGCTGTGGAAACTGCATAAGCAGCTGAGGTAGTGCCATCGGGGAGTTTGATGCAAGAACCGTCCACCCACAGCTCTCCGTCAGGGTCAGGAAAAGCCGTGTCTCTGAGGTCGACCCTACTCCTAGTCTGTTCGTCTGTGAGGGTCACACAGTCCTGTACAGGGGACACATTGGGATCGTTCTCTGGTAGGGGTAACAAAGTTGCTGGGTTCAGTGTGGTGCATCTTTTCAGGGTGATGTGGGGTGCAAGTAGAGTCAATTCGTATCCAGTCAGTCGTGCACTTGTCAGGTGTTGCGTCTTGGTCTGGTTCAGGAGGGTGTCAACCGCATGAGGCCCTAACACCGTGAGGGAATTCGAGAGTACGATTCCCTCACTTTGTCAGATAGAGATAGCAGCGGCAGCTACAGCTCGAAGGCAGGCAGGCAAAGCTCTGGCTACAGGGTCAGCATGGCATAGAAGTAAGCGCATGGTCGTTGCTATGGGCCAATGGACTGGGTCAAGACAGACAAAGCACATCCCTCCCTTTCGTGAGTGTAGAGGGAGAAGGGCTTCGTGTAATCGGGGGTTCCAAGAACAGGGGCTGAACAAAGGGCATCTCGTAGTTCTGTGAAGGAAGATTGGCATTCAGGGGTCCAAGGGAGTGGGAATGGGACATAATTAGCTAGCAGAGAAAGCAGTGGTTTCACAATGAGGCTGAAATTCGGTAACCACTGTCAGCAGAAGGAAGTGATGCCTAGTAGGGAGCGGACTTGTTTCTGAGTCTTAGGGACAGGGGTCTCTAGAATGGTTTGGATTCGGTCGGGAGTAAGTTTCCTTCCGTCTTTGGACAAAAGGTGGCCTAGGTAAGTGACTTGGGGTTGGCAGAATTGCAGCTTCTTTTTGGAGACCTTGTGGCCATTTTCCGCAAGGAAGTGCAGGAGTTGGATGGTGGCTGTGATCGCAAGTGGAGTGGTGTCGGCCGCCAAAAGGATGTCATCGACGTATTGTATCAATACCACTCCATCTGGTAACTGGACTGCGTCCAGTTGTCTCTTGAGGGCCTGACTGTAGATGCTGGGACTTTCAGTGTAGCCTTGAGGTGCTCGACAGAGTCTATATGAGCGGGCTTTTAGGGTGAAGCCAAAGAGGTATCGGCTGTCTGGGTGAATGGGGATAGAGAAGAAAGCATTCTTGAGGTCAATGACAGTGAAGGTGGTGGCAGTGGAAGGAATCAAAGTCAGAATAGTGGTGATGTCAGAGACCACGGGTTACTGAGGTACAACTACCTTGTTGACCTCTCGAAGGTCGATGATGAAGCGGTTCGCTTTCTCATCTCCCTCTCCTTGTTTCTTTATGATGGGTAGGATAGGGCTGTTGCAAACATTGCTAACCACTTCCTCTACCACTCCTGCGTCTATCAGGGACTGAATTATCTTTACTAATGCCTTCTCGCCCTCTGGCGATATCCGATATTGTGAAAGTTTCGGGAGTATTGCGTCCTGTCGAACAGTTATGTGCACTGGGTCAATCATCATGCGTCCTACGTCCGAGTCAGTCTTGGCCCACAGATACGGAGGCAGAGTGTCAAGTAGGGACGAGTCAGTGTCAGAGATGGAGAACATGTGTCTGGAAGGACAATGTCTGAGCAGAACCGGGTTGTCGTACAGAAAGACCCGAACTCCGTCTTGTGAACATCTAATGGTGGCTCGGAAATGTTTCAGCAAGTCAAGTCCCATAATGGCGTCAGGGGTATTGGAAGAAAGCAAAAACGTTGTGTCAGTTGTGTTATTTTCTAGGTCGAAGGAGATCGGTGTGGACAAAGGGTTATTGGAGGGCGTTCCATCGAAACCTATCGATGTTACAAGTGAGCCAGACAAGGATGCCCTTGGAATCAGTCGTTTAGATAACGCACTACGTGTTGCGCCAGTGTCTACCAGAAATGGAGACTTCGTACCCAGGACCTTAGCGGTGACATAAGGACCTTGCTGGTCAACATAGAGCTCGACTGGATCCCTTCCTTGCCCTAGGCAGTCCTATAGAAAGTCGTGGGCATCGTCGCAGTCAGACTGTTGGTACTGGTTCTGTCAGGGACGGTCAAATGTATTTGGTCTGCCTGATCTGTCGTTATTCGTATCATTCGTGGACCCTCGTTGCTGTCCTCTATTTCTCGGTCCGCCCGCTACGTCTTTGGGGTCCTTATTCTTGTTTATCTCCAACAGAACTGGACACTGGGATTTCCAATGGCCGAATCCCTTGCAGAATGCACACTGGTCCTCGCTAATATCTTCCAACATAAGGTGCTGGAGTACGGTCTTTAGGGGGTGGGTTCCTAGGGGCATTTGTCTGGTAATTCCCCTTGTACTGATCTCGTCCTACAGTCACCCCTTGCAACTGTGCAATCATCACCCTCTCCTTCAGGTCCTTTTTCTTTTTCTCAGTCGCCGCATCGTTTTCGTTTTTCTGATGCTCATAATATTGGGCCATTTGAAGGATAGCCGCGGGTTTGGTGGCTGCCCAACTACTCTCGCTGGCCTGCAGTTTCTGAGAGACCTCCTGTGACAGACCTTTGACATAGTTCTGGACAAACAGATGGTGTCCGGTTGCAGTGGTCATGTCCTGGCCGCTGTAATCGGAGAACACCGTTTCAAACCGGGAGATGTATTCTGATACGTCTTCCTGGGGTTTCTGACGACAGGCCGTTACTATCGACCAATCCACTTTCTTTTCTGGGATCAGGGTTTTCAGTTTCTGCACAATTTTGTCTGGGAGTTCTAAAATGGATTTCAAAGGCTACTGTCCAGGCTCTTGTTGTCTATCTATGCCGTCGAGTTGTGACCAGGTATGTCCGAACAGCTCAAGGTGGTCAACTTTCCGGATTTGCTTCCACACATCAGCTGGCAGACATAACCCGAAAAACAAATCGATGTCGGCTAGGGTCATAATCGTTGAACCTAAGGCTGTTCCTAATTCAGTGTAGAAGGCAGTGGGGTTTTTACGTAAATCGGGCAGAGATTTTCGGAACGTAACGTTATCCTGCCGATCCCATGGTTGGTAGACCCAGTTATACACTACCCTCCCTCTTGCATCTTGGTGGTTGACGTCATCGTGCTTTCCCTGACCTCGTGGGGGAACCCAGAAGGGAGCAGCCTCTCTTATTGGCATCATGGCGCCAGCTTGCTCTATTCGTGGTTCGGTCGCTACGGAAGTCGTAGGTTTAGCTTCCAACCCTTGTTCAGTGAGGTGGCGGAAAACCTCAAGCGTGCGTGCAAGGAGGTCCGTCACGTCACACTTGCCCTCATCCCCGATATCGACCTTTCTATACAGAGTCGTTAGGCTCTCGGGACCTTTGTCTCTATCGGTCCTCATCCGCATTTAGGGCATGATAACACAATCGTACAACAAAGTGTCGTCCGTGGCTCCCCGCATATGAGTTGAACATATCCATGATGTGCTCCTTACTCTTTTCGTTCTTCTAGTGTCCTGACTACCTTGTCAATCCCTGCTCGCTCATCTTTGCTCAATCTGTTCGTACTCGTGGAATCTGTCTTTCGGGCCTCAGGGTCATCTAATATTGTCGCTTGTGCTGTATCCAGTACAAGGGGTTCGGCTGGCGCGGAGGCCATGGGGACCGAGGCCCTGGTACTATTCTCGCCTGTGCTTGGGGGTAGTGGGTGCTGTGCTAAAGGTTGGGAAGGGGCATATGAAGGGGGCATGTAGATGATCGGAGGACCTAACAAAAGATCATTGTTGGCTCGCTGCTTCGAGGGTAATTCAGGGTAGAGCGTAGAGGGTGTTCTAACAGGACACTGGCTCGATGTTTCGGACTCTTGCTTCAGTTTGGCTTCCTCTCTCTCCTTTATTTCTTCTTCTAATTTTCTAGCAGCTAGGTGAGCTGCTTTTCGTAGCTCTTTCTCAAATCTAATTTCGTTTCTTTTTTTACGTTGCTCTGCTTCTTTGCGCCACATGCCGAGACTATCAAGCATAGTGGGCGTAGTCTTATTGTTACAAAGGGCCGTTTCTAGCGCACTTATTTTATCTTCATCAAAGGATCCTATTATGGCCACTGACTTTTCTGATCCTTTTTTGTATATTTGCCATAGTTTGCTATAGGCTATGGCGATTAATCCATGCTTCATGAACATGTCCTTATTAGGGGTGCCTTCCAGTGGAGCTGGATGGTTCATCTCTAATAAGCGGTCCGGGCTGAACCAACTACCAATCAGTGGGGAGAAGGTAGGCATGACAGATTACAACGGGGGACAAAGGTCCGCACTACCTATCCTTTCACTACTTGCAAAGACTAGACAGAATATTTCTATTCTTCCTTATTTGCAGGCAGAGAATATCTCAAAGAACCAATATCGAACAGTTAATGTTCGGACAATCAAACAATCAGTGGGGAGAAAGAATAGGCACGACGGATTACAACGGGGACAAAAGTCTGCGTTACCTACCCCTCACTATCTGCAAAGGAAGAGAGAATATTTCTATTCTTCCTCGTTTGTAGACAGAGAGAATCTCAAGAGAACAATCCTCGAACAAACAATGTTTGGGCAAACAATCAATCAGTGGGGGAAAAAAATAGGCACGACGGGTTACAACGGGGGACAAAAGTCCACGTTACCTACCCTTCACTATCTGCAAAGGAAGAGAGAATCTATTCTTCTCCGTTTGCAGACCGAGAATCTCCAAAAAGAACCAACAATTCAAAGAGTAATACTAGTATTTTCCAAACAATCAAACAATCATTTCACAATTCGTCGTGTTACACGACCTTACCCGGACCGCATGGACAGTTTCTTGTTTTCCGAATCCAGCGCCCGATCGTCCTCTATTCTCTGTGACTGTCGCGGCACTCCTGATGGTTCCCAGTCAGGACCGTAGATCACTCGAGAGAGGTCTTTTCGGAACCAGTGAAGTTCGGATGATCGGCTGTCAGACGAGGGTCTATCGGACAGGAGCTCTCCCGATTGTTGCAGTCGTTCACTCTGTCAGCAGAACCTCTCCCACTGGATCCACGTGTCACTGATGGGCCCCACGTTTGGGACGCCAGTTGTAGAAAAAACGTAGGGCCGATGTTGATCGAGAACCTTTTTAGTATTGCCCGGTGCTAACCGCCTCTCATACCACTCGAATCTTTCAAACTAAGAGACAGGCGCTGGAGACTGGAAGGCAGGAAACAGAAGTTTATTCCGACGGAGCAGAACACGTCAACTCAGACAACAGGGTATCTTCTCGAGGTGCTCTAACCGCATCTCTGAGGCCTGGCCTCCTATACACAATTTTATTACTTTATTGCATAAAACACATCTTTGTCAACACTTTGATGTACGGAAAGACATCCTCGGAATCCCCGCTTCAAGCCAGTTTCCACACACATTTACAGTAGAAGTCCCCACCCCGGTCACAACAGGTGATGATTGTCACGCAGCGGGGCATTCCGCCGATTCCCGGAATGCATGTGGTTGATCGGATCTCATGGGGTGGGGGCTTTGATCAGTTGTGGATCCTTTGATGGGGGGAGCTTTCTACTGTATGGGGGCAATAAACAGCATCCGCAGGGCCAGGTGGCGGCCTGGGAACGAGCAGGACAATCGGGCACAGAGGAAAGGGGGTTTTATTAAAGGGATACGGGATCATGAAAGGGATGGAGGGAGGTGTCGAGCTGGGAACAGGATGGGGTTCTGAGGCAGGGTTGCGCTGAAGAGGGTTTTATGGCCCAAGCATGTGAGAGCGGGGGCCGTCAGCGCGCGGGGGATGCTTGCGAGGTTAGGAGAGAGAGAGAGAGAGAGACGCGCTGGCTATCGGCAGTGGGCAGAGAGGCCATGGCATTCAAAATGGCTGCCGCTTACGCGCACGAATGGGCCTAAAAAGGGACAAGATGGCGCCGATAATGTTGACGCTGCAAACTAGATTTTAACAACGTCATCAGGGCCACCGCCAGAC